>NC_135351.1:39820643-40445643 GCF_023851605.1 Tamandua tetradactyla
TCCTTCTTCTGGCAATTGTGAATAATGCCACTAAGAAAATCAGTGTGCAAATATCTGTTTGAGTTCCTGTTTCAATTCTTTGGGGTGTATACATAAAAGTGGGATTGCTGGGCTATATGCTAATTCTATACTTAACTTTCTGAAGAACTGCCAAATGGTTTTCCACAAATGGCTGCATCATTTTACACTCCTACCAAAAATGAATGAGTGTTTTATTTCTCTACATTCTTTTCAAAAGTTGTTATTTTTAGGTTTTTTTAATAGTCATTCTTGTGGGTCTTAAATGGTATCTCATTGTGATTTTGATTTGCATTTCTTTCATGGCTAGTGATATTGAGCATTTTTGCATGTGCTTTTGATCATTTTAATATCTTTGGAGAAATGTCTATTCAAATCTTTTGCCCATTTTTTTGATTAGGTTGTTTGTCTTTTTGTTGCTGAGTTGTAGGACTTCTTTATATATTCTGTATTTAATTTACACTTATTTATTAATTTCCCACTTGTTCTTCTGCAATTGATTTTTGGTTTCATTCCATTTGGTCAGAGAAAATACATTAGTGATTTAAATATTTTTAAATTTGTTGAGACTTATTTTATAATGTGTGGTCTATTCTGGAGAATGATGCATGTGCCCTAGAGAAGAATGTGTATTCTGCTGCTGTTGGGTGAAGGGTTCTATAAATTTCCATTGGGTCTAGTTGGTTTAGAGTATTGTTCAAGTCTTCTGTTCCTTACTGGGCTTCAATCCATCATTGGAAGTGGCATGTCAAAGTCTCCTGTTATTAATATTGAATCATCTCCTTCACTGAAATCCATTACTATTTGCTTCATATCGTTTGGGGATCTGCCACTAGGTGCATATATTTTTATAATTGTTATATCTTTTTGTTGTATTGATCCCTTTATCAGTATTCCGTGACCTTCTTTGTCCCTCATAATTTTTGAGTTAATGTCTATTTTATCCATTATTAGTATAACCACTTCAGCTCTCTTTTGGTTACTATTTAAATCAAATATTTTTCAATTTCAACCTACTTATGTCTTTTAATTTTTTTTTAATCTAGTCTGCCAATCTCTGCTTTTTGGGTGAAAAGATTAATCCATTTACATTAAAATAACCACTGAAAATGTGGGAATTTCTTCTGTCATTTTATCATTTGACCTTTGTATTCTTACACCCTTTTTATCCTTCAGTTCCTCCATTAATGTGTACTTTCATATTCATTTGACTTTTTTTATTATACGATTAAATTCCTTTCTCATTTCTTTCTCTATATATTTTTCATATATTTTGTTTGTGATTACCAAATAAATGTGATTATTTGTGGGACTTGGGTTTAACACCCTAAATCTGTTAACAATCGTGTTTGATTTGATGAGCTTCAATAGCATAGGCGTATGCTGTCCCTGTACTCCTCCACCCTTCCACTGTCCTTTCTACTTGTTACAAATTATGTCTTTATATATTGTATGTCCAAAACAATAGATTCATCATTACTTTTATCTATTCACATTTTACAGTGTGTAAGAAGTAGAAAATTACAGACTGAAAAATATGATGCAATAGCAATAGCACCGGCATTTATAATTACCCATACGTCACCTTTGCCAAGGTCTTTCTTTCTTGTAGCCTTGGTTGTAAGGCTATAGACTGGTTCAAAAGAAGACAGAAAGGGCATTCCAGATAAACTTGGAAGATTGAACACATATTGTTTGCCATAGTTCCTTCTCAAAATGGCAGTAAAAGGGAACACAAAAGGGAGAGAAAACAACAGAAAAAAAATTGATTAAAAAGAAGGAAGCCAGAAAGCAGAAGGATAAGTAGTAACTGACCTAGCAGAAACCCTGACCCATTTTGAGGGACCCCTAGAAGAGAGCTGATACACAGGAGATCCCCGAGAGCCTTGGGATAGCAAATCCTCAAGCTCCTGTCTACTTAAGAAACAAACACAGCCTCCTCACTCGCTGCTGAGAGGTAGCCCTTCCCCACACCAGGTAGAAGACTAGAATTTTACTTTTCAGGCCCTGGACACAAGACAACTAAGCCCAAATGAAGACCAGGATTGAATTCTTAACACAGGTGGCATTGAGTCAAAGCCTGTACTGCAAAAGCTACCCTGATTGCTTGGCAAGGTCCTACTTAGGTGTAGGACCTTGTATAAAGTGTATAAAGACAAAATCTATAACAAGTTCAAAAAAAAAGGAGGGTGGAGAGGTGCAGGAATAGCTCGTGCATATGCTATTGAAGTTTACCTAATCAGACATGATTGTGAATGGAGTTAGGGCATTAAATTTTTATTTATTTTATTTTATTGATTGATTGATTGATTGATACATGAGCAGGCACCAGGAATCGAACCCAGGTCTCCGACACAGCAGTGGAGAACTCTGCCACTGAGCCACCTTTACATCTCCCTAGAGTGTTAAATTTAAGTCTCCCAAGTGATCACATTTATTTGGTAATCACAAATAAAAATATGAAAAATATAGAGATAAATAAATCAATCATTCCTATCAACCTTGGTCAATAAATTTTGTCCCATATTTTCCTCTCTTGAGCAACTGTCACATAAGCCAAAGTAGTTGAGGATTGTAATTTGCTCTAACTATAATGATTTTGCTATCCAATCAACGGCTAAAAAAAAATGGTTATGGGGCTGGTATCTATATACCTTAGTCGGGGGGCGGGGGACAACTTTAGATGGCAGTATTAAAAAGGGCTGCTGGGAACTTTTATTATCTCCTCTGCTTATTTGCCTGCGGGATCCTAATGGCGTTCAAGGCTACACAGTTCTCAGCTTACACAGCCTCCACCAGCAGAGACCTGAGGAGCAGAGAGAGGCAGCCCTGCCTAGACCATGGTTTTATGATGGTCTGGAGAGAGGCTTTGCTTCATGTTCTGGCTGTACTTACTTTCCGGAGAGCTCGTTTTTGACTATTTCATGACTTGGGGAGACGCATTGCTGATTTTATCGTTCAGTGCCTTCTTTCTCCTCTCTCTTGTGGAATGAGTGATGTTCCACATGGAGGATGAAGCTATATAATAATGAAATAGAAACTCGCACATTAGGCTGTAGTGAGATTTATGACTAAATTTATAGATGACTTAGGGCCGGGAATACATGTCCAGGAACATCTCTGCAGTTTCTCTGTGCACAGAGTGAGGTGCTGTTACAGATTGTGGGCAGTAAACACCTCAAAGGTTGCGTGTCACTTCCTGTAGACCCTTGAGTCTTCCTGATTTAAGCAGAAAGGTGTCTGCTAGCAACACAAATGAAACCTAGTCCAACCTCTGATTCCTGACATCTGGAATAATTTTCCCTGTGGTAGCCCTGCTGTTCACCCAGCACCCACTACTCCATGGCCCACTGAAGCACAGACTTTGTCTGGAAAAGGGACTGCCTCGGAAAATAATAATAATACTAAAATGGATCCAGAGAAACAATCACTGTGAAGACTGAAAGGTTTGCAAGAGCAAGGTTTGCACAGCCCCCAGGCAGGCAATAACGCTGGAGCTCCAGGGAAAGCTGCTTTCGGAGGCCATGAGGACCTCACAGAGGCCTCCTTTGGATGTCATTGCAAACACAAGACTTTTCTTGTTTCCTTTAAAAATTCTTTAATCTGCCCACTTAGTTTCAAATTCTTATTTTTCTGTATCCCTCTGAATGGAATCAAAACAATTCAACTTGGGTCCTTTTCAGAAGTGGTAAAGTGATCTAAGTATACTTTTTTGGACAATCTCATGCCCTGTCTTTACATTTTCAATATCCTTCAGTGAGACATAAAACAGAAAGACAGTGTTGCAGACAGACAACTCCTTCCTCGCCATGGGTGACCTAGAGCTGCTGCCTTAGCTTCTGGTGTTAACACTACTTCTCACAAGCTGAAAGAGAATGCAGATGTGATCATGGGCAACATGAGGATGGGATGGGATTGTGGACAGCAATTTCATCATGAAGTCAGGGATCCATTTTAGGGAAAAATCAAGACATTTACCCAGCAGAGTTGACTACAAGTCATACAAATAGCTAGGAACAGACCAGAGAGAAACTTGAGTTCAGTTAGATACTGAAACAAAAGTATGTGGCTTGCCTCAAGTTCCTGTACCTACTTCAGGACTTGGTATTTCTTAGTACCTCTCTGCCTTTGTGAGTATTTTTTTTCCATTTGAGGATAACCAACAAGGAACTGATAATTCACAACTTCTGGAGATTTGTTCCTTCTAGCCAGGATTGACTTTGACTTTTATTGATTGATGCCCTTGAGCAAGTTTCAAGATACTGCCTTGGGAAATTGTCATAAACATATTCTTGGAGCTATAGTACCTTCACTCAACTCTGTGCAGCCCAAGATTCCTTTATATACAGTTATCTCTCTTTCAACTGGAATTAAGAGGACTGGGAATTTTGTCCTCCAAAATTCTCTTTGGATATATTAATAACCAACAGTTGTATAACATAGAACAATTTGCCCTGTGTTTGGTCCCCTAGCTCCTTATACTATGAAATAGGTATAATTATTACTGTCTTACAAATGATAAGAAAAATGGCAAGAAACACTGATTTAGCCAAGATTGCACAGTTAGACTACAAAATTCAACTACAGACTCCTAAACACTTCAGTTGTTTTAGCATAAAGATCTTTTGCTTTCCTCCTCATCAGAGAATAAGAGGCAGAAGAAAAAAAATAACTTATTTATAGTTGTAGAGCAAAGCAACAGCAGATAGCTAAAGGAATCAATTACTGAATATTATTAATACTTATGTCCATCACTGTGCCACAGAATCTGTGGTTGTGGTTTGCAAAAGCCTCATGCCAGTTAATATGGACACTTTTAGCTGTCTTCAGCAAAATGCAAAAATAAGAACTCTATTCACATATACATGTCTTCATTATGAGATTTCTAACCTCCCTTCTCTGTTTTAGCTTTTCTTCTTAGCACTATCACTATCTGACATGTTTTATATTGAACTTATTTATATTGTATTCAGCTAGCAACTCTCAGAAAAATGTTCACTCCCATGAGAACAGGGCTTTTTGTCTCTTGTGTTTACTGCTGTCTACCCAGTGCCTGGAGCTCTTCTGGCAGGTAGTAGGCATTCAATAAATATTTGTGGAAGGAATGGGTGAATGACATGGCTAACTTACTTAACCCAAATCACCAAGTCCTAGCTAGTGCAGTATGAAATCTAGCTGCAAAAAGAATTCAGAGAGGGAAGATAATTTAAACTGGCATTGATGCAAGTTGTGATGTCTGGATTGGGTTTGGATGGCTGGAATGGAGAAGGAGGTATGAAACCTGAAAAAGAGAGCAGGCAATGGTGGGCAGATGGGAATGGACAGCAGTGAGGGCCCAGACTTTCCTGAAGGAAAATAAAGCTCTTCATGTACCCTAGTTCCGAACTCACTCCCGAGGGGCAGGGCTAACCATTTGTTGCCTTGAATGCACATGTGCATTTTGAAGAAGCATATCTATTTGGGTGTGATTCTGAAAACAATGGTTACAATGGAGAGCAGAAATAAATGACTTAATATAGTAGAAAGATAAGGGCATTTTTTGAAAGGGTCAAGGAAATCATTGTAGATGCTAGACGAAAACTGGAAGTGAATTGTATGTTTCATTATTTACTGCTGGGCTGGCTGAAGAGGACAAGCACCTTCATAAGTCAATGGTCCCCAACTGTAGCTTGAAACTCAAATAAGTGGATGGTTTCAATTTTTATTTCATTTCGTCTTTAATGTTAAGAAGTATGATCCTTGTTGAGTTGTTTGGCTTGGAAACATGGAGCTAAAATTCAGTTGTTTTTCCAATGACTTTGGTCACATTGGTTCCTGAGTTCTATCACTTCGATGATTTAAAATAGAAATAGCATTTCATATTCATTAATGTTTTATATTTATTGGTTACATTTAAGATAGTGACCTAATTTTGTAAGGTCATAATACTTATTGACATGGAACATACCATATTAATTGCAAAAAAAAAAAGCCAGATTCCAAAAAATATTAATGTAGCTTTCCCCTGCCTTCTTGGACTGTTGATAGCATTTCTGAGGCTATTACTAGAATGTTCTTTTTTGACATATTGATCATTATTTATTTTTAGGTCTTAAATAGCAATTTTCCTCCAAGGAACACAAAGCAGATTTTACAAATGTGAACAATCTTCTTTTGTCAGTTTGTTTTGGTTTGGAGATGGAAAAAATGTAAGACTAATTTCCTGCCTCTGGATGTCCCATCGAAAATCCAGCTGAGCACCCTTCTTGCCTCTCCTTTCCTCTGGGTTAAGGGACTTTGTTTTATAGAAAGGCTGAACAGGAAGAGCTTAAACTGAATCACCAGAGGAGGTTGAGCCATGAAAACAAAATGCAGCAGAGAGAGAGCCTCGGGACAGGCAGTGGCTGGCATAAGTCTGTTGTCACAAAATGCTGTAGGTGGCTGTGGGGAAAACCTCCATGAAGATTTGTCTCTTCAGCCAACATAAGTGGGTCATTTAATGTTTCCAGTGAATGCTGCTAATGGGGGATTTAGCTACAGTCTCACTGGACAGAGTTGTCTCATTAGGGGAGATGTGGCCCAGTCTATGAAATGTTTATTTTGTAACTAACCCCTTAGGCAGTGCAGGAACTGTTTATCATCCTTTCCTGTTCTCTCCTGTTCCCCCCCCCCCACACCTTAATTAAAGAAATCATTGTTGAATTGCAGAAATCTCTTTAGGGGGAAGGAAGGAAAGAGAGAGAAAGAGGGAAGGATGGAGGGAGGGAGGGAGAGAAGGAAAAAGAAAGGCAAAAAAGAAAGAAACTCGGCATGCAAAACTAATTGTCCATGCCTCTTGTTCGTACACTCCTGAGGACTGTTTCCAGAAGAACAACTGTAGGCCCCAGTGATCTGGTCCTGGAACGTGAGTGCGTGTGGATGTGTGTTTGCAGCACCAGATAGAAACAGCACTTTGCACACACTCGCAGCCTTGTGCTGGCAGTGTCAGCAATCCACTGCTACTCTTCCCTTTACCCTCCCAGACCAGCAATGGGTGGAAGGTGGAAATCTGGGGATGGGCACACTGAGGGAGGGGTGCAGAAGATCTACTTTTCAAAGGAGGATTTTCTGAAGAGGAATTAAGATGAAACCTCAGGTTATCAGATACACACACACACACACACACACACACACACACACACAAACAGAGCATCTGGAAGGTGCTAGGAAAACCTAAATTCCAAATTTAGTTTGGATTTCATTTTAGTTTGCAAAATAATTAGCCAATGAAACCATACTGTTTGAAGGGAGTGCTGTCTTGTCTTTTCACTCTAGCCATCAGCCTTATATGGATAATTTCAAAAGAGACAAATTCTCGAAAGAAAGAAAGAGTTGTGTGAGATAAGTCTTGGAAGTGTGGAACCTTAAAACACAAAGACAAGACACATTTAAAATACATCTATATACATACTACCATCTGCCCTAGAGCTCCCAGCTTTTTTTTTTTAATATTCAAAGTAGATAGCTGGTAAAAGCAGATAAACTTTACAGAGAGCTTAGGATGAATGTGAAAGGCAACTAAAAATCAAGGTCCTGTTTTGGAAATACCCAGTAAATGGCTAAAGATACTATTGCAACCCTCATTCTGTGTATTAGCTGTGTTCCTGATAAGGTCCACCAAAGTCAGATGGGTGGACTTCTTTCAGAAAGAAATGCTTTAGGGGCACTTAAGGCAGGAATTGCTCTGCCCTCTTAGATTCAGGATTCAGATTTTGTAGTTTCATATATATTATGAGAGCCTTGATGATTTATTCTAGAATCATCGGCTCAGTACCAACGTAGTAGAAACAGGCTCAAGGGTCCTTGATCAGAGCTGCCCTGTAGTGCCTCTGCAGAGCAGGCAGGCACAACACAAGGGTCACCTCGGACAGACCGCAGTGCACCTGGCAGCCTCTGGAATGGACATAGCAGTCATGCTGAGAGGATATTCACTGCCCTCTTGGTAGGTTATGCTGGTAACATGAACTTCGTATTTGTAGTAAATTGAGATCTATTCTCTAATGTAATCTGAATAGTTGAAAGACTTCTACTAAGCCTTTTGTGCCAGGAATCAAGAAATTGAGTAATCATTTATCTCCATAGATAGCCAGGATTTTCTGTCTTTCTCTTTCTCCTCTTTCATCCTCTTCTATAGATAGAAATTCTGTAGAAATTTTGTTTATAAAGCAAATAATCATTTTGAAATGCCAATAACAAAGTCCTAATTTCTTTCTTTGATGAGCATGGCAATTTTGTATTTTGCATTGAATTTTTTAAAAAGATAACATCTTACTATAAAATTATTTATGACTTAAACATATATAAATTGTCTTATATAACTTCTTACCACAATGCTATGAAATAGAAGCATGACAATCACTGTTCCCATTTCACAGACGAGAAAGTTACTGCTCAGCAAAGCATCTGCTTTATCCCAGGTCACCCAGAAAGTAAGGACAGAGCTAAGATGAGAATCTGGACTTCTTCATTTCTACATTCCTTATATTCAGGCTAGCTGTTTAAATTTTTTATTTTACATAATAAGAATTTAATATATATGTATATAATAGCTATGATTTTTTATTCCTATACAATTTTTCCCTATTCATTTTCTTTCTATTTCTTTCTGTTGGCTAACGGAAAAATGAAAATAGAAATAAACCCATCAAGTGCTAAAGACAAGGATAAATGTGTGTTGCTGGGTTGGAACAGCATGTAGAATAGGCTAAATGTATTGTTTACTGGGAAATTATGAAATGGTTATGGATGGTCTCAAGTTTATTTTTCTCATACTATCACTGACTCTCTAGGATTTTGTACATAAATTGTCCAATAAAATCCATAAATTCAGTAAACTCTCACCAAAATCAACGACAGCAGTAAGGCAGAATTGGATTGTTGGTAATTTTTACTCGTTAACCAGTTATTCTAACTGGTTAGACAGATGACAGAGATTTTGTAACTTTTAGAAACCTTAAGAGGTCTGGACTCTAGGCAGTGATTGAAGTATAGGAACTCTGATTGAGACCTTTTGTCATTTTTATGTGTGATATTGGCTCTAGTAGTTAAGATTGCATGTGTCAGGAATAAGTGATCTTTGTGATTCATCAAAATGAACCATTGGCGAAGATCAGAACCAGTTTCTCAGGCTCCCCAGGACTGCCCTACATTGCTTCTTAATGCATCTCTTTGTAAAAGGCAATTCTAATATTACCACTGACCTACCTATTACTGAACCTCATTTACTGAATACTTTCCCTGCACAGGATATTTTACTAGATGAAGAAATTACGAGGGCTGAGGGTACACGGTAAAAAAGAGGAAGGACTCTGGCAAACATTGAAGATCATATTACAGATATAACCCACTGATATATGTAAGACTCTGTGGGTAATGTTTGCTTTCAGAGCCATATGATGCTTTATTAAGTAGGTGTACTTATTTACATTATAATGAACATTTTCTAAATAACATATGAATGATTACCAAAAGACTAGTTTAAATGTATATGAGAACATTCATTTTATGAAAGTATGTGCCTATTTGGTAAATACATATGCTCTTATAACATTTATAGCACTCCAGATTTTAAGCAATGCTTTACACCACCTTTGAATACTATGGGTCAGCCTAAAAAATAAAACTGTATACAACTACCATCTAAATCAGACTAAATGATAGCCTATGTTAAAGTGGTAAAATTTTAAATTTTCATTATGCTCATTGTCAAGATGACATATACTGACATATTGACTCCATCTGGGCTGCAGGCTGCACTGGTAAGGGTCCCACTGTACAAACTGCATGGACTCCAGCTGAATCTCTGAAACCAGCCACCTTGGATGCAGAGTGCTGTTCCCACTCTGCGTTTAAGTCTGAACCGCACAGTCCTTCATGCTAAAGTTGGAATCCTCCAAAGACTGGAATTTCCTGGGAAATTTCCAGGATTCTTTGGGCTGTAAACAGTAAAACAAACTGCCTTCCTTGTACTATGTTGTTATTTCTAGTGCTAACTGAATTCAAGAAATTTAAAGGTATGGGGAAATTAACTCAAACTTCCCCTAAAACCTATAAATTTGCTCAGTTTAAATTTTGGTCAAAGACTCATCTTAGTGAATTTATTATTTTTTTGGAATAATTTATTTTTGCTACTAAGTATTGTGTCAACAATTAAATATTACCCTATCTCATAAAGGGATGACAAACAAATTCTCTCTGATTTTTTCATCGTAGATGACAGATGGGAGCTTATTACACCTTATGTCAACTACATATATGTATGCATTTGAATCTCCAGAGCAAGTCTGAATTTTCAGGTTTTTCCTCCACTGTATATAAACTGAAAAATATAAGGCAACTAGAAATTTGAAGGTGTCCCAAAAACATCTGTAAGAAACATCCCAAAACCTTGATTTCCTCCTTCTCCTTACTTAGAAGTCCCGTGATTTTAGGTGGGTACATGCCATGCTGTGTAGCCTTGTGGCTCAATTATGCCCAAAGAGAATTAAGTAAAAGTTCTGCCTATAATATTTCTGGGAAGTGTCCCCCCAAAACTGGGGTTCTCCTCTTCCTCCTTTGCTTTCTCTTGTTACTTAGCATATGGATATTATGCCTGGAGCTCTGACAGAATGATAGCCAAAGACAAGAGGCTGGGCACTTCCATGGACCGTGAAGTTGCCGCACTGGCCCTGGACACCTTCTGGAGACCTCTCCTATGTACGAGAGAAATAGACTACCTTGTTGAAGCCATTGCTATTTGTGGTATTTCTGTTGCACACAGCCAAATGAAGTTGGAATGAATTTGATCCCAGGAAGTGGGTCACTACAAAACAGAACCTGAAATATGACCTTGGCTAAGTAAGTAGGTGGGAAGGAAGATGCCAAGGGTTCAGATAGCTGGAAAACTAGTAACAATGTAATGTTGTGGCCAAACTTCGTTCAGTTGTTGCCTGCTACACCTTAGAGACCACAAGCTAACAAAAAGAATAGTCATTGGAGAAATGGTGGGGGTGGTTGTCATAATATTAACTTATTTCAGCTACCGTTGTGCTCAATGAAAAAGGTAATTCAGCTACAAAAAAATCCATCAGAAATCAGAGGTGGAGGGGATGCAGAGTAGGATTTTTTTTTTTTAGTCTGCAATTTGGGTTTAACTTATAGATCTATACTTTGGAATCTAGTGGGGTTGACCCAACAAAAAACACATTTGTACATCTAACTGTGTCCCCTCTTTTGTAAGATTTCTCTGACAGAACATGGCACACAGGCCACTGACAGTAATCTCATTCCAAGCATAGAATTCCTATTTAAGAGTATC
This sequence comes from Tamandua tetradactyla, assembly GCF_023851605.1. NCBI lineage: Eukaryota > Metazoa > Chordata > Mammalia > Pilosa > Myrmecophagidae > Tamandua > Tamandua tetradactyla. The sequence continues at coordinate 39,831,976 of NC_135351.1, forward strand.
AGTCTGTTTTAGGATAACACTTGGGGAACAGCTGTGCAGATGCCAGGAAGTTAAGGCTAAGACTCCTCAGGTCAAAGGATGTCCAGACACGGCTGTTGTCTTTGGCCACTCCAACATGGAATTGGTAGCACACACTAACCCAAAGTCCTGACACATTTTGTGGTGGGCCACAGCGACACTGAAGTCTGAACGTAGAGAAGGATTCAGGGGTTCTTCAAAAACCGGACCCAAGCGAAGGGGAGCTGAGGATGGGGACAGTGATTTAGGAGCCACATCACCTCACAAAAGACTGGGATGTTCTTGGAGGAGGACAGTCACCTTGGCACAGGGTGGGGCTTTGACCAGGGGAGGGCGAACGAGGCTTCCTGGTGTCCTGGGTGCCCAGGGAGAACTGACCACTGCGGCCCCTGCAGGGCCCATGATCCCGAGGTGGTCACGGGCTTGGAAGACTGTGCGGAGCTTAGATAGAAGTTGCTACATTGAAAACAACTTCCACCTGCTGTGCGGGAGAACTGGGTTCGATTCCTGGCCCATGTACTGCTCCTGCAGGAAAAAAAAAAAAAAATCAATAAATGGCTGCACTAGTGGAATCCTCACATGGAAAAAGAATGAAATGTGATCCCAGCCATACAGCATACAAAAAAAATTAGTTTTCACCTTCAGAGAAGTTTGGAAAATCACTATTACACAACTAAATTTTTAAGCTGAAGTTTATGGGTTCTTGCGCAAGAAAAATAAATTGTGAAAGTGATGTTTTAAATAATCTGACTTACGATGTCGACAAGAGCAGTGCTTCCCAAACATTTAAGATCATAGTTCAAACAGAAAAAATAATCTCTTACAGCCTACTGTGCGTGCAGGTGAGGGGCCGCTGCTGCAGGCACTGGGGTCGGCCAGCCCGAGGCTTAGGGGCTTGAGATTACAGCACTCCTGGGGTCTCTCTCCTCAGGTGGGCCACAGCATGTGGGTTGGAAATATCTGAGTTAAAGTTCAGCATAATGCAAAGAAATTAAATTGGATGAGAATCTATGGAAAAGGGGACTTGTGAATAAGATGCTAAGATTTCCATCTACCACCATCAGAGCTCAGGTGAGCTGAGCTGGGAGTAAGATACATATGCAGTTTTGGACAAGTTCATTTGGAGTAACAGGGGAACACACCAAAAGACAAACCCTTAAGGCAGGGGAATGGTGAGAAGGAAATTACTTTCAGGAGAAATTTGTTTATTGTAGAACAGTGCCCAGAGGCTACTATTACTGGTATGATGGAATGGTGATGTCGTGACCTGGTGATGCTGCGATGACATAGTAATGATGCAATGGTACGGTGACGATGTCATGATGTGGTGATGATGCAATAGGGCCACTGCTAAAATCGTCTTCAATAGTCTGGACTTGAAAATCAGAAGGACCTGACTATGAATTCCATTCTCTCCACATATTATCTGTGTGACCTGGGGCAAGTTACAAAGAGTCCTTAACTTTATAAAAACAGAAAATAATAGTACCTACATTTTGAGGATGATTTGGGTTTGAATGTGATTATTTATGTAAAGGGCTTTGCAGAAAATTTGGCATTTAAAAGGCTCTCAGTACATGCTAGTCATCTCCAAGTTCAAAGTCTCTTCAGAGGTTTTCGATGAATTTAGCTAATGATGAATAGATGAAACTGTCAGAGATTGCTGGGGGAAAAGTAGATGGACATAAGAAAAGATGTTCTCCATTAGCCTTCTCTTCTCTTTTCATTCTGTTTGTCTCTATCCACTTCCCCATCCCCCTCTTTCTCCTTTTCTCACCCCCCCCCCACCTCTACCCATGCTCAGAATTAAGAATTCTGGAAATTATTTAATACCACAATAAAATAATCCTAGTGACTTATTCTGTTAATGACTTGCTTCCTTTTTGACTCCTTAGTGCTTTGATTTATCCTGAATGGAAGCATGACTTTGCTGAGTCAACTAGCTAGATCCACAATTTAAATCACATATGTGGTTCCTGGAGGAAAGGATTATAAGTTAACTAGATTCATCCAAGACAGATGTGTCCAGTCATTCAAAGAGTACAAAATGTTCATGTACACACACACTAGCTCATGTTGGCACAGATTTTTTCCCCCAATAACTTCCTCATTTATGGCAAATATAACATGCCTTCATTTGGGAGGAACCCCACAGCACAGATTTCTCTGAGCTACTTTATCCCAGCAAACTCCTCTCCAAAATCTCATAGCCTGCTGCCTTGTTTCCTAGTCATCTTCTTTTTGAAAATTTTTTACTGAAACTCATTTTTCAAAAAACTATGAACACAGTGATGAACATTTGCTTGAGTCCAAGGATTTCCTGTACTTTATTTTTCAAATATATTATATGATATTTCAAGTTTTCTTGCCATAGAATTTTCTTTATTCATTCTTTTTAAAAATTTATCTTATTTGAAGAGTCTTGTAGACTTCTTTCAGATAAGAGATTTATCGTTAATGCTTTGTGATTCCCAAATATCCAGAATTATCTGAGTGTCATGCAGTCTTTTAAAAGTTTCAAAACATAAACATAAATCTACTTGAATGTTAATAGGAAGTACTTACCGTGAAGCTTTTGAGAAACAAAGCATTATGAAATTAGTTAAGTGATTCACAATAACTTTTTTTATCATAATAAAGCATTTGAAAATAATTTCAGTGTCCAATATTGAAGTAGCCATTGTTGCAAACCTTCCGAAATATTTTTAAGGGAAAAATTCTTTCATGTCTATCAGGTCACCTTAATTAATATCTTATATGGGTTGTATGATATTAATGTTACCACAATTACTTAGAATTATAAAGTTTTAATGGTGCTGCATTTAAATGGAATATAAAATCTTGAAGTTACTCTTCTGTTTTTATTATTTAATAAAATTCTGACTACCACACATCTAAGAGGGGATCTGTTTTCCCATTTGTCTGTTATGATTTGATTTGGCTCAGAGTTGAATCCTGTTTATTAATTCCCCTCTAAATCTCTCCACAATTTAAACACTCATTCCCAGGTATAATTCACTTGTAAAAAATAATGTAGTTGTGTATCCCAGCAGAAGTACATTCCTGGAATACCCAACTCTCCACTGGGAGGTGTTACAAGGGGAAAGTTCTTCACAGGCTGTCACTGGGCCGAGAAAACTGAATCTACCTATTGAGTTCCTTGTTTTGTTCATTTAATTGGGATTTAATCTGTGAAAACTTTACCTTGATCCATAATGCAATTATTTATTTTTAGTTCTAACAGAAAATTTACTCAGTAGTTGGAGATAAGTTTCTTTATGTTTTCAACATACACAGTCAGTGTACTTGTATCTAAGGTATTTATATGTGCCACTATAGGCTTATCTATTTTTTAAAATATAGTGCTTTCTAGCAAATGTTAGATGGTGTAAAAAGATACACTTGAGAAAAATGTTTCTTTCACCTTCATTAATTTCTTTGTAACTCTTAGTACTTAATGATTTTTGTGGTCCTTTCTTTAAGTTGAATCTTTTGTTTCTTTTGTCAAGTTGTTTCTTTTGTCTCTTCTTTGATACTTGTATTTCTGGCTCCTCTTTGCTACTACTATTGGTAGAAAGTAGCCACAGAGAAGGTACCTGTTGTACTTCTGGTGAGACTGAAACAAATTAATCAGTCATCTTTTTGAGGATGGGCAAAATAAGTAACTTCTGACCTTCTTTGTTTTGCCTCTTTTTTCTGCTGCTTTGCTATTTCTACCAGCCTCTCAGCAGACTTCCTCCTTCTGCAGGGCTAAAGTAATTTCTCATTAGCCAGATAATGGATACAAAATTAATGCCACTTTGGCCTTACCTAATTTGGAGTGGGAGTGGTTGAAGATGGAAAGGGCCAGTCTTAAAGTACCAGACAGCAAAATTTTTACTCTAAGAGTTAAAATATTAGGGAAACAAGGCACATAGAGAGTCACAAAGCTCACAATGGGGTTATCTGGTGCACACTGAAATAGGACAGATGGCGGAAGCCAATCCTAGGAGGGACATGTGTGCAGAAGGAGCAGGTGACTCCTGAAGGTAAGGTTGAGAAAAGGCCCCAGAGATTATTGGAGATGAAGGCTGTGAGGGGACATATGGGAGCTTCCATAAAAGCATATGATTTCTTGGAGATACAATGGGAAATGATGCAGAGATTTTGGGGTTAGGGGGAACATGCTCCAGCCATTTAGTGGATCATGGACTTTAGACATTGTTTTAGCTCTGTTCTAGTTTGTTAGTTGCCAGAATGCAATATACCTGAAATAGAATGGCTTCTAAAAAGGGGAATTTAATGAGTTGCTAGTTTACAGTTCTAAGGCCAAGAAAATGTCCCAATTAAAATAAAGACTATAGAAATGACCAATCAAAGGCATCCAGGGAAAGATATTTTGGTTCAAGAAGGATGATGAAGTTCAGGGTTTCTCTCTCAAGAGAGAAGGCACATGGCAAACATGGTCAGGGCTTCTCCCTTGGCTGGAAGGACACATGGTGAACACGGCAGCATCTGCTAGCTTTGTCTCCTGGCTATCTGTTTCATGAAGCTCCCTAGGAGGCATTTTCCTTCTTCATCTCCAGAAGTCACTGACTGGTGGCCTCTCTACTTCTCGTGGTTATGTCATTCTTGTCTGCTCTCTCTGAATCTCCTACTTTCTTCAAAATGTTTCCTCTTTTATAGGATTCCAGTAAAATTAGTTTTCTGGTCTCGATTAGTTTAGGCTTGAAAACTAATTGAGACCTACCTGAATGGGTGGGGAAACATCTCCACCTAATCCAGTTTAACCACCACTCTTGATTGAGTCACATCTCCAAGGAGAAGATGTAATTACAGATTCAAACATACAGTACTGAATAGGTATTAGAAGAAATGACTGGATTTATAAAGTGGGATTGGGATTAAAACATGACTTTTTTAGGGTACATACATCCTTTCAAACCAGCGTAAATTCCCTAGGCTGTTTAGAGCAAAGACTATGAAATGGTTTGGCTTGAAAAATGGGGATTTAGTAGTGAATATGTCCAAATCAAGACATCATCAAGGTGATGCTTTCTTTTCAAAGACTGGCTGTTGGCACTTCTTGGCTCCTCTGCCACATGGCAAGGCATATGTTGGCATCTGCACATCGCTCTTTTCTCTCCGGGGCTTCAGCGACTTCAGCTTCTTGCTTCCTTGGCTTTCTTTTTCTTTACCTGGATCCATTCCATTTATGCAGGACACCAGTACCAGCATTAATACTCCTCCTGAATGGGGTGGGTCACCCCTCAACTGAAGTGGCCTCCTCAAAAGGTCCTACTTACAATGGAATGGGTTAAATTTAAGAACATGTTTTCCTCCAGGTACATACAGCTTCAGACCACCACAGACATCATTCAATACAAAAAGTCCTCAGGACACAACCGGTAACATTAATGTTGTCTGCATATTTCATATTTAACAGACGGTCAAACCAAGGATCTGAGAATGAGTGATCTGAACAGTACTCATGCTAGTGGCCAGCAGTGGGCCCAGGATTCTCCTTTCTTTCTCGCTAGGATGAAGAGAGGATTCGGTCCTAAATGTAGGACTTTGGTGCTTTTATATAAAATGTTTCCTTGGTATATTTCAGGCTACCTGCAGGTACATATCCTGTATATCTGTGTTCCAGAGAAAATCTGCACCCTCTTCCCCTTTAGTGTAAAAGGCTGGCATCCACAGTCCCTGCCTCCATTTCTGCCTGGCCGTGTGCTCCCCTGTGTCCTTGGCTGTTCTCCCATCCAGCCCTATTGGATCAGGGCTCAACCTAATCCCGTTTGGCCTCAAATCAACTAATCACATCTTCAAAGCCTCTATTTTCAAATAAGGTCACACACATAGGACTGGGGATCTAGATTCACCCTTGTCCTTTGGGAGACACAATTCAACCTGTAACACTAGGGGAAGAGTGGCTGGTCTGAGAAACCGGCTTGTCCAGGCTCCCTGATGGACCCTTCCTTGATGTGGACACCTCACACTTGCCCCCCCCCCCCCCGGAAACTCTTCATCCTATAAACCCTTTCTTTCAGCTCCAAAGTGTTGCTCAGACTGAAGCCCCATCAATCCTCTACAGAGAAAGAATGAGCCAACCCTCTAGCAACTCTGGTTCTCCCCGGATCTTAATAAATTAGAGTTTGATTTATATGGCCTTCTCTGGGAGTTTGGCTGCTTTGAGTCCACTCCTCAGAAGACGCTTCACCCAGAGCATGCCGAGAGGTCAGGTCTCTGGGACTGGAGACCAACTACAGGGGACTCACTCCCTGGGGAACGTTCCGTCCCAAGGAATTGCTATGCAGAGAATAGCTTTCCTGCTTGGTATTTTGCAGTCACCTCCCAATATTTAATCATCTGCAGTGCTCATGTTTGTAAGCCACAATATCACATATACTGTCATCTTTTTACTGGAAGCCTTGTCATAATTATTGTCTGTGAGAAGATGATGTAAGCAGAATAGAACATGAATCTATATTAGGACAGGATTTGCCATACAAACACTTTATGTGGAAAATCTTCAGATGTTGATAAATTTACTGAAATCTCTTTCCTATAGTTTCTCCACATCTCGATAAATATCAAATAATACTAAAATATTTATATGTGCATTTGTGTAGTTCTAAATAGCTGGATTTTGCTTGTGCTTCTTTTTTATTGTGTGTAACATATTTGGAAATGTGAGTGACATGATTCGCTCTGATTCTATCAGGAGTTAATTTTCTTTGGAAAAGGTTATTTCTATTTTTTTTGAAGAACATTTTTACAGATTGGAGGTTGGAGTGTGGGGAAGGTATTTTAAAGTGCAGAAACTTGAGGAAACCCCAGCATTTGTAAGGAATTCAAGGGGCCCCCCCTGGGTAGTGATCACATGATGGAGGTGAAGGGGAGAAAGAACCGAAGGAAGGAAGGGAGAGAGAGAATGAAAGAAAGAAAGGAAGAAAGGAAGAGAGAGAGAGAATGAAAGAAAGGAAGGAAGGGAGGGAGGGAAGAAGGAAAGAAGGAAAGAAGGAAGGAAGGGAGAATACCAAGAAGAAAAAAGAAAGAAAAGAATTCTTTCTGTTAACTATAAATTACATTATAAATATCTTTCACATTTATTGCTTTCCAGTTTCCCTGCTTCTCTCTGCCTCACCTACTTACCAAAACACTGAGTGTCTTTACATCTGGGAAGTGCATCTGGCAAGAAAATATTTACGATTCCTTTGCTAGTATTCAAAGAACAAATTCTCAACCTGCTACTCAACTGAGTTTGAAGATGAACGTTTTCCTTAAGGGACCTTGATGGTATTGTTTGGAAGTGATTTTAGGAGCCTAATTCTGCAGAGCAAGCAGTGGTCTGGTGAAGTGTGGCCTCCATGGTTGCATATTCACAAGCATCATTATTATTTCAGCCACTTTTTGTGGCCGCTGCTCACCGCAGCACTGGACTTCCGTTCACTCGGAGTCCTGGAGCTGCATTGCTTTGAAATATAAATGTCCCCTGCCCCATGTTGGGTCCATTTTATGACCTGGGGATGGGATTCTATTTTCAAATGAACGATCTGTTGATTTAGAAGAAAAACAACCTTTGTGGAGTGTGACAGCCCCGATCCCCTGTTAATGTTTGGCGCTTGTTTTTGAGGCCGCAGGAGCTCAGGCCTCCCACAGCCGGGGCTTGTCGGCCAGCATCCTCGGTCCGGGTGGCATGGCCTTCACGCATGGGTGGGATATGAGCCTGGGCCGGGTCGTCACTCCTTCCCCTGGCCGCCCCCACCACTGCTGGGCCGTCTTCATAGCTAGGCCATTCTCTGCAGTGGTGCAGTAGAATCTGCCTACACCACTTGTCCTGTCCCTGTCCCCAGAGCAAGACAAAACCGAGCTGTTTGGCTTCCACATGCTACACCTGGGAGTTGGAGAGCCCACCTAGGCTTGGCAGGGGGAGAGGACCCCTGAGCCTTGAATTGGGGCACTCTGCCCCCATGGTAAGACCACACAGACCACGAGCCTACTTTGGGGGTGTCTGTTACATAGCAGACACTCTTAGGGTCTCTACTCCCTTTTTTCCTCTTCGTCATCCCAGCTCTGCACCAGATGCATTTATCTTCCAGATATAGATGGTGGAACTGAGACTATGAGGCAGTCAAGGTTGGAGATGGGAGGTGTGTGGGGTCTGCCTCTAAGTGTATGGGATTCTTTTCTGCCCTGTCTTGGCTCCTCTCTAGTCTTACACTTCTAGGGGAATTATATTCCTCATGATGTAATTTCCAGACTTTCATCCCCCTGGCCATCCCTTCTCTCCCCACTGAACTTACTCCAGTTGTCAACATCACAAAGAAAATGTGAAATGGTGAATCACAACTGGTCTGTGTGCGGGTGAGCTGGCCAGCAGATTTTCGGTATAATCACTACCTCTTTCAAGGCATTCTGCTTTTTATAGTGGTATATCCAGGATTTATTTGAAGAGTTCCCATCATTTTTGTACCACATTTTGCACCACAGATCCACTGTGATTAATAACTGTCTACCCCTTCTCAGAATGAAGTTTCTATAGGTGTAAAATTAAATGCATGGGATTACAAACTAAGAAACTATATTAAAATCCAGCTATAGCAATATTGAAAAGAAATATGGGATTTAGTAATATATGTATGCATATATTTTTGATGCAATACTGACAAGGTCTAGTGATGGGTCAACAGTTATCAAATTTTGAAGCTGTGATGAGCAGACAGGAGATTTGAGATGTATACAAATACCACAAAGTGATATGAAAAATTTGTAATTCCTACTGTTGACAAAGATATTTAGATGCTGCTAAATGCAAATGAAGAATTTTCCTTACATTCAGAGTAGGAGCAAATGGTAAATTTCTGTCCGTGAAAATGATGACATGCTGTTTTCCCCTTCAAGTTCACAGAACTCCCTCAGACCCCGGAATTCCACCCATGGACCACGTGGATCTGTGTGTTCATCCTCAGATGCCACTCAGCTGCAATGACTCAGCCTATTCACAGAAGCATCTGTCACATCCTTTGCTATCTGTAAATGTGCAATTGGTTATTTAACCTGTTTAAAGTTTATCCTTTTGAATTTTGATCTTTCTATTAAGATTAGCATTTTAGTCTATTAAGATAGTTTTGAGACTTTATTTAGTGTTATTCCCTTCAGCTTTGGGGTAGCGCTTCTGTCTTTAGCCGACATATCTATGTAAAACTAAATGAGGCTGGACTGTGAGCTAAGTCCTAGAGGAAGATATTAAAAGCTACTTTTCTAGCTGTTAACATCTTACTAATAAATACTTTTCTCGTATAAGTATCTGTTCTAGTTTGCTATCTGCCAGAATACTGTACACCAGAAATGGGATGGCTTCTTAAAAAGGGGAATTTAATAAGTTGCATGTTTACAGTTCGAAGGCCATGTAAGTATCCCAATTAAAGGAAGTCTATAGAAATGTCCAGTCTAAGGCATCCAGGAAAGATACCTTGATTCAGGAAAGCAATTGAGGTTCAGCTTTTCTCTCTCAAGTGGAAAGGCACATGGCAACATGGTCAGGGTCTCTGTCATCTGGAAAGGCATATGATGAACACAGCATCCTCTGCTAGCTTCCTGTCCAGGCCTCTTGTTTCATGAAGCACCTCGGGAAGCATTTTCCTTCATCTCCAAAGGTTGCTGGTTGGTGAACTCTCTGCTTTGTGGTTCTCCAGCATTCTGGAGCTTTCTCCAAAATACTTCTTTTATAGGATTTCAGTAAACTATTCGAGACCCACATAGAGTGGGTAGGGACACGCTTCCATCTAATCAAGTTTAATACCTGCAATTGGTGAGTCACATCTCCATGGAGATAACCTAATCAAATTTCCAACCTATACTATTGAATAGGGATTAGAAGAAACCATTGCTCTCACAAGATTGGTTATAATTAAAACATCGCCTTTCTAGGCTACATAAATCCTTTCAAATTAGCACAGTATTCAAAGAACTGTGACTCTATATATCTCCAAAAGTGATCCAGGATGTCATGAGACCATATCAAAGACCTCTGTGAAGATGCACTCTATTAGAAACATTCCATGCTTTTACATCCAGTAATCCAATTAACAAATAAAATAAAGCCTAATTTATCACAACTTTTTATCAGAGACTTTCGCAGTCTCCTACAGCTCACTGTGCTATTTTCCAAGAGTCCATCTTGGTGTCTATTTGACAAAGAATTTTAGAAAGTGACTGGGGATCAATTTCAAGCTCACAAGTTTGTAAATTTTGGAATCTAACTCAGTCATTTTTCTGAGAATCATGACAATTTTCCTTAAGTTTATCAACAGAGATAATTTTAAATCCATATGCACAGATTCTTTCAAAATTTTAAACATAATTTGCTTGATTCTATATTTTTAAACTAGTTAACAACAATGTAATGTGATTATTCTATCTCAAGCCCAAGCCACCTCCTCTCCCTCTTACCTCCATCCTCTTCTTTCCTTCTCTCCTTATCCCTTCTCTCCTTCCTTCTGCATTTACCTAATGACCTAATATGCTAGGTATCTTGCCAGCTACAGGGTTTATAAAGATGAATGACATGCAACTTGCAGTCAAAGTACTCATATCTTACATTTAGCATTGGGTCCCCTGGAGTTGATATTTCAACATCTTGCTCACTTTGGAGGAATCAATCTTTTTAGTAAGGACAAACTTTTTTCCAGAACACATGCTGACTGGTTTGCGTCTTATTCTCCATCTTAGCATAGAACATTCAGCAAATGTCAGTGCTCTACTTTAGTTGTTTATAACAGTCATCTTTTAATATTAAACTATTACTTTTAAGCTGTCTATTCCCATTCCTTAGCTATTAGAATTTTAAGGAAACCTCTGTTAAATCTGGTGTTAGCTTCCCAGCACCAATCTAAACTCTGCTACTCACATATCATTCATCTTCTATCTTTGTAATAGATTCATTTTGCATATGAGCTAATTTCAGATCTTCTAGTAGAGCCATTTTCTCATTAGTTTTTTTTTTTTTGACGCATCATGGTGGATTGAATCATGTGCCCAAAATGAAGGAGACTGAACCTTAATCCAGATGATTGTTGTCCTTTATAAGCAGAAGAAATTCAGACATAAAGATGGAGAGGCACAGGGAGGATCCAGAACCTGGGAGTCAGACAAGAAAGGAGAGGACATCACTAGGTGAGGCAAGGCAGAGGTGCAAGCCAAGGGACAGGAGAGAGCCAGTGGCCAGCACCACAAAGTTACAGACTTTGTAGCAAAATCATCACCTTACTGACACCTCAGTTTGAGACTTCTCCTAGCCTTAAAACCGTGAGCCAATAAATTCCTGTTATTTAAGCCAACCCATTGTCTGGTGTTTGTCATAGCAGCCTAGAATAGCCTATACCAGTCAAACAATCAAATCATGAAAGAAAAATATCAAATACAAATAAAACTCAGCATTATGTAAAAATTTCCTTGTTATTAATGGAAAATATTTAGTTTATGAACTCTAAATGCATTCAGTTTTAGGACAAATATTTAGTGTGAACAAAATCGTTAATTTCAGCCTCATTTGTTTTAACGCATCTTTCTACACTCTACATGAATTTTTGGTATTGGCAAATGCTCCCTTAGTGATACCTTAGGATTAGTCATTCTTTCTATTAAATTATTCTGAGATTATAAAAGCTGGATGGCTAGAAATAGTAATATCTTTATGAAATCTATCAAAAATAAAGTCTAAAATATTAACACATTTTATCATTTAATGGTTAATTAATTCTTTTATTTTCCTCCCTTATTCAGTGGGAAAAATAGCATAATAGCCTGATAACAGGAAAAAAATAAAATATATTCAGCAAGCTAATTTTAAAAAGTGGGTATTTTTTGCCATTTCCATTTGCGATACTTTTGTTCTTCATGCATGCTTTGTGTAACTTTGGAGTTTAAAAACAAAACATTGCAGTTCAAAAACAACACAAAGCAGTACTTCTGTCTTTCTCTAAATGTTCCTGTTTGCTGTCAGTATGTGGAAGTCACTACAGGGTAGGGACTATGAGCTCTTCTTTGGCAAATGCAGAATTTTTAAGGGGCCTCCGCATGGAAGGGGGGCCTCAACTGAATAATTAGCTCAACCCAGTGAATTCTGGGATTCAAGCAATCTCAGATGTCAAAGCAGGTGCCCTCATATCTGTGTGTGCTTATGTGGCATGCAAACATTTGTATGCCTGCACATAGGCATGCATGGTCCCCTAGGGTGGGCTGCAAACATTACTATTTGTCTTTATTTTTCTCCTTGCTTCCTTTGTTCAGAAGAGACCCTCTGAGAATTGCCTGGGCAGAACAATTAAAGCCTAGATACAGTACATTAAATGTTCTCCAAAAGTACTAGTGGTGTTTAGGTAGCATGACCACACTGGAGGGAATTTTCAACAACTCTCTCAAATCACAGTCCACTAACCGTCCCCTGTAGCATCCACAAGACAAAGTGAAGTGAAGTGTTAAGTACTCATTGGATCAATTTAAGGATGCTTGATTTTGACTTTCAAGTAGTTCATCATCTTCTGTTTAAATTATGAGAATGGTTTAGACCAAGTAGCTAAATTATCCAAATCATTTCTTTACCTTCTATATTCGTTTAAATATGTCATTTGCTTCTGGGATATTCTCATTTTCCTATAAAAAAAATTCCATGGTAAGTTATCTGACTCAATAGCCAGCTACACTGACATTGTGGAAAAGGAATAAGGTTCTACCCTCTTAGCCAGCTTTATGATGACATCATAGAGCTATTTCTGCAGTTTTAAGCGGTGTATTAGTCAGGGTTCTCTAGGAAAAGAGGATCAACAGGAGTTATCTGTAAATATTATGACACTATTATAAGAATTGTCTGATGCAACTGAGGGCATGGGCAAGTCCAAATTCTATAGGGCAGGCCACAAGCTAGGATCTCTGATGAAGGTTTTTGATCAATTCTCCAGGAAAAGCCAGCTGACTAAAGTAGAGATGGAAATTCTCTCTTCCGACCACTGAAATCATCTCTTCTCCTTTTAAAGGCTTCAACTGATTGGACTGGATTTCTCTTATTGCTGAGGACAATCTCCTCAGTTGATTGTAGATGTAATCAGCCATGGAGGCAATCAATTTACAGATAATTTAAGTCCATATAATATTCCTCACAACAATAATCAGTCCAGTGCTTGCTTGACCCAACAACTGGACACCATATCCTGGCCAAGTCAACCTGTAAACTTCACCATCCCACGCAGTTCCTTACTGACACTTACAGTTGGGTTTTAAGAGCTTGAAGCTGTTGTCATCTGCCAACAGTATTTGAGAGTTTCCATCAAAATCCTCCCAAATCTTCATCACCCTGTGCCTAATGCCTTCAGTTCCACCATTAGTTAGTTTAATCCTTCTTCCGATTTCTGTGGGAAGGAATAGATTCAGTTATACATTACTTAGTGGAAAACTGATTTTATCAAAGTAGATTATTTTCTGAAACAGGGATGTTGAGATAGAAACTAGGTCCTGGGAGGTGAATGAATGCAGAGACAGTGACTACCAAGAAAGGCAAGAGAAAGATTAAAGGCAATCCCCGATTCCAGGGAGCCAGCACATCTGAGTCCTTAGACAGGGAGGAGCCCATCATGGGAGCACATTGAGCTGGGTACTCTGCACACAGTAGAGTGGACATTTTTTCTGCCCATTTGTCTTTGTTTTCTCATGTTGCCATAACAATGAGCCACAATCTTGGTGACTTAAAACAATGGAAATGCATTGGCTCTCTGTCCTGGAGGCTGGACATCCAAGATCAAGGTGAAAGCAGGACCAAACTCCCTCTGAAGTCTCCAGGAAAGAATCCTTCCTAGTCTCTGCTCACCTTCTTACAAGAAACCAGTAAGTGTAGGGCTCACCCTACTCCCATATGACCTTTTCTTAATTTAACTAATACAATTCGTAATGACCCTATTTCCAAATGATGTCACATTTCAAGGCACTGGAGCTTAGGATTTCAACATGGCTTTTATATAGTCCACAGTTCAACTCATAACACCATGTAAGTGCCACAAAAGAATGAAGGGTAGATATATCTGAACATGTTCATAACTATTTTAGAAAAAAAACAGCATGTCTTTGAGCTTTGTGTCGTCTAGATGATGCAAGTGGAGTTTGAGAAGAGGAGGCTGGGGCAGGCTCAGTCACTTAGCTTAATTTTTTTCTGAGTCTATATGAGCACTTGTTTAGCATCCTCTGTACGTGCCATCCAAGTAAAGTTCATTTAGTTTCTCCACAGCCACTCTGTCACTAACTCTCTTGTATGTGGCAAATTTCTCACTCAGATTTACAGCCCCTGCTTGTCTTGACTTTCATAAGTGGGGAGCATTCATGTACTGCTGAGTTCTCAGGATCTCCGCTGCCCACATTGGCCTTAAGCACTGGTCTAGAGAAAGTTAAGACATACGTTGAATGAGCGAGTACCCCAACCCAGTGAGAGGTCAGTTTCTCTTTGGAGAAATGTTAGATGGCATTCTGATTTCAAAGCACAGTCTTCTAATGAACGTTTCTGCAGCATCTTTTGAAGAGGTGCTTAGACTAGTGGGAATCGCATATATAGTAAATACCAAGTTTTTCACTCTGGTGATGAAGGATGCAAATTATGATTGCACTAAGTTTCTCTCCCTTTGTCTAATGCCATTTGAAAATAGCTTGTAATTAGTTCTGAGGGGGTGCTTTTTAAATAGCCTTATAATATTGCTTAAATTTGCATTAAGGTGGCTTTACGATACCTAGAGGAGCACACAGCACTTAGAGTTGATTACCTTTCTCCATTTTGTATTCATAGTCTAGTGCTGTAAGAGTAACAGTGCAATTGAGGAATTCTTCTGGGCCTCTGATATTGTGTCTACAAGTTAGAAAGAACAGTGTAGAGTTAGTTATTATCTAATTTATTTGATCAAGCCTAGTAGCTAACTTGGAAAGTTGGCCTTCTCAAGTGATTCCCTGCTTAGCTTGTTTGTGGTACTTGACATCACATAACTGGTTCTCAGCTATTACTTCAACTACACAGACAATTTTCACAAAAGATGCAGTAGGTAAGTTCAGGAGTCAACTTGGCCAGGTGATGGTGCCCAGATGTTCTGTTGCGGTGGATTTAAATCATCAGCATGTGCAATTCATCTATGGCTGACTACATCCATGGTCAGCTAAGGGTGCTTTCCTCAGCTGGTGAGTCTTAAAAGAAGGAATCCGAATAGAGGAGTTTAGAGCTGGCTCAGAACCAGACATTTGGAAATGTAGAGAGGACCCGCCCCAAGGAAAGCCGTTAGAACCCAGAGGCTGGGAGAGAAGTCCTGTAGACATTGCCATGTGCCTTCCCACGTTAGTAAATTTGTAACTAAATAAATCACCTTTATAAAAGCCAGTCCATCTCTGGTGTATTGCATTCTGGCAGCTTTAGCAGACTAAAACAGAAGAGTTACAAACTCACCATGCTCTGTAGTCTATTTCTGCTAATACAGAGTTTTCCCAGCTCAAACTGGATGAGTGTTTGAATGCTGTGCTTTTTCTGATTGGAATGATCAACCTTAAAATATGCAAAGGTCTGTTGAGCTGATCCTAAAGCTCAAGACATCGGGTGTTCGTTCTTTCAACACATTTGCAGGGTGGCTGGTCTTTGCTATTTTATTCTGTCTCCTTTCTAGAAAAATGCAGAAAGTGCTTTTTTTCACACCATTGGACAAATTACCTCAGGATAAATTGAATCCTGTTTACAGCCCAGTGGTTTTATGTAATCAATTTTTTTAAACCTGAGTTTCAAGTGAGAACACTTCAATAATATCAAAAACCTGAGTAGCTGTAGGAAGCCTTTTTTCCTAAATGATGCAGATAAGAGCAGCATCACTAACACAGGAAGTTGGGATCCCAGCTCAGGCTGGGTCTTGGGTGAGTGCATTCCCTGGATGTGCTAATACTTAGGTCATTTTTATCATTTCTCTTTTTGAGTATGGAATTCCAATGACACGATGTGAACAGGTTTTGTAAATTCTAAAAAATTAACATATGTGAGTTATGATTTTGCATATGAGAGTTCTCTCCAAATGGGCCATTGGTCTCAGCCCCTAGCAGCCCTTCTCTGTCGCTTTGTTGCATCGGCAATGGCTGAGTGATGGGAAGGGAGGACAAAGGGGGCTGTCAAACGAGACAAAGAGAACAGTGAGGGCAAGGAAGAAAGACTGGCATATGGCGAGGTGGGGGAGGGGAGGCCAGCAAAGAGCCTGGCCAGTGAGCTGCACAAACAAACACGTGCGTGTGTGCACACATGCCCATCCTTGCTTTCGCAATAGCTCTGATATGTAAAAGGTAATTATCAGGGGTGGAAGTGTCTCTGAATAACCTTTTTTTTTTGGCCAAATCTCGTCTTGTAAAACAGATTATTTTCAAATTGGCAGCTGCAGTCAGGACTATTTAAACAATCTGTCTCACTTTGGGGGATGAAAAGAGACCTTTAAAAGACATCTTTTGGGCTTGTCCTGGGCCTTCATGTGTGACTGCGTGAGAAATGGGTGGAGGTCTCTTCCATCAACGGCAGGTGTGAGGCACCTGGGGCTGGCCAGGTGTGTGAGCCGCCTGGGCCAGCCTGTCAGGACGCAGGGTGGGTCCAGTTCTCAGCTCCACACCTGGTCCCTGGACCCTGTGGGGTTCTGGTTAAAACCCAGATTCCCGTGACCTGTTTCAAACCTATGGAATCCATGTCAGTTGGTGGAGACTGGGGATTTCAGTGCTGAACAAGGTTTCTAGGCAATTCCTGCCCACAGGTAGGGCATGGAGCCACGGAGGGTCCATGCAGAGTGCCCACCTTAGGGTCTCCGGACCCCACCCAGCCCCGGCTGCGGCCCATTGATCCAGCCCTGGGCTCCTGGACCTGGTAAGAGTCTCTAGCCTCGGGGACAGGTGGGGGCTCGGGGAGGTCCCTTCTTGAGTAGGAGCTTGGACAGCCCTCCAAGGCAGGTTCCTCTCACTTTCTTTGCCTCTTGCTTTTAGGATCCCATTTTCCTGGAACCTTTTTCCATTTCAGCTTGCTGGTTGAAGTGCTGGTTGAGCTCTCGTCATGGTTGGGGAATCACAGAAAACAACTTTTGGTGCACCCCAGGATGACTATTGGGTATTTAAGCTAAAGGAATCTCTTCATGATTTGGGAGAAATGCTGAAGAAAAAGAAAAGATGACAGTGCAGGGGGCTCCTGTCATGCACCAATCTACATCAAAAGAGCCACATGTGTCTGGCTCTCTCTGCCCACCCTCCCTGCCCGCTGACCCTGCCCTCCCTCCCTGCCCGCCATCTGAAGAGCCCAAACCAGCTCAGCCTAAGGAGGAGGAAGCTTGTTCTCACAGGAATTACCTTTCCTAGTGAACAGGCACATCAGGTTGTTTTGGTCCCTTTTCTTCTTACATGATCGTGTCATGTTTTCCTGGTCCACACCGCCTTTTTTACTATAATTTTGCAAATTCAATGAATATTTTGCAGGTAAGGAAAACAAAACCCATGGAATCCTTGTTGCTTTATCAAAAAAAAAGAAAGAAAAGAAATCCACAGCGCAAGAAAGAATGTGACCGCACTTTTATTTACAATCCGTCCCCAGATGAGTACCTGGTAAACATTGCTGAGAACGTCATTGAGCAAATTGCCATGTCATGGGAAATGTCGTTAAATTCTATAATTTCCTTTTCTAAAAGGAATTTCCCTGTATGGAGTTGGAGAAAGAAAATTACGTTCAATATTCACCTTAGCTGAGAAGCAGCTCAGTGTGGGGGCTGGTGCCCTATAAATAGCAGCTCTGTGACCTCATTCCTGTCCTCTCCCTGCCGAGCTGTTTCCCGTTTCAAGTCGGATGGACAGTTGCCAATCATTTGGCCAATCTGGACGTTTTGGCCAGCGAATGGATCATTCTGGTCCGGTCCTCGGTTCCTCTTCTGATTCCTTTACGGGACCTTGACTCCCGAAAGCTGCTGGCCGCCTGGGCCCGACTCACGGCAGTTGTGTGGAATTGGCCTCAAGGGACCTGGGGAAAGCTCCTTAACCTTTTCAAGCCTCAGGTTATCCGTCTGCAGCTTATGAAGTGAATCTCAGGGCTGCCTCTCCCTCCTGTCAATGGACTGCTTTGAGAATTGATTAGATAGTGTGCAGAAAGCAAGCTGACCTCCTCCAGAAGGAATACAATGTATGATTTTATTTCTGGTCCCAAAGCTCTGAGGCCAGGCCTGTCCAGTACAAGAGTGGCCATTCTCTGTGCTTCTGGCCTGCCCGAGAGGAAATTCACACCATTCAAGGCAAGACAATCCACTCCAGTTTCTAAATGGTTGGCATTGTCTGTCCTGTGGAGCACAAATTCAACAGATGGTTGCCAAACTTCCACTTGATTTTGTGGCTCTTTAAACAGTGTTCATTAAAACCCCAACTTACAGCAGCTTTGCAGCAGGGGATGGAGGCCGAGTGGCAGCCTCTGCTGTTAGGGTGCAGCCCAGACGGGGCCCGAGGGTCCCCAGCCTTCGAACTGGTTGTTAAATGAACCTACAGGTTTACTAGATCAGTAATCAGAGGTACTTAAGTTGTTTCCCACATGTTTGCGAATCTCCTACTGAGGTCAAAATTTGGGAACTTCCTTCACTAATCCGTATGCTTTGCAGGCTTTGAGGAGAGCCATGTTTCATGTTGGATTTCAAGTTCCCTTTTTGCCGCAGGCAGAACATAAACCTAAAGGTTTTGAGGAAATGGAGACCAAATCTGGTTTCTGTTTTTGTTTTACAATCTTTTCCAAGATGAGTAATGCCACAGCACTTTTTATTTTCAAGCTGGCACATCACGTTTGTTCTCTCTTCCGTCTTCACTGCCTGGATCTGCAGGTTTGTGTGGATTTTCCTTAGTGTGTGGTGTTCTCGTGGATTTATCAAATGCCTGACTTTACAGAACATTCTGATTTTTTTCCTTGGACCACTTTGTTGCAGGAAATAAATGTGGTTCTTTAAATGAGTTGTTTCTTTCTCTAAACTTGGGAACCAAAATAGAATGGACTTTCTCAGAAAAAAAAGTACTGGAGAACCTGAAAACATTTACATGAAATAAAAATTTGTGTCTACTTAGAGCTTGGTTTCTGTTGAAAGCAAACATCACAGACCCTCAGAAATAGAAAGGAAGCCCCTAGCCGGTGCTTTGTCCCCTGACGGACGGTGCTGTGTTGGAGGGCGACTCTCAGAGGAGAACATCAGGGAGCAAGCGGACCATCTGATTCAATAAACTCCTTTTAAACAAGAAAGGAAATTCTAAAACTCAAGGAGCTGCATTGGAGATGGTGAAACGTCACTGTTCATGCTTATTCTCTGAAAAATAAAGGGAGTGGGATAGTGCTTTGGCTTCGCTTTTATGGCCCCGATTTTATTTGAAGGGGACCAGGCTGCACTGTGTCCTGTGGCGATAGGTATCAAGAAGTACTCCGAAGTAGGCACATGGCTTCCGAGCCACACAAGCTCAGTGCAGGCTGGAGCCACGAACCCTGAGCTACTGTGGGGACATGGAGGCCGATGCCTGAGGCCCACTGCAGCACATGGCTGTGTGTGGATAGTGTGCTGACATAGCACATTGCACATGGCTCTCCACCGATCCTCAGGTTGGCCTTATGATAGTCTTTATCTATGATGGGGAAATGGCACAGAGAGGTTAAGTCACCAGTGGAAGGTCACACAGCCAGGGAAGAGGAGAGCATTTTCTGTCTGCTTCCAGATTTATTTCTCAACTGTCAGCCTTCTGCTATCTCTCATTATTAAAAAAACAAACTAACAAAAATAAAACTGGAACCCATTAAAACCTTTCATGACACAGATAATTGGTGAATTGTCATATTATTTTTGTATTTTCACTCTCCATGTTCAGACACCTTTACTTTTTATCTGCTTTCCATTTCTCCGGTGGGCTCTATTATTTTATCTTATCACCTTTGAACCTGTGTATGCTGTTATTTAATTTAGTCCATGAGCATGTTTTGTTGTTGTTGCTCTAAGTGGCTATAAAATTAGGTGGGGCAGGTATGAATTTGTCTTTGATTTGGTTTTCGTTTTTTTAGAAAACATGAATGAAAATGTGTGTCTTAAATCTTGTTTTCAAATTATAATTTTAACCTTCTATCATCATGTCTGTTTTCCCCTCTTTAGTCTGGCACTTTTCCAGGTGTTTGTTGGGGGATGGGCTGGTGATTAATATGTCTTTTCAACGCCCCTCTCCTCCTTTGCTTTGGGGAGACTTTGCTTTTTATAAAAGAAAAATGATCATTTCTTTATTCATGCAGTAGCAGAATTGTTTGTGGCAATAAAGGATACCACTTCCGAGCTTCCTAGCCATTTGTAAGAGACTAGATTTGGAGCTCTGACACTGAATGGGACACTGTTCTGGGGATCCCGTGGATGGGAGGCAAGGGTCTCGCTCTTAGGTCCTGACGGGAGATGAAATGTACATGAATGAGCTCTCTCTGTTCTCAAGCACAGCAGGCTAGAGGATTTGGCTCGACTCTACTCTCAAAAATGTCCAATTCAATGTCAAAAACTATCTAAAGATTGGTACGTCAATGACCTTGTAGAACGTAGGTCACAAATGCTGAAGATGGTTGGAGTGGGGTGTCTGGTGCCACTGAACACTTTTCCTTCTGCCTCACCTGCCGTCTTCCCTGGCGCCACGGGGCTGGGATGGCACCTGGCCCCGTTTTCCATCTTACCAACTGGAACTGAGAATTTGATCCACCTTTGCAAGAGAGCATTGCCTTTGGAAGCCTCAACACTTTCATAGTAAAAGCCTATTTTTTAAAAAAAACCTCACTGAATGACACCTTAAGATCAAATTGCCCTGAATCTCCCCATTTGAGCCTCAGCCAGCTCACCCAGCAGGAAGGAACCTTCCCGGGGTGTTGGGTGGCACCCAGGGAAATCAACAGTGAGTTTGTGTGTATCCTGAGCTTTAGATTACTTCTCTTTCCTAGAGTAGAGTCTGGACTTTTAGTACAAGTGGCACAAAAGGATTGAATTTATTTTTATTTTTTTTTAGGTGGTGGTGGTGCACGGACTGGCAATTGAACCTAGGTCTCCCACATTGAATTTATTTTTTGAAGCTCTGATATTCAGATGGTATGAACCTTTTTTTTTCTTTTGCATGGGCAGGCACTGGGAATCGAACCCAGGTCTCCGGCATGACAGGCGAGAACTCTGCCTGCTGAGCCACCATCGCACCGCCTGGTATGAATTTTTTAAACTGAGTTATACCACACACAAAGATGACTGACCAATGAGTCCTCTAAAGTGTTTTCTCCAGAGATTGAAGGACATTTTGAAAACCACCATTAGGAAGAGATGTTGTTACTGGGATTTGTTAAAGAACCAGAATGGCGTGAGAAAATGCCATTTTAAATATCTTACTGAGGACTGGAGAACTTGACTTCTATGGATGACTTTTAGGTTTTCTAGTTGCTTTTACTTCTTTAAGCAAAATATCAAAATTTCATGTGGCTTTTTTAAAAAAAATTAGTAGTGACTTTTTCAGGATTTTTATTTTCCACTTTGGAGCATATGAATTGTTAAGAATTGTGTTTGTATTGGAGACAGTAAACGTAGACATTTCTCGGAAAATGTTTAACAGAAAAAGAAAGAAATAGGTAGAGGTTTGAAAGAACCATGCTCTGAGAAAGGTTTGGAATCAAACTAGGCTTAAGTAAGATCTCCTTTCTTCCTCTGTCCTTACTTTCAAGCTAATTCTTGCAATCAAAACATAGCTGAGTGTTCACTAGCTGCCAAGCATCATACTACACCCTTTGGGTGCAACAATAAATTGCATTTGTCTTTATATGTATATTTATATTTTATATGCACAAATGATTGGAGGGGACAGACACAAAAACAATCTTGTCCTGCCCTTCAAAGGATTAAAGTCCACCAGATCACAGATCGAACCACAGAAAAGTTACCGTCTGGTTTAAGTATGTCACAAAGAGATGGGCAAAAGTAGGAACAATAACTATTTTTGAATGGGGACCTGAGAAAGATTCCATCAAGAAAGTATTATTTGGGCTGAGTCTTGAAAGGTGAGTATAGATATGCCAAGTTAAAAAAAAAATGGTAGAGGGAACCTAGCACGATGAAGTGACTTTGAGGGCTTAGCAGCAGATGTGGGTGCAGGCCCCCTCCAATCATTTTTGCAGGAGGGTAAATTCTGCTACTGCATGAATAAAAAAATTATAATTTGGAATTGTGTCCTGGGAAGAAGGCAATTTGGGGCTGACAGTGTAGCTCCTGTGTTTGGTGCATACGGGTAAATTTACCGGAGTGGGCTGGGCAGCGTGATGGACCTGCACACCAATTTAGGGAGCTGGCTATAAGCCCATGAACAGTGGAGGGTGAATCAGGAGTTGACCTGACCATGTTCTGTGTCATTCTTGCAGTAAGAGATTAAGACCATAGAAAGGATCATGATGGACAAACCAGCCAGAAAATTATTCCAACAGATTAAAGGAAAGAGGAGAAAAAAAGTCCAGATTAATAAAAGGAGATGCAGAATCCAGTCCTCAGAAGTAAAATCAGTGTCATTTGCTTAGTGGTGTAGAAGGTGGAGCAGCTGAGGCAGCTGGAGCAGCTGGAGCAGCTGGAGCAGCTGGCGATGATATTGCCTGTCTGAGGAAATGGTCATGTTGAGAAGAAACATGGAAAAGGGAGAAGGTGAAGTAGGCATTCTTAGAAGAAAATGCTTAAACCTCTGGAGAAAAAGTTTGGAGCTGGATTCAAGAATATGGGACCGGTTTGAATTTAGGTGACAATTGGAGATTTGAGAATGGAATAATGTGCCACAAGCAGGCTGAGAGAGAAAAGAAGACGATGAAGGAGGTGTATTTGGGAAGCTCCAACATTTAGAGGAGCTAAGAGAGGTAGAAGCAGTGCACGAAATAGCCATGGAGTGTTCAAGATGTAGGAGAAGCAGAAAATAGCTGGAATCAGAAGAATCTGAAGAGTGGATAACAATTTCTAGTTACGTGCAGTTATTAATTATGAGGAATATTGGACACATGAAATTAGGTTTAGCAATTTTGTCATTTATAATCCCAGTGAGAGCAATATTCCTGTTCTATTAGGGTTATCAGCCTAATTGAAATGAGTTAATGTGTAAATGTTATGTAAATGGAAAATGAAAAAATTGAGATAGCAAGTAGAGATTACTCTCTTAAGAAATTGGACACTGAGAAGAAGGAAATTGGTCTTGTAATCAGAAAGAGATGTATGGTTAATGAAAAAGTTTTTCTTAAGAATTTGGAATATGAGCTTGTATGTAAAGGAAGATGGAATCAAAGCAGAATGAAAATTGTCAAGATATGGCAGGTGATGGTGGTGGAGACTCCAGGGAAAAAGTTCTCACTATTGATCAAGCAGGATGGAGTGGAGTGGGTTTTTTTTTGTCTTGGAGAGCATTAGAAGTTGGGGTGGCAGCTTTACATGGCTGAGGCCAGTGGTGGAGAGAGAAGGCAATTGTAATATTCCACAACCCATTGAGGCCTTCTCAGCCCTGAGCTGGCACTGACTGATGGAGAGGACGGTGGGCTTTGGAATAAAATCTTCCCTTGTCCTCCTCACAACCTCTTCCTCACCCCTGAAAGAGTTGCTGTGTGAACCCTAAACTTTCAGGCAGGGAAAATGGCCTAGAGGCCAAGTCTGGCCTGAGAACTAGATGCCAACTGAATTTCAGCAGCTTTTTCTCCTTAATTTTCTCTATTGTTTTACCTGGCAGACCTTGAAAAATCTCTCTGATATTAAGGAGTTTCATACAGTAAATGGAATGTCCATAAAGCTTGGTAGATGGGAAAAGCCCGACTGTATTCTGTCTCACCCAGATGGAAAGATGCTTGCTTTGGCTCTCGTTGACGTTTGAGAGTGGGGGCTAGATGTACATCTGACAGAGTTTAAGGATTCGGTTGATTTTCAGCTCCTTCATTCACTGGTTCTTTTAAAGCTATGACTCTCTTATATGCCGTAAGTGAGTCTAGGGCCCTAGACCAGGTAGGGCATCTGCACACTCCTAGACACATCATCTGCAACAGGCAAGGCATTTGCACACTCCTAGACATATCACCTGCACCTGGCAGGGTATCTGCACACTCCTAGATATATTAACTGCACCTGGCAGGGTGTTTGCATACTCCTGGACATATCACCTGTACCAGGCAGGGTATCTGCACACTTCTAGACACATCGCCTGTCTCAGGTAAGAAGCCTGAGTACTTGCCTACAGCCAGGGGCAAATTCTAATCTGCCTCAGTTGGCCCTGGGCTAACGCCCAGATAATTTAGAATCAGTCCCTAAAGATTTGGAGCTTGTCGATGATAAGAAACTGTCAGAATTCCTGAGTGTTGAGGATATGACTTCTGTCCTAAGACCCTGTTTTCAGCAGGAAAAATATATTTATCTTTGAACATTCAAGGTTCATGTGGTGACGTTTTTGCATCTGGCTCCTTTGGAAAAACAAAGAAAAAATAGTGAATGCTTTTCTGCCTGGAAGAACTTTATTTTTCCTACTTTCATTTTATCATATATGTGGTTGAGATCATCAAAGATGCTAAGTCCTTTGTTAAGAAAGGTGGCAAATGACTACCTGTTTGCTTGGGGTTGATGGAAAACAAGTTAATTTGAACAGGTGAAGTCAAATTTTGTGGTCTCATATTTTGTGCTGTGCTGGTAGCTTTAAAAATTATAATTAAGTAAATTTCGTATTAATTCTTCTCTTCCTGTTAAGAGTCAGTTCATCCTGGTGCCTGCCCATGCAAAAAACAAAAACAAAAACAAAAAAGTAAATTCAGACTGAGTCTCAGAATTGGTCTTGTTTGTCATTCCTACAGGAGGGTAGATGATAAAGTTTTAAAATAGGAAAACCATAGATCCACTGGCAAATACATGTATTTACCGTATTATCTCAGAGGATAATATCTTTCTGAATGCCTGCCCTACCTCCTGGTACAGAGTGTTAATCACATGTATTTTCTGGATGAAGTGATGACAGATGTTACCAAAATGTCCCTATTTGTTATAAATTAATTATTCTCAGAACATACTCACGCAGATGTGCAATACAGCAGAACTGCTTCCCCAGTTTGGAAGGGAGCTCAAGGTGGCTGAAATTCAGTGGCTATCCAAGAATTAGGCAGCATTTTTCAAATTCCAGCAGGAATCCCTGGGAGGAGGGACCCGGAGAACAAGCTGGGAGAGTGTGAATTGTGTCTTGGGGGAGGGGAGGAGGAGGGTTAGCTTTTCAAACCCCCTTCTTTTATAGGAAAAAAGAGCAGCCAGCAGAAAGGAGATGAGGATCAACATGGGGTGAGGGTGGAGGGCCGCGTCACTGCTGAGCTGGTCAATGGCAGATTGTTCACCAGCCATTGCCAGGAGATTAGCTGAGCAAATGCACAGACAATGCTGATTAGCGACTTGAAACGCATCAGTTCTTACTGGGGAGAACAAAGACTGTCCAGATCACTGTCTTCCAGCCCAGGAGGCAATAATGGAACCGAGCTCTGCCCAGCAGAACGCTCAGAGCTGGGAAACGTATTTCTCTCATCTCCGGAATGGCCTCCAGAGATACATATCTTATTTCCAGCAAGTTCTCCAGGGACAGTAGGCTAATAATCACACCCACATATTCCATCCCCTTGTGAGTTGTGTATTTCTTTCCACTTAATCTGAGAAAGCAGATACCATTGAATTGTCAGCATTTGGCCTCTTTTTCAGTCTGACCTTGCAAATGCAGGGGATCATTTTGGGAAAAAAAAATAAATTACTATCAAAATGTACTATTTACTTACATAGAGAGCTGTTACCAACAGTTATACATATATTTGATATTTTGAAGTTATGAAATAAAGTGGAAAATATTTACCTTGTATCCTTCTTATGATTTTTTTTTTCCAGACACAGCCTATGTATTATTTGTTTTAGCCTGATCTCCTTATGGCTCCATTTGGAGCTATGGTCTGGACACCTAGGCAAAAGAGTATGATTTGGTCTTTACTATTTCTAAGATGCTAGAAATTTTAATAAATAGCTCATTACTTTATGCTTTGTTACCGCACCCATCAAATGTAGCCTTTCACCTCATTGATATTATAATGACACCTAATTATAGCCTCCCTCTTTACATTTTCTTTACTTATGTAAAAATAATCTTGGCATTATTTATAGATTTATACTATTCTTTGTTAGAAGCTTTTTCTCTTGCTAGATAAAAGAGCTTTACATGAGTTATAACGCTCTTAACAGGATTCACTGGGAGAAAAGCGCTATAAAGCTGATGTCTCTCTCCATTCTCACGGACATTTTATAATCTTATAAAGCTTGCAGCTTTTTGCCCTTTCTTCGCCCCCCTCCTCCTCTTCCTCTCCTCCTCTTCCTCCTCTTCTTCTTTCCCCTCCTCCTCCTGCTTCTGTGCCCAGCCCTCTTTTATTTACTTTACGTAATCATTGACTAAGATCTGACTAATCCAGGAAACATTTTTCTCAATTAGGAGAATAATGAAAAAAACTTCAAAACATTTTATAGAAATACCATTTTCTTTTCTTTCTCTTTCTGTTTTTTTGATAGTTACCTTTGCCACAACAAAAATAAAATATGTTGGAAGGAATT
Organism: Tamandua tetradactyla; assembly: GCF_023851605.1. Classification (NCBI taxonomy): domain Eukaryota; kingdom Metazoa; phylum Chordata; class Mammalia; order Pilosa; family Myrmecophagidae; genus Tamandua; species Tamandua tetradactyla. Next base: position 39,858,642 of record NC_135351.1, read on the forward strand.
ATAGGCACCATATTTAAGAGAAAACAGATGACTGGTCATAATACATAAAGAACTCCCACAAATAAATATTGTAGAAAAACATGCACAAAAAAAATCAATGACAGGGTGGGCCACGGTGGCTCAGCAGGTAAGAGTGCCTGCCTGCCAAGCCCGAGGACCCGGGTTCGATTCCCGGTGCCTGCCCATGTAAAAAAATAATAATAATAAAATAAAATAAATAAATAAACAAATATTTTTAAAAAAATCAATGACAAAAGCAGGCAAAGACTATGAATAAATAATTCAGAGATGAAACACAATCACTAATAAACATACGAAAAGTGCTTACTTTCACTGGTAAATAAATTAAATGCAGATTAAAAAGAAACATTTTATACCCATTGTTTTAGTTTGCTAATGCTGGTGGAATGCAGTATACCAGAAATGTAATGAACGGCTTTTATAAAAGAGATTTATGATACAAGTTTTCAGTTCTAAACCTATGAAAATGTCCTAATTAAGGCATCAACAAGAGGCTACCTTCACTCAAGAAAGGCTGATTCCTGTCTGGGGTTCCTCTGTCACACGGGAAGGCTAGCCCTTTGCTCTTGGGTTTCATTGTTTTTAGCTCCTGGTTCCAGGGACTGCCTTTCTGAGCTTCTGTCCTCTCCAAGCATCTCCAGATGTCTGTGTTTAAGCTTTCCCTAAAATGTTTCCCTTTTTAAAGCATTCCAGTAATCTAATCAAAACTCACCTTGAATGGGTCGGGTCACTTCTCCATCCACTCAAAAGTCACATCCACAATTGGGTATGCCATTGCCATGGAAACAACCTAATCACATGCCCCCCCCCCCCCACACACAATTTGGATGGGAATTGAAAGGACATGGCTGCCCCCAGAAAACTGGATTAGGAGTGAAAGAACACAGCTTTTCTGGGTACATAACAGTTTCAAACCAGCACACCCATCACTTAGAAAACATTTTAAAAACTCAGTCAGTGTTCTCCAGAGAAACGGAATCAGCAGGATATATATATTTGCCTGTGTGTGTGTATAAAGAGATTTATTATAAGGGATTGGATAATATCCAGAGTTGATGAAGATATGGGGAAAAGAGCAATAGTGCAGTTTTATTGTACTTTACTTGTAGACAATTTGCCAATACCTATCAAAATGTAAAATGTCATACTCTTTTATCTATTAATGTCATTTCTAGGAACTTAGTCTAAAAAAATACTCAGATAGGAACACCAAGATGTTTTTTTCCCACTTTCAAAGATGTCTGCAGGGAAGTGATGTTGCATCCAAACCATGGAATACTATATAGCAGTCAAAAAGAATGATATACTAACATATACATATCTTGCAATCTATTAAATCGCAGATTATAAAAAACAAGTGTCTGAAACATGAGCACAGAATGATCCCACAGATTTAAAACAAAGGAAAAACTTACACACACTTGTGTACTAAACTACAAAAGATATCTGGAAAAGTAACCCTAAACTGGTAATGCAGTTAACTCCAGGAAGAGAAGCAGGATTGCAGCAAGAAAAAATGAAAAATTACTGAATTATTCTGGATCTTTATGTTATTTATAATTATATTTTAGCTTTGGAACATAAATCAATATAAATAATGCAAGTCCAAATACACAGATTAATCCAAACTAAGCTAAAGAGAATGTTCGCTAACAGAGGTTGTGGAAAATACGCTTTGATTACTAGATAAGAACAATGCGTTGCTTGTGATCACCACATAAAGTTAGTTCTGCAATAACGCCTGTTTGGAAAAGCAAATTTCTTCTATCAGGATTTATATATTAGGGAACAATTTGAGCAGAACACAGATTTTGCATTTCCTTATGTGTGACTTCATCAGTGAAAAACATGAGGTAACTGCAGAGAGCTGCCCACCCCTCCACCCCGGGCTGAGTCATGGAGAAAACACAAAATGCACATACAGACCTTGAACATCTGCCATCACGTTGCTTCACGGGCAGTGTGTGAGCCATACCCTTGCACATGTGATGTTACGACCTGCCCTCTGATCACAGAGAATGCTCCCTCTCCACTTCACTCTCATTTAAAGCTGAAATCCTGGTGGTCACTTCCACAGGAAAACTTCAGTTCTCTTTCAAGGTGGCGTGTCATATCTATTGAAGTACTTACATATTAGTTAACTGCTTAACATATGCAAAATTGTGCTACTGTAAATATTGTTTTCCTACATTATTTTTAATGTCATGCATTTTTGACTGCTCTGCTCCCAATACCATTTTCTCCATAAGTTCTGTGTTTTGTTTTGTTTTTTTGCATGGGAAGGCACCAGGAATCGAACCTGGGTCACCGGCATGACAGACAAGAATTTTACCACTGAGCCACCATTGCACCACCCAGCTCTGTGTTTTTTATTGCACAATTTTCCAGAGCACTGCATTTTTAGGAGTACATATGCCACATTATTCCAGAACTGACTATCCTCAATAAATGGTACACTAGTAATGCTGGCAGTTTGGCATTTGTGGGGAGACAACTATCCATAGGTCTCTCACTTAGCAGACTCACTGAGTATCTTTGTTTTAGACTCTTATCTTTTCAAGGATGTTTGTAGAGCAAATAGTTTTGGAAGATAGAGAAAGCATTTCCTTCTGGAGCCATGCACTTACCACCCTGTATAAAAGATTCAGGTTCCCTAAACTCAGGGTCTCCATCATGTATTGTGACTCCTTATGGGTTTGGGGCAACCTGGCCCTCTTTTTATCATTCTGTGGGAATCAGTATAAAATATGATGATTTTCTACTGAAAGCTATTGCTGGAAGTAATGAACATTTCTTTGTCTCTGGCTCAGGGATTTTGTTTTTTGCCAACATCCATGAAACCGGGGTGGGCTAACATGCCAACTTGCAAGTAGGGTGAAATCGCAGATCCTTCACAACTCTTGACAGCATTCTGTGGGCTGCTGCAGTCCTTCCGAGCAAGTTACAGATATCTTTGTAGAACTATTAGTCAATATAGTTTAGGACTTTTAAAATAAAATATAATGATAATTAAATACCCTCCTTTTTCACCTTTTAAAAAGTTTTACTTCTAAAGTTGATGTATTCGATAAAAAGATGCACTGGGGACAATGGATTTGTACAGAGTAACATTTTCAGTCATCAAAAAGTGGGGAGGCAAATATTCACAGTTAGCATTTTACTTGATTGAATGAACAACCCAGTGTTCACTTTACCTAAAATAAGAATTATTCAGGTTAAATATCATTTTGGTATGTGTAATTGATTACTTTTGAAGTTTTTAAAAATAACTCATCATTCCATGGAATGTAGATAACTGCTACAGTTGCAATGATTTGATCAGACAGCATATATTAAGTTCCAATCCTTATGAAACACTGTGAAGGCTACAAAAATGATTAAGCACTTGGCGTTCTTTCAGAAGTTTGCTCTCTAGAACAGAAAACAAGACAAAATGAAATAAAACGTAGGAAATATGCAAGGCAGGAAGTGTGAACTGCCACGTGATAAGAGCAAATAAGGGACTACACCTGCTCTGAGGAGGAGAGGAGAAGACCAGAGGAGGTGGGATTTACTTAGGAAGGAGAACATTGCAAGAGAGAGAAGACGGACGAGGCAGGAGGGGTCATGGAAACAGGGTGTGGAAGACAAGCCTGGAAAGAAGGCTCGGGACCAGATTCCCAGTCACAAAGGGCCATGAATGGCTAAGGATACTTATTTCATTGATCCTCAGCCAGACATTTTAAAAACTGGAGCAGCTCCGAAGAGCATTGAATCATGTAAAGCATCTTACTATTTCTGCCATTTTACAATAGCTGGAAGTCAAGTGGCAGCCAGTACAAAGCTGTAGGAAAAGAATTATTTTTGTTATTTTCTAAGATGATCAAAGAAAGGCCAGAAGGGATCCATTTAGATAAATTTGACTATATGAATGCAATTGAAAGGTAGAAACCACAGAAGCTGGAAAGTGACCTTTATAAAATTCGGTCCAATCTTCTGGCAGCTTTCATGTGATTTAAGAGGTGTAATATTTGCCAAAAATAACTACTGGATGACTATTCGTTGCCAGTCCTGTTCTTAGGATTTAATCCATTATTGTATTTAATTCTCACAAAATACCTGAGACAAGGAGCAGCTTCATTTTCTGGATGAGAAAAGAGAGGTTAAGAAGTGTTTTTTAGCAAGTAGTCCACAGTCAGAGAGAGATTCGGTAACTAAAATTTGTGTTAGTTAGTTCTGGGATGGGGATCTGTTTCTCTCTTACTCTCAGAGTAAGATTAACTGCACTAATCGCGCAGTTCTTTCTATGGCACCCCTTTTCTTTCTATGGCAGGTCTCTGCTTAAACATCCCCAGTGGAGGTGAACTCAGCCTTTCAGTGAGTGCTGTCTTCTAACGAGGGAAGGAGGTTGTAGAGGATGCCAAAGAGCTTCCTTGACACAGTGACTCTTAGATTTAAAACCCATCATCCATTCTGATCTTCACTGAGATCATAAATATTATTTATTTTTATTAATATATTTTATATTTATTACTAGCTATAACAAAGTTGAAACCGAGACACAAGATGAATATATCACAAAGCCAACCTGAGGAAAACTACATTGTCACATAAACTTTCTCAGCAGCGTTTCCTGATTTGATTAATATTAGAGTAACACATTTTAAAATCTAGATCAAATGGTTTTATAACTAGTATTTGGATTAGTTTCAATTAATATATAAAAGAGTCAAGGCCCAGAGAAGTCAAGCAACTTTTATAAAGTCGCAGAGCAACGTATTAAAGGTACAAGGTTCCTATGTATCTTATTTATCCAATGCTAAATAATCTGAACCACAAAGTCACTCATGTTACAAACGGGGTTGGCCAAGCATTGGCAGATTTAGTTGTTGAATTTTGACTGTAGTTTGAAGAAAGTTCTGTTTGTAGTCTTTTATAATAAAAACACACTATCCATCAAATTTTTTTTTCACTCCCTCTAGTGTTTAAAGTACGCTGTGCTTTTGCTTTCCCATCATCAATTTTTATTCTCCATCAAACACAACTCTGGGATTATTTTTTCCTAGCCTGACCTTATAAGAAAGCTTAGTTTTCAATTCAGAACCTTTATAACTTGAATGTAGTGTTTGCCAAAAAATTACAGGCCTACCTCAGAGATATTGTGGGTTTGGCTCCAAACCAATACAATAAAGTGAATATTGCAATAAAGCAATTCACACAGATTTTTTGGTTTCCCAGTGCATATAAAAGTTATGTTTACACTTTAATATAGTCTATTAAGTGTGCAATATGGCATTGTCTAAAAAATAATGTATGCACCTTAATTAAAAATACTTTATTGCTAAAAAATTGCTAACCATCATCTGAGTTTTCAGTGAGTCATAATCTTTTTGCTGGTGGAGGGTCTTGCCTCAATGTTGACAGCTGCTGACTGATCAAGGTGGGGGGTTCTGAAGGTTGGGGTGGCTGTGGCAATTTCTTGAAATAAGACAACAGTGAGGTTTGACACATCGATTGACTCTTCCTTTCACAAAAGATTTCTCTGTATTATGTGATACTATTTGATGACATTTTACCCACAGTAGAACTTCTTTCAAAATTGGAGTTAATCCTCTCAAAACTTGCCACTGCTTCATTAACTCAGTTCATGTAATATTCTAAATCCTTTGATGTCGTTTCCACTATGTTCACAGCATCTTCCCCAGGAGTAGATTCCATCTCAAGAATTAAATTTCTTTGCTCATTCATAAGAAGCAACTCCTTGTCTGTTAAATTTTTAGCATGAGATTGCAACGATTCAGGCATATCTTCAGGCTCCACTTTGAATTCTAGTTCTCTTGCTATCTCTACCATATCTGCAGTTACTTCCTCCACTGAAAACTTGAACCCCTCAAAGTTGTCCATGAGGGATTGCACCAACTTCTTCTAAACTTAATGTTGGTGTTTTGACTTCTTTCCATGAATTGAGAATCTTTTTCATGGAATCTAGAATGGTAAATCCTTTCCAGAAGGGTTTCAATTGACTTTGTCCAATCCATCAGAGGAATCACTATCTATGGCGATTATAGCCTTACGACATGCATTTCTTAAATATAAGACTTGAAAGTCAAAATTATGCCTTGATCCATGGACTACAGAATGGTTGTTGTGTTGGTAGACATGAAACAACGTTAATCTTGTTATACATTTCCATCAGAGCTCTTGGATGACCAGGTGCATTGTCAATGAGCAGTAATATTCTGAAAAGAATCTTTTTTCCTGAGCAATACGTCTCAAAAGTGGGCTTAAAATCTTCAGTAAACCATGTCGTAAACAGATGTGCCATTATGTAGGCTTGGTTTTTCCATTTATAGAGCACAGGCAAAGTAGATGTAGCATAATTTTTAAGGGCCCTAGGATTTTCAGAATGGTAAATGAGCAATGGCTTCAACTTAAAGTCACCAGTTGCATTAGCACCTAACAAGAGAGTTAGCCTGTCCTTTGAAGCTTTGAAGCCAGACATTGTTTTCTCCCTAGTAGTGAAAGTCCTGTGTGGCATCTCCTTCCATTATAAAACTGATTCATCTACACTGGAAATTTGTGGTGTAGTGTAGCCATCCTCCTCTTCAATTTAGATCATCTGGATAACTTGCTATGGCTTCTACATCAGCACTTGCTGCCTCACCTTACGCTTTTATGTTATGGAGATGGTTTCTTTCCTTAAACTTCATGAACCAACCTCTGCTTGCTTCAGACTTTTTCTCTGCAGCTTCCTCCCTTTTTTTTACCCTCATTGAATTGAAGAGAAGTTTTTCTCTGACTTAGACTTTGGCTTACAAGTTTGTTATGGCTGATTTGATCTTCTATCCAGACCACTGAAACTTTCTCCATATCAGCAATAAGGCTCTTTTGCTTCCTTATTGCTTGTGTGCTCCTTGGAGTAGCACTTTCAATTTCCTTCAAGAACTTTTCCTTTGCATTCACAACTTGGCTAACTCTTGGGTATCAGAGGCCAAACTTTTGGCTTACCTCAGATTTCGACATGCCTTCCTCACCAAATGTAATCATTCAAGCTTTTGAGTTAAGGTGAGTGGCATGCAACTTTTCCCTTCACTTGAACACTTGGAGGCCATTGTAGGCTTATTAATTGGCCTAATTTTAATATTGTTGTAACTCATAGAAGAGGCAGGGCTGAGGAGAGGGAGAGAGGTTGGGGAATGGCCAGTCAGTGAAGCAGTCAGAACACACAACATTTATCGATTAAATTTTCTATCTTATACGGGTGCAATTCATGGTGATCCAAAATAATTACAATAAAAACAATAAAAATCACTTATCACAGATCATCATAACAGATATAATAATAGAAAAATTTGAAAGATTGTGAGAAATACCAAAATGTGACACAGAGATGTGAAGTGAACACATGCTGTTGGAAAAATGTGCCCCTCGATGCGGGGTTGCCACAAACCTTCAATGTGTAAGAGATGCAATACTTATAAAGCACAACAAAACATAGTACGCCTGTAAGTAATTTGAAAGTAAAGCAAAAGTCATTTTAGGTATATGCAAAGACAAGGACTTGTCGAGAGCAAAGGGATAAACGCATATTGAAAAATGAGTCAAGATGTTGGATTAGACTGCTTTCAAGTGGGTGCAATGATAAAGACAGGATAATATCATGGAGAACAGCAAATTGTCAAGTATTTAGAATTTGATTTGTAAAATACTCTTTTGAGGTTAGGGTTCTGTAGCTTTAACTTGCAAATATGGCTTCCCTAGATAAATGTTTTTTGCTTTATTTTCCTTGTTTGTTAATTTTTTGGGAAGTGCATGGACTGGGAATTGAACCCAGGTCTTGCACATAGCAGGTGAGAATTCTACCACTGAACTACCCTTGTACCCCAAAATGTTTTTGTATTATTTTGAACTCAAATAATAAATCTCTGAATTTTGAACTTCATTTGAAAAAAATCAGATTTTTAGAGCTACTTGCATATCTTTTCTCTGAATTTGACATAATTTATGGTGTTGGACTATGAATTTTCATGATATGAAAATGATTCTTTACTGAGGTTATGGACATTTAACAGTTCACACTCAGCTTTAATCTGGTGTCATTTTCTTAACCTGTAAATTATGTGCTAGGTTAGGAAATTCATTTGGAACTTATTCAGCCTGAATAAATTAGGCTATGCTTATTCATAATAATAGACTCACAAATTCTCAGTCAAGATTGATATAACAATGAATCTTTCTGCTATTGCCATTCCACTAAAAATGTCCTAATATCATAAGTAGAAAAGCTAAACATGTCCTTTTTATTGGAGCTAAAATATTGAGGAGTATTTAAGCAAAGCCATGTTCTTCTTGGGATGTTGGGTTGAACTGTATGTTATTTGAATGTATTTTATACAGAAGATTCATCATATTTAGTATCACTGTCACTTTTGGCACCTGATAAAATTAGGAAATTGAAATTTAAAATATTATATACTCATTTAAATACATATAAATGAGATATTTGATATAATGTATATATGACATATTTGTGATATGCTATATGATAATATTATTATTCACCCCAATTTTCCCTCAATTTTGTTTTTTCCTACTTGGGGAATTAACATTTGGATCCCCTGTGGATTTCTGGTATGTCAAGGATGACTGAAGATGGTTCAATTTGCCCAAAGAGTCTTCCTGATGAGTTTATGGCTATCTGTGGAGGGGGTTCTCTTAGAAAGACAGCACTAATAGCTGCTCTTTGACTTTCTGACAGCTCCCTGTTGGGACAGGGAGAATATCATGGGATGGAAGTTTCTTGATCTCCAGCCCCAGGATAGAAGTGGAAGAGGTAAGCAGGAGGATCAGGGTGAGAGGAGGAGGGTGACAATGGGAGCAAAGGGTGGGTCTGGCTTAGAAGATGGAGCTAGCCATCGGCCAAGGAGTGTGGGCAGCCTCTGGAAGCTGGTGGAGGTGAGGAAATGAGGTCTCCTCTGGTGCTTGCAGATGGATGGGAACCCTGCCCACACCTTGCCTTTAGCACCAAGAAATGCATCTTGGACTCTGACCTCAGAACTGTAAAATAATAAACATGTACTATTTTAAGTCACTAAGTTTGTAGTAACTTGTTACAACAGCCATGGGGTTCTCATACAGCCTCAACCCTGCAGGCCAAACACCTGCTACCCTCCCAACCATAACATATGCAATTTCTTCACTTCCGGGGCCTCTTTACAACATGAAATTTGAGGCCAAAAGAGCTTCTAAATTTCCCCGCAGTTGCTAAAATTTGTGAACTTAATTTAAGGTCTAGTTTTTGTCCCTAAATTAAATTATCTCAAGATCTCTTTCTTTACAGCTGGGAAATTAATAGACAACAGCTTACCAAGATGACAGATTACCGCCAAATTCACAGGCAATTGGGAAGAAACTTTCGTGCCACAAATCTAATACCAGAAGACCACACAAAGATCTGTGACCAGTCAAAATATCAGTAGGAGGTTTTCAAATACCATCATGACGTTTTGACACCAGTCACCAAGTATGGTGCTGTGCCAGATGGTGAAATTTATTGCATAAATTGACCTTCAGATCAATCTGAAAAAAAAAAAAAAAACTAGAGTAGAGCCAAAGACATTGGCCTGTTTTGTAAAATCAGTAAAAGCGGATGGCCTCCAATTATATATTGTCTGTTCCCTACCCCTTTACAGAGTCTAGTGCCAGTGAAAGCTTCACAAAGGCTGCTTGTGTGGAGCTTATCTTTTAGGTTTGATGTGATGGTGGATTTTAGTTTCTGTCTTTCTGGCCTAATGTACTGTTTTTAATCTAAAGTGTTACTTAATGGATTAGTCCAGTTACTCAGGAAACCAACTTGTTTGTTACACGGAAATGGTTTCACAGAAAGCTGGCTGGCATCTAGGAATGTGAGCACACACTTAACATTTGGATGGTACATTTTAGCCAAACCATAAACAAATGGTAGGCAGGCACTGAACCTCTACAAAGGAGTGGCTAAAAATGCCAAAGTAAATATTAAGGACAGGAACCCTAAAGTTATCAAAGTTAAGACATAACAAGTATTCAAAGTTGGTGTGTGTCCCACGAATGTGACTCTTTTTGGCAATCGTATCTTTGAAAATGTGATTATTTAAGATGAGGTCAGATGGACCTTAAACCAACCTGATTGGTGTCCTTATAAGAAAGGAGAGAATTGGGCACAGATGATGGGAGCAGGCCACGTGAAGACGGAGGCAGAGATTGGAGCCAGAAGCTAGAAGAGGCAAGGGAGGACTGTCCTCTACAAGATCCAGTGGGAACATGGCCCTGTAGACAACTTGATTTCAGACCTCTAGCCTCCAGAACTGTGGAGACTATAAATTTCTGTTGTTTTCGGTGGTCCCAGTTTGTGGTACTTTGTTACAGCAGCCCCAGGAAGCTAAGGCAGCAAGTGTCTGCTGAAGTTCTGGAACCTTAAAACAGCTAAGAGGAGAGAAAGTAATTGAGAAAACAAAGAATAAATCATGAAAATTATATTGCAAAAATCTGTAGCTCTTTTTTGTGGGTCTTCTGTAGAATTGCTTGTCTTCTTTTTTTTTTTCCCCAAAAGTTTTGAGTGCTAGGTTTCTCTTTCCAATGTCATCTGATTTTGAAGAATTCGTAAGGACGTATCGCCTGAAGTTTCTGGTTGGAACATGATTCCAAGATGTTGATGTATTCAATTGAGAATCATGGATCTGACTGAGGACCCTGGAGATTTACTGCTGTGAAAGTTGCCCACAGTTCCTGATCTGGTGCTTTGTATCAAGGCCCGAGGCTGTTTTTTTCTCTTATGTTTCTTCCAGAAGAGGAAATTTCTTAAATTATTATCAGAATGGACAAGAGTGGAATCATCTCCTGAAGCGTATGTACAATTTGTTTATAACAATGTAGTTGATGATTGACCTGGGGTAAAATATATCATGGGAAGAAATGCACTGAGAAACACCCAGGGCCAATTGGTGTGAACCAGAGTGGACCTTAAATTGTCTTTGATTAGATGCTATTGGGACTTAGTAACTGAGAACCAAAATCTTTTGGTTGATAGATATCAAAGTAATCCTTGTATAGAAAAATGGATATGGGGCAGTGTGATGGTGGCTCAGTGGCAGAATTCTCGCCTGTGATGCAAGAGATCTGGGTTTGATTCCCGGTGCCTGCCTATGCAAAAAAAAAGGGGGTATATTCGTTAGAGGTCTGTAGTCACTAAAGTGTATTAATATTTTTTACATGATTAACCCAGAAATAATAAATGTTGAATTAAAAAGAGAAAATCAATTAGGTAAATACAAGAACTTTGTCAATAGTCTTGTGTTAATTAAAAGTTGGGGGATGCCACACAAACTTAATTCTTTCTATTACTCTTTCTTTTAAAATGTAAAGAAGCAGATCTTTGTGCTAGCTGTGGCCATATAGCTTAGGCTTAAAAGACACGTTGATGGTTTTGATTATGATAACTTTAGATCTGAATTTGGGAAAGACAAAATCAAGTCAAATATCTAAAGAAACAATTATAAAAAATACTTTAACAATACGAAACAATATGTTTATCTGTGATTATTAAGGAATTAGCATCTGTCAAAAATAATAACTTTTTGTCAAAAGGGTCCAAGAGTAAGCCAAAAAGTTGAGAGAACTATCAGTATCTTGTAACAATAAATGGAAACTCTATTTCAATTTCTGCACAGAAATATTTGTTCATTTTGCAGGAAAAAAACACTTCAATGATACTTTGCTTTTAGCATATCATTTACATAGGGATTTTATTGACCCAACTTTAAAAGCAAATATTGTTTTCATTGTTCCCTTCAAGTTCACCAACATCAATCATTAAAATTCAGATGTAGAAAGTCTTCTTGTCATGGGAATTTCATAATTTCAATATGCATTAAATTTGCCTTTTTAAAAAATTTTTAATAAACTTTTAGCTTAAAGTTGATAAAGTTGAAGTTTTTAATCTTATTTTTTAAAATACAATGAAGTTAATCATTTCAATAAACTAACAATTTCTATGGAAACAGAGGAACCATATTTATTTTCTTATATGTACATATTTGCATTTCTCTAAAATTATTTATATTAATTACACTCTTAAACTAGAGGAGCCAACTTTTGTTTTCGCGGACAATAGACAAAACAAGAAGGTGGTCCACAAAAGTTGTCTAGCTAATTTCATTCCCAACTACATATTATATACCTCTTTAACATATTTTAAGATGACAAAATAAACATATGAATTGCATCATTTAAACAGATTTGTGTATCCTGTAAAATATATAGTGATTCCACATGTAGAAATAAGGCAAAAAATATTTACAATCATATTTAGAGACTAATATTGTAGAATATTGTATTATTTAGAAATAGTCAATATACCCAAAATAATTTACTAATTAACTCAATTTAATGTTGGACAAAGATCTTAAAGTTGACTAAGAATCTGGAAATTATGAGTTGTCAGCACATTGAAGTCTTATGATTGACAACCTTATAAGAATTCATAAGATTAAAACCATACCTTTTATTTGATTTCTTTTAAATGTGTTTTAATATTTATTTGTAATCTGAACTTTTCATAGAAATAATGGTTACTTAATGACTCAGAACTAAATGTAGAACATTTAAAGTTTAAAGTGAGAAACCTTGTCTTAATTAAAACATTGTGATTACATTACTTTTCTTGGAACCGATATTAGGGAGAAGATATAAAATTGCTTTTAATGTAAAATTAATCACTCATTTATCAAAATTATCATCTGTGAGGGATATTGCATAGACTTTTTAACACTCTGTACACATCAAGCACAACCTTTTGAAAATATAAATCAACCTCTGTATTCACATATGAGAAAAAACTAAGACTGGTGAAGTCATGTCCGAAGCTCTGAATGTTTAGCTTTTCTTTATTTCTAATGGCACGATCAGTACCCAAATAACAGGTGAACTTTTTCTTCTGAGTTCCAGCTTTGGGAAGGAAAAAACCTACAACAGTAGAGCAATTAGTTTTTGCTTCTAATTTTGGAACTTCTTGACTGTTTATCTAGGCTAGATATTCCTAGAGTGTGAACACAGTGACAAAACCATTGTTTTTTTTTTTTTTTTTTTTTTTTTTTAGACAGAGAGAAGGAAGGAAGGATAGAAGGAAGGAAGGAAGGAAGAAAGGGAAACATCTTTAAACATTTTCTTGTTTTATTGTATTTTGTTTCTTTGTTTTTGTTACATGGGCTGGGGCCGGGAATCGAACCGAGGTCCTCCGGCATAGCAGGCAAGCACTTTGCCCGCTGAGCCACCGCGGCCCGCCCAAAACCATTGTTTTTTGATCAATTAATCTCTAAAGTTATCCAAGAGATGGAAAATGGAATTGGAAAGAATGGGGGAAAAGTGAGAGGCAACAGACTTCAGGCAGATATTACATTACCAGTGCAAAAGGCATATTATCTGTCTGTTGCAAGGAGAGGAGGAGGCTTAGATTCAAGAAAATCCATTTTCACACATGCACACATATACAATAGAAGAAGAAGGAAAAGAAAGAGGAGCTCATTATAGCTAATTTAAACAGTAACTTGGACTTGATTGTGTTCATCAAGCTCTGTGCTTTTGAACTGAACACCAATCATTAACCTCTGACATCTGGAGGCAAGGAGGGAGGGTATCTTATTAAATGAAGAAATCTCTTTTTGAAAAAAGACATATCATAGTATTTCTTTATGAGGTGTTCTCTTTTAGTTTTCATCCATCCCTCAAATGAAAATTCTTGTTCATGAGACAAGCTCCCCAAATTAGCTACTGGAATTTCAGGCTGTCCTAGGTGCAATTATGCAGGTTAGAAAAATGTGCAAATGCTTTAGCACATGAGATGAGATGCCTTGTTTATGACAAAGGTAAGGAAGAGGTGGTTGTTCTAAACTTGTGGCTCTAGAACCTGGCCAAAGATGAGTTTCCAACAGCTGGGTGTGCAATGAGCCCCCCAGCTCAAGGCTACCAAAACAAAATAATACATTTCTCAGGAACACAACGACAAGTCTCTGGAAAGTTCCTAAGTGTTTATTTCTTTTAAATTATTAATTTATGACAATAAATATCCATTGAAAGCATACTTATAAGGTTTTAGGAAAAAAATCGACTGAATGTAAATTTTATCCAATGGATGCCAATCTGATGTGACCTCTGAACTCTTCAGTCCTTGGGTCTAGCTTGGGGCTATGCTCATGTGCTTTGTATAGATTTCCCATTATATACTTGTGTTAGTTAGATTCAGTTGTCAACTTGGCCAGGTGAGCATACCTAATTCTATTGCTGCGGACACAAGCCAATGGTACCTGAATCTCATCGTTGCTCATTACATCTGCAGTCGGCTACGAGGCGTGTCTGCTGCAATGAGTGATGTTTGACTTAATTGACTGGTGCTTAAATGAGAGAATGGAATGTAGCACAGCCTAGCAGCTCGGCATTCCTCATCTCAGCACTAGCAGCTCAGCCCAGGCCTTTGGAGATGCAGAAAGAAGTCACCCTGGGGAAAGTTGTTGGAACCCAGGGGCCTGGAGAGAAGACCAGCAGAGACCATCTTGTGCCTTCCATGTAAGAAAGAACCTCAGTGGAAAGTTAGCTGCCTTTCCTCTGAAGAACCAACAAAATAAATCCCCTTTTATTAAAAGCCAATCTGTCTCTGGTGTGTTGCATTCCGGCAGCTAGCAAACTAGAACAATACTCTTAACAAAAAGTTTTATGAGGGCAAACAGAAATGCAAACCAGAGTGATGACAGAATTCCTCACACAGTTTTTAATTTCTCTGAGAAAATAAACTGAATATTTGCGGGATGATAAAATGAAATTGGAAGTCAGACCCAGTTTAGGTCAGACCTCCCTTTTGAGGTCAGAGACCCCACCCTCCACATCTCAACTTACGGGATCAAGAGGAATTTATTTCTTGATCCCCTAAGACCTCATCAAGTACAAAGCAATCTTGATTGGATCTTGGTAGGGCCTCCAGGTTTTTCAACAGCTGATCTGTTGATCGAGGAGAACTAAATTTATTAATCTTACTGTGCGCGCCAGTTTGAAGCTGTTGTGTACCTCAGAAAAGTCATGTTCTTTAATCCTCATTCAATATTGCTGGGTGATATCTTCTTGATTAAGTTGTTTCCATGGAGATGTGACCTTCCCAATTGTGGTTAGGACCTTTTGATTAGGTGGTTAACATGGAGATGTGTCTCCACTCATTCCAGGTAGGTCATTTGCTAGAATCCTTTAAGAGGGAACCATTTTGGAGAAAGCTTTAGTGCCTACTCAGCTAGAGGCCTTTGGAAATAAATAAGGAAAATGCCTGAGAAGCCTTTTGAAACAACAAGCTGGGAGAGAAAGCTAGCAGACTCTTCCATGTGACTTCCTAGCTAACAGAGGTATCCAGAAGCCGAAGGTCCCAGCAGATGCCAGCCAGATGGCATCCCAAATGACAGAGGTGTTCCAGACAGCATCAGCCTTTCCTGAGTGAAGGTCACCTCTTCTTGGTGACCTAATTTGGATATTTTTATGGCCTTAGAACTGTAAACTAGCAATCTAGTGAATTCGCTTTTTAAAATCCATTCCATTTCTGGTATATTGCATTCTGACAGCTTTAACAAACCAAAACACTGTACCTTGAAAGAATATTGGTATTGCTTCAGAAGGGGAAAGTCAGCCCTATCCACAGGGCTCTAGGGCCTGGTCTAGGCAATTTTTATGTCAACTCTTATAAGGTACGGTAATGCTTGGGGTTGGTTATGATAGGTTGGATGAGTGGGCTCAGAGAAGCCAAGGATGTGGAGCTGTGTTTAATGAACAACTGTTAATTCTGACATGTAAGCCATTTTGCTGGACCACAGTCTTTTCTCTTCAATGAATAAGTTATTTCTGGAGGAGACAGCTAAATTAAGTTTTCTTTTCTCTCTGTATTTTTAAACTCAGGGACAGAAAATCATGTTGGTTTCAGTTTTCATCCTCTCCTACCCCCTGAAGGAACTTGTGTGAGGTTCCTGGAGAGAGGGGCAGCTAGATTAGAATCACAGGGGTATCGTAAAACTAGAGTTCTTATAAGGATTTGAACCTCAAACCACCCTATTAGAGTGGCCAAAACTAGGCCTTTCTCAGTGATTTCCAATCAAATTAGCCATTTTTTAGTCTGTATTGACTGACATGAATACCTAATTATGTAAGGGCTATTATGCAGTCTGTAATGATTTTTATATGCATCTGTGTTTTATTAGCACAATAATTACATGACTAAAAGTAAGCCTACCTCTGTAGGCTTCTTTCCTCTGCCACCAAGCTTCCAGGCTGGGACCTACTGCAGCTGGCAGAGTTAGAGAAAAAGACAAAGATGGCACACCATGGTGACAGGGCTGAGGAGGGAGCCTTTTTTTTCCCATGGCAAAATGGCAAATGGTAAAATCACTACTGCATTGCTTCCCTGTCCTCATAGCAGTAGCAAGGCAGACAGAAGAGCCTAGAAAGGAGACAAAGCCATCTCGGTGTGAGAAGAGAAGATGCCTGGAAACCCCTGGAAGCATTATCTAGAATGTCGATGCTCTTGAGCCCTGAAGGAATAAAATAAACTTCTAAATGACAACGGCTTCAGAAGGAAACAAGAATAGCAACAACGAACAGACATTTGAGGTGCCCTGGGAGCATGCCAAGAAAAGAGAAAAAAGTAGGGCATGCTGGTGGTGTGTTGAGTCCCAGAAGTGACACTGTTGGGGACTCAGAACTACAGACCACTGCTGCTGCAGGTATCTTTCCTTGATTGAGTTCTCCAGTGCCTGGCAGGTGCAAGGTGGAGATGGAAGAGTCACATTCACAGAAAAAAACAAAATAAAATATTCTAACTCTAAGGGCATGCCAAGCATATCATAATCACAATGCATTAAGAAGAGCCTGATTTGACCCATAAAAACGAGCACAATGACAGAATGTAATTTAAGTAGCTTGCAAGCTCTGGGAACAAACCAAAAGTTACAAAGAAAATACCATTTCCATGGACTCATTTTTATTTGTATTTTCGCTTCCCACCTTTTTCTAAAAAATTGTCTCAGTTTATAAAATCACAAAGGTGGTGGCACTATAAACTTCCAATTGCTTTTCTGATGTGCAATGCATTCTAATACAAGTCATCAGCCCCACAAATCTCAGAAGAGTGCCCAGGTGCTAGGAAGCAGGTGGCTCTGTCCGTTTCAGTAGGGTGGGTCGTGCCTGTGCAAATGTTAACGGCTAGATGGGTTTGGCCTATTTTCCTAGGACAGAAGAAGTAACATGGTCCCTCTGGCTGATTTGTTTCCCTGGGATTTTCATAGCATCTGTTTATGATGCCAAGTCCCGCGAATCTCTTCTAAGGCATGGAATCTTTAATGATACTTTGCTGGGTCATTTTTGAACTTCATTTCTTATGAGGGAATTTAGTGGCCATTCTTCACAGCTTGGAGGGCGGGGAAGGGGGAAAACCCTCGAGTATCATTCTTGAACCTGTTTGCTTATTCTCTGGGGCTTCATTGAATTTGAGAGAAAAACCCTGGCCTGCGGCTGTGGGGTTGTCAGATCTCATAAGCTAGGCACAACGTTTGGGTCTGGCCAAGACTTGGGTAGGAGAACTCAAAAGGAAAAAAAAAAAGTTCATAGAACACACATCTGTTGTGTAGCAGATGGCAGTTGTTATTTCATCTCCCGTGGAACTTTTTCCTATAATTCTTGTTGCATTTCTTCTAATGCATTACTTACAGGTTTTAAGGAGGTGGGGAGCAAAATATTTTGGGGAAAAATGAGGTGAATGTAACATTAAAACCAGGGCTTTAATTGTTCCCAAACTCAGGATTTGCAGAGTTAAGTTTCCCACAGCGGTCCTCCAACTGTGCAGTGTGCATTACAAAGGAACCACTCATTACATAATCACCAAACCCCGGGTAATGTTACATAGTGTTCAGCAGATAAAGGGCACAAAATAATGGAAAGGAACTGCACTTTTTCTCTAATCTTAGATGTACAGAGCGTCTTATGTTACTGCATAAATATTACATGATCATGTAACAAAATATACTAATGAAATAGGCAGATGCGAAGCAAGGGTCCAAGGGGTGAGCTTGCACTGGTAATACTTAAATTGATTTTCTGATTCTTTCCAATTCAAATTCAAATTTAATTTAGCATTTGTGTCTTTCTGAAAGAGTGCAGTACGTCATACGAGCCTTGACGCTTTTTAATGGATTCATAAAGTGGTATTTAAAATCGTCTTTTCCTTCCATAGCAATAATACAGATGTACGAGTATGCCACCGCCTTTCATGTCTTGGGCTTCTCTTGCTGATTCTGACTTAAGCATTTGATTGTTGACCTGGAGGCAAATTTCAGCACAATAGTTTCTTCCACATTGAGGGGCCATCCATGTGCTTTTAATATTTAGGGCACAGATGTTTGCCTTTTGGATTTCTTAATATTTTGGGCAAAGTTGTGAGCCTCCTCGTAGAGGTCTCCTCTGCCAAATGATTCAATGTGCATTTATATGGCACCTACTGTATAAGGAGTTCTGTTCTTGATTCTGATGTGGCAAAAACAAATCATCATGGTCCTGCTTTATAAGAAATCAAGGCCTTCATTTATTGATGACGGAGTGAATCCTATTCAATTTGAGTCAGTTTCCATTGTGTAGCCCAAGCATAGCTTTGCCAGCCCTGGCTTAGTACATCTCATCACATTTTTTTCTCTCATTTTATAAGTGCCCTGTTTCCTGCACTCAACTCATCGTCTGCTGTTGCAAGGAATGTTGTTTGCAGCCTGCGTGAGCTGACCATTTTGGAGTCTCTTATGGGAGGTTATTCTCAACCTTTCTGGGATGTTTCATGTGAGGTTATTCTCAACCGTGTTACTGGGCTTACCACTGAAGTCCACAACAAAAACATCTCTTATGGAACTGCAGCCCAACAGGCTGGAAGCACAAGGTGCAGTTTCTAATTTCTTTTGAAGAAAAGGAATCTGAGAAACCATGCAGCTGCCCCCCACCCCCCCCCCAGCAGCTTCTCCTTCTCCATCGGGTAAGTCTTCCTGCAAGCCACCCATGGGGATTGTGTCCTGGTAGGTGACATGGTCGTGCCACAGATTTGCCTCCAGTTACGCTTAGCTGGTACGAAGGTAGGACATTCTGAGTGAGAGGTAAAACAAAAGATCTAAACGGCCAGCAATATATGAAAATACGAGATGCAAAAGCCTAGTAGGAAAAACAGAAAGAAAAGACAGTGAAATCTCTCTTAAACCTTTAGGGTTTAAAAGTATAATCTGACTTAAAAAAAACAAACAAACAACTTGTTTGTTTTGCTTTTAAATGATTCATTTTCAATAATAACTTTTTAAAGTAATCTAAGTCTGTGACGGAATAACAGCTTGTTCCAGATCATTGCTGTTCTTTTATGCTATATCCCATGGGGTTAATTTTGTAATTCAATTATCAAATAGCGAACACTTACTAATAGCTATCCTTTCCAGTTACTACCGTTATCACAGGAATATGTGCTTTATTAACGATGATCGACATATACAACTTTCAAATACTCAAATAATTTTACAATAAGAGAAATCCTGAATTTTGTGGGGAAAACCTTCTTTGAAGTACCCTTAGGCTCCTGGCAACAGACTTCTTGCTACGTACTACGAGTTTTTGCTTAAATATTTCTTAATATCAATATGTATTTTCCTTGATTTTGACAATCTACCAACATCTCCAGCAAGGCCACAATGAAGCGGTGGGGCTATCTGGAGGTAGGAAAAACACTAAATGGAACTAAAATTTGCTGCATTCGTTCTCAATGGAATCAATTACTAGATACCTGAGAAAAAGTATTTATATTTTTAATAAGAAAAAAGACTGTAGTAATGTGTAAACTAGATACTAAAAAAGTAGCTTTATACTTTAGAAGCTCTTTGCAAAATTCTTCACTAATACACCATCATGGAGAACTGGAAAAGTGTGGACCAAGTTGTGAGGAAAACTATATGGCTGTTAAATACTCTCATATTGATTTTTTCCTCATTATTAAATAGTTCTGCTTTTAACATTCTGTTTATACCCTGTCACATAATAACCAGCATAAATCTCCAAACCTGCCGGGAAAGTTTTCTTCAGTAGTCTACTTTTACAAGAAAGAGACTTTTTGATTGGCCTAATTAAGGGAGAGTTTTTATTTTTTTGAAGTCAGAGAAACCTTCATTTCTGTCCGTTTATTTTCTGCCACATGCGGTATAATAGAGCATATCATAAATGTTGACAGTTTTACCTATAGTTTTAGTTGTTAACACATTTACACTGAATTTTTAGAGTGGTCCCAACCATAGTTCATTTTTATAGCCACGATTACTATGTCTGCAAAATTGGGTTCATGCCTTGACCAAATTTGGCTCTATTCTGTCTTAAGTTAAAAATCCATCTTTATTTAATATTGGTCAAGTCCAACTTATACTGTTACAGATTTCTGTTAAATGACCATCTATGTGGGGTTTCCAAATGATTTAGTCACTGGATCTGTCTGCCTGTATATGTCTTTCTTAAAAATTGATGAGACAAGAAGAAGCTTGTTCATTCAATTTATTTAAGGTCTTAATTTAAAGACTATAAACAACACCTTCCATGAATTGCTCTGTCGTTTTTAATAATGTTTTCACAATATGTTCCCAGAGTAATTTCCCAACAGTAAGTGTGTTAATAACTAAATAAACTGTCAGTTAGTGTTATATTTTCATGTAAGTGTTCTCTTTACCAGAAGAAATGTGTTTAAGTTTTAGCTAAAACTTGATATTTGACAGCTTCTGTAATTCTCTGATGGGTTTCCTTTACATTTGCTTTCATACTGATGTCATTATATATTTCGTGGACTTCTGTTGTCCTCTCAAGTCATCTTTCAGAGAGAAAAACGCTCCCAAGCTCTATGATAGGATTTCACTCTAGAGACTCACTTCTTTGGTGTTTACCTGGAAGTTGAAGATAAGTCAGAAACTGATTCCAGGGGGTGTGATCCATGATGAGCTTATCAGAAGGCTTAGGCTATATCCTTTGGCACAAAGGAAAATTAATATTTGGAGAACAGCAAGATTTTAAAGAAAGTTCTGCAGAGTGGTGATGTAAACTCCAATGAACTCTTTTTCCACATATCTATTTCTCTTGGCTAGATACAGTCACCTTATTATTCTTGTCCAGTGAATTAATCAATTTGATTCCCTAAGTGTGATCACTGGTCTTCTGTAAACCCATGGGCTGGAAAAATGTGCACAAGCATTCCTCCATTGCCACGTTCTGAGTTCATTCAATGTTCATTTGGTAAGCGCTTGTCCAGCACCTGTCAATGTTTGCTGCATTAACCGGAACAGCTATTCCTCTAAGTTACAGTGTTCTTTGATACCTTCTTTAATATCCAAGGGTCTCAAAACTCCACATTGACTATGGAATTTCCCTAACCACTGAATTGGTTCAGAACTTGATAAGACCTATAAAGTCTTTTCTATAGTCTATAGAAAAACATAAAATATTTTTTTCAAAATCATAGAAAAGCTGTTAGTTACTGAAATGTGGCTTTTTCACTTAAATATTTTGAATAGATTTTTTCCTAATAGGTCAGACACTGCACTCCTGAGTGCTGAGACCATTGTGATACAATTAATCTGTGACTTTGCTCTGCTTCACTGCTCACTTGCATCTGTCCTACTGCGATTTGGCACTGTCTCCTCGCCACTCCTTCTTCTGCCAGGATTCAATACTTTGGGGCTTTGGACTACAGCAAGGACCACAGATGTGAACAGAGCTCTAGGATGAGGACACACTGGTGGCAGGTAAATGACCAGCCCAGGCATTGGCTTTCAGAAAATGCAGCAGATCCAATGTCTGTTCTCCTGGATTCAACGTAGTTGTCAAGGGGAATAGGGTACCCTAAACCTACCTACCTGGAAATGACCTTGACTAGATAAGAGTAAACATTCAGGGTCTTGGATGGTTTTGGTCAGTGATTTTCTTATCTTTTCTATTTCAAAACTTTTAATTTATTTCCAAACGAAGACCTAACTAGAAATGATAATTAAGGCACTTAAGAGTAGAAATAAATGCTTGAGAAGGGAAGAGGCACCCAAGTTCTGCCTAATGAACTTGATCTTTCTTGGGAGACCTTGAAATAACAACTCTTGCTTCCTACATCCTCCTAGAACAACCTCGGCTACCAGAAGACCAAGTGAAGAAAAGCAAAAAGAAGGACTCTAGGAACATTTAGGCTTGGCATTGATTTAAACACTCAGCAAGGGCAGCACTGCATTTATCTTAGAGCCTTCCCAGTTGATCAGATGTACTTAAAGACTTACTAACCCAAACTATTTTGAAAAGCGTTTCTAACTCTGAAAGGAAACTGGTGATTTTTTTTTTCTCTTAAAATTTAGATGGATGACTGACTGTGTCTCTCCTGAGTACAGCATTTTAATGTAAAGGGTGAGTGAAGGGTGATGCTCACTTATCAGTTTTGTTTTGTGGAAAGGACTGACCACTCTTGAAGTTATAATAGTGAAAGACATGTGGTGTGAAACAGTAAGTGAAACAATGAAAACACCCTCTACGGTACATACCCATCTATTCTAAGGCAAAAGCATATACAGTTCTTCAATTTGCATATACACATCTTTATCTTCAGGTTCCACAGAGGTCCTCTTTCCTCACTTCACATTAAACTCCCACCAAAAATATTATTTAAACTTTTTATGACATTCAAACATTGTCTTGAGAGTTGAAGAAGAAGAGGGGAGGAGAGCTAGCACCCTATCCCATTACAATTTTATATTATATTAATGTAGAAAGGGTTCATGTTGTAGTGTAAACACAGGACCCCAGGGACTCCCAGAAGTCTTGGCTATGGGCATGGGCTAGAGTGAGGATCAGCAAACTCTGACCCCATGCCAGCTGCTGGTATTTGCAGATAACACTTTGTTGGAGAAGCCCATGCTTCTTCATTTCCTAACTGTCTATGGTTGCTTTCTTGCTACAGAGGCAAAGTTGAGTAGTTACAATAGAGACTAAGGCATTTGGAAACCCAAATTGTTTGCAAGTTATTTATTTATTTTTGTTTTTTGCATGGGCAGGCAACGGGAAACCAACCTGGGTCTCCAGGATGGCAGGCGAGAACTCTGCCTGCTGAGCCACCGTGGCCCGCCCTGTTTACAGTTTACTTTTAAGGGAACTTGAAGGAAAAATGTTCTGACCCCTGGTCTAGATAAGTGTTGTTCAGTAACCAGAACCCTTTACGATGATGGAAATATTCTATGTAGGTCCTGGTGGCTATTGAGCACTTGAAATGTGACTAGTACGACTGAACTAAAATTTAATTGAATGTTTAATTAATGCTCAAATTTAAATAGCCACATGTGGCTAGTGTACACTGTATGAGCCGACACAAGAACATTTCCATCATCTATTAGATAGTGCTTCTCTAGACCAGGAATCAGGAAAGTTTGTTCCAAAGGACCACATAGCAAATAATGTGACAGGCTGATTAGAATATGGCTGTTGCAACTGATGAACTAAAGTCTTCATTCCTACTGTAATGGATAGAGAGGGCCAAGGTTGCAATTCCCAAAGGGTGATCCTAGAGGAGCAGGTTCACCATCAACTAGCAACTTGTTAGAAATTAAATTTCATGGGTCCCAAACCAGATAGACTGAATCAGAGAAACTCTGGGAGTGGGCCCAGAAAATGGTCTTTTAACAACACTCTAGGGTAGGATTCCTACAAATTTCGCATGCATCAAACTCATCTGGCTGGCCTGTTAGAACCCAGATCCAGAGTTCTAATAAGCTCCCAGGGGATGCAAAATGCTACTGATCCATGGACCGTACCTTGAAGAGCCAGGGTCAAGGGCAGCAGTCTGCAAAGCCAGACCAGCTGTTGAGTTGCAGGAAAATATATTAACATTTTTTTTTATTTCTGTGTATTTTTTTCACCCAAAATAAGTGAATTAAGGTTTATTAAGATGTTATTATGCCCTCAATGGGTCCCTACATCAAATGGTTATAATGTCAATGGTCAATTGTGGGTTCATTTCCTTTTTATTTCTAATTCTATTTTTTGTAATATTTGTATACACTAATTTTTAAAATTTTTTTGTACAGCTGTATGTATTATAACATGTAGATTAATGCAACCATAACCATAACTACAATACACAGAAGTTCCATCATCCCCAAACACCCTCTACTATCTCTTTATAGTCTGCCCTGACCTACCCATAACCCCTGGCAACCACTGATGGGTCCTCCATTTCTTTAGTTTTGTCTTCTTGAGAATGTCATATAACTGGAATCATACTGAGTGTGACCTTTAGAGACTGGCGTCTTTTACTCCACATAATGCCTTTCAAATTCATTCATGTTGTGTATATTGATAGTTTGTTCCTGGGAATTGCTGAGTGGTTTTCTATTGTATGGGATGTAACCCATTTTGCTTATCCATTTACATATGAAATATTTTTTCAGGTGCTTATTCAGCGTTCTTATATCTTTTTTTTGTGTGTGTGTGAAATGTCAGTTCTTATCTTTTGCCCATTTGTTAATTGGAGTGTTTCTTTTTTATTGTTGGGTTTGGGGAATTTTCATATATTTTGGATTTAAGTCATTTGTCAGATATGTGATTTGCAAATATTTCTCTTAGTCTCTTAACTTATTTTCTTTTAAACTGTGATATGGTGAAAGTCTTGTGAGCCATGTTAATTTGATTAATTCATTGCATTATCCCATTTAGGACATGGACAAAATAGAATAGTGCTTTTATATAAAGCCACAGTGGACAAACCAAAATGGTGCTAGCATAAAGATAGAAATATAGATCTATTTATACCAAATTGAGGGTTCAGAAATAGACCCTTAGATCTGTGGTCGAATGATTTTTTTTTTATTAATTAACAGAAAAAAAGAAATTAACCCAACATTTAGAAATCATACCATTCTACATATGCAATCAGTAATTCTTAACATCATCACATAGATGCATGATCATCGTTTCTTAGTACATTTGCATCGGTTTAGAAGAACTAGCAACACAACCGAACAAGATATAGAATGTTAATATAGAGAAAAAAATAAAAGTAATAATAGTAAAAACAAAACAAAACAAAAACCTATAGCTCGGATGCAGCTTCATTCAGTGTTTTAACATGATTACTTTACAATTAGGTATTATTGTGCTGTCCATTTTTGAGTTTTTGTATCTAGTCCTGTTGCACAGTCTGTATCCCTTCAGCTCCAATTACCCATTATCTTACCCTGTTTCTAACTCCTGCTGGACTCTGTTACCAATGACATATTCCAAGTTTATTCTTGAATGTCGATTCACATCATTGGGACCATACAGTATTTGTCTTTTAGTTTTTGGCTAGACTCAGTCAGCATAATGTTCTCTAGGTCCATCCATGTTATTACATGCTTCATAAGTTTATCCTGTCTTAAAGCTGCATAATATTCCATCGTATGTATATACCACAGTTTGTTTAGCCACTCATCTGTTGATGGACATTTTGGCTGTTTCCATCTCTTTGCTATTGTAAATAATGCTGCTATAAACATTGGTGTGCAAATGTTGTGGTCGAATGATTTTTGATAAGGCTCCCAAGTCCTCTCAATGGTGACAGAACAGTCTCTTCAACAAATGTGCCAGGAGAACTGGATAACCATAACCAAAAGAATGAAAGAGGACCCCTATTTCATACCCTACACAAAAATTAACTCATAATGGACCAAAGACCTAAATATAAGAGCCAGTACCATAAAACTCCTAGGAGAAAATGTAGAGAAACAGCCTCGTGATCTAGTGATAGACAGTTGTTACACAGACTTTAAACCTGAAGCACAAGCAAGAAAAGAAAAAACAGATAAATGGGAACTCTTCAAGACTGAACACTTTTGCACTTCAAAGGACTTTGTCAAAACAGTGAAATGGCAGCCAACTCAATGGGAGAAACTTCTGGAAATCAAATATCTGATAAGGGTTTGATATACAGCGTATATAAAGAAATACTCCACTTCAACTATAGAAGACAAGTAACCCAATTAAAAAATGGGCAAAATATATGAATAGATCTTTTTCCAAAGGGGAAACACAGATGTCTAAAAAGCACCTGAAAAGATGCTTAGCTTCACTAGCTATTAGGGAAATGCAAATCAAAACTATAAGATATCATCTCACACCTACTAGAATGATCGCTATTAAACAAACAGAAAACTACAAGTGTTGGAGAGGATGTAGAGAATAGGAATTTATCCACTGCTGGTAGGAATGTAAAATGGTACAGTCACTATGGAGGACAGTTTAGTGGTCCCTCAGGAACTGAAGTATGAAACTGCTTTACAACCTGATAATCCCGCAACTCAGGATATACCCAGAAGAACTGAAAGCAGGGATAGGAACAGACACTTGCACACTGATGTTCATAGTTCCATTATTCACAATTGCCAAAATATGGAAACAATCCAAGTGTCCATCAACTCATGAACGGATGAACAAAATGGAGTACATACATACAATGGAATAGTATTTAACAGTGAAGAAGGAATGAAATCCTGAAGCATGCAACAACATGGATGTACACTAAGGACATTATGTTAAGTGAAATAAGTCAAAACACTAAAGGACAAATATTTATCATCTCATTGATAAAATATGTAACTCATAGACATAAACTATAGAATATAGATTACCGGGATATAGAATAGATTAAAGAATGGGGAGCAGTTGCTTAATATGCACAACTGGGGATGAACTTAGACATTTGGGAATGGATAGAGGTGATGGTAGCATACTATTGTGAGAATAATTAACTACTGAATAGCGTGCATATGGGGTGGAAAGGGGAAGTTGAGAATCTTGTATGGCACCAGAAGAAATGTTGGAGGTTAAAATGGGAATGTATAATACAGTGAATCTTGTAGTGGACAATGTCCATGATTAATTTTACAAATATAAAAAAGTTATTTTGTCAACTAAAGCAAATGTATGACACAATAACAAAGGACATATGGGGAAAATGTACCTATTGCAAGCTATGGGCTATAGTTAACAGCAATATCTCAATATTCTTTCATCAACACTAACAAATGTACTACACCAATACTATGGGTCGATCATGTGGGGGGGGGTGGATAAGAGGTATGAGTGGATTTGGGCTTTATTTTTATTTCTTTTCTGGAGTAATGAAAATGTTCTGAAACTGATCATGAGGATGTACAGACAACTATGTGATATTACAGAGAGCCAGTGGCTGTATACTTCAGTGGGTTCAATGATGTATGAATGTATCTCAGTAAAATTGCATTAAAAAATAGACAGGTGCTTTTATAAGATTGCTGTGAAGGCAACTCTAACAGAAAATACTAATGCAGCAGGTACAAGGAATCAAGACATGATACAATTTACACTCACATTTCCAAGAGAAACCCCTCATCAGATCAATTATGAGAAAATTGTTGTCAGTGGTAAATGACCCGGCTTATATTTTTGTAAAAGTGGCAGTTTTTAGCAAGGAGTGTGAAAGCAATGGCTTTTTGAAATATATGGAGAATGGTTTGTAAAAACGCATGTTAGGAAGTTTGGAGGTGATTTTTGTGAGTAAAAAGAGTGCAAGTATGCCACCTGTTTAAATCCTCATGTTTTAACTTTTAAAACTGGAGAAAGGATTCCTTAACCTATTTCAACTGAGGGACTTCAACCATCTTTATGGCCTATTTATTACAAGTATGAAACTACAACATCTCCAAGTTACTTCCTAGAATACCAGAGGACATCAGGGAAGATGCAAATGTACTAGTCACATGTGAGCGATAGTCTTTGCATAATTGTTTGATAGGGTTGAAAAATTAGTATTATGCTTTTAAAAATGCAGATGATGGTGGTCTTTTTTCCTATGAAAGCAAATACCTTTGAGGGGTGTCTTTTCAGCTATGACAGCCATGAAAATCAAGAATCAACATAAATTGAGGTTAAACCATTTCTTTGAATTAGCATGCCTGTAAATGTTAAAGCAAGATTTAAAAAAAGATGGAAGCATTTTCAACATTATTGTCACTCAAAACAAACAAACAAAAGGCATCATCATCATCATGACATTTTCTGAAAGCAAAATCTTTTGTACTATCACTAAACAAAATTAAAATTATCTAGAAATATGTATTTCTTCTATATTCCATTAATCAAAAATACTCTGTGCCTATGTTTTAATGACTAGATTATATTAGACGATTTATAGCTGGTGGGTGGGGTTGCCAAATCAAAATGTTTGAGGCTCCTGCTCTGTAACAGAGTCAGTTCCCTGGGAATGCAGGACGCTGAGGAGATAAGGACAAAAGAAAAGGGAGAGAGGATGCAGCATACAGACAAGTGTCCTAGACATTTTCATTTGTGGCCTTTGACGAGACCAGAAGCACTGAGTGAGGAGGGGAAGTGGAGAGGGCAGAACCAGGAAGCTGAAGGAGCCTACCCTCATGGAAACTGAATTCTAATGAGAGGGGCAGAACTATACAACCCAAAACAACACTTACTTGGTAATTTTGCCAAGAGCTTGCTCTTTGTCTGGATTTTCTGTGTTCTTTAGAAGACTGTACCTTGACAAGAGGGATGTGTATCATTTTAGATGAAGACAGAAGAAAGAGGAGCAGAAAACTGCAATTCAGGCAACAGAAAGTTTTCCTAATTATAACTAAATGCACAAATACCCCCAAAGTTATGAAGCCATATGGAGAGTCATCGGTGCACCGTATGAGCTAAGCCCATTATGCCCTGAAACTTGAAAAGCACTAAGTACCCTAACAAAGAGTCCCCTTTTTGTAAAATAGGAGGGACTGGTTAGGCCTCGGCGCTACTTGTATATACGGTTTTGAAAAAGGGAACAATCAAAATAACAGACCAAAGAAATGGATAAACATCTACAGAGAACAAGGTGTGATTTGTAAATACTCAGGGTTGAAAAAAAAAAAACAAATGAAGGAATATTGGCAACAGGACTTGGGCTGATTGCTCTCATGAATTAATAAGGTATAGTTTTAATTGCACGGTAACATATTTTATAGCTTATTTAAAGCACAATACATGTCAATTAGAAAAACTGAGAAATCTAGTACGCGGTCAGGAAAACGGTAGATTGACTTTTCAAGGAAGTACTCGGAAGATGAGAACTTAGTTGCTGTCACCCTGCTGCTTGGACTTGGGTAGGAAACCACAGGACTGGAAGTGCTTTCTGATCTCACATGATAGCCAACCTGTTTCACAAAATTTTCTAATTTTCTAGAAAAGATAAAGGGGTCAGTTGGAAACAGAGATAGCATTTAAGCTTGACTAGCTCTGTTTAATTAATAAAACAGATATTCCAAAGTGTTCAGAGATCCTGGTGCTAGCAATAAAAGCCATAAATTATTCATTTTCTCTTATTATTTCCCAAAGTTCTTCAAACAAATTCTCTATATCCATTTGAGAAGCATATTTCAAATCTGTTAGTTCACAACTTAATTGTTAATACCATTTGGGGGATGGAAAAAGTGACAAAACATCATATTCAAGGCTGAAGAGAAAGAGAGAAAGAAAAAGAGAGAGGAGTGAGGAGGGAAAACCTGTTGGTCCTTAAGTTTTTCTACATCTCTTTTTTATTTCCTAGGGCTAAGCCCTATGAAGTTAGTTACCTTCAATCAGGAAAGGGTCACATCTCTGAACATATTCAAAACCCACCCCCACGCCCTTCTTTCCTATATCCTCCCCAACCCCCGGCTCACACCCCCAGCGTGTCTGGAAGACATCTCCCTACTCCGCGCTGGCGGATGGGGTTTCTCAGGGCGTTTGTCACTGTCATGTTTTGATTGTTTGTCTACAGCACCCGACTTTGTTTCTTCTTTGGCACACAGACACTGAAATGAAATCGTATGTCGGAAAATCCAGGTTGCCTTTATAACAAAGAGCATGTTGCCTCTTTAGGGAACAATGAAACCCGATGAATAGCTATTCAATTTTTTTGTAGTACTTCCAGCATTGGATAAAGCAGAAATCTGGCCCAACACCGAGAGCGGCTATCTCTTTTGTAGCCGATACTGGAATGGTTAATTACTTTGTGGTTCTCGGAGAAGGCAACAATGAGCAAGCTCCTGCTTCTGCATCCCCACCTAAAACAAAACTGACAGATCGCACTCCACAGCTGAAACAGATGGTTGCTTAAGGGCCTGACAAAGCGAATGAATGTAAACCATACAGGCTTTCTTTCTCTGCTGCAGCCCTCAAGAGGTTAAAAGAACACTTTCCTTTTGGAAGGACTCACAACACACACTCACAACTCAAAGGGTAAATTCTAGTTTGCTATCCACCTTCATAAACTATGGCAAAATCTTTAGCTATGTGAGATTGTGTTCAGGGGAAATTGAAATGTGGCTCTGTGCCTTTCCACACACACAAAGAATAATGGACTTTTAAAATATTGGAGTGGACAGGGTGCCAGGAAAATTGCTTCCACCCCAAACCTGCATCTGACTTACCGATGACAGTTTTTCAAACCATTCATTTTTAGAACCCAAGAAAGTCAGAGAAAATATTAGTATGCTGAAACGTCACAATCTCTTGGTGAAGATTCAAACCCCGCATCTGTTTCCTCTGGCTCAGAAGTGGCTAAACAAACTCTATGGGAGCTGGTAAGAGTCTTCTTAAGATACTAATAAGATGGCAGGGGGGGACAAGTGCAGGGACACTGCCAGAGCCAGCAAGATGATAAAGTGAAGAAAAGGGGAATGTAAACAAAAGGTCAAGGGAACCAGCTGTACTTCACCCATTTGATTGTGGACGCAGAATATTTTTTCATAATAGCTCCAGCATCCCCAGGGCTTCAGCCATCTAAGCCCTCAGTCTTATCTCATATAACTAGAACTTGCTGATGCCATTGTTGAATAGGAAGTTGTTTGATTGCCTCGTGGGTTTCCTGAGTCTTGAAGGGCTTCTGAGCTCCTGGGGTGCTATCAGCTCTTGGGTAGAAACCTACTAGGCAGAGGATTTTTTGCTTTGTAAAGATGCTGGTGGCCTGGCTAGGAACTTGGTCTTGTTACCATTTGAGCTACTCGATTGACTAGAGTAAGTGAACTATCATCAATTCATACACTTTTTGGAAAATCAGTTGTCTTGTGCTTGGTGTTGGGTCCCTGTTGAATTTCCTGCTTTATTTTGCACCCCTTCTCTTTCCCTTTCCTCTAAATAAACACTTCCTCTTTCTAATCTACTCTACAATCCAATTTTTATTTTGATTCCTTTAGTCTTTCTTGTGGGGCTTGTCTCACCTTTGTACTTTCCCATTTGGTCATCTACACTGTTTTTCCTGGGGGATCCTATTCACTCAGCTGCCCCCTGCCATGCCTGTTAATAACTCTCAAGCTTGCCCCTTCCCACACTCTGCTCTGCTGCCCTTTTCTGCTTTCCTCCCTGACACTGCCTTAATTCTCATGTGCAGCTGCCTATATCTGAGTGAGGTCAGTCTGCCCAGATGCACAAGGGGCTTCACAGAAGGCCTTAGGGTTGACCTTTCTTCCCAAGTGTCTCTTTCCTACCTGTTTCTGTTGGGCTGGCCAGTGGCCCCTTATATCCCAACGATTCACTTTGATTGGGGAAACAACCAATTCTGCTTCTCCTTCTTGTTTACAAAACCTCTTGACAAATGGTCTTGACTTTTTTTCCCCCTTTGCACAGACCAGCTTCTCAATCTACCCCTTTCTCTCTAGATTTCTCTCAGGACCAATGTATTTATCACATCCTTTTGGGAAGATCCTCTTTGGTCTCATCCATTTCTGTCTGGAGTGTGGTACCACAGGATTGCAAACATAGCATTGTTTTGTGGGGCACAGCAGACAATCAGTAAACTTTTCTCCTCTTTACTGTTAGGAGCTGGAGGGACCCAACAAAGGGGTATAAATCTGAAATTTAATTTTCTCTCTCTCTCTCTCCTTTCCTTAAAGGGACTGGTCCTACCTCCTTTCACACCAGGTTAAGAGCAAATCCCTGCCATGTTCACTCAATTCTCTGACTCTTTTGGTTTTCCCCTCATTTCCTTTTTTCCTTTCTGGTGAAATGTTCATAAGTGTACTCCTGTGTAATCTGTATATCTTTTTCTCTTTCTTGTGTTCATGCAAGGAAAACCAAGCTCTCTACATTGGAAATGTAAACATTGCTTCTTGGTGTTGCAAATCATCAATTATCATGCTTCTAGTTATACATAAAATTGTGATTCCCTGAACTGGACCCTTTCATGTTAGTATGAATTGATGTCTATTTCTCATGAATGATGTTGTTCATTCTCTTTGTATGCTCAGCCCTGAGGGAACTGACCTGCCGTCAAAATGTTCTGGGATGTGCTGGTGCAGCTCCTCCAGTCTTGTTTGTCTGAGTAAACAGGTATGTCGGGTGGAGTAGAATTCCGTCCACTGCTGGCCATAGGATGTCTATTTTAATCATGGGATAATAATTCTTACCAAATAGCTTCTGTTATCATCAACTCTCAAAAATAAAAATAAAATAAAACCTTTGCAAAGAGTTACCCCAGTTCTCTATTGGGCATCTCCAGCAAAGCCAGGCTCCTCTTTGAAGGGAAGTGAGCTTCTACAGCCTCTTCTCCCAACTGTCTGTCATGGGTCAGCATCTGTGGTTGGAAATTCTGCCCCCAC
This sequence comes from Tamandua tetradactyla, assembly GCF_023851605.1. NCBI lineage: Eukaryota > Metazoa > Chordata > Mammalia > Pilosa > Myrmecophagidae > Tamandua > Tamandua tetradactyla. The sequence goes on from NC_135351.1 coordinate 39,891,362, forward strand.
TCTGTGGGTGTGAAAGGTAAAGGTGAGGGAATGTGTGCTCTGTCATGACAGGACTTGACTTTCCACTGAGGTGTTTGTACGTAATAAACTGTATTTTGCTTGTGTGAGCATACGCCCATGACCTAATATATTGACTGCAAGGAGACTCATCTTGTGTATAACTCAGACCTTCTAGAAATAGTAACCTGCTCCAAGGACTCATGGAATTGGTCTATGTGGGCCAAAGGGAAGGTGATAGGGATGCTGGTGTGGAGAGCTTGCACCTCCAGAGATGGGTGGAAGCCTCTGGCTGGCTCTGCCCATGACCACATACTGCATGGTGAGACCATCGCCAGAACTCTGGCCTGCCACTGCTGTGTTGTGCTCTGCTGCAAAACCTCATCTTTGCTTTGGTCATTGCCTCTTGGAGCACCTTGGGACAGGACTTGCTTTGAAGGGCCTAGCTTTCCCCTGCCATTTAAAGCTCACTTGAAAACTGATAACAAGGGACACATTATCTTGAGACGATAAATCCTGCAGCTTCTCTTTTGCCATCTTGACACTTAACAGCTCTCCCAGTCCAATGAGGGGCTATTTTTGCCTGTAGAGATTATTGAAGCCTAAGTGCGGAAATTCCATTGGTCCTGCCTTTTATTGGCATGCACAATACACACACATGCACACAAACAAAACCACATTTGTATGCATACATTTTCTCCCCACTGTCATAAGTGTGGAAAATGTACTTTATGGGTGAACTGGTGTGGCCATTAAAAGCCAGATTAAATGGTTCAGTTAATTCTAAATGCCTAGATAGTGTCTTTACTAAGTATTTGGACATTGGGGGTAGGCTGACTGGATTAATATTTTGGCTCATCACTTGCTAGCGGGTATGACTTTGAGCAAGTTATCTAACTTTCTATAGCTCAGTGCCCTCATTTCTCATTTGTTTTTGATTTTTAAAGAAAATATTGTTCTTGAGACATCTTCATGTACTATGTAGTCCATCCAAAGTACACAATCGGCGGCTCACAGTATCATCACACAATTGTGTATTCATCACCATTATCACTTTTAGAACATTTGCAGAACTCCAGAAAAAGAGAAAAAAAGAAAAATCTCATACATCCCATATTCTTTACCCCTCCCTCTCATTGACCACTAGTATTGCAATCTACCCAATTATTTTTTACTCCTTATTCTGTCACCCCCTATTATTTACTTAATTTGTCCATAAATCTTACTCATCTGTCCATACCCTGGATAAAGGGAGTGTTAGCCACAAGGTTTTCACAATCACACAGTCACAATATAAAAGCTATATTTGTCTTCGAGAATCAAGGCTTCTGAAACACAGCTCAACAATTTCAGGAACTTCCCTCCAGCCACACCAATACAACAAAAACTAAAAAGGGATATCTATAGAATGCATAAGAATAACTGCAGGACAACCTCTCAACTCTGTTTGAACTTTCTCAGCCACTGAATCTTTATTTTGTCTCATTTCTCTTTTCCCCCTTTTGGTCAAGAAGACTTGCTCAATTTCTAAAACAGAGTTCATAATGCTACCTACGCCACTGGGATGTCATGAAGATTAAGTGGATTAATTTGAGACAGAGGCTTAGAATAGTGCCTGACCTGTAGCTAATCACTGCATGAGTCTAAGATGGTGCTGATGTTACTATAATTATTATATGACATAATTATATGTTAATGCAGCTGTATCACTTTTAGCCATGTATAGCAAAATGCTACTTTGCTCAGTTTCTCAAATTTAAATATTATGTTTGCAGGTAGAAAAGTCCCCTGGTAGAGCTATATTGCCCCTTACCAGTGTCCTGCTTATTAGGGCCCATGTAGGTTTTGGGGGCGATGACTGTTCATTCAGAGACAAACATTTATCCAGCACTTTCTCTGTGGGTGGCCAAGCCTCTGCAGGAGATTAGGAATAAATGGTGATGAATACAAGAGATAAGGCCTGCCCACAGCAGGCTTACCCAAGAAAACCCATGAATATCCAGAGAATCTACATTAAAGATGGAGAGGGGGGTGAGGAGGAGATGTTGTGGCTGAGAGTGACTTAGCCAGAGGGAAGGTTCAGGAAGGGCTGGTAGCAGGGGGACTGGGAAGGCATTTAGATACATAGGGGAGGAGGGAAGGGGGAGGAGGGAAGAGGGAGGTGGGGTAGTGCAAGGGGTTAGCACTGAATATACTTCGACTTTAGTTTACGAATGCCCCAAAACAGTCAATCACTGTCCAAGGCCATAACCCAAACCACCCTAAAATCTGAGGTCCTGAAATCTTTTATTGCCATTTCTTATTTCTTTAACAACTGTACCTATATATTTTTTCATCCCTTATGACCTACTTATGGCTCTTACCTCATAGGAGGTCTCTTCTCTCTTTACTGATTTCTTTTCTCTGTAATTTTCTACATATTGATAGCTCTCTCATCAGCCTGAGGCTTGATGTCCTTGAATGTCCTCTTGATACATTTGTCCTAAGTCAGTCTAAAAAAAGCCACACAACTATATATGTGTATATATTTGTATCTATCTATCTATCTACTATCTAATATATATAGACGTACACACGCAGCCTGAGCCAGAAACCAAACAAGTTGTTTACTTTTTATTTTTATTTTTGTAAGCTGTAACAGTCTAGTGTTAAACAGCTTTCGAATTAGCCCGGCTGCGTAGGCTAGCTGCTAATGGATTTTGCTTTGGGATGGAAGTTGGGAAGCTCAGTTTTCTACCCTGATTACTAATTATTATTGTCTCTGTCTTTCAAGTTCAGTTTCGAGATCATAGAGCTTTATTTAGCTACAACCCGACGACTCCATGATACAATTAAGGAATGTTCAACATGATCCTGCTTCCCCATGATTTCTCTTTGTAGTGCGGGCTTGGGTTTTTGAGTGGCAACGTGTAGCTCAGTCTGACCCGTGTCTCACCGCAAGTGTGGGAAGTGTGCGTGCTGGGCACCCGGCCGTGGGCGTGGTCCCTGGTGAACACGGGCCAGCTCTCCTCCCTCTCCAGTTGAGTCTCCTCTGCCAGAATCAGCAGAAGAAGAGACCGGGGTCCAGGTCACTGAGTATTTTGCATCCCGGGGGTCTGCCCACACACTGTGACTCCAAAAAGCCCATTACCAGCCCACTGAATCGCTCTGTTTGCTTTTCCATAAAAAAAGAAACATGCAGCTGCTTATTTCTGCTGCAGACTTTGAATATCTATCCATCTGCCTTTTGTGTAAAGAAATTCTGCCTGGGTAATTACTCGTCTATCCCCTTCACTCATTCCCCACCCCACCCCCCATCCTTCAACCTTCTGTTTCCAATTAGTTCCTATCTCAGATGGCTTATTGGCATCAATAGTTCTTGGCTTCACCAAAGTGCACGGAACTACCCTGAAACATGGGGGCATCCAGATAAGTCTGCAGCTTGGCGATCAGTCCTGTGGGGTACCGACGTTTTGCCCCTGTGCCTTCCTTTTCTCAGGAACCTGAGACAGGAGATGGTGTTGAGATGTGTCATTGATACAGCACATTTCAGAGCAAAATGATATGCATGAGCATTGCACGGACCATGGAAGTCCTGCAAATATAGCCATTGTCGGGCATCTGGTGCAGAAAAGAGCTGTTTCAAAAGAAGTTCACAGTGCTAAATCATGGTGGAGATAGCCTCTGAGCATCTGTCCACTGCTGGAAAAAGCACCTGAGACCATGTGTCCATGACTGCCCTTTATTCCTGGCTATTCACTTTGATCTGCAAATCATGAGCCATGGCAAAGTGGTTAAAAGTGGGCAAAAGAGGGCCGTGCAACAGTGACTCAGTGGCAGAATTCTCACCTGCCATGCCAGAGAGCCGGGTTTGATTCCCAGAGCCTGCTCATTCCAAAATAAAAAAAAAAACAAACCAAAAAATGTGCAAAAGACCCTGCTGCCGTTTTTACGCCCCTGTCCCAAACAGGAACGGGAGGGTGGGTGACAGGGTTAGGCAAGAAAACGCCTTCCAAAAGGGCTGGTGGGCATCATTCAAATTCAAGGACAGATTTGCTCAGAACAAAAGGGCTTTAGAGTTTAACTGCCCAAAGTTCTTCTTTAAAGTTCTCCTTCGTTCCACAGAAGCACAGGTGAAAGGTGTTAAGTGACTTTCCCAAAGTCATAGCTCATTAGTGGTAAAGCAAGAAATCTAAGTTGTTTGTTTTCTGACTCCTAGCAAAGTGCTCATCCTAGCAAACCACAGCATGAGGAGGTTGGGAAGAAATCTCTGGAGGCACAAGTCAAAGCCAGACTAGACAGTGAGGGGCTAGTTCTCTCTTCTTGGGGCCTAAGAAAGTCCACTTCATGATGAGTGGTTTGTTCAAAAAACCAAGCCCTCAGAGTTGAAAAGCTGTAGGCCTTAGATATAAAACTGCCTGAGGCATTTGCCTATGACACCACAGTTGGATTTAGGACTCCCTGTAAATTTGGGATGGGCTTTTAGCTATCGTTAGAGAAGGTATTTAGCTGCTGTTCCCTGAGAAACATCAGTTCTGTCTTTCTGGCTCTTGAAAAGCTTGACCCCTAAAACACTTCCTCACTCTAGATGTGACTAGTCTGCCAGTCCTCCCCCACCCCCCACTGTACCCCCTCCCACTCCCCTCCAAGAGCACCTCTCCTTGCCTCCACCCAACCCTATTGGCCCTAGGAAGCTGTGGGCTGGTAAGGGCTCTCTCTGTGGTGGGCTGAGGCTATAGCACATGACTTTGGCTGGTGGGCTACATGCCCCTCGGCTCTTTGGCTGGTGGGCTACATGCCCCTCTGCTCTTGTATGCCCCAAGCCTGCTTGGTGGGCTGCAAGTGTGTCTTTGGCTGGAATTCTGCCCCTTCCTTGTCTACTCAGGGTTGGAGGGAAAAGAGATGGCTCTAACGCTCGCTTCAGCTTTCGTTTCTCCTCTGTGAGTGTCAGTCTCCGAATAGTTGTGTATTTCTTTTTTTTTATTTTTGCATGGGCAGGCACCAGGAATCAAACCCGGGTCTCTGGCATGGCAGGCGAGAACTCTGCGGCCGATCCACTGTCTCACCGCCCTAGCAGTGTATTTTATAGAGGGAAAAATAGAGTTCTTTTACTTCTACTAGAATAGAAAAGTTGACTTTAAATAGTGAGATAGTCTGATTTACACATGAAGAAACCAAGGTTTAGAGAGGTTTACACTGAACTAATAGATCAGTGTGCCCAGGGTTAAAACACAGGTCAATCTAATTCAGAAACCTATATTCTTTCTGCCACTCCTCACTGCCATAGCTTTAGGGACCACAGAGCAACAGACCATCAATGCCGGCTCCTTCTTGCAGATAAGAAAGAAAAGAAAGGAAAGAAATAGTTGTGGAATTATAGTTTTTCCCATTTAAAATCACAGTGGAGAAAAAAGAAAGACAGTGAGAGAGAGACAGAGACAGAGAGAGAGGGATAATACACATCAAGGCATTGTTCACCATATTTAGAAAGAATGCTTGGATGTCTACACCCACCCACACAGCCACATCCACACACATAAGCACACACACTCAGGGTGAGTGCATTGCAAAGTGCTCTTCTCCTAGCACACCCTCAGCTCCCAGAGCTGCCACATCCCCTTTGTGGGCTCAGCCTGCCTGGGGAGGAAGTAAGCTGGGGGTACCAACTGACAGTCCTTGGGGACTCTGGGCCATGAAGAAGTCAGTGGGTCTCAGTCATTGCTATAGCTCCTGCATCATTGATTTTCCGTTATTTAGTTATTTAAACATTTTATTTAAAAAATGTAACCCTTCAAAAGTTACCACGCACACATTAGCAAGGTTTTTCTTCAGGAAATTGCTCAAGGTGGTCTTTGTAAAATTTCTGTCCAGCTCCATCCAAAATTAAAATTTTGTCTGTCCTCAACAGGTTCGGGACTGAGGAAAACCCAGATATGGTTCACATATGTAGGCAAGGGGAGAGGTGTATTTGCAATCTAAGTTTCTTTCTTCCCCTCTTCTTTGCTTCTGTGTTTATTTATTATATAGGTTTTGGCATTCAGAGACCACAGATCCTTTAGCAAACATTTAGGCTGATGAACTGGAGTCTTTGCTTCTCTGAAAAGAAAGCAGGACCAGTTGTGAAACTGGGGTTGTAGTATTAAAAATTCTCAATAGTTAAACTCTCCATTGATGATTGATTGAGTTGATGCCTTGGAACTGTGCGTCAGGCTTGACACATTCCCCATATTCTCCCGCATTCTTGGAACAACCTCCAACGGAGTTATTATTTTTATTGTTATTACCATTTTGCTGAAGAGGAAATGGGCGCTCACAAGGTCAAGCCACTTGCCCGAGCTCCCCTGCCTAATGTTTGGCAGAGCCGAGACGAAAGCCCAGCTCCAACTACGAAGCCCCATCAGTTTCTGCCGTGCCCAGCTAGGTTTGCTCATAGAAAGAACCATTTCACGTCTTAACGCTCCTTTGTAAGTGGTAGGCCATAGATTCACCTTCGCAGGTGTATCTCTAACACTTGCCTTTCTAGGCAAATGTCGAGTTTTCCAATACAGTTTTGAGGCTCTAAAATCCCCATGAAGCCGATTAAACCCATCCGTCAAGGGAGAGCGTGCGTCTGGGTGAGCCACGTGCGCGCGCGCGCGCTGCTTTATGGGGAGAACTTGGCGCCTCCACTGGGCTCTTATTCAAAATGCAGAGCTATTGCCTGGAGAGTAAAACCAAAGCAAAACAAAAGAAAACAAAAAACGGATCCTCTCTGCCGATCATTCTTGCGCCTGTGATTGTGCCATTTAACATGACAAGCACATAATAAGCTTATTCAAATGCCGTGATAACATACTGTCTTTGTTACCCACATTCCTGCCAACATCTTAGAAGACCTAAAGGGTGTCCGTATAACTTCCAACAGAAGCCCAGCTGAGACACTGATATTTGAGCAAAATAGTCTAGTAGCCCCTATTCAGTGGTCGCTATTAGTTAAGTGTAACCTGTGTTAGCTGTGTTGCAGAAACGTACATATCGATGCCTTTATTTTTTCTGCCAGCTTCTCCTTTCTTGCTCCATCCCCCAATCTGCTTGCCAGGACTGCCAATTGCTAACATGTACTTGGCTTTAGTGCCAGAAAAATAGAAGTGATGGCCACGTGGCATATCTTTATATGGCTTGTAAAATTGCCATGGGGTCACTCCAGGACTCACTGTCCTTTATGTAAAGATTGTTTTGACAAGCGCATCCTCAAAGCAGGGATGGGAAAGTTTGCCTTTGTTAATGAACTGCTGTGCTTTCTTTTCCAAGAAAACTGTAACCCATCATGCTGCCTCCTGGTTTAGGCTGGCAGAGATGATGTCCCAGGATTCAGCAGCATCACAGCGGGTCCTGCAGGTAGAACTTCCTGGGCACCTTCTACCTCGGGTTTTGCCCTTAGCATTTATTTTTTAGTCCGTATTTTGTGGTAGCAGCTTTTTGGTCTTATTACATCTATGAATTTTTTTTATTAATAAGTCACCACTTATTCTTTTTTGGGATGAGGTTAGGTATAAATGATTTAGCAGAATTACATGTGCATGTCTGTGTGTGTCTGTGTCTCTGTGTGTGGCAGAGAGAGAACGAGAGAGATTGCGAGACAGAGAGAAAGTTAAAGGGAGAAAGAAACAGGCACATCCTCTGGAATCACATTTCTCTAATATTCACAAACTATAATTTATCCCCTATCACCTTGTAATCATCATAAACAATTGTTTGAGCTCCATGGTACTCATCATATTGTGCTAGGCATGTACTAAAGAAAATATAACAAAAATCTGTATTTGTGTGCTGGAGAGTTGTGAGAATATAGTTACTCTTAATATACAAATTCTGCTTAAAAAAATTTCAAGGCCTTTCACAGGTGATTTAAGAAAGCGATTGAAGCCATCCGCCAGTGTGCTACTCTAATGCACAGAACACCTTTTCCCAGAGTAACTTCATTAACTTTTTTTAGCAAGATTTATTTACTTTCATTGTTTTTTCTTTAAAAAAAAAGTGGTTTCTTTTATATGAACGACATATGTAATTGACATTTAATTAAATTATAATAAAGTTCATTCTAACAGAGATAGGACCGAGAGTTTAATGGATCCTTAAGCTATTGGGTTATTGTTGCTAAGAAGCTTAGCCGTGTTGGCTTTTACTGAAGCGTGGGAAACACCTCCACCAACTTAATGTAAACATTGGCTTATAGGAATGTATTACCATTTTAGTTTATATCTATTAACAAACAGTTTATACACATACAAGAGATAGACATAGCTAATGTTGTATATGGTTTTTACATAGTGAATCTTAAGGTGTGGCCTAACAATCTAACACGATTTCTAACAGGTAGAGCTTCAGTGACCAATAGCATCAAGCAAAGTAACACAGGAATGACCAGACATGGTTGAGGAGTCCGGGCTCCTGGTTTATGGCATTTTATGATTAACTGGAACCATCCAGGGAATAGGAGCTGGAATTTCGGGAATGCCCTTTCCTGTGTGTGTAATTTCACTAAGCCCACCAAAGCCTGTCTCTCTTCAACCCCTCTTCACAGCTCTCCTGGTCTTACCTTTGTTTAAGTCTGGATGGGGGGCCTGCCTCCCCTTACTACCTTGCAATTCGCAACTGGCCCTGAAGAAATGGACACTGAAACACCCACAGCTGGCAGGGATTCAAGGACTGCCTTTCTGAGACTATTTGCATTTGAAAAAGAAAGCCCAGTAGAAGGAAACTCTTTGAGACCAGATGCAATGGTTTCTCTTGGTGGGTATTTCCTTCAGGCCAAGGGGCTGACCTTGGAGTGAGGGAGATTTCCATTATGGGTCCATCTAAATCTCATTTCAGAACTAAGCAGACCTGCTCTCAGTAACAGGGTTCCAAAAATATAAAAGTTTACTGATATTTAATTTAGTAGCAGGAAAACATTTGCATTAGAGCCAACATCTTTCAGGGAAAAAAATTTGTTGAAAATACATCACAGTTTTAATAAGATCTACTTGTATAAAACTTAATCAAAAAAAATTTTTTTAAGTTTCCCATATTGTAGATTTCCTCTTGCCCTATAACTGGAAATCCCATACCATGGTCTTCATTTTGATAAATTTGGCGAGTTACTATTTTCCTACTGGAGCTAAAATAAAGTACCAGAAACAGATTTAAAAATTCATCCCTCAATTATTCCTTCTTTTTCCTTAGAAAACTATAAGCTTCTTTCCCATTGACTGTAACCCCCGCAACAGCCAAATCAACTGACCTAAGCTTTTTTTTTCTTTTTTTTTTTTTGTGGTTCAATGTGCCTTCCTGAGAAGTGACACCCTTCATCAAATCATCCACCTCAAAATTGTTTTGCTTATTAGTCAGAACAAAAGTTGTTTTTCTACCAAAATATTACATAACAGCATGCCTGATTTCACGCCACTGGTTTTTCCCTGGTCTGATGCGCAAATATAAAAACACTGGTGTCTTAAGTGCTGTAGGAGAATGGACAGTGATCCCCAGTCCGCAGAGCTCCAGGTTCTCAGTGGGGCAGGTTCTCAGTGGGGCATCCTCCTCCTCCTCCCTTTGTATCTTAGCTCCCATTATTTCCCATGTGAACTGTTCCTCCCAGCTCCTCTGGACCGCTCCGTATGCTCTTAAAGCCTGGCCTTCCCTGCGTGAACATATTTATTTAACACCATCACCTAAATACTCTCCTCAGCCTTTTTAGGCAGAAGGGAAACTTTTTCCCATAGGACTCCTGTAGCTTTCAGTCTGAACCACTTATCTAAACTATCACTTGAAGTTTTATGGGTAATTGTATATTTGTCATGTATTCCTAAATGGTTACACGTTATCTCCATTCTACCACGAATGTTGAGCATCTACTATAACCACACACTCCACTGAGAGGAAATTAAGAAGGGTAAGACACAAGCCTGCCCATGAAAGCTTACAGCTCACAGGTAGTGACAAACATTTAAACCATCTGAGAAGTGTTAATGAGAGCCAGACAAGGGGGCATAAAGGGCTTCCATAGCTATCTTCATTATCCTCATCGAGGTGGCGACACTTGAGCCGGGTCTTAGAGGATGGCTTGTCTGGAAGAGAAATCGGAAGGGGCAATAGTAACAGAGGAATACATTTCTCAGAGGAAGAAGAGAGCGTAACATGTTTGGGTAACAGAAGTCAACAATCCCTGAATACAACTCCTAAATCCAAAAAGTTCTGACAATCATAATTTTTTTTGTTGTTGTTAACTCATTTAATGTTGATCCTGATCTGACCTGAGCTCATTGGGCAGGAAAACTTGGCTGAACCAACCCGAGATGAGTAGTTTTATGTTTTACCGTGGGATAAATTCCAATATTCAATGGCCGGGTATTAAACATCTGTTAAATAATCTAAAGTTGTTTACCAAGGAGCTTTCCCAAAAGAACTCCAGAAGAATTCTGAATTCCAAATGAATCTGTTCCTACCAGTGTCAGATAAGAGATTTTGGAGATGTGGGGAGAATTTCTAATGGGTGTGAAGGTGGAGTGAAAAAGATGAAACTGGAAAGATAATTTGGGGCCAGACTATGTGGGCTGTTTCATTCCAAGGCTAATCTGTTTGGATTTGAAACTGAATATGTGAGAAAAAGTATGCATGGAAGGCCTGGCCTCATATGACTTTCAAGGCCTAAGTGTTATGTTCTTATTTTAGACTTTAGCAAAGTTGTCATTTCCTTTCCAGAACTTTCTCTGCCTTCATAGGTAGAACTGCTCACTCCCTCTATTGCCGTGCAGTCTGACTCCGAGAATCTTTGTAATACAGAACATGATACCACATGACTTGGTTTGTTTCTCCATTCAGTCAGAACATAAACTACCCAAAAGACCGTTTATTACAATTCATTCATCTGCTCTTGTTTTCTTTATTTACATCTAATATTCTATTTGCTTATCGGTTTGAGCTGGGCCTGTCTCTCAGTAACTATGCATTGAATTCATTAATTATAATACACAACACTTGTCTAAGGCTCATACCAAGTGCCAGGTGCCATTCTAAATCCTTTGCAAAAATTTCCTCATTTGAGCCTCACAACAAATCCCAGCGAAAGATACAATGATGGTGTCCATTTTTAGAGTTGAGGAAACCAGTGCTCAGAGAGGTCAGTGAACTTGGTTAAGACCCAATAGCTGGTAGCGGTGGAGCCAGGGGCTTTTCCCTTCCCCCCCCCCCCCCCCCCCCCGCCTTCTGGTGGGGAATCTGCTTCTCTCTCATCACCTCGCAAAGCATCTCATGTGCCACAGGTACGCAACCTATGCTTGCTGACAGACTAAGTGAATACAATTTGATGTTCGAAGGTTATTGGCTTGGCTGGACTCTCAAAAGTGACCTTCTTCCAGGGACTTTGTGTTGGAATTCTGGCTGCCATGTTGGGGATGGTTGTTTTGATGCAGAGAGCAGGGAAAGCAGGGAAGTCCAATGATTCAGATCAGTAAACTCAATTTTAAATATGCACATAGGGCAGGCACATTGTAAAACAATGAACCAATACTACAGAACAAAGCGATAGCTGCTAAATCGCCTTCCCTTGAGACCATTCATTCCCCAGAGGCTTGACCGTCTTGAGCTGTTGGCAAAGCTGCACTGACATGTACACTCATTCACTTGGGCATGTCCATGATAGTTTTACACAAATGCATATACAATTGTCGGTTTACGTTTCTTTAGAAATTTTAGTCCAGTTGATTTAATGTAACTTGGCTATATGTAAAAATCATGGTTGTCATAACAGTTAGATATTTTAGTAGTCTCCTAGCAAGACATTTCCATTGGCAGAAACTGAATAAATAGCCACATAACTCTTGCATATTTTTTTTTTGCATCATTAGTGATTCTGGTGCTTTGTGAGGTAAAATGTTGTGCATGATAAGACAATCTGGGGTCTAGGAGGAGTTTGTCATGGTTTAATTTAGCACAGTTTTTACTGATCTGCAAGAAGGGTTGAAAAAAGCACTTGATTAAATTTACAGATGATGCTAAATTGGGAGATGTTAAGAACATCCATGAGGACAGATATTTAAAGAAGTTAGAAATATGTGAAAGAAATAGCAAAATGATATTTAGATTGCAAGATTTTAATGGAATGTGTTAAAGCCTCATTAATCAGACCGCTGATTATTCACAGGAAGTGGCAGAAAGCATAATGGCTTCTGCTTTTATATAATATGGTATGGCTGCAAAACTGAGACCACACCAGACTAAGTAACCCTGCTTTACGTCCACCCCGACGTACCTTGTGGGCCTCTCAGTTGGATGCAATTTGTAAGTTATTTGCTGTCCTTTTCAGGTCACTCTAAGTTGTTTAATCCTAGAGAAAAAACTAGAAGAAAACTAATGTTTCCTGCAAATCTATTGTTGCTGGGCATTTTCTTCACGTGGGTTATCTCAAGTGATTCTCCTTATAACTGTGAAGAAGGCACAGTGTCAATAATTTTGTTTGTTCATTTTTGTTTCTATTTATATCTGTTCAATAATTTATTTTTGATATGAGATTTTCTTCTGAAATAACTTGCATATGAATTACCATAAAATATATTGAAGTTAAAAACTGAACAAATTTTTATTTTAATTGGGCTTTAAAATTGAAAATGCAATGCTACACTAGTTACCACTTACAAACAAGTGAGCGATTCCGAAATGAGTCCAATTACTGGGGAGAACCTTGCAGAGCCGCTGTGACAAATGGCGGTAATAGTGTCACGTGCCCACAATTTGTTGCTGAGTCCAAGGCAGGCATTTGTAAAATACCTATTCATCAGGCAATACTTAGAGAGGATGTGTTTAGCCATTATAACAAGGTATATGCAAATGAACTTCCCAGGAGACTTTGCAACAAACATTTAATTAGTTATATAAAGAAACAGTTAAATATACCAACATGCATTACTGAAAATTAGCTAGTGAGTTTTGTTAATTTGTGCACATAATTCTAAATAGCACCATTTAATAAGTTATGTCTTTATCATATACTTATTCATGGGAATGTGTAATTTTACTTGAAAATTAATTTTGCTGAACTTCTTATTTGGATATTTTTAGTATCTCATTTGTACATACGGATAGTAAAATGACAAAATGCGATTATGTATTTATCAAATTGATACAAAAAAAGAAATCCATAGGGTAGTGTACATTAGGGATGTAGGTGGTAAACATGATTTATCATTGTAAACAAAGAATAGTCTGATCTATATTTAACAAAGGTACTATATTTATTCAAAAGTGGTTTTAACTTTTATTTTCTTCATTTACCATCTAAAATGGATATTTATTGCTCCCCCTACAAGCAAAACTCATTAATAATATTTGCATTTTTAGCTCCTAGACATAAAAAAAAAATAACCTTTACAAAAATTTGGTTCTTAAAAGACATCCTCATTTTGTATTTGCTTGCTTTAAGTCAGAAAGATACTCTGCAGAAATAGCTAACAAAATATTGACTTTTTACACTTGTGTAATTATCACTATCTTTTGAAAAATCTATTTTAATTTTCTTTATTGCAGTCTATGTTGGTGATTCACATGAGTGACATAAAAGAGTTAACAAACATGATTGTGAGTCTCATAATACCATCATGAGGTGCTTAAAAATACATTCAGAAAAGTCTTGATTTTTAAACACAAAGGGTAATCACAAGTTATAACAAGGAGAACAGTTCACAATTTCACGCAACTTCTTCTCTTTTTGAGTATTAATTCCTAGCTCAGCGTGGTCCAGAAACACCTAGTTTTTCTTATTTTGGGGGTCTACAGGTATTAGCTAGCAGGAGAATCCCTAGAGTCCCCAGTTGTAGCAGCTAACCAGCAGCCTTCCTGGTACCACTTGTATCTCTGAAGCCCCCAAGGACAGAAAAGAGTCTTAACTGATGACTCCACTTGAGGAGAAACCAAACCTGTATTTAGAGCATGAGGCCTCTCTGCTGTCTTCATACTAGGGGACCCCACACGCTTTTGGAGCCCTCTCCAGGTGCTGTCCTTGAATCCTGTCCTGGAGCCCTGTCTTCATGTCCTGGCACGGAGCCCTGTCCTGGAGCCCTGTCCTGTGGCCCCGTCCTGAAGCCCTGTCTCCTATAGCATACGCAGTCATGATGTGGGAAACAAGATGGTACCTGTGCTTATTTGGCCTTATAGGAAGTTGCCAGATATTAGCAGATGATTATAGCATTAACATCCTATCATTTCTAATACCTACATTAAGGCATGTAAAATGTTTTACTTTGGATATGATTTAATTGTAACCTCAAATTTCTAAAATTACCTATGCTTTGTCACGTAAAGAAATAATTTTTTTTCTTTTAAATGCAAATGTCTTAGAACGTTGCCTTCCAATTGAGCTGGGCTTCAAGGAACAGGTCAGATTTCAGTTCGTATATGAGTTCGATTTACTTTGGATTGGCAGGAGGGTTATAACATGGCACAGGCAGCACGTTGGCTTTGGCAAGTACGAATAAGCTGCTTGAGCAGCTCAGTGTTTAAAACTCTGAACGAGACCCCACATTATAATAATTGTAGTAAAGTAGGGAAAATACAGACAAAAGTGATTCTCACCTTCTAAAATGAGGAAGAAATTCCTTGTTATTCATAGGTGATTTCTTAATCTCTAATTTAAAAATAGTGCAGGGAATAACCCCAGTGACTTCTTAATAAACATTTGGGCACAAGCTTTCCATTTTGAGCCAACTCACCTGTTCATTCATGTTTAATGAACTGAACTGCTAGGTTTCCTAAAATATTTGCAAGCATTAGAGGAGAGAAATGGAGGGATTAAGATGCAAATGCTTTACAATTAATGAATTAATCACATACAATACATGTTGTTATGGAAATAAGCATAAGCAAAGAAATAAAGGCGAAAATTTCCCCTGAAGTACAGCAGAAGTTTCTAAAATAGGTGCACATCTAAATGGTGAATGTATTAAACAACAGAGTATGGACGCACAATAATAAATTTGCTGTTACCTAATTTGATTACACTTTTAGGAAAGTAATGATTGAATTAAGTTTTATATATGTAGCTCCTTCCTATATTAATTCAGCATCTTGATTAATAGCCATGAATTCAATAAAGACATTAATATCGAGAATATTAAACTCCAAATACAGCGTTTTCCAAACCCTTCTTTGGGGCACACATGTTTTGGGCAATGCTGAAATGTCTTCTGTGATCAATGAGTTTTATAGGCAAATTCATTTGGGAAAAGTTGCGTTTCAAGTTGCCCTTTTGGTGATTGAAATGAATTTATGTATTAAGGACACATAGAAGTTCTAGAGTAAAGGCAACTGCTTAACCCTGTATTTCTAATTTTTTTGACCATGGAAAGCCTACCCCACTCCTTTTAGAATATTTAATTGCATCTAGTGGCACAATTTTTAGAAATTGTGGTTTTAGAAACACAGTTGGGATCTACTGTTTTGGTAGAAATTCTGATATTGTCAGGCACAGGTTTTGTTGTCCTCATGACTGTAGTCATTTTTATTTGTTCACATTTAGTTTGTACTTTACTTGCCTAGTCCTTATCCCACAGGCTACTGGAGAATGTTTACCCTGCAGTGTGAGTAAAGACATTTCTACTGGCTCTGAACCCTGGTTTGATGCCTCTACACTCCCCATCTCCACCCCCTTGCTCCAACTTTACTTTCTGGCAGTGGAGGCAGCAAAGTTGTGTGACTCAGGGATATTTTAGCCGAACATAATTTTTATTTGAGCATCACAGACTCTAATTACCATGTGGCTGCTAGGCAAAGCCCACTAAACAGAGGTAGAAGGCTATGTCAGGGGCAGACTATGGAACTGCCTCTTGAGCAAGAGCTGAGTAATAAAAAGCAATAAATATATGTGCATTATGACAATGCAACAGTGAGCTGAAGTCAAGGCCCACAGCGTTAGAGTTGTAAATGGTTTGTGTCAAATTTATTAGCATGTACTAGCCTAAGACAAAATTTGAACCCTAGGGAGAGCAAAGCAAACTCACAATTTCTGAAGAGCAGAAATCATGCTTTTTCTATATAGAATCACCAGTTTTAAGAAAGCTTTGCAAGGCTTTTTTTTTTTAATTTGTCACTGTTGGGTATTGGGCTTCCTTCTTTGACTAAATGACCTACAATATATGTCTTTCTGCTTTTATTTTAGCTTTCTCTGGGAGTCTGTGATGATATATACATTTTTTACACGGCTCTTTCAATTTTTACTTTTTCAGAATTTGTGAAAACGTGGAGTCCTTGGACATAGCCACCTGGTCTGATGCTTGTGGAGCTGAGATGTACAGATTCTTTGAAGGTACCCACTGCTCACAGGGAACTTTACAGGGGAGATAACAGGTGGCAAGTTAGACAGCCTGGTGGGGCTGAGAGGACACTCCTTCTCTTGGATGACTTGTAAGCCCTGAGCGGTTTATGGAGCTTAAATTACACAGGGAAGATGGAAAACTAAAATGAGAAACACGAAAAGACTAGAACAGTCAGGCAGGTGGAGAGAAAGGTCAACACCAGCAAAGGAAGGGGGTGGGGGGGGGCAGAGAGCAGCAGGGCCAGGCGAGAGGGCTGGAGTGGGGATAACGGCTCACGGGCATCAGCGAGGCGTGCAGGGAGCAGGGGGCGCTTTCCCTGGGCAGCAGTGGCGGCTGCCCGAGCCCAGGCCGAGGTGACCTGGATTTGCCCCGGCATTTGCCACCTTCCCTGTGGGGGTTGTCAGCTCAGGTGATTCCAATTGCAGAGACTCATTACTGTCTTTTTTATCTGCGGCTCATTGCGGCGGGGGGGTCCGGGAAAGGAGCGACATGGGAGCGAAGAAAGTTTTTCAACACGCTAGCGGAACCGCCGCTCTGTTCGAGTTATCCAGCAAGAACGTGTTCTCGGTTAGACATTCTCCGCAAAGATGTCATTTCTCTCATTTCGGCTTCAGCACTCCTGCCATTGTGATATTCTTGATTATTTAAGTGCTGTCCAACGTGTCTTGTCCCCGAATTCTGCAAGACAAAAGCAGGCTTCTAAAAGACTGTCCGCTATAGCAAAGAGCCGAATTGAGCTCCCGGTTCCGTGAAATGAAGGTGAAGTAAAGGAGAAAGAAAATTTAAATTTTGGCCTATTTTCCTTGAATGTATGAACTAGCAGCAAGGCAGAGTACAGAACTTTTTAAAAAGTCTTTTCTCCCTCCCCCCCCCCAAGCAACTCATGTTTTCCCAGCACCAAAGAAAATGAGTTATGCTCACAAGTGTTCAAAGTTCCCTCATCGCATCAGAATCAGATGGGGGTGGGGAGGGAATAATTGTGCTATGAATAACCAGGAAGGGAGTTTTTGCAAAAATTGTTCAGACTGCAAACTGGAACTGCAAACTAGTTGGTTTCAGAAAAAGTTGGAAAAGAAAATGTTGAGTTACTCACAGAGATAAGATCGTAACTTTGTTAGGTCTACTTAAGACAAGTCAAATAATACATTGCTGTTGCTTAAAGTTGGCTTTCTCTAGATTATATCAATACATTATTCCTTGAATCAAATACATAGAAAACAACTGACAACCGTTTTTTGTGAAAGCTACTAATTGAAATCTTTATTACTTTCTTTTTTCTCCTCTCCTTGATTTCTGGACAAAAAGAACAACTACTTTGAGTTCTAAGTTCACTTCTAGTTTACTTGCTTCATGATTTCCTACCCGATTCAATGTGCGAGTGTTGACTCAGCTTCATGTGAACAGAAAATTCAACTAGAGGTCTAATTAAAAAGGCTGAGTGACATCAAGACAAATTGTGAAAAATTATGTGGTTTATGGCAGAGGGAAGAAAAAGTCCCCCTAGGAAAGTAGGTATACTTCAAACCCAGTCCCTGGGCCTTCAGTTCAGAGAAGGGTATTTTCCAGATCTTTTAATTTAACTTGAATGCCTTGTCTGTCAATGAAATGTGATATCCTTTTCAAGAGCTTTAGGTTGGATATAAAGAAACTTTTAAAATCTCCAGGGAGACCTTTCATTAGTGGTCCTTTCACAACATCTGGCTGGGGATTTTTAACAGGCTGGAATTAGTGTCCTTTTCTTTTCAATCTGCTATGCTAAAACTATTAGGATTACCTGTGGTCTAAAAAACTAAACAAAACCTGTACTCTACGTCCTTCTTTATTTCTCCTTTGTGATGCAAGTGGAACACAGAGCCCTTCCTGTGCTCGGGAAACATGTGGGTGCCAAACTGCAAGCTGCTTTCCTGGCGGGAGTCAGTGGGGCATGGAGGGGTCTGGGGCTCTGCCCAGAGGTTATGCTACCTGCCTGGTGACCAGGGAAAACCATCCACATCTTCTTTCTTAAATGGTTAAATCCCAGGGCAGACAAGGAGAGGTACTGGTAGTAAGATGGGCAGAGACAGGGTGCTCCAGGAGAGAGGGCAGGAGACCAGAATTGTGGGTCAAGACCCCAGGAGCCTTCCACAGCAGTCAGGGGGAAAGGGCTCCTCAGGAGATCGGAAGTTTTGGAAGCGGGAGGGGGGAGAAAAGAATCGGTGCACAATGGACTCTGGGGCAATGACTGCCTGTGGGGGAGGACCACTAGCGAGGGGTTGCAGCATCAACCAGCCTCCTTTGCAGGCAGGTGAGGCAGGTGCCTGAGCTTTGGCCAGCGGAGCCCAAGCAGAAATGCCCTAGGGCACGTTCTGGGAAGTGTCCTCCTAAGCCAGCACCTGTGTAGTGAGAGCTTCTCCTTCCTCATGTCTTTCTTTAACTTTGCTCTCTGGGGTCCTGAAAGGAAAGGAATTCATTCCCCCGAGATGGGGGATCACTGAAAAATTTGCATCACCTCACTAGGTATCTAGTTGAGAGAGACCTGAAATTGTTTTGTGTAAGCCTTTCCCCGTCCCACCTTCCCCCTCTCCCCCCGGTTCTTTCACTCTTTCAAATGTAGTTATAAGTAATGCATGTGGCTAAAGGCTGCCCAGGAAACCAGAGGGGTACAGGCAGATTTTGAAGTTATTTGATGAGGGTATTTATAACAAAAAGGGGCCAGAATTCAGTGCAGCTTCTTATTCCTGGAGATACCCAAGTGAAGCTTTCATGTCAACTTATGCAAGATGTTGGAGAGGAAATACCAGCATTTTATGAAGATAATGGACTAGGTGATTATACTGCTAGTTTTCCACAGTAGTGCAGATAAAAAATGCAATTGACAGATGATGTGAGGTACCTGCCCAGTCTACTTTATGAGTTTTATCCCCAGCTCATAATGAAGAAAGATATCCTTAATTGATCCTTATTAGAAGATGGCCACATCTTCACCACATGATTCTGCCTCTCTTATCATGGAGACTGGACCAGAGGAGGCTACTGAATCCAATCTTTCTCTAAGGAATGCACAATGAAGAGAGAATGCTAACTTTTAAAATTCTGTCCTGCATCAGGTGGGCCATGGGGTCTCAGCTGGCAGAATTCTTGCCTGCCATGCTGGAGACCCTGGTTCGATTCCCGGTGCCTGTCCATGCAAAAAATAAAGGCTTTTCTGTATCATACTAGAAAAAAGACAACAGGAAAATTAATATCCTGGAGGTTCTACCAAATGTGATAAGGCAAAGGAAAAAAGATAAATATATAATGATTGTAAAGAAAGAGGTAAAACTGTCAATTTTTTCACAGAATTATGTTCATAGAAAGTCTAAAAGAATCTACAGATAAAGTACCAATCAAATTGATTGCTAAAACAATGTGAAGGGAAAATCTTGAAAGCAGTCAGAGAAAGAGAAATATTATATAGAGGGAAGTAAAGATAAGAAAGACCAAGGACACCTTGTAGGAACAATGCAGAGTAAAGAGAGCAGAGGACATTTGTAAAGTCCCAAACAAAAGAACACTGCCAAATTAGAATTCTGTATCCATGAAAAATTAAGGAGATATAGATTATTATTATAGAAACAAACAAGCAAGCAAACAAAACACCAGAGAATTCATTGCCGGATAAGCTGGGCTTCAAAAATATTAAAGTAGGTTCTTTAGGAAAAATGAAAATTATACCAGGTAGAAACTTAGACCAAGGAATATAATTTTTTTTAAAAGTCATAAATGGTAAAATGTGAATAAATATGAAAGGCTCTTTTATCACAGTTAAAAATGTTTGAAAGATAATTGTTTAAAGCAAAAATAAAACAAGATATTTTGAAGTTTATAAAATATGTAGGAATGAGGACAGTGTGATGGTGACTCAGTGGCAGAATTCTTGCCTGCCATGCCGGAGACCCGGGTTTGATTCCCAGTGCTTGCCCATGCAAAAAAAAAAAAAAAAAAAAAAAAAATATATATATATATATATATATGTATATATGAATGAAGAGGTTTAAAAACGATAGGATAAAGAATGAGAAAAGAGAAATGGAAGAGTATTACTGAAAGGTCTAACCATATAAGTGAAGTGCTATAATATTAATTGAAGATAAGCAATGAGGAGTAAAAGATGCACATTTTAAACCTCTAAGAAAACACGGAAAAATAAGCTAATGATCCAACAGTGGAGATTAACTGGACTATTAAACAATCAAAAAGGCAGGGAAAGAAGAAAGAAACAAAGAACAGGTCAACTAGAATTAGAGAAATTCCTAAACATGATGAACAGCATTTACAAGAATCATACATCATACTACTAAAATTTTACTTAATATTGAAAGACTGAATGTCTTCCTGTGATATCTGGAACAAGAGAAGTATAGACGTCCTCACTTCTTCATTCAGCAGTATACTAGACTTCCTAGACTGTGCAATAAGGCAGGAAAATAATAGAAATGTTTGTTTCTTGTGTGTATATGTGTTTCAATGTGGTTTCATATCTGTAAAATCCCTAAGGAATCCTCAAAAAATATACTGGAAATAAGAAACTAAATTTAGCACTTTCTGGAAACAAGGACAATACACAAAAATCAATTGTTTCTATATACTAATGAGCAATTTGAAATTAAATTTAAAAAGGAAGCCCATTTACAATAGCAACATATATACATGAACTGCTTTGAGATAAATTTAACAAAATATGTGCAAAACCTAAACACTGAAAACTAAAATCATTACTTAGAAAAATTGAAGGAGAGCTAAATAAATAATGAAAAACCCATATTCATGCATCAAAAGACTTATTATTAATAGGATATCTACTCCACAAATTAATCTCAATCAAAATCTTATCAGACATTTTTTTAGAAATTGACTAGTGGATCCTAACATTAATGTGAAAACACAAAAAACCTAGTATTGGTATATCAGTTTTGGAAGGAAAAAAAAGCAAATTTGGAAGATGTATTTTCAAGACTTAATATAAAGCTACAGTAAACAACATGATGTTGATTGAAGGATACTTAGGTATCAATGGAAAAGAAAATGGAGTCAAGAAATATATTCACCTGTATATGGTCAATTGATGTTTTGCTTTCATTTCTTAAATTTAATTCAATTTTTCATTAGAGCTGTTATAGGCAGAAAATACAATGTTCCCACCTAATCCCTCTCTCACATACACAGTTTTGTCTGTTGACATTTTGCTTTAGTATGGTAACTTTGTTACAATTCATGAGATTTTATTCTTATTATAATTATGCTATTAACTTCAATGCACTATTTACATCAGGGTTCATTCCTTGTGTTGTGCAGGTCTCTGGGTTCGTGCATGTGTGTGTGTGTGTGTGGTACTTATATACATAATTGACTTGACAAAATGTCAGAGTAATTAAAGGGATAAAGGATGGTTTATTCAAAATACTGGTGAGACAAATGAATATCCATAATATCTAGCATATCACACCATAAAAATTAAAATTACCTCAGAATATATCATAGACTCATAGTGAAAGGTGGAATTGTACAAATTTTAAAAGAAAACATAGAGTGATATCTTTGTGGCCCTGTTGGTGAGTAATACGTATTACCTAAGAATAATGAGCATGCATCATAGATGAAACAATTAATCAATTGGGTTTCATAAAAACTGTAAACTTCACTTTGACGAGCACTATTAGGAAATGAAAAGGCAAGACACAGAGTGGGAGGTACGTAGCAAAGGACTTGAATCTATTATATATGAAGAGCTCTTACAATTCAATACAAGAAGAGAAATAACTCATTTTCTTTTTTAAAAAGCAAAAGACTTGAAGAGATGCTTTTCAAAAGTGATATTCAAATTGTGATATACAAAATGCCAATAAGCACATGAAGAGGTACTTAAAATCTGAAATTAAGATTAAAATTAAATTAAGAATATTAGTAATTGAGTATAATGGCTAATTTTTTTTTAAAATGGCAGTACTAAGTGTTGACAAGGGTATGGAGTTTTCTTGCATTGCAGGTAGGTACAAACACTTTGTAAATTTTATGGAAGTTTCTTATTAAGTTAAATATAACAATTATGACAGAGCCCAGCAATTTGATTCTTCCATATTTACCCAGAAGAAATGAGAATGTGTGTCTGCACGAAAGCACATACAAAAATACTCACGAGTAGTTTTATCATTTTTGAGGTTGGTAATTTGTGTCTTTTGTTGTTTGTCGTTAGAATTATTAGAATTTTATCAATTTTATTGATATCTTCAAATAACAAGGTTTGGTTTTGTTGATTTATTCTATGTTTACCTGATTTCAATTTCATTCATTTCTGCTTCATTATATTATTTCTTTTCTTTGGCTTGCTTTAGGCCTAATTTTCTCTCCTTTCTCTAGTTTCCTAAGATGAACACTTGGATAGATCTGGGATCTTCTTTTCTAACCCATGTATTTCATGGTATAAATGTCCTTCTAAACCCTAGTTTTGCAACACCCCACAAATTTTGATAAGTTGGTATTCATTTTCATTGATTTAAACATATTTTTTGGGTGGGCCACGGTGGTTCAGCAGGCAAGAATGCTTGCCTGCCATGCCAGAGGACCCAGGTTTGATTCCCGGTGCCTGCCCATGTAAAAAAAAAAATATATATATATATATATTAATGTTTCTTGAGAATTATTCTTTTACCTGTGGGTTATTTAGAAAGTGTGTCAATTGATTTGTGAAGAGTTGACGATTTTCCAGCTACCTTTCTGTTATTGATTTCTAATTTAATTCCATTATGATCAGACAGTATACTTTGTATATTCATACTCTTTTAAATTTGTCCACATGTTTTATGGGCAGAATGTGGTTTGTCTTGGTGAATATTCCATGTGAGCTTGAGACGAATGTGTATTCTGAGGCTGTTGGATAGAGTATTTTATAAATGTCAATACTGTCAAGTTGATTGATAGTGCTGTTTAGGTCAACTACATCCTCATGGATTTTATGCCTCCTTGGTCCAACAGTTACGGACAGATGGTGCTGAAATCTGCAACTATAGTAATGGTCATGTCTACTTCTCCTTTCAGGCCTATCAGTTTTTGCCTCAAGTATTTTGATTTTCTATTGTTAGCTGCACACATATAGGATTATTCTGTCTCCTTGAACTATTGACCCCTTTATCATCATGTAATGCCCAGCTTTATTCCGGTAAATTTCCTTGTTCTGAAATTTGCTTTGTCTGAAAGCTTTCATTTGATTAGTGTTAGTATAGTATATCTTTCTCCATACTTTTACTGAGTCTTTATAGTTAAAGTAAGTTTCTTACAGATAATTGGGTCTTTGTTTTTCATACTCTCTGATAATCTCTGTCTTTTAATTGGCATGTTTAGACCATTAACATTTAGAGTGATTATTGATTTTCTATTTTTTTGCCAGAGGCTTCATTTTCTATCTTCTCTCATATCAATTAAACATTTAAAAATATTTCATTTTATCTTTTTTCTTAGCATATAAATTATACTTCTTTTCAAAACTTTTTAGTGATTGCCCTAGAGTTTACAATTTACAATTTTAACTAAATTAAATCCATTTTCAAATAACACTATGCTATTTCTTATGTAGTACAGCCGCCTCATATGAGCATATTCCCTATTCCTCCTTCCATCCTTTGTGACATTACTGCCTTTCATTTCACTTATCCATATTTCTGTAATCACCAATATATTACCACTATTTTGATTTAAATTGTTACCTTATATAGCAATTAAGAATAAGGAAAGTAAATAATGTATTCTATTTTACCTTTTTTTATTCCTTCTCTAATGCTCTTCTCTTCTTACATAGATCAACATTCCTGACCTATACCATTTTCCTTCTTTCTGAAGAAGCTCTTTTGATATTTTTTTATAAAACACATCTGCTGGTTATAAATTCCTTTGGATTTTCATGATCTGAATGTTTATTTTATCTTGACTTGTTTTTATTTTTTATTTTTTCTTTACTATTAAAAATTTCTTCACTTGGGGGTGCAAAGGTAGTTCAGTGGTAGAATTCTCACCTGCCATGCAGGAGACCCGGGTTCTAGTCCTGGCCCATGCACTTCCCAAACAAACAAACAAAAATTCAACAAATGGTGTTGCAATAACAGGATACTCACAAGGAAAAAGAATGAAATGTGATGCCTGCCATACAGCATACAAAAAAAAATTACCTTCACTTTTGAAGGGTAATCTTGTTGGATATGGATTTCTAGGTTGGTGATTTTGCCTTTCAAAACTTTAAATATTTCATTGCATTCTCTTTTTGTTTGCATATTTTCTGACAAGAAGCCCACTGTAATTTTTATCCTCATTCCTTTACAGATGAAGTGTTTTGCTTCCTCCTTCTAGCTTCCTTCAACATTCTCTCTTTGGTTTCCTGCATTTTGGATTTGATACACCAGGTGTGGGTTTTAGTTGTTTTTTTTATTTGTTCTGGATAATGTTTTCAGAGATGCCTGAATCTGAGGGTTTATTGTCTGTCATTAACTTTGCAAAGTTTCGAGCCATTATTATTTCAAATACTTATTTTGATTCATTCTTTATTTCTTCTCTTTCTGGTACTCCAATTATGAAAAAAAGCTTTTATTATTTTCTCAGAATTCATGGATTTTTTTTTCTGTTTTCATTTTTTTCTCCCCTTTCGCTTTTAAGTTTGAGAAGTTTCTTTTGACCCATCTTTAAGCTTGCTGATTCTTTCTTCAGCCATGTCAGATCTAATGTTGAGTCTTGGAAGACATTTTCAATTCTGTAGAAGGGTTTTTGCCTTTTGCATTTCATTTTGATTCTTTCTTATCTTAGGCTCTCCATCTTTCTGCTTATGTTATCCATCTCTTCTTGCATGTTGCCTACTTTATCTATTAGAGCCTTTAGCATGTTCAAGAGTTATTTTTCCTTCTATATAATTCCAAATATATCTCATAGCTGAGTCTATTTCTGATGCTTATTTTGTATTGTCACACTGTGTTTTTCTTGCCTTTTGGTATGCCTTGTAATTCATTGTTGAAAACAGACATGTTGTATCAAGTAATAAAAACTGAAGTATATATGTCTGATATGTCTGTGAGGATTTATGATAATCTGGCTTGGAGTTGGCATATGTTTAATGTTTTTTTTTTGTAACTGTAGGTGCCAAAGGCTTCAGATTCATCTGTTTTCTTGTTTTGATCTCCTGTTGACTTTGGACTTCCCTAAGTATTCCTCTCAGAGACAGTCTGTGTCTCAAAGTTCTTTCAGCTGTAACCTACTGTTATTATTACAGAGTCCTGTTGATGTGGTCATAAGGTATGGGGGATAGGGGGTATTCAATATATATTATGCTAAATCTCAGTCTTTTGATGTGCCTATGTTTTGGTGCTGTGACCACCACAAACGTTTCTCCATCCCTTCACTGACTTCCCTGACTATAATATTCCCAATCTGTTTGAAGCCCTGACTTATTTTCCTTCCTAAAGTGATGCAGGAAGCTTGGAGGAGGAAGAAATAGAAGGAATTTCCTTTCATCAAGTAGGATAATATCCTGGAAATGTCTTTTCCTTGCAGACTCAGCTCTGGTTATGGAGAAGGGTCTGGACTACTCACAGTAATTACTTACCCTGTCCCCGCCCCCCCTTCCAAGTTTTTTTCCTGTCTTCACATTTGAGAACCAGTGGGATTGATGGAGGTAAAGGCCACCAAGGTTGTGGGAGGCCTCTAAGACTGTAATCTCTAGGAGTTTCTTGCTTTGGTGTTAGTTCACACCAGGTGAGTCTGCTAGCTCATGGCTTCAGTGACTTCTCCTCCAGATCAGCACGTCAAGGCTATATCTCTCTGAATGTGCTTGCCTCTCCAGATTTGTGGGTGGCTTTTTGCTCTGCAACCTCAGTTCTCTGACCGTCGAAGAAAAGTTCTTGGTTTTTAGTTTTCTATCTTCTTCTTGTTGAAATGATGGAAGTGACAATGTCTAAGCTTTTTACATATTAGAGCTGAAACTGGACATCTATAGGTCTGCAGAAGCTTTAGTTATACTTCCTAAAGAGGAAACAACATAAATATCTAACCAGATTTAAATGGAGAAAGAAAGTTGGGGTGTCCACACAATGGAACATTGCTCAGAAGTAAAACATTCAACAACATTAATCTGAAAGAAAGGAGCCAGACATAAAATATTTCATTATGTATGATTCCATTTATATGGAATTCTGAAGTAGATAAAAATAGTTTATAGTCACAGAAAGCATGTCAATGGATATCTGGGACAGAGAATGAGGGACTGATTAGAAAGTAGTATGATAGGCTCTTGGGGACAACGAAAAGTTTTGACAGTGTGATGTTTGCACGTACATAGATGCATGTCAAAGTTTATCAAAGTGCACACATAAAATTGGTATACTTCATGTTATGTAAGACTTACGTATCATATTATTTGTAAGTAACTTATATGACTTACATAAATATGAAACTTAGATAATAGCATGATTAAGTTCATGTGTCAACTTGACCACTGGTGGTTCCTGGTCATCTGGTCAAGCAAGCACTGGCCTGTCTGTTGCTATGAGGACATTTCATATGTGGATGCATCAGCATTTGTAATCAGCTAAGGGGAGTGCCTTCTGCAATGAGTGATGCTGAAGCTAATCAGTGGAAGACTTTTAAGGGGGATTCAGAAGAGCCAGTCATTCTTCCTGCTTCAGCCAGCAAGCGTCTCCTGTGGAGTTCATCCAGACCCTTCGTTGACGTCACCAGCTTCATAGCCTGCCCTACGGATTTGGACTCTTCCATCCCCATGGTTGCCCAGCCACCCTCTCCTGAGAGTTCACGGTGGACTTCTTTGGAGTTACCAGTTCATGGCCTGCCCTGCAGACCTTGGACTCTATAGTCCCACGGTTATGTGAGACACTTTTATAAATTTTATATCTACGTATAGCTCTTGCTGATGCTGTTTCTCTAGAGAACCTGACCTAATACAGGTAACAAATGGCATTTTCATAAACTATCAAGAAGTAATTTGAAAATGATATTTTAAGGTTTATTGCTCCCAATATCTTCAAAACTACCATACACTTAGGAAGAAATATTATTGATGGAGTGAAAAATTTCCACATTGAAAGCTATAAAAATAAAAAACTAGGGCGGGCCGCGGTGGCTCAGCGGGCAAAGTGCTTGCCTGCCATGCCGGAGGACCTCGGTTCGATTCCCGGCCCCAGCCCATGTAAAAAACAAACAAACAAACAAAATACAATAAAAACAAGAAGATGTTTCCCTTCCTTCCTTCCATCCTTCCTTCCTTCTCTCTGTCTTTCCTTCCCTTCCTCCCTCTCTCTTAAAAAAAAAAAAAATAAAAAAATAAAAAAAATAAAAAACTTAAATATGTAATGGGGTATTCTATATTCAAGTATTAAATACTTCCCTTTGGTTAAGATAACAATTCTCTCCCTAATTAATTTACAGATTTATTGCAATTTTAATAAAAAACATTATCAAGTAATTTTGTAGAAATTGAAAAATATATTCTTAATGCAAAGAAACAAGAGTAACTCATTCTTAAAGAAGAATAACATTAAATCCAAAGAGCTTATACTATTAGATATCGAGCTATATGAAGTTAAATTACCTAATAGCGTATGGCATTGATCAAAGAAAGAGACTTACACATATATGGTTACATATTTTTATGACTAATTTTCTATTGCAATACAATGAAAGAAGGATGGTCTTTTAAATAAAAGATGCAATATGAACTGTATGTCCACACAGGGAAAATAAAAAAGGATTCTTGTTCCTACTTCACCCTAAATTTCATACAGGTTTAGATGTTTGTTTACCCTAAATCAATAGAACTTTAGGAATAAAATGTAAGAGATAGTCTCAATCAATTTAGTACTGGCAAGATTTCTTCAACAGAACACAGAAATTTCAAAAATACCATAAAGAAATATCGATAAGTAAAATTTCATCAAAAAACATCAAGAAAGTGAAAAGGCAAACCACAGAAAGAGATAGTATATTTGTAATACATATGCACAACAAAAGACTATTTACAGAACACAGTAAGAACTCCAAAAAATCCAAAAGAAAATGGCAGACAACTAATTAAAAATCAGCAGCAAATTCAGTAAGTACTTTACATAAGAAAAAGTGTACAATTGTCTAACCAGCATATACAAAGCTATCCAACATTTGTCATGAGATAAGTGTAAATAATAAACATTTGAAGCTATGTGCACCCCAGAAAAATATGTTTTTAAGTCTAATCCATTCCTGTGGGGTAAGCCCATTTGTAAGTAGGACCTTTTGATGAGGCTACTTCAGTTAGGTGTGACCCTCCTCAGTCAGGATGGGTCTTAATCCTCTTACTGGAGGCCTTTATAAGAGAATGAAATTAAGTCAAAGAGAAAGAAAGCCACAGAAGTGTGAGGCTGAAATCAATATAACCAGAAGAGAAGGGAGAGACCAGCAGATGCTGACATGTGCCTTGGCAAGTGGCAGTGCAGCCAAAGATCGTCACAGCCCATCTTCGCGAAGAAAGCATCGCCTTGCTCATACTTTGACTTGCATGTTTTCCTGGCCTCAAATCCATGAGCGAGTAAATTCTCATTATTTAAGCAACCCCATTTCATGGTATTGGTTTAAACACCTACTCACTGGAGTGGCTAAAATTCAACAAACAAACAAAAGCTTGCCATTACCAAAAAATTGGAACTTCTGCTAATCATGGATAATTGAATGGCATCTAAATTGATGCAACTTGTCTTTTGGCATTATCTAGCACAACTGACTATACTCATACCTCTGACTTAGCACGCCTATTTCTTGACATATTTCTAACAGAAATGTGTACCTATTTTCACCAGAATAAGTGTTAAGCAATATTCATGGCTATATTATTCCAAATAGCTGAAAACTGGAATCAGTACCAGTATTCACTCAACAGTTGAATGGATGCAAAATTTTTGGTATAGTCCAGCAGTGTAACAATATACATGAATAGATCTCAGATGCATTTTATATTGTGCAAAAGAAGTCAGACACAGAAAAATGCAAACTCTATGATTCAATTAAGTAAAGGTCAAAAGCAGACCTAAACTTTTGATAGATATCAGAATAGCAGCTACTTCTTTGGCATGGGACATGGGAAGGCTTCCATGGCTCTGGTAATATTCCATTGATTGATTTGGGTGGTGATTACTTTGGTATGCTCACTCTATAAAAAGTTTTCAAAAAATATATGTAGCAAGATAGACATATACAAAAATTTTTAAAGGGGATAAAGAATCTGGAGGTGGTGGCAGGAGAAGGGAGAGGGCCTGAAGATAGGCTTATGAACGTGGACTGAGATTCAAGGAATCATCTTAAAGAATTCAACTAACATTGAATTTGGTGTGGTAGAGCAATCTAACAACCTCCACAGCCACAGAATGTTCAAAATTGGTTGTGATTACTTGAATTCCATATAGAGTTAATATTTTCAGAGAGGTGCCTGCAATGATTTCTCCTTTGTGGTCTCAGTCATCCATGATGGCTCAGAACTTGTGATACTATAATAATAATTTGGAATATTTTTTCATGAGGAATGACCGATAGGTGTCTGCCAAAACCCAAAAACCCATGTCAATTCCCTGTCCACTAATATCATCTAACCAATCTTCTTCTTTAACCCAATAACCTTGCATTATCACTACCTGAAAGGAATTAGTACACTTCCCATGTTTGGAAAATTCCCTTTTTGAAATTATAGTATGATATTTTGTCACAGTTTTCTTTTATTAAAGCAAAGCAATGCTGTCAAACCCTGTCTTTTCATTTATTTACGGAATATTAACCTTCAAAGTCTAGCTCAGTATTTTTCTCTTCCATGAAGTTACTCATGACTGCTTCAATCCCACTGAAAACATGTGAAAAAAATAGGGCACTACAGAATATTAGAACTTAAACAGTTGAAATGGTAACACACCTCCGCTTCTCCAAACTTCATAGCACTTATAACTTCAACTTTGTGGGTTAGCCCTTGATGATTATATTTGTCAGAGTACTTAATTCTGGCTGTGTTAAAAATAAAGAAAATATATCAGTGCCTATAGAATAAAAATTGATTGCTCATGTCACAGTCTAATGCAGGTCCAGGACTTTTCCGTCAAATGTGTCATGTGTTCTCCTGAAAGAACCCTTAACCAGTCAAACCTTGTTGTAAAGCAGTCTTCTATGCTCTCTATGCCAGCCTGTTTCCACTTCTACATATGTTTAATTAGTATTATGTGAAATATCTTCTCTTTCTTTTCTTCCTCTTTCCTTCATGTCCTTATCGCTGCAGTGCTTTAAGGACTATCCTGCTCATAAGTTATATTTATCTTACACAGATTTGTATTTCTTTCATATTCTATCTTTCCATGATCAGTTATTTTTAAAGACCTCTTACCTAGTGGGATAGACAAATGTAAACAAAATATATTTATTTAAACAACAGATAGGTGATAATTAGCCAATGTGTACAGGTGGTAATGACAGACTTTTGGAAGAACATAGCAAAATGCAGGTTGTGGAAATTAGTTTTCTTTCAGCTAGGATGACTTAACAATCTTTGCCAGAACATGCAGAAATTTTATGACAAATAGCTAAGTAAAGCACTAGCCAATTCTTGAGTATCCGCATTGCTGACTGTTCCTACTTTCAGATTTTATTGATGAAAGTAAATACATGAAGTAGTAAAGTATTTTGGGAGTCCTTTTCTAACTGTCATTTGATTTGGTTCTCCCATGGCATCAGGAAAGCACTTGCAGTAATCAGGAAAGGGGCTCAGGCTGGCTGCTTCCAGGTAAGTTCCCCTTTCCCAAGCAGCTATGAGGAGGGAAGGCTCTGAGCCCAGGAGTAGAATGGCTCATGTGGAAAATTCTTGTTTTTTTTTTGCCAGACTATCTCAAATCTCAGTCATTATCTAGAGTCTGAATTTCTCTTAACTTCCTCCAATATGTCTCAATGTCCAGATATGGCGAGCCCAAATGTTACCAAGGCAGATGAGAATCTCTTTGGAGCTGTCAGCCATCTTCCATTGCTACTCTGTTCTCCAATGACTGAACTGCTTCGCGTAGGTATCTGCATACTTCAGGTTCAGATTTTGCTGAAAGAATAAAATCTGTCCCCCTTCAAGTTCAGTTTGTCAGGGTCAAGGGCATCTTCCTAAGAAGGTGTTTGGGATAACCAGGGCAGTAATAATGACTTCATACTGTTTTTCTTAAATTTAATAAAATATTATAGATGAAAAAAGATTTATAGCTTTCCTGGCATGTTTACATCAGTTTTTTTCATGATGTAGAAAAGGAAGCTGAGATTTGTAAACACAAAGTGTGTTGCCCAAGGTCATTTTATGTTGGCCAAGGTCACATTTGACTATTATTTTATCAAAAGATGAAGGTTCTTGAGACTCCTCGTCCACCATTTATTCCAATACATTAGTGCTTAGGACATACAAAGTATTGGGGTCTGTTTTGAACTGACTGTGCTTTCTCACTCACAGATACATTTCATTTTTGGCTTCATGACAATTCTATAAATTTAGCCACTTACTGAAGAAAAATCAAAGGCTTAGAGAGGTAAAATAACTTAGCCAGGTGTTCTAGTTTGTAAGCTGCTAGAACTTGATATACCAGAAATGGAATGGAAGGGGAATTTATTAAGCTGCAAGTTTATAGTTCTAAGGCTGTGAAAATATCCAAATTAAAGCAAAGCTATGAAAATGTCCAAATTAAGGCATCCAGGGAAAGATCCCTTGGTTCAAGAGGCCGATGATGTTCAGGGTTTCTCTCTCAGCTGGAAGGGCACATGGTGACATCTGCTAGCTTTCTCTCCAGGCTTCTTCTACTGCTTCCCTAGGGACGTTTTCTTTTTTCATCTCCAGTAGTGTCTTGCTGTGTGGGCTCTGTTGGCTTTGGTGGCTCTAAAGCTTTGCTTTTTCCAAAATGGTTCCCTCTTAAAGGGCTCCAGTAAGCAACCCCACCTTGAATGGGTGGAAACACATCTCCATGGAAACCATCCAATCAAAAGTTACCGCCTACAATTGGGTGGGTCACGTATCCATGGAAACAATCAGAAAGATCTCATACAGCAATAATGAAGGAGGATTAAAGGACATGCTTTTCTGGGGGTACATAATAGCTTCAAATCTGCTTTGGTTTGATTATATGGTTTAGAAGACTATATGGTTAGAAATCAGTTGAGCTGAACTAAATTCAGATCTTTTAATGCAACCTAAAACTATTAAATGCTGTCTTGTTAGAATCGCATACCAAAATATGCATGCATGTTTATATCTGTATATAGACCCTGCTAGACATCTATAAGTGGGGGAATGATTTAAAAATGTTTGTTTATATGAGAAGCTTATAAATGTCAATGTAAACATTAGGAATACAATACTAACAATGGATACTGGTGTTTTTTTTTAGCACATTATCAAGTATTCTGTTGTACACTTCATAAGAATGCCCTTCTTTCATTTCTTCACCCTCCCATAATTCAAAGAAATATTTATTCTCAACTGGCATGTGTGAACTCATTGAAAAGTATGGAAATAAATCAGTACAGATTCTTCCTACAACTTCCAGTCCAATAGGGTGCAGAAACACCCATAAAATTAACATAAATATAAAGCAATTATGGCCATGAAAGAGGTACAGATAAATGACTGTGCTTTCAAGGATCAGAGTTACTCACTGCTTGAGGGCTCAGTAAAGTTAGTGGAGAAGAGTAAGGTAGCTGCTGCTTTAACTGCTCATGCAGGGGACAAGAAGGAAGGAAGAAGGGGACAAGGAAGAGACATTGTGGAGGAAGAATCAAAAGGCCTGAGGTATTGGATACAGTGACAAGGGGGCAGGGCTAGACAATGACAATGTAATACTGAGAATTGGGGCTCCCAGCATTGCGAGGTGGAACCCTAGGTCCCCATGGAAGATTCTACCAGTTTTGAAACAGATTGTATTTCATGTGCCAATCACAGAACCATATGACACTGAAATCCATGTACACCCGTATTTACTTTTAATATTATTGGTGGTATAAATAATCTTCCATCAGAGAGCCAGTCTCCCCACTGCCATTTGATCATGCCCTCTTTCTGGTCACATTATCCCATTGCTTCTGGGTCCTTTGGATTCTACAGTGACTCATATCTGCTCCCTTCTCTCCTGAATGCCTCCACACCTCCCCAGCTGTGGGAACCATGGTGAATAGATCTGCAGACCCAGCTTTGGCTCCCTGGTGATTCCCCAACTACAAAATGACAGGGACTCAAGCTCTTTTCTCTGAATCTTCTTGTCTAGTCCAGTGGCTCTGTATTGTCACTTGGCCAGCGCTGATGCTGGGCTCTTGTCCAGGCTATTCAGGGCTGGATTCCAGTCCTGTTGCTCCGGCCACTACTCCAAGCCCTCGGCCTGCCACGGCCAGCTCAGAATGGCTTCTTCTCATCCTCTGCCAAGGAACAGGGAGATGGCCGTGCCTTTGCTGCCTCTGGCTCTTCCAGAGAACCTCCATGAACTATAGCTTGGATCTCAATGTGCTAGAGTCTTTTTTAAGCTTTACTGAAACTAGCCTTAATCCTTGCAAGGCCCAAATGACATGTTTAAGAGAGAGCTGCTATTGTACCTTTAGTCTGTACCGCCCACAGCTCCCATTTCAGAACCTAACTCAAAGTGCTCGAGTTTATTTATTCTTTATTTCTCATGGGGAATTTTCTCTCCAGGATCTGGTAGAAACTCTCACGCCCCTCTCCTTTCACCTTCCATCCTGGGCTTTTGGCTTTGGATAAGCTCTTTCTTATCAAATGAACATGCCTGGCCCCCAGCCCTTGGTGCACTTGCAGGTCGGCCCTGAGAAGCCAGGGATGGTTGTGGTGTACTGGGCTGGAGTTAGGTCACAGCTGGTTATCGGCATTCCATATTTGATCTCCTCAGGCTCAGTTGGGGCAGCTTGTTATAACATATTAACTAAATTAAATGAAAAAAAATCCCTTAAGTATCACGTCAAATACTGATACTCTGAATGGGCTTTTAACAGCTGAAACAGAGTTAATTTATTTCCTTTCTCTCTCTATATATTTCTAAATATATATATATACACATACACAGTCTCACAGAGGAATATACGTATATATACACACAACCTTGCAGATGGATGGAGACATGGCTGTTTCTCAGTCCTCTCTGCTGAAAATCAGAGACCCAATCCCTTATTTCCTAATGAGGTTCCAATAAAAAGCCAGTGGCGGCTACCAGAGGAAGTTGAAGTACCGGGGAATAATTAGGAAGCCCTTCTTGTCCTCGTTCCCTTTTCAGTGCTGGAATTGAATGAACCCTCCTGCACCAACCAACGTGCCCCTAACTGTACAGGAGTGGACGGGGGCAAAACTCAGAGCCAGTCTAACGCTTATCTTCGTTTAAAAAATCATGCGTGCTTGTCCCCTACATTCTTCTGTATTTATTTTTAAATATAAAATTTAAAACATGTTTTTAAAGTATTAAAATATAATAATATTTTAATCCCCTGCCCCCACCCCCACCCAATCTCTAAGGAAAATTTGTGATTCTGGCAGGTCAGCCAAGGCCTCTGGGCATCCTTTGGGCACAGGAACGCTAATGAGAGAGTAATTGTAGGTAATCCAAAGGAAGATGCCCTGCGATGGAGAACTCGGGAGCTTGTATAGATGTTGCCACACTTACCTATTTTAATCCTTTTCCTTCAGGTTTCCTTCTTTGTGTCTTCATGTGTTTGACCTCCTTCTCTGGCATTCTGTTACCTTTGACCCTGCAGGAATATGCTTCAGTTTCTGCATTGTGTCTTTTCTATTCCTATCTCCAGCTTTGAGGAGGCTTCGCTTTACAGACAATTTGACTTCCCTTTGCTCTAGCCATTAGCTTTTCTGACTTCTTAGTTTTCAGCTCAGGCTCCTCCCTCCCACGCGTGGGACCTATGGTGAACAGACTTGCTTTTTTTTTTTTGCATGGGCAGGCGCCAGGAATCAAACCCAGGTCTCTGGCATGGCAGCATGGCAGGCGAGAACTCTGCCTGCTGAGCCACCGTGGCCTGCTCCAGACTTGCTTTTAATCAAACTCCTGGGCTTTTTGCATCCCAGGATAAATCTCAGAAGATAATGCCAAACCGAAGAGTTCCTCTACTATGACTACTTTAATAAGAGTGAAAGCAGCTTCCGCCTGGCATCAGGCTGGAGGAAAGGTGTATTTAATCTGAGTTCTTTTCTACAAGACCCACCTGAGACCACGTCAGACCTTTCCTTTTCTGGAGTTGGAGAACTTTGCTTCATGAATGCTTTTCTAGCAAATGTTTAGACATTCCCACCTTCCAAGTGATGAATTACCTATGAGGAATTACCTATGGCTTTACCAGGAACTGAGAGGTGCCCAGTGCACCCAGAAGGGCACTTGGATGTAAGCTTCCTAGAACATTGCATCTGAAACTCTCTGGTGGGAGGGATTCTTCCGAGTGATGAGACCTAGAAGAATGAGGGCTGTAGAGGGGCGGCCGGTTGACTTTAAAGAACACGGCTCTCGTTCAGTGTGCAGAGGTTATAAAGAAATGATCAGCAACGCACATTTCTAATCTAGAGAAAATTTGGCAGCTCCACTGACATCCTTTCTAGTTAAATGAACAGAGCCAGGAAATGCAACCTCAGCAGATTTACTTCAGCAAGTGGTAACTACCAAAAGCCCTTAGCCCTGGTTAGAATTAAATAGCATCCTCTTCACTACCACTAAATGCTCTAAAATTAACTCTGGGTGTTTATGTATGTGTTTATTCAAGTGTCATTATTCCTTCTTGCCAATCTTGATGTGAAATCCTGAGAATCGATCATGGTTTTCTGTAGTCCATTGTTTGCTCTCTTTAAATGATACCCAGACTTAACAAATTGACAACCAGACTCTACTAGGTAAAAAAACTAGAATGGAGTTTTTAATTGGAAGGCTAATGCAAGAATATACACAGCTTTGTGTTTTAGTTTTTTAGGTCAGGATGCTAACAAATTGGAACAGCAAGGACTGCTCTATGTGTTTACTGGTAGCCTATTTTAAAATTATTTCTGCATCCTTTTGTTCTCTAAAAATCACCTTTGAAAAATTGGAGCATATAACCATTCATATTTATTCTACATATATCCCTTTTGTTCCTCTTTCCCTTTCTTATTAATAAAGGAAATTTAATACTTTCTTTTCTGTAGAAATAATGTCAAAATCTTTCTTTTCAAACCATTTTTCAGTTTCATTTATCCAAGTTTCATTCACCAAACTGCTTGCTATGTGCCTGGATATCTGCCAGGCAGTCAGGATATGGCTTTCAGAGGCATTTTCGGGATTCACTGGATGGATTTATTTGAGACACTGAATACTGCTGGCATGTCCCTAGTGCAGTACACATCTGATATGTAATTATTGTTCTTGTATCTCATAAGTGGGGCCCAAAGAGAGGAAGCGATTGGCCCGAAGTGATATATCTCATTAGGTGCATTTGGTTAATGTTTGACTCAGAAATTTACCCACCATACTTAATGATTGTGTTATGCTTCTCCCATCTTCCTGTGAGATTTAGGTAAAAATACATCCCCATGTTACAGATGAAGAAACTTAAGCAGTTTCTCTCTTAAGCAGTAAATGACCAGCCAGAATTCTAGAGCTAAGAAACACATGCTTGGACTAAAAGTTTGCCTTTGAATGTCTAGCCCAGTGTGCTCCCTGAAATAGACACCTTCCAAGATAAATTTCAGTGTCTATGTTGCTAAAACTGGACTGAGTTCCAGACCTGTTTGACATGTGCATAGGTAACATTTACTCTTTTAAAAATCCATTGCTTAAAAACCCAAAGCTCAAAGATCCAGTGGAGCAGAGAGGGTCATTGTTCTCTCCTGGTGCACTGCCCACGTTAGCAGTGAAGGTGACTTGCCCATATTCTGTCTTCCCAGGAGGGCTGATGTGGATACCAGAGCCTCCTGCTTAATCCCCTTTAGATTGGTAGAATTCGTGATGCTTGCACTCAAACTCTATCAACTCAATGTACAGTAACAGATTTACACTTAATGATGACATTTCCTGTTTCGCAATGGAGATAGGTTATTCGTCTAATAATTAAACTCCCAAACTGCAAAACTCAGAATCTGCATGTATGTTGGGGGCTCTTAGGACACAGGATTTACTCAGTCCTACTGCATAAAAAATAAAATATCTAAATACATATTAGAAGTTGTATACTAAATAGGCATTAGAAATTTTAATGATAGAACATTTAAAATATGGCTTTAATTTTCATAGTTTAAACAATCAATTTTCACTCTACTGAGAAACTCCGGCTTTTTTATAATCCAGCCAAATTTATTTTCAGTTTTCACATGCTGGCAGAACGTTGTAAAAATTTATTATGAGCTATCAATATGATAAACACCCTGATTTTTATTATTTGTTATGTCCTCCCTAAAATACCCATAGTACTGTATTAAAAATAAGGTCCTTATATTTTGGACTTAAATTAAGTTGTCATAATTCTTCTTTCAAGTGTGAAATCACACTGGATTGCTTTATCTTTTTAATTAAGTGTTAATCAATAGACTTTCATTCCATTTGAAGTGCTGTATAAGTTTTTTGAAGATGATAACACAACTACTTATCTGCATCCCCTGAAAACACTATTTTTTCATAGTCAAACATTGCTGTGTTTTAATGAGAAATGGACTCACATTGATGTAAGCAACCCAATGTGTTTTACTAGGTCATTTCTACAGGAAATGGTGATTCAAGCTCCTGAAAAAGTAAAATGTTCTCTCTTCAATGCCAAGCAATTGGTGAATGATCTTTTTTCACCCTCTGATGGGGAAATAAACAGATTTCTTTCATTGAGTTTAATTTACTAAGTTTTCTTGACATCATTGAGACATAACCCTGTGCTTTAAAATAAAAACAACAGAGTGCTGATGCATGATTATACATCTGGGTTATAATTAAGCAACCATAATGCCAAAAAAAAAAAAAATACCTAGAAGATGTCTGATTTTTCAGTGCTGGTTACTACCACTCCTGATGTTTTCTTCTGGAAACAGTAGTCTGGTGGTACCACAGAAGTCGCTAGAGAACTCATCATGATCCCGTAACTCCTATAAAGCTATTCTGTCCACCAGGCCCTCCTTCACCTACACAGCCTTGTCACCATTTCCTGGGGCAATTTAAGCCCTTCCAAGGCCCTTGACTCTCTTATTTTAGGGGCATCACATGCGTCATATCAAACGTGAGAAAAGTTCCCTTTTACGAAGTGATAAAATTGATATAAAATTTTTCTATATGCATAAAACATAGTTGATAAGTATTTGTAAACTCTTATAATTTGAGATTTTGATTTTGCAGCTTTTAGAACAATTTTTGGAGCCTTTGAATTTTGTTTTAAAACTTCACATATTTCTGTGGGCATTTGAACAGTTACAGGCTCTTTCTTGCCTTGGGTCTGTGGTGCTAGTAACTCTCTTTTCCTTTGCTCTTCTGCCTTCATTTCACACTCTGGACTCATTTTCCCATCACTTCTACAGTGATAGGAAAATTTCATTTTCATAAGTGAATTTAAAAATAACCTATTTCAGGACCTTTCCCCTACCTTCCACCAATTTATTTTTTGACACTTCTGTCTAATTTCCAATATCTTTACTGCTTGTCACTTCTTTGGGGAGATACTTTTTTCTTCCTGTCTAGTTGTAACTTCTCTTTTATCAGTACATATAAATGATGCACTTTCAGGCATCTGCTTATGGGGAATGGGAGAGATAAGGTATTTTCTTGGAAACTGTTTTTAATCATAGTGTTTTCTTGCTAGATAAACATATTATCAGTGACTATCTTTTAACTAGTCTGTTGATTTCACTTTATTGTCAGTACTTGCTGATAACTATTCTATTTTTGACTATTTCTTCCTTTCTCATTGAGTGATTCAACAAATAGACTCTTAAGAGCTTATGAGGTATAAATGAAATTTTTCTTTAAAAGCAAGGGCAGTGACAAATAAAATAAATATCACGATGTACACAGCATCCATGACTTCCATTCTGGCTACTATTGCCATGCAGAGGTGAGAGATTCCGACTCTAAAGGTGAGCTCACTTTGGTGGGGAGCACCTGGGCTTACCTACTGCGTGGACCAGGCAGTGTTTTTTCTCCCCAAACACTGCTTTCTGCAAGCGTTCCTGGCACAGAGTTATTTTTCTATTTAATTAATAGAAAATAACGTATAGTATTGCTGTTATTGCTCACATTTGAAATGCCCTTCCCTGCCCTACCCGCTCATGCTGTCCAGTTTCCCACATTTGGGGATGTCATCTGCTTAGAACATCTAATGCTGTGAGGCCGCCTTGTGTTCAGAGCCATCTTCTCTCCGAGTCTGCTCCCAGTTGCTCTCGTTATTTTTGCACCAACCCTGAATGACCTAAAGCGGGCATTGTGTTTACCTTTCGGCTATCCATGGTCAGTTTGGAGACTCTGGGTGCCTCCTTCTGTTATTTTGTGTTGCTTCCCTTCAGCTCTTCTGACCAGAAGAGGCAAAAATTCCTTTTAGTCTTTCATTCCAACACAGAACCATGTGTTCTACTATAGTAGTGAACCAAAAAGTCAAAGTTCCTGTACATTATATTGTGGCGGGTGGGTGAGGGTGGGGGTGGGTAAACAGGGAGAAGACAGTAGATGTGTAAACCTAAGAGCTTAGAGGTTGGGTGAGAGATGAAGTCTTCCAGTGATAATTTGGCAAATGCTACTAACTCAACTGTGAGAGCAAGGCATGTGTTTCAAGAGAAGAGCATTTTAAACAGAGAGAACAAAAAGAAAAAAACAACAAGAAGAGAGGGTGCGTGGCATGTTCAAGGATGTGAACACTCCTTTGTTCACTCGACAAATAATTTTTAAACACCTACCATGAGCCACATAGTGCCCTAAGATCTGATGATTAACAAATGAACAAAAATGGACCTAGTCACTTCCCTCGTGGGGGAGGGATGTCAAGTGGAATAAATGGGTTTTAACTGATTACCCCAATATCTGTAAGGTTGGAATTGTAACAAATGTTATGAAGAGAGGTGCAGGAGCCATGAAGATCTCTAACCTGTTGCATTAGCTCTGTCCAAGTGGATCAGGATGGCAGAACTGACACTTGTGCGTCTATCTGAATAATGAGCAGGATTGTTTAGACGAAGAGGGAAAGAACATGGGCTACCAGCGAGCGTGCACAGAGGTGAATGGCACAGAATGGAGATCACCCTGCAGGAAGCCTTTTCTGGAACATTCTGAAGACCATCCTCTTTCTCAATCTTGCCACACCACCTCCATTCTTTGGGACAAGCTGAATTGAGCTCCTTATTACATCTATTGTGAATCCTTCCTGGCATGTAAAGATAACACTGGGTCTTCTGTAATTATTGTTAGAGTTGTCTGCATGAGAAGCCCGGTGATGTAGTGTGGGTCAGGGTGGGGAAGGGACTTGGCAGGGAAAGTCCTGCGTCCTGAGTTGATCCCAAAGGCAGGTGGAGATTTAGTCTCAGGGCAAAGGGCAAAAAGTCCTGCAGTGAGAGCAACCGACTTAGAGGAGAGAGGCTAGCTGACATCCATAAACCAAAGAGTCAGTGAGTCAACCTCAGTGCGCCCACTGTAAAATTTTCATTGTTCTTTTCGTTGTTGTTGTTTCAAATACTTAAGATCATCCTGCTATCAGCTCTCATGACTTACATTCACTCCCAGAACCGCCTGAGTGGTTGCTGTCATATGTCTCTCCACACTTCCCACGAAACCTTTCAATCATGTGCTGCTTATACTTCCTTACAATTACTGTCTTTTCCAACTAGCTCACTAGCCTCTGTTTTTTAGGGTAGATACCCTTTCCAGCAGCCACTTCTCCTTGGGCTTCTTTCTAATTGTTTTAGCATTGCTCCAGTCTGGTTCCCCAAAATTTCCAATTCATTTAAAAAAATGCTGTTCATAGTTTTGTAAGTTCTCATCTTACAAGTTATCACAGAATTGTTTTTCAAACAACAAAAGCTTGTATTCTATAAAGCAGATGAGTTGATTTTAATTAGTTATGTGGATTGAAGATTGAAAAATAAGAAAATTGATAGATTAGTTTTCTTTCCTTTATAGGTTTTAGGTATCTTTTTTTCTTTTCTAAGGTAGAACAAAAATATATATAAATTGCAAACTTTCTGAAGGTGGGGGATTTGGCTCATTCGATGTCCATTTTCAGCACACAGATCAGGACTGGATATATAAACAATGTTTAGTAAATGAATCAATGCACAATAAATAGGGAAGGGCCATCGGGAATTGGTCTGTATTAAAGATCCCAGCAAAGGTTTGTCCTGCAATGATGTTCCAGCTGTCGTGATATTTTATTTGGGTTCTATTCAGATTCTTTATGCATGAAGTTCTTTTAAACTAGTGGTTCTCACACTTCAGGGTGTTTCAGAATCACCTGGAGGGCTTGTTAAACTATAAATTGCTTGGTCCCGTGCCCAGAATTTCTGATTTGGTGGGTCTGAGAAGGCACAGTTCTAACAAGTTCCCAGATGCTGCTCCCCCTGGTCTGGCCAAATCACTAGAGATCCTGTGCTTAAAATGAAGGGGGATAGAAGGACAGACAGAAGGGGAGAGGGACAGGTGGGTAAGGGTCTATTTTCCTATTGCAATTTGCTCTCCACTCTACCAGGGTTGCAGCCTAATCTCTTCCTGATATGAGTTACTGATTTCTCCACTCTTTTCATTCGTGGGTGGTAGAGATTAATATTTGATTTTTTTAAAATCGAGAACACATAAACATTGAAGATGAAAATCTGCTCAGCCTTTAACTACTTCCTACACGGGTGGAATAATTGCTACTCCTGGGTCTGTGAGAGCTTCACCAGAGAAGAGGTTATAATAATTTTACAGATTTAATTAAATGAAGACTGGTGTGTGTATAATCATTTTATGAGGTAGAGTGTCAAATCAGCAAGGGCAAGATGGCTTGTTTTATTAATGCATTGAGAAATTCTTGTAACAATTTATTCTATCTCATACTAGTCATCGACAGAAATTCTAAATGTAATACCAATATAAGTTTTTATTTTTTTTAAAAAGAGGTATAAAGCCATTTGAAGGAATTAAAGGTGAATATTTATATACTCTTGGAGGAGAAATGCTTTTCTAACATGAAATTTAACAAAGCACAATAGAGGAAGATTGACAGGTTTGAGTAAGCAAAACACAAATAAGTAAACAAATACAAAAAAAGTACTCTGTTAAAAATGTATTTGCTGGTAAACGTACTTGCTGGTAGAAAGGAAAATTATTACAAGTTTTGTGAGGAATACATTGCATATCTATATCACAAAGTCTTGGAATTCTTTTCAGCACACGACACACTTGGATTAAATTATTCTGGGGAAATATTTGTGGGTGTGTGTAAAGGTATGTCAAGGAAATATTTGTGGGTGTAGGTAAGGGCGAACCTTTGGTTGCAGCAATAAAGGTTTGGAAAATTAAATGAGGGGCAGTGATGGAATAGAGTAACAACTAGCCATGTCAATGGTGTCATAAAAAAACACTCTATTGCCATTAAAATTAACATGAAAAATACAGTGTTTAGTGAAAGAAACAGATCACAAAATTATATGTCTAAAACGCTTCCATTTTTATTTTAAAATGTCCATTTTCTGGATAGAGACTGGGAAAATATGCAACAAACCTTTCATGGTGCTTATCTTTACCTTGTGGTATTATATGTGTTTCTTTTCTCCCTTTGACTTTTCTATTTTCTTCTGAATATTTTACAACAAATACACATTATTTCTGAAATTAAGCAATGTGAAATATTTCATATATATGTATTATTTTTCTCACAAATGGTTACGTACATC
Organism: Tamandua tetradactyla; assembly: GCF_023851605.1. NCBI lineage: Eukaryota > Metazoa > Chordata > Mammalia > Pilosa > Myrmecophagidae > Tamandua > Tamandua tetradactyla. Next base: position 39,934,547 of record NC_135351.1, read on the forward strand.
CCTTCTGAACCTATCTAGCTCCTGGATTCTTAGTTGTTTCATTTTGCAGAAGGGAAAAGTTGAGAATTTATCTCTGGGAGCCTCAGGAATTTTCTCGATGCATTTGTGACAGATTTGCCTGAGTGTCCAATATGAACTTCCCTTCATGGCTCTACTTCCTCCTTACTAGTTGTGATATGAAAACACAGAAGTACAACTCACTGGCATTATTTTACATTTAAGCAGAAATAAATAGTTCCAAGGCACATATGTAAATGGTGCTCTTATATCTGTCTTGCTTAATAACCCCCTTTCCTTTAATTGAAAAAAAAAATCTGGGACTGGTTTGGGAACTACTTTTGGAGCTCGCCATCCAGCTGTATTGTGCTGGATGCCGGTGCTGGGTGCTAGTTAAGCCTTGTGGTCAGCCCTCAGGGCACTGCTGATAGGTTTGACAGCTGATAACATGTTCTATGTTTGGGGGAACTGGATGCGTCATTCCGGGGCACACAGGTTGTCTGAAAGTGATCATTCTTTTTTCAAGGAAAAGTTGGTGAGGTCATGGAAACTTGAGTTCTCACTGAGAGTTTGCACATTTTTAATTTGTCCTTGGTACTTTTTTCTTTTGCTTTTTTTGGAAGCTTATACTCATCTCAGAGACAGCTGGTATATTGGCTTAAAAACAAATATGAACCTGGCTGCTTCTGCTTCCTGAAGATGTAGTTAATGTAATAAGAAGAAGGGGGTGGTGGGGGTGCAGATTGCTTTAATATCCAGGAATCACAGTGTTCAGTGTTTTCATTATGACTTGCAAATTTCAAAACAAATGTACAAAAGAACCTCAAATCTCAATGCCCCCTGTCTCTCTCTCTCTGTAGACATGTACATTATATGTATGTACATATGCATTGCTCTGCAGAAGGGATTTGAACACATTTCATCAAATAAAACATTGGACATAAAAGGTGAAGGTGAAGTGTGAGAGTCCGGCTGGGTTCTGAATGTTTTTAGTGATAGGATTTCCAGCATTCCTCCTGGGAGGTGATTCCATTATCTAATAGTTTTCATTGGAAAGAAGTTTTCCCCAATAGGCTCAACGTTCCTCTTTTCAAGTGATTCCATTAAACCCAATTACCCCTCCCCAAAGCTGAGCAATTCCTCTCCCCTCAGCATTTACACTGTGAAAGGCAGTGATCAGCAATTCAATTCTCACCAAATCAGGATATTTTTAGCTCTGTGATCTTTCTTTTTAAAAGGTGTGCCTGCATGTATGCATATGTGCGTGTCACACCTACATGCAGTCATCATTATTTCATGTCTGTGTACTGCCCAAATCACAGCACTATATTTAAATGTGCTATCACCTAAACGTCAAGATGACATTTTTAATTGCCTTTTCTTTGATAAATTCTTCATGTTCACAGGAGGCTACTAAAAATCTATCAGGTTTTACTTCCATCTTGCAAAAATGGGTTTGGATAACAAGCCACAGTCTAAGAGTTCCCAGCCTGATTTTTTTTTTCAATAGTTTTATTGTAAACCTTAACAAACAAACATACAAACATTCTTGACATGCAAACATTCTACACATGGCTTACAATTAATGGCTCATGATAAATCACATAGTTGTGTATTCATCACCATGATCATTTTTTGAACATTTGCATCTCTCCAGCAAAAGAAATCAAAAAGAAAAAAGGAAAAACTCATACATGCCATGCCGCTACTCCTCCCTCTCATTGACCACTAATATTTCAATCTATTCAATTTATTTTAATCTTTGTTCCCCCATTATTTGTTTATTCTCAACCATATTTTTTACTCATCTGTCCATACCCTAGATAAACCGAGCATCAGACACAAGGTTTATACAATCACACAGTTACATTGCAAAAACTATATCATTATACAATCATCTTCAAGAAATATGGCTACTGGAACACAGCTCTACAGTTTCAGGTACTTCCCTCTAGCCACTCTAATATACCATAAACTAAAAAGAGGATATCTATATAATGCATAAGAATAACTTCCAGGATAACCTCTTGGCTGTTTAAAATCTCTCAGCCACTGACACTTTATTTTGTCTCATTTCCCTCTTCCCTCTTTGGTCAAGAAGGTTTTCTCAATCCTTTGATGCTGAGTCCTAGCTCATTTTAGGATTTCTGTTCTATGTTGCCAGGGAGATTTATACCCCTGGGACTCATGTCCCACATAGAGGGGGAGGGCAGTGAGTTTGTTTGCCGTGTCAGTTTAGAGAGAGAGAGAGAGAGGCCAGATCTGAGCAACAAAAGAGGTTCTTTGGGGGTGAATTTTAGGCTAATTTTAAGTAGGCTTAGCCTATCCTTTGCAGGGATAAATTTCATAGGGGCAAACCCTAGATTGAGGGCTCAATCTATTGATTTTGTTGTCTCTACTGCTTGTGTGCATATCAGGAATTCTCCAAATGGGAAACTTGAATTTTTCCTCTTTTCTCCCCATTCCCCCAAGGGGACTTTGCAAATACTTCTTTATTCACTGTTCAGATCACTCTGGGATTTATTGGGGAATCACACTGGGCAAACCTACAGAATCTCATGCACTGTTGAAGTTTCCATGTTCTTATGGTGTTCAATTAATCTGTCCATATAAGTTATATTAGGAAATACACTAGTCAAAATATAAATTTTGTACCAAGTAAACATGTGTTGCTTTATCTCACACAGAAGTTGAAGTTCTAAAATATGAATGACCATCTATTTTCAACACTCTGCAATATTGACATTTCTTTGTTCTTCCTTATGCAAGGAAGAACATTTAATTTGTACATTTAGTCACCATCATTATACACTCTATGCCTTCCTAAATTATACCATCTCAGTCGTTATTGTCTATCTTCCCTTCTAGTTTCATAGGTGCCCCCAACCGTTCTCCCTCTATCATTCTCACATTCAGCTTCACTCAGTGTACTTGCATTATTGTGCTACAATCAGGCAGTATTGTGCTATCAATTTTTGAATCAGTCCTGTTGCACAATCTGTATCCCTTCAGCACCAATTACCCAATTTCTATCCTATTTCTATCTCCTGATAACCTGTATTCTAACTGAAATTCTCCAAGTTCATTCATTAATGTTAGTTCATATCAGTGAGACCATATAGTATTTGTCCTTTTGTTTCTGGCTAATTTCACTCAGCATAATGTTTTGAAGATCCATCCATGTTGTTCTACCTTCATGACTTTGTTCTGTTTTAAAGCTGTGTAATATCCCATTGTATGTATATACCACAGCTTGTTTAACCACTCATCCATTAATGGACATTTGGGCTGTTTCCGTCTCTTGGCAATTATAAATAATGCTGCTATAAACATAAGTGTGCAAATGTCCATTTGTGTCCTTGTCCTCATGTCCTTTGAACAGATACCTAGCAATGGGATTGCTGGATCATGTGACAATTCAATATTTAGCTTCTTGAGGAACTGCCAATCTAACAGCCTTCCTCAGTGGATGTATCATTTTACATTTCCACCAACTGTGGATAAGTGTGTCTCTTTTACCACATCCTCTCCAGCACTTGTGTTTTGTTTTTCTGTTTGTTTATTTGTTTTTGATAATGATCATTCTGGTGGGTGTGAGATGATATCTCACTGTGGTTTTGATTTGCATTTCCCTAATAGCCAGTGAAGTTTAGCATCTTTTCATGTGCCTTTTAGCTGTTTGTATTTCCTCTTCTGAGAAGTGTCTGTTCATGTCTTCTGTCCACTTTTTTTAAGTGGGTTGTTTGTCTTTTTGTCATTGAGTTGAAGAATCTCTTTATATATTCTGAATACTTAACCCTTATCTGATAGTGGCTTCCAAATATTGTCTCCCATTTTGTAGGGCCAGACTCTTTTAAAGGTTACTTATGTCTGTGTTTTGGGGTGGTGATGCTTCAAAATGGTTACAATCTACAATAAATACTCCAACCCTATTCAGCTCCATTAGGAATAGGAGTTTTGCTTGTGGGGAAGATAGACATTTGGACTTACCCTCTAGAAAAGGCATTCGAAGTCACTTCAGGTAGTTGAAATTTACACACTACCAGGGTGAGAAGCACAAACATTATTTTTAAATGATCTCCAAGGATAACCCTCACCCCTACTAAAAAGTCCTTATAAGGCATTCTAAAGCTAATTGATGGCATAAAAGAGTGAAACTATCCTCTCTTCTCTCACCTTGTTCCTCACTCTTCTTTGGCCATCTCCATTGCCTTTCATGCCCCTTTCCCCCCACTGCCTCCCCCACCACTTTCCCACACTTTCCTTCCCCTCCCTCCTCTTTCCCCTCCCCACCTCCACCCTGTTTCTGAATTTTTCCAATTTTCCCTTTACGAGCTCCATTAGTGGCCGTCAAGCACCTCAATGCTGTTTGGTCCTGGATTGAATCCCCCATGCTGGGGAGTCTTCTCCTGATCCTTTGGTGGGGAGTTCAGGTTTGGAGGAAGTCAGTTTGCTTCTGCTAAGACCAAATCTACCTCACAGCCACCCCAGAGGAGTGGAGGAACCCAGATTAACTGGAAAAGCTTTCCCAGAAACAGTGCCTTCTCAAGTATACAGATCAGGTTTCACATTTTTATGTGAATATTTATTAGTCCCCATAAAGTTCTGTCACTTCCACATGAAAAAAAAAATTGAAATTCAATAACTGACCTTAGAGGTATTTTGTTTATGACAATTTTCTTTAAAACATATTCAGTAGCATCTCTCTAATTAGATATCGCTTGAAATGTGCAGTGCTCTCATAAAGAATATTTATTTTGAATGAGCAATGAGGTGGTGTCATTCTTGTTCTTAATCACAAAATATGTAGTCTTTGCCAGCTATCTTGGGCTGTTGTGGCCACTGGATTCTTTTACTACTTATCATTAGCTGTGGATTCCTGGAATCCAAAATGGAGGCAGAAATAGCTAAAAAAATGTATTTTTTTTTGTCTGATCTTTATTTGTCCATGAGATATTAGGAGTCTATTGTTACATTTAAAAACATTAAGAACTAATTAAGGGTGGGCCATGGTGGCTCAGCAGGCAGAGTTCGTGCCCACCATGCCGGAGTCCCAGGTTCGATTCCTGGTGCTTGCCCATGAAAAAAAAAGAACTAATTAGGTTGTTTCAACCAAAATTGCTTGATAGTTGTTTTGGCCATTAATAATGGCCAAATCAGGTAAGAAAATGGTTTTGTTTCCTTCTTAGCAGTTGAATAAATAGTTTTCACATTTGCATTGCATATGGAGTGGCAGCCTAGTGAGGTGTGTATCATTGACAAGGGGCCCAAGGCCAGCCAGCTTGTTGGGTCTGGGTCTCGGCTGTGCTGCTTCCTAACAGAATGTCCTTGGAAATGCCATTCAGCCTTTTTGTGACCCAGTTTCCTCATCATTAGGTGGGAAAAAACATAGGACCAAAAGCCAACGGTTGCTTTTATGCTTGAACTAGCTTTAAATACTCTTTGGCTCAAAGGACAATCCTATAATGATGGTGATAGATCCCGTCGGAAATTCGAATACTGGCAAGATCTTAAATATCTCTGTGCTTCACAGAAGAAAGCGTCTGTAAGTGCCGCAGATTATAGTCCCTAGTTTAAAATCCAGGCAACCTGTTTATGAGGTAAGTAGGGAGAAGAAGAAAAGCCAAACCAGCACACGGTTCGAACCACAAAGCCCATTATCTCACAGTCTTATCTTTTCAATTTCAAGCCCAACCCTTTTGATCAGTTTCTATGGCACATTGTGGGCTGACAAACAGACAAGGCCACTGTCCTTCTTCCCATTCAACTAGATTGAGATGAAAAACAAACAACCAACAGCTGGAATGTGACATGTGGGTCAGCATCTTCTGAGTCCCATGAAGGGTAACTTAGCAAAGACCAGAAAGCTCTTCAAAAACCAACAACCAAGAGGCATGTGGTTGCAGGCATGATTGAAGTCCACAGGGCCGCTTGGTGGCGTGTCCTGGCAGTGCCAAAAATTCTTCTTTGATGACACAGAAAAGAAATCTGCCTTCAAAGCAGTTATACAACCCAAGAGAACAACATGCTTCTGCTCTGTGTATCCTGAGGCTGTCTAGGAACATATTATCCCTATATTTTCCTCTTCTGTAGAACACCAACAGGCTGTCAAAGAAATACTTCACTTCTTCTTTGTAAGGACTTCCCATAGAGAATGGAACTTATTATTTCCCTATTCATTTTTCTGGTTCGTGAAGACACTTCCACGTTAATGGTCAATTATATCACATTCTGAATTTGCCACAAGATTCGTTTTTATATTTAAACACTGTTTGTACTTTCTAAAACATTCTTAACGTAAGTAGAAAAGCAAAGGTTAGAGAATATACAAAACAGTTGCTCACCTTATGAAATCTCATTAGGGAGGTAGTTTTTGTTCTTTTTACACTGTTGACATTTCTCAATTTCAGTAATTGTTAGTATTTTTAAGACCTGCCAGTGGATACTTAGAAAATTCTTTTTAGCTGCTATTCCCATCAAAGCTAGATTTCAATTATCTCTTTCACTTGTAATGTCATTTCTCCATTGTTTTGAAAGTAATACTTATTCCCCTGGGGTTCATTTGTATTCTATAAGATTCTTCTTGTATCCAAGCAACTCCATCTGATAAGTGATGTTTTTGATGCTGATGATGTATTCGTAACATAACCCTGTATGTGCTTATAATTACATTTGCAATCACTTTCGTGAAACTCACTCCTCAGTAGGAGATTTGAACTTTGGGAACAAACAGCTATGCCTCTGGGACACCTCTTTTTGGTCTAAGTTTATCCAGTTAGCTAGCAATTTACATGTCCCTCTCTTGACCAAGCTTTCTTTAAATGTTGATTCTTTTCTGTTTTAAGAAAGCCAACAGGTCATCAGGTAATGTCTAAAATAGAAAATGTAAATGAAGGCAATTAAAACCTCCCATAATAACCTTGGGATAACAAAAACAATAAACTGCCACATGCAACCAAACTTGTGGAAGCCTTTAAATCAGGCAGGTAGCCAAAGACTTGGGGAGACAGTTTGATGTCATGATGTAAATGAAAACTTGAAATGCTTCCTTGTATTCATTGTTACTGAGAAAACCATTAGGGGCTATTGCACGTCTATGTTTTTTTATGAAGCATATTCTTCAGAGGGATACATGCAGTTGTTTTTTTTAATATTTCATGTCAAGCATGCACTGCTTCTGTGTAAACAACCGCAGTGAGTAATTTAAAGAAGAGTGCTTGGAGGGGAGGAGAAGAACGTTTGACTAGAGTCTTGATTTGGATGACTGGGTGGTAACTGAGAAAGGTCATTTTTCTGGTGACAGAAGGCATTTTTATTTTAATGGCCAGTTATATCATATTTTGAGTTTGCCACCAGCTTCCTTTTTGTATCTAAACACCATTTTCAGTGTCTTTAAAAAAAATTCACTATGAATAGAAGTGAAAGGTTAGAAAATATGCATGACAGCTGTCACTTTTGTTCATTCCATACTGTTGACCTTGTGCTTTCAACCTGTTCGTGATCCCAGTAAGGAATTGAATGCCCTCACTCCCCTTTCTGCAAAAATGGTACCTCCTACACAGGGAGTGGAGGCTGCGGCCAGGTGTGGCCCTGGCATTTGCCGCTGGTGTCACCCAGGTTGTGGATTAACCTTCTCCTCTTCAAGCTCCTCATCTTAAAAAAAGGGGATCTTAGCATTAGCATATCCTTATAAGGCCGTTGTGAGGAATATGTAAAAGAATTTGCCTAAAACATGCAACAGCTTTATACCCCAGGGTCTGGCGTTTATATTCCATCAGAGTATCATAGTGATACATGGATAGGGTGTTGGGACTAGATTGTGACACTTTTCTTACAAAGAGAAGGAAACGCTGGGGCTGCGAATGAGTAGGAAGTAAGGGTGGGCAGGTCTTCCCTAGTGCCCTGGGAATTGTGACGAATAGACGCATGGGGTGCTTAGACTCCCACACCCTGACGTGGTGGTTTCTGTGAGGGGAACCAGGCTGTGCCCACTGTGGAGATGGGTTATCAGGCCACGACGGAGGGGAAAGACGCAGATAAGACTCAAATTTAGACGAAGTATAAGAAAAGCCCTTCTGTTACAGAAGATAACATTTCAGAGTTAGGATATTTTATTGGAGGAAGTGAGTGACATTTTGTCAAACTGCTGGTGGGGAATTCTAAGAAAAACAGAAGGCGTTATTCTGGAGAAAGGGGAACACTGGCTTTGAACGCATTGCCTAGAAGGAGACTAGGATGAGAACATAAATTAGAAGAAGGACAATTTAGGTAAAAACACAAATTATAGCTCTATAACGGGTCAGTAAAAGAAGCGAGGGGCTTGGATATTTGCACACTTATGTGGAAACCTGTGCAAATGTCCCGAGTGCCCGTGTCGTTCCTGTAGCCGCCTCCTGGCGGGAGCCAAGCTCAACAGCAGGCAGCTGGAGCTGGTACCACCAACAGGGCTGATTAAGCCCGGGTTCCAAAGGGGAAATGCCAACAAAGGGCATGTGGGTTCCCATGGAGATCAAAATCTTGACTGTAGTGAGGAAGAGAAGCTACATATCCATGTAAGCAAACATCTGCCAGGGTTTTTAAATTAACGGCATCAGAGCACCAGCAGAAAGAGTAGATGAGAATTGTGTGCACACTATAAAGTGGGTAAGCATGATTATTTGAAGCAACCCTAAATGCCCTGCCTTGAAGTTCCAATGCACCGTTTCCATTCAAGTCCTCCAAGATAACAGCAAAGACATCTCTCCTGGCTATGGGGACTGGCTCTGCTCTGACCTGGTCTGAACTTCTTTTCTTGCATTGTCTGATACGTGTGTGAGTGTGTGTGTGTGTGTGAGTGATTCTTCTCTAAGCATCCATGGTCTTTGCACTGGAAAGGAGCTGGCATCAGCGCTTTCTGTGACTATTTGCGTCGTTTGCTTGGTTTTTCCATCCACAAGAGCTCGGTGTTCCACCTAAGGAGAATCCTTTTAATTCACTGCTGCTGAGGAGAATGGCACTTCGCCACAGGCAGTGAGCACTCGCGTGTCGGCTGAGTGTGATCCTGGGGAGCTTTCTTCGGAGCATCCTGTGTCCTGGGTCCCCCACTGAGCAGCAACGTCAGAACAGGTCAGCAATTCCAGCCTCTTTGGACAGAGAGGTCCACTGCCTGCCTCCTGGAGTCTGAGAAAAAGCACCAGGATACAGCACCGAGGCACAGCCTGGGGGGACTGTTAAAGCTCCTCCGTTCCACCACCCACCCTCCCCTCCACCTGGGAGACCCTGCAGCAGTGAAAGTGGGGCTCCGTTTAACTCTTTTATACCCCAGAACACGTGTAGTGCCATGACGATATCAGTAGTGAAACACAATGCTTTTTGGATACTTGGGATCACTTACGCAATTTCTTATTTAAAATGTATATACAGCTATGAAAAAGGAAGGGAAAAGAGGGAAGAAACTACACTTTAGAGGCATGCTGGTTGATCTTGTATTTTTCTTTTATTTAATTGTCACATTTGATATTTCCTTATTATTCACATTTTAAAGAAAACAACACTGAGGCTCAGGGAGGAAAACTGCTTTACAAACAGGGCAAGACCCCTGGGGCACACGGTCCCAATTGGAGCTAATACAGTTCAGAACCACAGCCCGGGGGTTTCTCTCCTTCAACAGCAGGTCCCACCAAGTGGAGTGCCAGGGTCTCGGTACCCCCAGCCAAGAACACCCCACAACGTTCAGGAGGGTTTGAGCAGAGAATTTGTGGGGTCTGAATTTGTGTGCATTAATGCCATACATTTTCTTATGTGTGGGACATCAGGCTTGAAGAGCAGATATTTTTTAAAAGATGTTTACATACACGAATGGGTACAGACTTGGTTTAGAATACACTGAGAGCATCTTCTTGCTCTCAATTTCACTTAATTTTGAAACTGCCATCAGTTCATCTACTGCTTCACAGACCACTCCCTTCTTCACTTGCGAAAGTCTTTGTTTCCCCTTTCATGGAAAACTCAACTCCTTATGTCTATGTTTCACGTGTATTGATAAGTGGCTTGCTTCACCTAAAGATCAGTTCCTGTCCTTTTTATTTTTTTACTTCTGCCTTATGGGTTCCAACTGGACAAAGTCATAAAATTCTAGCTATCACAACCTTCAGATGGGCAAAGCAACAAATTCTCCCTAAAGTTACCTACACCTAATTAGAATAGTAAAAGTCACAGCACTCCACATCTAGGCCATTTTTGATCATGCCATGCATGAATAAACATCATTTGTAGCAGCACGTGCTCCACTTAACCCAGCTTCCTGATCTATGTACTTGCACCCCACCCCATCATTTCCCCAAGCCCCCCTCCTCCAAATCACATAACGGTTGCGAGCTACTGTAGCTCAGGGAGACTAATCTGAGCTGCCTGCTCCTGTCTGCTTACTTGACCTGCACATAATACAACTCTTTCCTTTCCCCAAATCCTGGCGTCAGGGCACTGACTTCTGGGTGTATCTGACAGAGAGCACCCTTGGGTGGTACCAAGCTTTCGTTCACATCTTAATTACCCATTTTTTAAAAATTGAAGCAACAAATTCCTTCTTCGTTAGCTTGTGCCTTATAACCACCAGAGCCCAGATCATCAACAAAAATATACTTGGAAGCTCCTGTAGAGACGCATATCCAAGTCAGCAGATCCTGCAATTTGTTATTTCCTCTGCCTTCTCTGCCCAGAGGCAGGCCTGCGTAAGTCTCTCCTATTCAAGGCATGTTCCACAGACAGTCCTGGCATGCATGGGCTGGGCTGTAGTATTAAAGAACAGGAAGAGACTAAATTAATATTGGACACCCAATATTAGTAAATAGGTGCAATTATAACCTGTGAAAGGAAGGGATGTGCCAAAGCAGCTTTTCAACACAGAAAGATAATTGGGAAGCCTGAGGCCATTACAACCATCTAAAGTTTCCTGAATTAGTCCCGATTTACTCTTGATGACCACAGAGCCTGGAACCTCATATGAGACATGAGAAACGGGTTGGATAGTGTAGTTTTTATGTAATATTCTGAACTTGCTTGTACTGCTCTTTCCAGGCAGTTTAGTCTCATGACAGCAAAAGCCCAGAAACCCAACTTCCTGTTTTTGCACTGTACAATTCTATATTAAGGGCCACGAACAAACACTTCAGATGCGACCTTTCTCTTTCAAAATGAAAAGCTCCCTTAACCAGGACGTTCTGAGCCTTCCCAAAATGGACTTGTTTTCAGCTTGTTCATCTTCTCCACCTCCCGACTGCTTTCTAAAAGTTTCATGCCCATTTTTGGCTCGAAGTCACAATTTATTATTTGAAGTCATCTTCCCAGAGCAGAACATTTCTTCATAAAAATGGTCTGAAACGAACTTCATGTGCAAAACAAACACACGACAGACCAGCAGAGGCAGCTCCCCAGCGGGCCGTGTTCTCAGCTTGCCTGAAAGAAAGTTGTTTGGAGCCTGGAGCATAGTTTTTGTAGAAACATTATAAATGGCTATCAAGTGTTTAGGGCAGTTCTTCGAGGCTGTGTGACCTGTGAAGTAGCTGAGCTGTAGGAATGTAGCATTCATACTATTTCGTGATGGTTGATGATGCTTTCATGGTAACTTCACAGATGGCAGCTCCTGTGTACCTTGCATTTAGGGCCCTGTATAGCATCAATAGACTGGTGTGTGCCCAGCCTCAGGCACATGCAAATTCTCATTATTCTTCAAATAAGAACTCCGAGCTGTGCTGCAGGCATCAAAATTAGGATAATGATAGTCTGAGCATGGATAATAATGGATCCTGTAGTTCAGGACACATTTCCCTGTTGTTCTTATAGATATGGCTAAGACTTTCTGGGCTGGCAGTTCTGTTGGGTCTGCATAGTGGGTCACTGGCCATCTAGGAAGGAGCATGTTGCTGGCGTGGAGCACATTTGCTCCCCCACTTTGCTTGTAGCGTGTTCTCTAGTGCTCCAGGGCCCTCTCCTCTGTTACTCCCTCATGCTCAGTGGAGGGTTTGGAACTGTAGCAATGCCCTGGGGAGTCATCCTGGCCCTATGGCTTCTGTGATGAACTGCTAATTTGGACAGTGCGATGGTGACTCAGCAGTAGAATTTTCACCTGCCATGACAGAGACCTGGTTTGATACCTGGTGCCTGCCCATGTGGAAAAAAAGAAAAGAAACGTAAATCCTTCCTCTGTTGCTTGAGTGGGTACGTATGCCAGCTTTCTCCATCTAGATATCCTTCGTAGGGTGTCGGCCCATTGGGAGACTGGCTTGTTTAACTGCATGATGCTTCCTGTTGGGAAAGAAATTTCCATCCTATATTTGACATCTTTACCATCTTATACTCAATAAGATGACAGAGTTCAGAGGGCAAAGCCTAGTTAATGAAACGAACAGTAAATCCTTCACCAAGTAGCTAAAAACCATCACAAGTATTTGATGACATATGTAGCTGCATTCATTCAGCAGGTCTCAGTTTTGGAAACTGCTCACATTGAGCTGAGCTGCTGAGCCCTGCCCTGGGGCACCACAAGGACACCCGGGACACTTCCCAGGGGATGGTGTGAGCAAAGGACAGGGCCCAAAAGAACTTACTAGCTTGGACAACTTCTGCCGAAGGTCTCTTCTGAAGATTGGGGCTCCCCTTCCTTGGGTGTGCCTCAGTTAGTCTGAGACCATTTGGGATCTGAAGCCACCAAGGGAAATTCAGGGCCGAGTTACCCAGCCTACAGCTAATTTTGGTTGAGAGGCATAATTTAAGAATATGCAGTATGTGCTTTTTAAACTGTGGGCAGGGAATCCATTTCAGTGGATCACAATGAACATATGAAAACGGAGTAAGAAGAAGTGGAACAGAATAAAATATACCACAGCAGATCACATGTTGGAAGGATTGGATTTATTTTGCGGACTTTCATTTCAGTGGAATGGATGTGTCTTCCGTGCTATGTTGTCAAATGCTTCTGGTACAGAGGTTTCGGAACAAAAACATTCGAAAGCTTTTGGTCCATGCTGATGGTTTATGTAAGATGCAGGCCTTTTTACAGGCTTGAGGTGGAGGAATATGCTGAATGGATACAGATTATTGCATCTCAAATTCTGTGTCTGCAGTCAGGGCTGGCTTCCTGTGAGGCCAGGGGCTGCTAGATTTAGGTCAAAGAGTTAACCTAAATTAACATTTTTCCTTTTTCTATAAAAACAAAGCTCTTTGCTAAATCAACAAGCAGCACTATAAACTAATTAAATCATTATAAAGATAACACCCAATTAGAAAATAGTTAAAGAAACGTGCCAGTATAATTAGACACCTTCTCATTTAACCTCAATCATCCTTCAGCCTAATTCTAAAATTTTCTCGCAATTGAGGAAAAGGGTTCAATCTGAATATTTTCTGCCTCCTCTGGATCTGTCTGCCACCACTTTCCTATTCAGCTTTTTCCTCCTTGACTCTTTTTCCTCAAAATCTCTTCTGTTTTCTCCTCCACCGCATGGCTTTTTGCTCCAATCAGAAGTGAGAGAGAAGTGGCAGTCACTCAAGAAGGTCTTTTTCTAATCAAGAGTAATTTTCTTCCATATAACTATTTCTTTCTCTTTCAACACTCTTTGAAGCCTGGAGCTAGTATAAAAGCTAATTTAAAATTAGCATACAATCAGGTTCCTTATTAGCATCTATAGGCATTTTTGAAGATGTGTAGCTTGGCCTGGGTCACAGACCCTAATAGGAAAAATCACTTCTTTTTTAAAGGGCCCCAGCACTGATTTTTTTCAAAACAGATAAAAAGTATTTCTCAAAGAACAGTAGAGTGTTTAGCAGAAACATAGTTTGATTTCCTCATAGTTAGCACACCTAACAAAACTTCTGTTTCATGCTTTTTGATGCATTAAAATAAATCTTGAGCAAAATTTGTTTAAATCTCAGAGAGTTTAATTGAATCAATTCATGAATTGGGGGATTCCAATCACCAGGAAGTAGAAGAGGCATTCCACTGAGAAAGAGACCAATGGGCATTTTGTTTTGTTTTTTTTGCATGGGCAGGCTTCGGGAATCGAACCCAGGTCTCCAGTATGATAGGTGAGAATTCTGCCACTAAGCCACTGTTGCACCTCCCCCAATGGGCTTTTATAGACAGGAAAAGGGAGTTCATTGGGGGAACATTTTCATTGGTTAATGCATACTAGCTTCTTAATTTGGTTGGAACAGGTGGTTGCTTAGCAATGAGAAAATTAGCTGTGTAAGAATTAGGAGTTGAGGACAGCAGATTTGACTGATTTAAATTCTGTTTTCTGGGCAAGCCGGGTATATACAGGCAATAGAAAGTTCCTTAGATTTTGATTTTGCTGAAATGATGTTTGGCATGGGGGCTTCCGCTGGGGCTGACTAGGTTTTATTTACCAAATGAAAATAGTGACCGTCTTCAACATGCAGGTCTTTCATGATTAATGGTGAATAACTCATGGTGCAACCATGGCATTTATTTTGATATCCATGGGGAAGGCATGTCCAAGTAGAATTACTGTATAGGAAACAGTAGCGAGTCAGAGCAAGCTTTTCCTCAACAAGATTTTCCTTAAATAGTCTTTTTTTTTTTTTTTTTAGTGACGTTTAAATTTAACCAGCTGAGTCACTACTTACTGAGGATCATTTAACCTGGGGTCTGTTTATCATTGAAATTTTATGCAAAAGGTTATATATATACAATGTTTTATATGTATATGTATGTATATATTTATCTGATGGAATTGTCTATAGTTTCTTCTTAATGACATTTTTTCATGAGGTATGAGATATAATAAAATACCCAGATCTTAAATGTTGATTTCTATGAGTTGTGACAATTGTATACATCTGTTTAACTGCCACTAAAGCAATACATAAAAGATATCCATTGCCCAGAGTTCCCTCAGGCCCTTTTCAGTCGATTTCCCATCTACCACGAGTGAAACTACTTACTGATTTTTATCCCTCTATTTTAGTTTTGCCTATGCTGAACCTCAGTTTAGTGGGATCAGATAGTATGGCCTCATTGGCATCTGCTTTGCCATATTTGTGGGCTCCATTGTGTTATTGTAGCTTCCCATAGCTCATTCCCTTTTGCTGTCGGGCAGCATTCTTTTGTGTGAATATACCACAATTTGTTTAGCTGTTTTTCTGTTGATGGGCCTTTGGTTATTTTTGGATGTCATGAGTAAGGCAGTTAGGAGCATTCTACTCCATGTGTTATGGGGGCATATTTTTAATTGGGAAGATAAACACTCAGGGATGGAATTGCTGAGTCATAAGGTAGATGCATTAACTTTATCAGAAACAGATTCATGGCTTTTCATGAACTCTCGAAGGGGTCCTTACTCTCCCACATTTAAGGAAAAGCATTGCTTTTCAGGGCATCCATGCAGATGTTTTTGTTTTTATTTTAAACTCTAGTCTGATTTCTCTGTAGGCCTTGGTTACTGCTTCTTTAAAGTGAGAGCTGGACTCTGCTATGTCTATAAGGCAGTGGGATCTTAGTTCAAGTTGAAATTACCTTTAAATGGCTGCCATAGATGCTTGGATAATATCAATCCTACAATAGCTAACGTCCATCAGAACAGCCATTTCATGGGGGCAGAGGCATTCTTCACCCACTGCTGGGACCCGAGCTCCCCAGGATGGCCCCTGCATAGAACCATTTTTTTGCTCATTCTGAGCAGAACCAGCATTCCAGTATTAGCGATACATAGGGAGATATTCCAACTGCTCTCCATACTGCACTTACTTCTTATTGCATGTCTTCCTGTTAATTCCTGTTAATCTCTTTTTTAAAGGAAGAAATTGAGGCTCAGAGAAACTTAACAGAAAGCCCTTTGTCACATGGCTAATCACCATGAAATGTAGGCAGTGTCATTCCTAAGCCACCACTCACAGCCAGCACACCGAGTTCCTCTAGAAAGACCACATTGTTTGTTCGCATATCTCTTGCTTTTTAAGTTTTGTTACAGGAAACCCAGACACCTCATCCTGTTTCCTAATTGCTTCTCTCTTGAAGGAAGAATACTGGGGAAGAAATTCCATGCCTTAGTTTTAGGATGACGATTCTTTTATTTTCATTCTCATAACCAAATGGAGTTTCCTTCAAATTACATTTTGGTTTATTTTCATAGTGGGAATTGAGGTCCTACTTCACTGCTTATATGTAAGAGGTGAAATTCTAGAACTTTTGTTTTGTTTTGTTTCCCTCACATCAGGTGAGGCTGGATGTTTCTATGTTTTGTATGTGGGTTAGAAGGATTGCTGTCATAAAAGCTGTCTGCAAGGCCCTGCCTGGCATCCTACAGCTCCAAGAACAGTCATAAGGGTGGCACCGTTTTCACAATTCTTAGCTATTTCTCATGTGTAAGTTTTGAGTAATACAGAGCTTCTGTGTCCTTGGTTCTGTCCTGGCCACTGTGAGTCCTTCCAGGAGCTGGAGAGGTTGCAGGTGGGCCAGGCATTCCAATGAAACAGCTTTGTCAACAAGTTCATATTTGCTTAATATTTAAAACCAATCACCCCTTTCTATCTTTGGAAAACTTCCACTGAGATGATGTATGTTTGTGCTTGTCTTGAGGAGAAAAATCTAACTAAGTATTCTGATGAATCTTTATGCAACTAAACCAGGGCTGGACCATCTCAAAATGGCCATTTCTTGATAAAAGTGCTCAACCATTGTACTTGTTGTGCTTGAAGGAGCCCACCTTTTGGACATCATGCTCCACTGCATCTTGGAAAGCTCAACACCCTCTGAGAGCAATTTGCAGTGCCAATTCTCTTTCCCTCTGGCGAGTCAGACATTCACAAGTTCTGAGGCTGGAGAACGGCTCAAGATATTGAGTCATGAGCCCAATCCCAAACACAGCCACCATTCTTACAGCTTGCCACAATTTCATCAAAATTCTCCACTGGAAGTTTGTGGCTTTACATCTTTTAGCGGCATGCTTTAACCACATGCAAACTGCTCTGGATCTCAGTTCTTGTCTATTTAGCTCAGGTAGTAAAGGTAGTAGATCTGAGATTCTGTGTTATGCACAATTTCTTTTCCAAGGATGGGGAAGAAAAATAGCCCCCAAATCATTAATATCTATTTTTCTAAATGGCAATCAATTAGCATATCTTTCTTAAGCAATCATCTCAAATAAAAGTACTATGAATCAAACTGTTGTGTTTTAGAACAATCCAGCCACTTCCTTTTTTCCCTATATAATATTCCCTGAAGTAGAACCAGCCTATTCATTTTACTCAATATTCTCAAATGCCAGACAGGATTCCAATTTCTTGCCCATGAAGTTCTGTAATTCTATCCGGTTTGGGGACAGTGCAGATTATTTTGACGTTTTGTGTTTCTGCTGCCTCATCATCCAAGCCAAGATCCTTTCCTGCCTACTCTTACCCCTGAACAACCTTTCTCTGAATTGCATTTTCACAGAGGACTCCAATCTTGTGATTTTCAGATGCCACACCAAATTTAGGCTTTGCTGACACATTTCTGATTTTCTAGAGTCTAAAACATTTTCATATGAAGTTTTGAAGGAAATGATGACAATGTGTTTTTATGCTTGTGTAACACATCTCAGAGTTATTCCAGAACCAAAATGGGATCCAAGCCCTGCATCAAAAAAAAAAAAAAAAAAAAAAAAGGCATAGGTGACCATCGTTATAGAGTAATTTTCTTTTCAGTTGTTCAGCCCCATTCCACTGCCAAAAACGTAAACCAAAGACAAGAAGTTAATGTGGCTGCTTTAAAATAAAGACATACTGATAGTTGGAGTTTTTGAAAACTTGGTCTAATTCACTGAATTTCTATGTAGTGAGAAGAGGGGATGTGAGCAGCGGCTCTCACTGTGGACAGAGACGTGACCACGGGCCTTTTCTTGGAGATTGTCCCTAGAGGTGGGGTTGTAGACACTATATCTAAGAACTGCCAAGGGCCAGAGGCTGAGGTCTGAGTGGGGCAACCAGGAGTTAAGGCTGTACATGCAAAACAAAGAAAATGAGTCACCAAATACTTCTCCCCCCATTAACCATGAAATACTTAAACAATAAAACAAGCAAACAAACAAAAAACAACTATTTGTATGGTGTCATTTAAGTTTGAATGTGCAGTCACAGGTTTTAGGTCTGAGCTTATTTTTGTTTCTGAAATATTAGACTGTGCTTTCAATAGGGTTGTTCAAAACGCAAATACAATTGAGCAAACCTTCTATACAAATATTTACATACATAACAAATGTTTTCATGCTCATTGTCTCTTTTATCCTTCCCATAAGAAGAGTGGTAGGTCCTAATTATTATTTCCAATAGACACCTGAGAAAACTGAGATTCAAGTTGCCAAGAACTATGCAGCCAAAGAAGGTGGTCTCAACGTTGCTGTTGAATCCAGTGCTTCTCTTGGAGACATACTGTATGAATCTCCTAATCACGTATCCCATTTTCCTTTTTCCTACTTCCTATGTTCCTTTCATCCCAGTTCTCTTCCAACTGTCCTAAAATTTAGTGAATAATTTAGCTATCACTCCCCATTAAGTTATGTCCCCTCCAAAATTCATGTCCATCCAGAACCTCCAGAATGGAATCTTATTTTAAAGTAGCTTCATTGTAGATTTAATCAGTCAAGAGGAGGTCAAATTGGAGTAGGGTGGGCCCTTAGTCTTGTATGGCTGGTGACCTTTTAAGAAGGGAAGACAGTACCCAGACTCAATAGGGAAGAAAGCCATGTGATGACAGAGCAGACACTGAACAGCTGCAACAGCAAGCCAAGGAACACCAAAGTTTGCTGCTGCCACCACCAGAAGCTAGGACAGGGGCATAGAGCAGATTCTTCCCTGTAGGTTTCAGAGGGTGCAGGGCCCTTATGACACTTCATTTCAGAATTTCGGCCTCTAGAACTGTGAGACAGTCAATTTCTGTAGTTTTAAGCCACCCAGTTTGTGGTAAGTTTGTTGAAACATTTCTGGAGTCTGTCAGGTTGGTCGACTTTCAAAGAATCTTTTGATGGGTACTGTATTAGTTTCCTTCAGGATGTTGTAACAAATTACCAAAATCTGGGTGATTTGAAACAGCAGGAATTTAAGCTCCAGGAGCCAGGAGTCCAAAATTAAAGTGTTAGCAAGGCTGTACTCCCTCTGAAGGCTCTAGAGGAGACACTTCCTTGCTTCTTTGAGCTTCTGATGGTTGCCAGCAATCCTTGGTGCTGGTAGTATCACTCTAACCCCTGCCTGTGACTTCAAATGGTCTATTCCTCTGTGTGTCTTCATGTGGCATTCTCCTCTCTGTGTATTCATGTGGCCTCCTGTGTGTCTCCACATGGACTTCTTCTCTGTATGTCTTCACGTGGCCTTCTCCTGCGTGTCTTACCATGACCTTCTCCTCTTTGTTCACATGGTCTTCTCTTCCTTGTATCTTTATGTGCATTCTGTTCTTTGTGTATTCTTGTGGACTTCTCATGTGTGTCTTCATGTGGCCTTCCCTCTTTGTGTCTCCACATGGCCTTCTCCACTGTGTGTCTTTACATAGCCTTCTCCTCTGTGAGTCTACATGTGGGTTCTCCTCTGTGTGTCTTCACATGACCTTCTCTTCTGCATGTCCTCATGTGTCCATCTCCTCTGTGTGTCTTCTTGCGGTCTTCTCCTCTGTGCATCTTCTCGTGGCCCTTTCCTCTGAGTGTATTCATGTGGCCTTCCACTCTGCATTTCTCTCTTCCTCTTATAAGGACATCAGTCATGTTGGATTAGAGGTCCATCCTACTCCAATATGATCTCATCTTAATGTACTAATTTCATGTGCAATGACTATACTTCCAAATAAGTTCACACTCTGAGGTTCCTGGAAAACATTTATTGTGGGGACTATGATTCAATGCAGTAAGGTTTTAATTGACACAAAGTTTCAGTTCTGGTGTGTGCCTAAAGGGCAAATTCTGGAGACAGTTTGCTGGCTCTGTCTTCTGGATCATTCAGTTAGTAGCTGTGAGACCTGGACCAAGGTGCTTATGCTTTGGTGCTTCAGTTTCCATTTTAATAAGCTTCATAGGGCTGCTGCAGAGATGAACTAAGATGAGGCCTGTGAAATGCTAGAACAGAGCCTGAAACATGGCGAGAACTCAGGAGTGCTTGACAGTGATTGTCAGTGTCATTGCTGCTCTGCCACTGTTACCTCTAACTTGAAGCAGTACAGTAGCCAAGGGGAAGAGGTGTATGCTTGGGGAAGCTAAGTTGCAAGTAGGCTTTGAAAACTGGAATAAACCACAGGACAAGGCAGGGGCCCAACTCTAAGTCCTGGGCCAATGCTAGGGAACAGAGAGATAAGCTGAGTTGGAAATGCATTGGCATCCAACATGGACCCAGGGGATACCTTTTGAGCTAGACTCAGGGAACCATGTAGAATCCCACAGGAATATGCTAGTCTGGGGCCTGAGGCTGAGTGGGTTTGAGTGGGCTAAGATGCCCAGGGACAGGCACAGTTTGAACCTAGTGATACTTGTCAGTCTATGGCCTCCCTTCCAGATTAGTCTGCAATGCAGAATAGGCTAAGGTGGGAGGTATGGCAGAGGGTTGGAACATGACAGGAAGCCCTGGAAATGAAGTGTTAAATTGTTTTACAAAAATGGGTGTGAGCATTCACAGAAGGAAAAACCAGTAAAGGCTGGAGTAGTTTACAGTGATGATAGCAGGGTCAGAGCTGAGCCTTTTGGGATGAGTAAGATATGCAGATGGATAAGCAGAGGAAAGAGGGAAGAAAAGTGGGTCAAAGGTCCTGGGACTGGGAGGCCGTGACATATCTTCACGAGTCAGTGAGACTTTTTCTGATTAATACACACCTGGGAATAAGGGTCCACAGGTAAGAATAACTGTATTTCTTCAACCAGGCCCAGGAACATGGATTTTATGGGGAAGGCAAAGGGAGTCATATTGGTTTTTACACAGAGTAACAACATGCAACACATAAAAAACGGGAACAAATCACAGACAATATTGTTTAAGGAAATTTAATTTACAAGAGAGCATGAGAAAGGAGACATTTTCTGAACATTTTTACAGCCCTAAATGACATGTATTAGATAATTTATTATTATAGTCTTGTGCCTATGTGTTATTTTGGTTTCCTCATCACTAAAGCAACTACCATGCAACGGATTGGCTTAAACAATGGGAATTTATTGGCTCATGTGTTTGAGGTTAGGAGAAGCCCAAATCATGGCATCATCAAGGTGATGCTTTCTTCCCAAAGACTATAGTTTTGGGTCTGGTTGCCAACGATTCTTGGTCCTTGACTCTTCTGTCACATGGCAGTGCTCATGGCAGCCTCTCCTGGTCTCTCCATTCTTTTCCAAGTTCTTTTGACTTTCAGTTTCTGGCTGCTTCCCTGTGGCTTTTTCTCTGTCTGAATTTCATTTTTCCTCTAAAGGACCCCATTGGGGTAGGGCACACCTTAACTAAGTAGCCTCATCAAAAGGTCCTAATTACAATGGGTTCACACCCACAGGGATAGATTAAGTTTAAGAACATGTTTTTCTATGTGATACAGAGCTCCAAACCATAGGTATTATTGTGACTATTTTCCCCAAGAGGAAATTGAGGCTTGGAAAATAAAGCATCTTGCTCTAGGTCATTGGGAAGAGGCAGAAATGCTTCAGATCCAATTTCCAAAGCACTTGCTGTTTTCTGTAGTGTGGAGCTTTCCATGGTGGGGCGAAGGAGATGGGAAGAAGCTAGGAAGAACCAGGTAATCAAGGCTGCAAGTTCAGATAAAAAGAGTAGTTGAAGCACACATAACTTTCCCAATAAAGGTAGCTTTCCTTTTTTTCTTCATCTGAGCCCAGTGTTCATGCCTTTTTTCTGGGTCCTCACCTCATTCATCTGTACTACAGAATTCTCATACCTGTGTTTTCCTGACTATTAGGATGGTGGCTCTGCTGTGCTTTTCATATTTTTATGAAAAATTTTAAGGCACAAAGTACCTTAAAATAAATCATCAAAGAGTGTTTGTTAAGAGTGGATAGCAGCTGTGGAAAGCAAGCAACTATATTTTGGAAGTAGTGAACCTACTTTTGTGTCAGAGATTCAGCACTTAGCGATTATGGCCAGAGGATATGATTTTTCAGAATCTCAGTTTCCCCATTTATAGGAAGTGTGTAAGTATGTCGTGTTCTACAGGATTGTTTGGAAGAATGAATGAAATCAACTATAGGACTGCTTTGTATGGAGGATAATCATAAATTTAGCTCTCTTCCTAATTTTCTTTTCTACTTTCATGAATCAAACTATGAAATTAAAAATATTTGGAGAGTGTCTTACAGAAGAATGGAAGTACACAAAGAAAAAAAGAGAAAAGTTCTTTAACATAAATGCAAATGAATATGAAGGATATTTTGATTGATGATCATTCTAAAAATTATAGTTAATGAAGCTTTGTCCCCAAAGCTATATGTACTATTCTTTAGATAAAGCCTCAGTTCATAACCTTTACATTCATTAAACCTGAAATAGGCAAATGGATTGCACTCAAAACTCAACAGACTAAATAAAATCACTTCTTAAGGAACATTTTATATTTGTTATTGGTCCATTTGGACCTCAAAGATAGTGGACACTACTTATCAACTCATTTATACAATGATTTGAATGATAGGTAATATAATGGATGAGAGAATCAGATGAAAAATTATTTCAATAGACTTGAATAATGGACCCAAACTAACAAGATAAAATTTAACAAGAATTGAAGTTGAATTTTGCATTTAGGCTCATGCTATTAATTCCATATTATAAGAGAGATGAAACATGTCTAAAATAATTTATATGAAAACTATTTTGGGATTTTAGTTGATCAACTCTAGATGAGCTTTCAGTGTAAAGGATTCTCCAAAATAATTTCAGCATGAGGTAGGGGCTGAACAAAATAAATGGAGGACAGTTGGACATTATTAAAAGGGCTGGCACTATTTTGTCTACTAGTATTTATTTAACAGCTTCTGGAGACCAACTAAATATTTTCCTTTTAATGTCTATCAACATTCCCAAATGATACATGTGTCCTCCATTTGCACTATGGGCTGAAATCCAGTCATAGTTCATTTGTTGCATTTTAGTTAATGCTCCTCCTTAGCTGCCCAATAATAGTGTAGAAGTTTAGTCTGTGAGATACAGAGGTGGACTTTGGTGAATGCGTGTTTGTGTTTATTTATATGCACATTCAGGAGTGTGGGAAATGGTGTCCAGATCCCAAGCATGGAAAATAAGTTCCTTTCCCCACCTAAGAGTCTCCAAATGTACCAGGCGACTCTTGACTGGACATTTTCCTTCTCACTCAAGTCCCTGGGACTCTAGCCCTCTTGAATGACTCTTATGTGCTCAGCGGTCTGGGCTGAAGAGTGCAGATGTGAGTGTTTGCTGCCCCATAGTCGCTGGCTACTCCCCTAGTTGAGCAAGCAGTGCTAAGCCTATTATATAATTGTTTTCACAACAATCAAGGTACCTATTGAGTCACTTTTCACAACTATTATGTACCAGACTCCAGTGACATGCTGCCATCTAGAGTCCTATGGTTGTCCAGAGAATGACCACAGTAGCTGTAAGGACCCCATTGCTGCATTGGACACACATTGAGTCATTGCCCCACTGCATAGACCTCATTGCCTTGCTGCATGGATCCTCGACCCCCCATTGCCCTACTACATGGGCCCATATTGCCCTGATGCACATATCTTGTTGCCCCACTGCATGGACTCCCATTGCTCCACTGCATAAACTTCATTGCCCTGCTGCATGCACCCTATTGCCCCATTGTCTTGCTAGATGGACCGCCCCCCCCACTGTCCCGCTGCATGGATCCTGGCTGCCCTGTTGCATAGACCTCATCATCCCACTGCATGAACCCCCATTTCCTGCTACATAGACCTTGTTACTTTGCTGCATGGACCACTATTTCCCGGCTGCATAGACCTCGTTGCTCTACTGCATGGACCCTGCATTGCCCCCTTGCATGGAACCCTACTGTCCTGCTTCATGGACCTTGTTGCCCTGCTGCATGGACCCATTGTCCTGCTGAATGGACCTCCATTGCCCTGCTCCATGAACCCCATTGCCCCACTGTCTGGACCCCCATTGCCGCACTGCATGGACCTCCATTGCTCCACTGTATGGACCCTGTCATGGTCAGGTTCATGTGTCAACTTGGTCAAGTGGTGGTACTTGTTTGTCTGGTTGGGCAAGTGCTGGCCTATCTGTTGCAATAAGGACATTTCATAGAACTAAATCATGATCACGTCAACTGCATCCACAGCTGATTCCATTCGTAATCAGCCAAGGGGACTGTCTTCTACAATGAGTGATGTGTAATCTAATCACTGAAAGCCATTTAAGGAGGATTCAGAAGAGACAGGCTTTCTTCCTGATTCAGCCAGTGAGCCTCTCCTGTGGAGTTCATCTAGACCCTCCATCAAAATCATTGGCATCACAGCCTGCCCTGAGGATTTTGGACTCTGGGTTCCCATGGTCATGTGAGACACTTTTATACATTTCATATTTGTGAGTATTCCCTGTTGATTCTGTTTCTCTAGAGAACCCTAAATAACACAACTTGGTACCAGGAGTGGGGTGTTGCTGCTGCGGTTTGCAGATATCAAACATGTTGAAACGGCTTTTTAAATGGATCAGCGAAAGATTCTGGAGGAGTTGTGAGAAGCTCGATAGGGAAGGCCTAAAACACTTTGAAGAAACTGTCAGTAGAAATGTGAACTCTAAAGCAACCTGTGACAAAACTCTAGACAGAAAAGAGGTGTGTGTTCTTATAGACTGGAAGGAAGATGAACTTTGTTTTAAAATGGCAAATAATCTGGCAAAATTGACTAGTGGCTTTGGCTGGAAGGCAGATTTTAAAACCCATGAACTTGAATATTTAGTAGATGAGATCTCCAAATTAAATGTTGAAAGTGCAACCTTGTCTCTCCTCACAGCTTATAGTGAAATGTGACAGGAGATGGATAAGATGAAAACTGAACTCTTGGATACAAAGAAACCAGAAATTGAAATTCTGGAAAATTCTGGGCCTCCAGAAAGGGAGACCCCAGAGAAAAGTGCCCCATGTGAGGATTTAACCAAATATGGAACCAGCTGACCATTTCAGAGAAAGACACGACATGGAGTTATCCAGGAAGGATTTGTGGAAACTCCTTATGTTTGATGGGCATGATTCAAGGCTACTGCATAGAAAGCCAATGAAAGTGTTGCGGGATCTGTATAAAGAGAACCACTGCCAGTCGGTACTGAGAGAGACAGAGAAAGGACACATTGGAGGAAAAATAACTTCAGAGGCAAAACCATTGAGGCTGGGGTCTGGAGTCAAGAAGCCTCGGGCCAGGAGAGCCAACTCACCCAAGTCCGTGGAGAGGGTGAGTTTGCCCCAAAGGCAAAGGATAGGCCTTCTCCCTTGTTGCAGTGGAAGAGTCATGCCACCTCAGGCCTTGGAGCAGGTGAAGCACATTCCTTGGGGTTTTGGGGAGAGTCTGACTGCCACCACATGGAGGGGTTGAGCATGTGCCCCGAAGATGGCAGAGAGCCTGGGTGCAGTCCCAGTGCTTGGAGAGGGTGGAGCAGAGAAAAAGCTGGTCTCCCCAATATCCCCCAATGTTGCGTTCTGAGAGAGGCAGGCCTCTGTGTAGGCATTTGGAAAGGGTGGGACTGTCGCTTTCTAATACCCTGAATATAAATGATTCTCAGACTTTGAAATCTAACGGACTTTGCCCTGGGGATTTTCGAAAGTGTATGTGTTCTTTCCTCCCTATGGAAATGCGTATATGTATCCCATGACTGTTCCTCTTTTGTATGTTGGCAGCAAATAACTTGTTTTGAGTTTTTATAGGTCCAAAGCCAGAGGGTAGTTTTGCCTTAGGACAGATCATGCTTGTAACTAACTTTGAGATTTTGTACTAAATGGTTTAAGGTCCTCTGATATTGTTATGGAATGAATGTATTTTGTATATGGGGAAAACATGTCTCTTTTAGGGTCCAGAGGGTGGAATGTGCTATTTTGAAAGGATGTATGTCCCCTAGAAAAGCCATGTTTTAAAATCTAAATCCCATTTTATAAAGGCAGAATAATACATATTCAATACTGTATGTTTGGAACTGTAATCAGATCATCTCCCTAGAGATACTATTTAATCAAGAATGGTTGTTAAACTGGATTAGGTGTTGACATATCACCACCCATTTGCATGGGTCTTGATAACTTTCTGGAGTCCTACAAAAAAGGAAGCATTTTGGAGGATGAAAGAGATTCAGAGAGAACAGAGTAGAATAACATAGCCATGAGAAGCAGAGTCCACCAGACAGCGACCTTTGGAGATGAAGAAGGAAAATACCTCCTGGGGAGCTTCAAGAAACAGGAAGCTGGGCGGGCCACGGTGGCTCAGCAGGCAAGAATGCTTGCCTGCCATGCCAGAGAACCCGGGTTCGATTCCCGGTGCTTACCCATGTAAAAAAAAAAAAGGAACAGGAAGCTGGGAGAGGAAGCTAGCAGATAATGCCGTGTTTGCCACATGCCCTTCCAGATGAGAGAGAAACCCTGACCATGTTCACCATGTGCTTTTCCAGATGAGAGAGAAACTCTGACTGTGTTTGCCATGGGCCCTCCCACTTGAGAGAGAAACCCTGAACTTCATTGGCCTTCTTGAACCAAAGTATCTTTCCCTGGATGCCTTAGATTGGGCATTTCTATAGACTTGTTTTAATTGGCACATTGTCTTGGCCTTAGAACTGCAAGCTAGCAACTTATTAAATTCCCCTTCTTAAAAGCCATTCCATTTCTGGCATATTGCATTCCAGCAGCTAGTAAACTAGAACAGACCCCCATTGCCCTGCTGCATAGACCCCCATTGCCCTGTTGCATGGACCCCATTTCCCTACGGCATGAACCCCCCTTTTCCTATTGCCCCAATGTATGGACTAGTGATTTCCAAAGTGTTTCATTGCCCAGTTATCAAACACACACACACACACATGCAAATAATCATGCAACCTGACTTCTGACCTTTCTCAACATTTAGTAGAGAAATTTGGGGATTTGATGTAGCTCATTTGCTTCACCCCCTTTTTTAGCTATCTCATAAGGTGCTGCACTTTGTGGTGTGGAAAAGGAAATCATAGTGCTCCAAGCTTTTTCTTCTCCACTGGCGGGAAGGAAATTAGCAAATGAGTAAAACAGAGCAGTGTTGCTTTATGCTGTTTTCCTTTTAACTCAAGTAAAATTTCATTTAGGAAGATGGAAAGAAAGTCAGTTCTCCTTACAGTATTAAGTGAAAGATAAATAGGAATATCTATCAAAGAAAGATTTAAAAACTGACTCACTAATTTTCAGGAACCTGATAGGGAATATCATAGTCTTTATGGCCTGTGGATATTTTCCTATCCCAAAATTTACGGCATAAAATTTATGTGGCTATTACAAATCTCCAGGATGCTGGAGAGTGTCTGACACTTTGTAGGCACTCAATAAATTTTGTTGAATGCTAAATCAAACTAACATATTAAGAGAGGGATTTCAAAATTCTTTAATAAATTTTCACCATTCTTGAAAATTTTACAGAAAAGAAAGCAGAAACAATAGATTATAAGACAAAGGCACAGATTGAAATACTAGTAATCAATGAAAGCGAGTGGTAAGGGGTATAGAAAAAAAATAGGGGGAACAAAAGTTAAAATATATTGGGTAGATGGAAATACTAGTGGTCAATGAGAGGGAGGGGTAAGGGATACGGTATGTATGAGTTTTTTCATTTTTCTTTTTATTTCTTTTTCTGGAGTGATGTGAATGTTCTAAGAAATGATTATAGTGATAAATATACAACTATGTGATGATATTGTGAGCCATTGGTTATATACTATGATAGTTAGATTCAGATATCAACTTGGCTAGGTGAAGATGCCTAGTTCCATTGCTGTGGACATGAGACAAAGGCATTTGAACCTCATCTGTTGCTCATTACATCTGCAGTCAGCTAAGAGGCGTGCCTGATGCAATGAATGATATTTGATGTAATTGGCTGGTGTTTATATGAAAGAGCTCAATGTAGCATACTCCAAGCAACTCAGCATACCTTATCTCAACCTATGCAGCTCTGTCCAGCCCTTTGGAGATGCAGAAAGGAATCACCCTGGGGAAAGTTATTGGAACCCAGAGGCCTGGAGAGAAGGCCAGCAGAGATCACCTTGTGCCTTCCCACATAAGAAAGAGCCTCAGTTGAAAATTAGCTGCCTTTCCTCTGAAGAACTATACGTTAACTAAATAAATCCCCTTTTATTGAAATCCAATCTGTCTCTGGTGCGTTGCATTCTGGCAGCTAGCAAACTAGAACATACACCACGTATGAAATGTTCATATGTTAAGAATGTTTGTGTTTGTATGATGTTTTGTCAATAAAAAACATATATAAAAAAGGGAAGGGGATGATGGTAGTGTAACATTGTGAATGTAACACCACTGAAATGTATACTTGAAAGAGATTAAAATGAAAATGTTTGTGTTGCATATATGTTTCCACAATAAAAATTTAGAATAATAGAGAGAAAAAGAGAAAGAAAGAAAGAAAGAAAGAAAGAAAGAAAAGAAGGAAGGAAGGAAGGAAGGAAGGAAGGAAGGAAGGAAGGAAGGAAGGAAGGAAGGAAGGAAAGAAGGAAGGAAGGAAGGAAGGAAGGAAAGAAAGAAAAGAAAGGAAGGAAGGAAGAAAGAAGGAAGGAAGGAAAGAAGGAAGGAAGGAAGGAAGGAAGGAAGGAAGGAAGGAAGGAAGGAAGGAAGGAAGGAAGGAAAGAAAAGAAAGGAAGGAAGGAAGGAAGGAAGGAAGGAAGGAAGGAAGGAAGGAAGGAAGGAAGGAAGGAAGGAAGGAAGGAAGGAAGGAAGGAAGGAAGGAAGGAAGGAAGGAAGGAAGGAAGGAAGGAAGGAAGGAAGGAAGGAAGGAAGGAAGGAAGGAAGGAAGGAAGGAAGGAAGGAAGGAAGAAAGAAAGAAAGAAAGAAAGAAAGAAAGAAAGAAAGAAAGAAAGAAAGAAAGAAAGAAAGAAAGAAAGAAAGAAAAAGAAAAGAGGGAGGGAGGAAAAGCAAGACAGAAAAGAACTCCCCTCCACTATTTCCAGCCCAGCTTTCCCCAAGGCCTGCTCTACCCGAGGAGGTTACTACACGGAACCAGTGTGGTCTCCTCTTCTGGTCTCCAACACTGACAGGAAGGACGGCAGGAGGGCACAGAAAGACCAGCCCGATAGTCGCAGAACCCAAGGCACTGTTAGAACTAGAGAAGCGTCCAAAATACACGTCTCTCCAATCCAGAAAGGCAGAGGAAATGCTGGAGCCCAGAAAAAAAAAATAAGACGAAGGCCTAGCATTCATGCCATCACGATAATTAGATCCATTTGTGGTAATTAGGGAATTGGGAAACAATCGTCATGGATTTATCTGCCACAGTCCAGGGAATTACAACTGTCCACAGCTTCAGAGTTATGTCTTATATAGATAAATGTAATGGAATATTGCGAATTTGTACTATCACATGAAGTGGGAGAATTTATAATCTTCTTGGTTTTTACTCGTCTCCTTAGTTCTTATTCTAACCACAGAATCTAGGCTGATCCACACTGTGGTAATCAATATTCCATATGCAATGTCTATATATTTAAATATATATTATTTTAGTGGAAATCTGAAAAAAAGAAGGTGACCTGCTGTATCTATATTAAAGTAATTATTCTTTGGAGGAAATAGTGCTTTTCTTACTCTAAAATTAGAAATGCATTAAATGGTAAACTCTGATTTATAGTCCATCCTTGCTTACACCTCGTCAATGTTTGAGCTGAGTAGGTAAGATTGTGCAACCCTCGAAGTGGGTGGTTGGCAAAGTGACCCAACAATTCCACTCAGGGAAGTGAACATGCAGAGTTTTAGAAAACAGAACAGAGTTGCAATCATAAGTTCATGTGGATAATATAATTTGGTTTTCAAAAACAATTCAGGGAGGCAATCAAGTGAACTTAGAGATGTGGTTGAATTCAGCCTAGAAAAATAAACGTTAAAGTCTGATTCTAGATACCTGACAATAGCAAACATTTCAAATTAGGAGTTCTAAATAAGAAACTAGTAATTGACACTCCTCACCCCTCAACTCTCAACACATAGTTGAGACATTATGATATTCTATTATTTCTTTGTATTTGTACATAGCCCTCTTGGGTTCTCAGGGGCCATGCTGAGAACCACCTTAGGTAGTGAATAATTTTGACTCTGTTACTACAAATGGATGGTTGACTGAGGACGAATGAACAATTCTTGTCTTTGAGATATCCATTCTGAATTACAAATATACCCCTTTTCTTCAAATATATATGTATATACATATATAATATATACATCTATCTTTTGTTGCTGTTCCCTAGAGCTTTACATTTAGAATAGTTTAGAGTGAAATTTAATTAAATCACATCTGTGCTATTGCAAAAGAAATGATACTCAAAGATTTTCAGGCCATAGTCAGGAAAGTAGGAAACAAAAAGAGCAAGCAAAAAGGAGAACTTGGCTGTGGTTTAATTGTTTTCTCTTGTGTATTGGGGGTGGGGGGAAGGGTGGTGTTGGGGAAAAGAGCGCAGCTTCATTTACACTATAGGCTGGAAATTCTGCCACATATCCATTGAGAGAAAAATGTCATGCAAATATTTTTCAAATGACATAGAGTTAACTAAATCCAATACATGTTTTTGCCATGAACTTCCCATTTAGAAGTTTTTAAAATCAGATATTTTAAAAGAAAATGTAACTCACATGTTACTGATTCGTTCACACTTATTGTTTTGTATGAGCAAGTCAGTGTCCAACAACCTTTAGTTTTTTCAATAGTGAGGACAGATTTTTACAGCACCAAAAAGGACCTTGAACCTGGAAAGTTTCAGATTTCATTTTAAACTCAGAACCCAAGGAATTTGAGCGGGTTCTAAAATTGGCAATAAGCCTTCTCTGCAGTTAACATATTGATGGAATTATATATGTATGTACATAGGGATTAAAAGTGGAGCTGTAAAAGCTGTTTTGATATTGATGCTAGATATATCCATTTTGAATTTCTAGTTTGTTTGTCACGAGGAAACAATTGGTCACTTGTTTTAATACACAATTTTATACATTGACCCATATCCTTAAACATACAATAAGTGTTATCAAACATGTAACAAAGTTGGTGTATGGAAAATGCATAATTTTCCCTAAGGGTTATTTGCTAATATGGAACACAGGCTTCTAAAATGTGATGAAAGGCAGGACTGTGGAACAATGGGTCATGATGGCTAATTTTATAGGGAACACATGCATACGATATAATTTAAAACACATGCTACAGCAGTTATAGGAGAAGTCTCAGAGAATTAGAAAGGAATTCTGCTTCATAAAAAAAGAAAACAGTTCCTCCTTTCTCCTGACAAAACTGCATTTCTCCTCTAGGAACAAGATCCTATTCACTAACGCTTTAAACAATTGCCCAGCCCACCCACACCTCACCAGCCCTTCTCTCAATTCTCTTCCAGGTAGGGCGCCTCCACCACCTGCTGCCTCTTAGGGACCAAATGGGAAGTTAAAAGCTAATAGTCCAGTAAGCATCTGGCGTCTTCATAATGTGATATTTATTCAATGTGTTTCAAGACTAAAATCTTGCGTGTTATCTCTTTTCTCTCTCTATTATGCAAGAGCACAAGCAGTAGACTGTAATAGACTTTTTAAGGGAAAGGAACAGGTCGTTCTGGCCATTTTGCTAGACAGAGGCTTTTGGCTTAAGGTGAAAATCTAAAGCAAGTTAGGCTAGTTAGTGTTCCATCTTGATCATCTTCAAGGGCGGCAAGACAATCAACTTCTAAACAATTGGTTGCAATAATTTCATCACAACCCACCCTTTCCCTTTCCCCTCAAAAAAAGAAAGAAAAGGAGAAAAATCTCTTTCTTACTATGATTTAAGCCTATTTCCTCTTTCTTTATTCATTTCTTTAGGAAGCGGGAGAGCTATTTGCTAGTAACCTCATCATAATTCTTCATATTCTTGAAGACAAACATCAATTCATCATCAAAACTCAAAAGCTTTTTCAAATATCTTTTTGCATGATTCTTGTATATATTTTGAGAAAATAAAAGTTTGACACATATTGCCTTAGTCTTTCTTCTGTAGCTAAACTATACCAATTTACTTACTCTTTACAATTTTTATTTTTAAAATAACTCGACAATGTATAATTTTCAACTGTTTTTTAAATGTCTCCAAACTAGAGCAACGCTAAGCAAATGGTTCATCCAATCCATTGCATGCATGCCTCCTGAGCTGTGACAATGTGGTCTGTCTTTTTCTTACACGTAGTCACTTTTTTGCCAGTAAGTACTGTTCTGTTTCGATATCCCATTATTGCATGGGTAACTTTATCCCAGCTTTGGATGCTCGTCCCCCTAGTTCACATTGTTGGGAAATCTCTCATCAGTGTTAGTATCACTATGAAGATGGTGAAAATTTTGTAAAAGTGAAAACCTAGAAATCTCTTAAGTATTTAATAGAAGAACAATAGTTAAATAGCAGCTTTGGTGACCTGACACATGCATTCATCACCTCTCTCTCCCCAAAACCCATTAAGGAGAGCAAATGAACTCTATTAAAGAAGATGACACATTGAATATCATTAGAAAGTAATTGTGACAAAATTTTGAAAAGTAGAAAACAGAGAAGTCTATTGACAAACTTAGCAACAGAAGAGAAGGAGTCGACACATTAGGTTCTGAGGCCCCTGGCCTTCACAGCAGCTGCTTTGGAGGCGAGAAGTCAAGGAAACCATGTCTTTAAAAGTTGGACGTGAGACATTTTCTACCTGGAACTTGATAGTCAACAAAATGTATGTAAAGGCAAGAATGTCAAAACACGTTAAACATTCAAAGACCCAGAAGTCCTTGAAAGATCCTCAAGGATCCTTTCTTAGACATCTACTGGCAAATATACTATGAAAAATGAAGGCACTAACTGAGATCAAGCTGTGGTATACAGGGAGCAGGGACTCCAGGAAAGAGATGAGGAGAAGCACCCATGTGACGAGTTTTCATGTGGCTTAGAGCAAACAGCACAGGCAGAAACCTGAGAATAGGAGATTTTCCAGGGAAAATATGGGGGTGGGGAGGCTGCTGCTAGAAGATAGGTTTTTTACATGAAGCAAGACTTTATGTGTACCAAATCACGTAAATGAAAGAAATATGCTGTATGTTAAACAGGGGAGTGATTATATAAATCCTGCTAAATCCATTCAATGGAGTACTATGCAACTATTATGAAAAATTAGACAAATCTACATGTAGTGGTATGGAACAATGCCAAAATGTGCTATTAAATGAAAAGGCAAGGTAAGGAACAGTGCATATGGTATGCTTCCATTACCTCTTTTTAATAAATGAATACAAACTTGCATAGTGAGCATCTATATACACAAACTGTTTATATATATAGATGATTCTTGTTATTTGCAGCAGTTGTAGTCTATAAAGTTACTGAGAATACTAAATTAGTGAATGCTAACTGTTGCCCTAGGGGAAACATAAGGGTAGGTTCCTGCCAGCCTCTGGTCACATTTTTGACAAAGATCAATAAATAACCTGTTTATGTATGTCTCCAGTTAACAACCCTTTTTTAGCATATATTGTGGATTCATTAACATCAAATTTACATTGAATAACTCATGCCTGATTGAAGCTTATCTAACACACATTTTCTCCCTAAGGCAGAGAGCAGCCTTCTTATGCTTAGGAGCACTAGACAGCCCTTCTGCACCACACTTCAGAGCTATTTTAAACAGCAAAATCATAAAAAAAAAAAACAGAAATGCAAAATACATGACACTACGTTCTCCATGAGAAGGACACCTGTTTATAGTATGGGGGTGAAGCCGAATGTGCTACCTCACTCCACGTCAGCTGGGATCACATGCACCAGGCAACTCCAGTTTCTCACTGCTTTGCTCCTGCCTGCAAATGACAGCAGAAGTGCCATGAGTACCGATATTGAGGATACAGATATATTTTGATGAGTCAGCAAATTTGAGACCGTGGCGTCTGAAATAATGAGGATTGAAGGTATCTATAAGCAGACTAAACCTGGAAGAATCTGCAGTTATCAGGTGATGATAGCTATGGGAGTGGGGGAGATGCCTGGAAAGAGGGTTGGAAGGTAAAGCTTCCTTTAACTCTGTACCTTTCACCATCATTTGAACGTTTTTATCATGTGCATATTTTACCTATTCTAAAAGACTGTTTTCACCATACTGTGTTCTCAAAATTGTGTTCCCCTTAACCCAATCTTATCCTACCAACCACTTATCCTGCTCTTCTTTCTCTTTTCTTTTTCCCTATGGAAGTGATCACATGCTAACTTACTACATAATTTACTACTGTATTATCTTTTTTACTTTTCCCTTCTCTCCCTTTGTTAGAACATAAATTCCAAGAGAGCAGGGAATTCCCACTGCTTTGCTCTGTATCCCTAGTACCTAGAGAAGAATGTGGCATGACTAGGGTCATCTGTAAATATTTATTGAATGAATACATTTTTAAAAAGTCTCTAGACATGAAGGTAGACCCAATCCCAGCCTGATTAGGTCAAGGATGAGCTCTACTAGTCTGACCTGTGAGCATTTGTTTCAGGAACACAGGCCTTGTCACCAAAGTGGTTTTAGGCTTATATCCTAGAAAAATTGAGACTACATTTACAATACATTCATTGTGTATACACATGTAGTGAGAGTTCCTAGAGGAAGAACTTGGGGTAGGAGCAGGGTTTGGGGAAGAAGTACATCTTTCTCTACTAGGCATACAGTTTAGAGAGGAAGTAACATGATGACCACTGAGAAAAAAGAAAGGGTGACCTCTCTTTGTCAGAGAGAAGTGGTGACTAAGCACATTGTCTTGGACTGGCACCTGAAGTAGGCATGAAAATGATCTATAGTAATGAGCTCAATATGAACTGACAACAATATGCATGAAACAAAATAAATGCTTGGTATATTTCATCTTAAAGGATGCAATGAAAAATTACACAATAACATGGGAAGATGTCTCTATAGATTATAAGTACAAAGCTATACAATGAAGTAGAATTTCTTGTCATTCCAGTTTCTCTTTTCATTCAACTGTAACAATACACATTTTACAGAAAAATAAGGAGATAATTTGCACAAAAAAAGTTGTAACAGTGGTTATATTCAGGTAATGACATACTTTTTATTTTCATTATAGTACTGCATTTTTAATATGAGAAAGGGATAATAAAAACGGAATGTACTTTTCCCTGAAATATAGGTAGGAATAAATGTTTATATATCTATTTTAAGTAAATGATTTAGACTACCTTTTTGAAATCACCTCTTTGGTTCTTGTCTTAAATTTTTTTAAATCTGTCAACCCAAAACATATTTGAAAACCTATGTTTTTAAAGGCATTGTGCTAGAATCTTTGAGGAATATAAGAGCATTTCTTTTACCCAAAGGAAATATTAATCTAGTTGAGGAAATAAGATGCATGTGAAATAACTGAAAAAACTGGGTATTAAGTGTCTGTGACGGTGGAATGGTGTAGACATAGCAGAAGAGTTCGTGAGAAGGAAAGATCAGTTTTGCTCAGGGAGGTATGGGGACCTCAAGGAGGTAGCAAGAAGAACTTCCAGGGAGAAAACCTGCCTTGGGAAAAGGAGCACAGTAAGGAGTTTGGGAGCCCTCACTTAGAGATGTGGGTCTCAGTGTAGCTGGCACTGCAGGATGCTTCCAGTTTTCAGCGTCCTGGAACACAGATTGCCAGGAGTGATGTAACGGAGACCCTAAGCTTTGGAGACAGCTGGGCAGATGTTCAAATCCAAGCTCGGCCGCTATGTGATGTTGACCAAGGAAAGCCATTTCTCGAGGCAGAAGTCTCTGCAGTGAGGTTTATGGAGAGGCCAGGGTGCAACTGACAATGTCCCTGGCACACGTGGCCGCTGGAGAGATGCCAGCTCCTTGCTCTGCTCTCTCCTCCCTGTTTTCCCAACTTCCGGGCCAAGGAGAAAGGACAAATCATCCTTCTCCTTTTAAAGGTGAGATAACCAAGTTCCAAAGATGTCCACTAACTTACTTTCAATTATTAAAGATAAAAAATAGTGAACTCAGAACATCTGATTTTCCACTCAGTGATGGTGACTTTCCATGATGATTAAAATCCTATAAAAATGCAATAAATTAGGATGTGGGGATTTTTTTTTTTTTTTTTTTTTTTGCGTTTGCATGAGATGGTTGCTCATCGTGAGACTTCACAGGCTGTTCTCCAATGTGATGGATTCACCACAGTCCAAGTTCTGTTCCACAATTTTGTAGACTCATAAACAGGATTTTCTGAGCACACAGAGACTGTATCAAACTCACACTAATTAATTCACAGGGGACATTCTTTGAGAAGCAAACTGTCCCTTAACTATCTCTGTAAACCCAGTGCCTAGTGTCAGACCTGGAACAAAACAGACAATCAACATATATCAGTTGTTCATAAAATCAGAATGCAAATTTATTAATTTATAATAAAGATATAAATGTCAAAAGTCCTGGGCACCTGCACTCTGAAGGAAAAAAACAAAAACATTCAAAGAACCAAACAGGATTCAGGATACTTTGTGAGTCTACCTTGGAGAGCAGAGGACACTGAACCTTCCCAATGTGTATGGCCCCAGGCCTGGGGTGGTCAGCCCTCAGAGGGGCCCTGGGACGACTGGTCCACACCTCACCATCTCATTGTCTTCGTCTATCAGGGTGGCCATGACAGATTCCACACAATGTATGGATGGCTCGAACAGCAGAAATCTGTCTCACAATTTTGGAGGCAAGAAGCCCTACATTAGGGTTTCAACATAGTTTCTCCTGGAGTCTGAAGAGGTCTGGTGTTCACCGTCATAGCTCCTTGGCTTATACCTCAGCCTCCAACACATGGCGAACTGCCTCATTCTCTAGTTTCTTCTGACTTTCTCTGACCGCACCTGAATTTCTGCTGCCTTACAAGGATGCTCCTCACAGGGAAGAAGCCACACCCTGACCCAATTTGGCCTGGTCTAAATATCATCTTTGAACAACCTAGTCACAAATGAATCCACACCTGAAGTAATAATAACGTCCTCAAAGGTCCCATTTAGAAATGAGTCCACCCATGCAGGAACAGAGAGCAAGACTAGAATATGTCTTTTGTGGGGGGCATGATTGAATCCCTAACAGGAATGTCTCCCTTTTCCTCTCTGATGTTTGTCTCTCCATTACATTGCCTTTCTTCTCCCTATGTCTGGTGATCATGTTTTCTTCAGATGTATTTAGTTTTCAGTTAAAAATTATTCTGGCTGTGAGTCTTCAAGAATGACTTTGCGTTTCTCGGATCACACCCCCTTCCATTGATTTTATAGTCTAGCTTTCAGAAGGCACCTTGTTTTCCATTTGATGGGGGTATACTGTTATCTGCCCACCATCTTTTGAGATGGTGCCAGCCTTCTTGTATCTGAAAGCCCTGGCTGTAAATGCCTCTCTTCTCTCCCACTCAGGAAAGGATCTCAGAATACAGCCGAGGGAGTGACATTTCAGCATGACCTTGATTTTTCTCTGTCTTCCACACGAAAGTAAATCATTTGCAAACTTTGAACTATTAATAGTAACAAATTACTTTCAACAGAGCTCGCAGCAGATTGTGACACACCATTGGATCTTGACCTCTGTGTGGAGTGGAGAAAATAAATGGTTGTTTTCTCTCTCAAAGTTCTCGTGTTTGAGGGGACAGCATCTAAACAATTTTACCTCAAGTTACTTAACACAGAAAATACATTTTCCATCATAAAGATCTCTTTCCGTGCACTTTTAAAGCCAGGGAGAATTACAGCCACTCTTTACCAGTGGGACATTATTTCTGTGCCCAGAAAAGGTTTAGGAAAGTCATATATGTTATTATTTTAAAAAATTATGAGTCTATTCACCTAAAACAAAGCAAGCAAGCAGGAAAAGGTGAAAAAAAAGAAGAACCAAATTCTAGATTCTTAGGGTGTTTAAGTTTCAAGACAACTAAATATAAACCCACAGCTTTCTTTTTTTCCATTAAGTCAAGAACTTCTAATTCTAGCAGAAGTCTGAGCTATGATGATTTAACCCTGAGCTCTGCTGTATATTTTCTCTTCCCCTCCTTCTAGTTGTAGGTCAAAAGATAAGTCATTAGGGACGTGTCTTTCCTGTCTCATCTTTTCCTTCCTCCTTTCTTAAAATTTTGTGGGAACTCAACTTGAGAAAGCACTTAAGGGAGCTGGGCTTTGCTAACTTCTGAAGTGTCCTCCATAATTTTTACTTACCTATTTCCAAGTAGATTTTTCTCTCAGGGCATGGAACACAGCAACTCGATAAAAAAGGCAGCATCCTTATATGAACTCTTTTTATATTCTTTGTATTAATTTAATAAGGGTCTCTATGAAATCAATTTTCTTACTTATAACCATTACTTTCATACTATCTGTCCTCTCTCCATTACCTACCCTACTGATAATTCCTTGGAGAAGAATTTAAGGAAAATGTGTTTAGCAAATGTCATCACTCTAGGTATCTGCATCTGTATTCTCTTCGGTTTCAGTTTTCTTTCTGAAATGTGAACTATTTCATGTTGAATGAAGAATCATATTCTGCCAAGAATGCAAACACTGAAATGTCTCTTCATTTCAAGCACACAGTGTAAGATTTTTGCCTGCTAAGCAGTCCAAAACCTTGGTTCTCCGTCTTCCTCAAGGTTGGCTCTTGTCCAGTAGAGTTCGAGTGGCCACGGCTGAATGGTGGCACCCCTCATGATGATTTCCAACAGCAAGACAGAATAAAATATGACTTCATAGGATTTCCTGCCACAAACACTGAAGAATTAACATGGGCAAATATTCAGTTATGGAGGACTAAGGAAATGTCTTCCTCTGTATCACTGATAGTAGATATTGAAAAGGCTGAGGGTTTTTACATTCTCTCCTTCACTATATTCTTTTTTTTTCCAATGGATGCGTGACTTCTGAGGGAAAAGAGAGAAAATCAAATAAAAATTAAGAGAAAAATAGTGAAGACGCATGAACCATGAGGCTACATCTATACAAACAGGATGAGGAGAGTCCCACCTTTATGTATTTAAGGCAATGCCTTCCCATGATGAAGTCCATCAAGGCATTCAGTGAACAAAGGGATGTCTATTCTTTAAGTAACAGAAAGGAAATGCAAACTCCTGAGTTTACACTTTCCTATAATGATTTTTCTTTGACTTCTATATCTAGAGATATTAGAAATATGTGATCTTAGAAGCAAACACAGACATTCTCTTATCCAACAATCAGGCATTCTTTCCCTGGCTTCCCTGAGAGAGAACTCAACCTGACAGCAGCTTAGCTTTAGGGTAGTTCCAGTGAACTCGTTCAGACTTGCAGGCAGGATATGGAAAGACAAAACTTAAAATCACGCTGACCCTAACCTACCCACAGTGAATTCTGACACCCTAACAACTTTACAAAAAGGCAGGGAGTTTGAGGCCAAGCCCTGCCTCTCAGCCAAGTCAACCTCATCATCAGCTAAAATGCACATGCCCCTGACTATCTACCTGTCCCTGTTCCTTCCTGACCTCTGTCCTGCTGTGATCTTCTGGCCTCTTGACATTGTGCAACTGCTCTTAAACATTTCTTTCCTTTGCCATCTGAAACCTCTGTTCTTCTGTAAATCAATCGACTTTCTACCTCAACCTCTTCCTGTGAAACTCTCTTCCTTGTCCCCTTTTCTTACAGAAATCTGGCAGACCCCTGAAGCCACTATTTCTAGTAAAGTTCTTTGGAGAGAAAACAGCTCCTTTCCATACACCCAGATCTTGTGGCTCTAAATGGTAGAGTGTAGGACTCCTGAGTCCTCTCAATCTCAGTATGTTTATGGAAACAGGCAAGCCATTGATATGAAGATGAGCCAACTGGGGGCACAAAGGAAGTGGTAGAGGATGTGATATACCCCAGGTGAATACAGCACCTCCCTGCCAGAGAGGGTTTTAGCCATTCAGGACCAAGAGCAAACACTTGCCAATCTTCTAGTTTTTCAAAAGAATCCAGAAATTCATGTTTTCATGGTGGGAGCTCTCTATTTTAAACATCAGCAACCAACGTAATATGGTCAAAGACTGTGGAACAAATAAAACTTTTCCGTAGACCACATATGAGCTGTAGCTTGTAAGTTTGTAACTTTTATTCGACTCTTCCTTTATCAACTCTCAGACTATCCCTCTTTCACCTACATACCAGAACCTCCCCCTTCTGATGCTCCTGAAGTCTGTTTTTTTTTTCTCTTTCAACTTTAGTCTTCACTCTTGGAATGGCCACCTAACTCTTCCTATAGATTTTATTCTCCCATAACTCACTCTTCACACTCTATGCCTTGCTCTTCTATGCAGTTGGGGTGGGCAAACTTTTCTGTAAAGATTCACATAGTCCATCTTGCTTACTTTGCTGGCCTTATGGTCTGTTGCAACAACTCAGCTGTGCTGTTATAGCATGAAAACAGTCCTAGGCAATATGCAAATGGATGAATGTAGCTGTGTTCCAGTAAATCTTTATTTACAAAAACAGGTGGTAGGCTGGATTTGACCTCTAAGCCACAATTTGCTGCTGTCTGATCTAAAGGAAGAAGAAAGAGATCCTTAGCATGGAATATAAGGCCATCCACAATTTGTCTATAGTCTACTCTTCCAGCTTTATTTACCAGTCATTTTCCTTTGTGTTAGTCAGCTGTGATGATAAACCACAATGATCATTCACCCAGCACTTTCTAGATGCTGGGTACTGTTTTCACTATTTATCTCTAGTAATTCATCTAGTTAACAAAAATGTAAGAGATAGGCAGCTTTGTTGTACAGATGAATAAATTGAAGCATAGAGAGATTAATTAATTTGCCCAATATGTAACCAATAAGCAGAAAAGCCAGGATTTGAACCCAGACTGTCTAAGTGCAGTGTTTTATAACTGCTGTTTTGGATTCCTAGAGTTGCTCTAAGAAGTCACCACAATCTGGGTGGCTTCACACAACCACACTCAATTGTCCCATAGTTCTGGGGGCTAGTGGAATTGAGATATCGGGATTTAAGGGATGATTTTCATTGCTGAATCATTATATAGATATTCCTTTTTTGTTTTCTGGTATATTAGAGTAGACAGAGGGAAATACCTGAAATCTCTAAATTGTCGTCCAGCTGCTTTGATCTCTGATAATGATCATATAGCCCTTATCCTCTGCCCCTGTGACTGTACAATCCTTGTGGCTAACCTTCATTTGCACCTAGTTATCCAGTTGTTTAGCTTGGGAGTCTTGTAATCACTAAAGACAGCCCCTAATGTTTATTATGAAGGGTCTTGGGTCAGCCCAGAACTAACCCACCCCAAGTTCAAAGTAATCTTCATGACCAAGACTGGATCTAAGCAAAATGGGCCCGCCTGACATTCCACCATTTTCTTACATGGTTCTGTGACTAAGCATGGAATCAATCTGCACATGCTCAATAATCAGATCACCTCTAGTTATATCATCTGGGGCCACTGTACCCATTATCCTAAACCTGCCCATCTTTTCTCTAAGAAAACTATCAGAATTGCTGCAGTTTAGGGAGACAGATTTTGGGCCACTAGGCCATCTGCTGTCCTACTACACATCTAGTAATAAACTCTTCCTCTCTTTGAAACCCCAGTGTCTCAGGAATCGGTTTTTGAGCACATGTGCAAAAGATCCATGGCCTTTGCCTGTAACACTAGAAGTTTGAAATAAAGATTTCAGAATGGCTGTGTTCCTTCTCAAACTTGTAGAGGGAAACCTTTCCTTGTCTCAAACAAATTTTGTGGGGGGATCTTGGGAATCCCTGGCATCCTTTGGTTTGTGGCAGCCTCTCTCCAGTATCTGCCTGGATCTTCATCTGGCCTTCTTCCCAGGGCCTCTGTTTCTCTCTCTCTTTTCTCCCTTCTTGTAAGGGCACAAGTCACATTGGACTAAGGTCCCATCCAGCTACAGTAGGACTTCACTTTAACCTCACTAATTCTATTTGTTAGACTCAATTTCTAAATGTTAGAGCCACATATTAAAAGGATAAGGACTGCAATGTCTACCCTAGCAGCCATCGTGCCCAGCCTTCTTTGCTGGCATGTCACCATGCTGCTTTAAGCATGATGTTCTCTTTATCTGGCAAACTCAACAAATGTCTCTTCTCTGGCAAGTCTTCCATGACTTCACACCTCCACCTTGACAGTATTTAAATGACTCCTGAGCTGTGCTTAAAAGCTCTTCTGACATATTCTGATTACTGTGCTTTTAAAATTTCAGTAACGGTCCAATTCTGACAGTGGTGATCTCTTTCAGATGAGGGCATCTATTGTCATTCGTCTTTGTGCATCTGGGCCCAGGATGCCTTCCTGACAATGGCAGGTACATGGCCATCGTTTGTGGAATTGAATGATTAACTTATCGTAGTTGATTTTTGTTTTGTTGATTTCTTACCTGTATTTACTTGCTTTTAGAAAGTAATGAAGTTTTATTTACCCTAGAGTTCCTACCATTCCCAATTTATCCATCAGGTTATTCTCTCTTTTTTTTTACTTTCCTGCCGAGTTAGAGTCTGGGTTTAGGTTGCCTCCAAAGCAGTTCCTGAGATACAGATTCATGTGCAAACTATTCACTTGGGAAAAGAACAATGGGTTGTAATGGGGGATGAGGCAACAAGGGAAAGCAGCCCATTATCCAACCCTCAACTGAAATCCTTCTAGAGCTTAATCCCAAAGGCTCCTGGGGAGCACTTACCTCAGGGTTATCCCTTCCAAGCGGTAAGGTTGCTGGGTGTTTATATGCCACCTCCTCACAGTCCCTGAATGAGGCTAATTCCAAGGTTATCTAAAACCTGAGCATATCTAGAATGCTGCACAGGTAGACAATTAGGCTTTGCTGGCCAGAGGAAGCTCTGGGGGGAGGACATGCAGATGTTAGAATTTGCAAGTTCAGCTGGCATGTGCAGCAGTGGTGACGATGTGTGCAAGGGACAGCAGGGCCAAGAGCTCCACTCC
This sequence comes from Tamandua tetradactyla, assembly GCF_023851605.1. Lineage (NCBI taxonomy): Eukaryota > Metazoa > Chordata > Mammalia > Pilosa > Myrmecophagidae > Tamandua > Tamandua tetradactyla. The sequence goes on from NC_135351.1 coordinate 39,977,672, forward strand.
AGTATCTCTCCAGCTCCTAAGGCTGCTGGGCAAGTGAGGAGACCATCACTCCCCTCTCTGCTTTAGCTTAAATGAGACTTTTGAAGGTATCTGTTGAGCTGTAATCTTCCTTAATTACTGCAATTTGCTTCTGTCTTTTTGGGGGTGTGTATTTAGGAAAATAGCCTCTGTATCTCTTGCTAGAAAAGGTGACTTCAGGTGGAATAGGCAAATATATTCTCTGCTTGACTCTGGGGTGGTCTTTAGTTAAGGCTAGCCTTCGATTCCAGAGTATGTATGTATGTTCTTTATATCAGAGCTATCACATTGTCGTTTCTCTCACATCAGCATCTTTTATACAAGGCAATGTCTTCAGTTACCCGTTATAGCAAACAGCCATGATGCAGGCAGCACAATGAGTCTGGGAGACTCACGGAAGAGAAAGGAACGATGGCTGTCTCCTCCAGTGCAGAGATGCGTGCACATGGCAGATGCTTAAAGTGAAATGCAGTAATTGTGGAAATAAAGAGAAAGGCAAAGTCGAAGGGTTATGCTAGGATGATGGACTAATTATCTTATGAGAACAAATATACCTGAGGGTATTCTAAAATGTTCCTATAATGGAGAGAGTTCCTTATTATTTCAGTAACTAGAAGGCTGTCATAATTTGGAATGACTTTAAGGTTTTTGTTCATTTTTATAAGGGGCACTATTTGGGAGAAGAACTGCTAGCTTAAACCATCTCCTCTTAAAGGCTGACAAAAGAAAGACTATTAAGAGTTTTCTTTATTTAGGTCTTGAAATAAAGAAATAGCAACTGTTAGGCAGCAGAGAGGAGGGGCTTAGGAGAAACTTAGCACCTAAAGGACACAGGAATAGGGCATTTGTGGCTTCTGGGAAGAGAAGGGGAAAGAGAGGGTAAAAGTGAAACTGGGTTTTGAGCTTGAAAAACCAAGGTAAGCATGTTACAGGAAGCAGGATGGCTGCCACTGTGGGCTTAGGTTCACAAGGGACAAGCCAAACTGAAAGTGCCTAAAGCTGCCCAAGCCTGAAACTCATACCTCTCAATCCCCCTAGACAGGAATCATTCTAGCAAGGCCTTTGGAAAACAGTGAAAATAATAGTAGTCATCATCGTAACAGCAATAAATATTTCCATTTCCACAGTGGTGGTAATGCAGGTTTTTCTTTTAGGAATTTCTCACACAGCTTGGCAAGATTCTGTCCACGCAGCAGATGATATCCATTATTTCTGACAGCCTCATGCTCTCACGTTCTCATCCTTTGCAATCAGTCTTAGCAAAGGAAATCTAAAGTTCAGTAACAACAATAAAAGTGTAACAACTATTATGTCTACAGATGGCACATGCAAGCTGAGAACTGTTAAGTCATCTTTCTAGTCAATGTCCTTCCTCTATTTATTTGGGCTCACATGGCCCCAAAGGCCTTCTGTTTTGCATCCCTGGAGGAATGATTCATATAGAACCCACTGTGTGCTGGACATTGTGCATGCCACCTCCAATTCTCCCAACACGGCTGCCATTTTGTCCAGTCATTGGTGGTTATCACCTATAGTCACAGCTTGATTTCTCCCCTCTGCTTTTCCCAAATACTCCTGCCAGGATAGTCTCTCAGCCACAGGGTCCCCCAGCAGCCAGTAAAAGGGACACAGAACCCAGCCTGCATACCCTTCTAGCTCTGCTATGTGGCCTCCACGCCCGACTGCTATGCCACCCGTAGTACCTGCATTCTCCACTCTCCAGCCTCACCCAGGTCCTTGTTTCATGATAGCTTCTACTTCTTTGACATTTCTGACCCATGAGTCAGGTTCTCAATCTCCCTGACATAATGACTTATTTCTAAAGCATTAACAATGGACAGAAAAGGAAACTAAGAAAGGATATGATTATCTTTTTACTGTCATCACCTTTTCAAAAAAATTTCCTCCTCCTCTTTGAAATAAAGCTGAAAAGATGAAATTACTTCTCTCCCCTCCTCTCCCTCCCCTCTCTTCCTCTCCCTTCCCTGCTCTACTCCTTCCATCCACTCCCCTCTTCTTTCTTTCTCATATACACACATGCATACACACATGCACTCATCAGTGCATCAAACTCTTCTTCTTGACCCTTCAGCTTCAAAATTTGGCCCTTGATCTTCCCCTTGATGCACTAATGGACCCTTACAAAGTCACCACATTACACTAACATGTTCCAAGTGCTTCTTGCTTTATATTGGTCTTCCTTATACATATATCACATTTTCTTCTCAAAACTGCCCTCCACATTAACATAAATTACCGACACTTGAAGGAGTCAAAGTAAAAGCCTTGTCTTTGCTTTCAGTACAAAGTAGAAGAGAAGAGTAGGACGCAAGTTTTCATCTGCCTTCAAAGTCCATGAAGTTTTCATTACATTGGGTTATCTCAACAGATTAATCATATGGGAACCTCAATGGTACTTTAGAAGGATGTTGAGAAAGAGAAAGATGACAACTTGTTGAATCTGTTTCTGTTGAGAAGGGAGCCCATTATACCATTCAAAATATTGTCAGCTTTGCTACAGTTATTAAATGTTGCATTAGGCAGTATGGAGATTTGCCTAATCACTAAACCTCATGGGATTTTTCACAATATGTCTTTAAATCTTAATTGTATTAATTTATGCAGGTTGGGGTAAGACTAAAATGTTAATTGTAATACATACAACTTTTAAATTCATAAATTATATATAATATACATGCATGTAATACCATATATATAGTGAGGTTATCTTTTGATATTAATCAATTCTCGTATTTTTTCACTGTACCGACTGTCTCCAATCCTATTAGTTTAGGGGTTTTACTGTCCCCAAGGCAAAGGGATCCAGTGGAATTAAAAAAGCAAAGATGTTATACTTGGCTTTTAAAGATAGAAAGATTTAGGAAAGAATTTGGCTCCCCAGGCCAGGCAAGAAAATTTGGGAGGATAACCAAGGGTTAGAAATAGGAATGTCTATACTTAGAGTAGAATGCACCATCCTTCACATTTCCACTCCTGAGATTTTTGGGTATTGAGAATAGAGTGAATATTTATTTCATTCCTTGAGGGAAGTTTGGAAGGTAGTAAGCACTATTATTCCACACCAACACGTTGCAGTAAGAGTTAGATAGAAATTGCAGAGGCATGTTCAGTCTGGAATTCTGTGTGTGGGGAGGTTACCAACGTACCCCCCAGTAACAGAGCAGGGTCAGACAAGGAGGGCTGGTGCACAGGGTGACAGGGTTAACAGGGCATGTTCTCTAGAATTACAGTGTGAAACAAGATTTCAGAAGTCTGTGAGCTATTGAGAAAGTGTTCATCAGTAAAAACCTGTAAGAGAGTGAATGTATCAGAACAGAGCAGGGAAAGGAGCTGAGAAAAAACGTGGTTCTGGGTAAAGTCTAATCTTGGGTCCTCTGAGCATGAACTGAATCACAGAGCTGGGTCTGCTTGAGGCCAAGGATAGACCTTTTATACCCCATATTAGTCCTTCATTAGCATGGGGTCCCAGACAAAGCAACTCCTGTCAACCAAGGGCAATTCTCCAAGGCAATGTGTGTCTGTAAGCCATTAGCAGCCACCATTCAGAGCACTTGGTGATGGGGACATTTGGCCAAGAGGAACTGGGTGGGGCACCAACATCTACTGCACAGGGAATAGTGTAGGATCCAGGGAGTGACAGGGGAGCAGCAAGGCAATCTGCCGAGGGATCCAGAGCAAGGCACAGAGACTTGCCAATAGCCCAGAGGTCCTGCAGTCATACTGAAAATATTTCTTCCCAAGGATGGCAGAGCCAGCCATGTGACTTAAGCTTGTGGCCCTTATGTATCTTAACAGATGAGAACCTGAAAGGTGGCTGACAGCAATTTTCACAGACCTGGATACATTTCAGTGAATTTCTGGGTGGGAAAACTATAGACTAGATGTTACTCATACCCTCCTCAAATTTTTACTATGCTAATTGAGGAAGAAGAATACAACTTAGGAGAAAGTGAGAGGTTTGGGGAGAAGGAAAATGCTGAATGATTTTGCTTTATTTAAAATAACTTTATTTAAATATAATTCATATGCCACAAATACAGTCATTATAAGTGTACAATTTAATGGTTTTTAATAAATTTATGGAACTCTGAAACCACTGCAACAGTCCAGTTTTAGAACATTTCCTTCACCCTAGAACAATCTCCCCTACCTGTTTTCAGTCATTCCCTATTCCTACCTTCAGCCCCAGGTAGCCATTAAGCTGATTTCTGTATCTACAGATTTATCTGTGAATTTAGAAATTTCACAGGAATGGAATGATACACTGTGTAGTCTTTTATGTCTGTCTTCTTTCAATTAATATAATGTGTTTTAGGTTCATTCATATTTTTGATGTATCAGTACCTTCATTTTTATTGCCTAGTAGTGTTCCCTTACACAGATATACCACACTTTAGAATGGATAAATTCACTAGATGATGGTCATTTACATTGTTTCCAATTTTGGATTAGTATGGATAGTGCTGCAATAAACATTTACTTACATGTATTTGCATGGACATGTGTTTTCATTCCTCTTGGGTGGATACTTAGGAGTAGAATTGCTGGGTCATATGACAACTTAATTTTCAACTTTTGGGGAACTGTTAAACTGTTGTTTGAATATAAGGTTTCTCTTGGGTCATGCTTTTTGTTCAGTCTGGCATTATCTGCTTTTTGATTGGAATGTTTAGTCCATTTATATTTAATGTAATTATTAATCAGGTTAGATTTATGTCTGTCTTTTGTTTGTTTTCTATATATTACTTGCTTTTTTTGTTCTTATTTCTACTTTTACAAAAAACTTTCTTTTTTGGTAAGCAAATATTTTTTAGTGCTCTATTTTAGTTCTCCTGTTGACTTTGTAAACCATATTTTGAGTCATTTTTATTGGTTGCTCTAAGGATTGCAATATGTATTTTAACTTACTTCAGTAAGTGTACTTCAGATTAATTCTGACATAATTCCAGTAAAGTATGGTGAGTTTATTTTAATATAACTGTAATTCCTCATCCTTCTTTGTGTATTAATTCCTGATATATTATATTTAAGTAAGCTATAATTTCAAAATAACATGCTATAATTATTAATTTATCTAATATTATGTAATTTAAGGAAGTTATGAGAAGAAAATATATATATATACATTTTTTATATTTACCCACTTTTTTTTTTTTTGTCATTTCCAATGTTCTTCATTTCTCCCTGTGGATTCTAGTTGCATCTGGTATCATTTCCTTTTAGCTAAAGAATTTCCTTTAGAATTCTTTGTAAGGCAAGTCTTATAGCATATATTTCTCTCAGTCTTTGTTTATAGGGAATGTCTTAATTTTGCCTTCAGTTTTGAAGGATTGTTTTGTTGGATATAATGTTCTTGGTTGACTGTGATTTCCCTTCAGTTTTTACAATATTTCATTCTACTGCCTTTTGATACAAATGTTTCAGTGAGAGGTAAACTGTTAATCATTGTTATTGTCTGTATGTGATAAATTGTTTCTTTGTGCTTGCTATTTTCAAGAATTTCTTTTTCTCTCTGACTTTTAACAATTTACCTGTAATTTGGCTAGGTGTGAATCTCTGTGCTTAGCAAAATCGGGGTTCATTGAACTTTATGGATCTGTAAATTATTGTTCTAAAGTCAAATTTGGGATGTTTCTGTCCATTAACTCTTCACATATTTCACCTCATACTTTGACTCACTCCTCTCCTGGAACCCTGTCATAAATATGTTGATATACTAGATGTGGTCTTTCGGGTCTCTGAAGCTCTATTAAATTTTCTTCAATGTTTCTCTCTCCATTTTTAAGAATGTATCATTCCTATTGATCTATCATCAAGTTCATGATTCTTTTTCCATTTAAACTCTCCAATATCCATCTGGTTTGTCATTTTTAATAATTTCTATTGATTCATTGCAATTCATTATTTATTAAATCGTTGCCATTCTATTTTCCTTTAACTCCTTAAGCATGGTTTCCTTTAATCCTGTGAATATATTTATAATAGTTGTTTTGGGAGTTTTGCCTGCCAAATGTAACATCTGGGCACACTCAAAGTTAATTTCTATCAACTACATGTTTTTTCTTGCATATGTATCAAATTTTCCTTTTTCTTTACATGTCACAAATTTTTTTGTTGTTGTTTGCAACTGAACATTTTAGATAATATATTTTAGCAGTTCTGGATTCTGATATTTCCCTTTGATGATTGTGGTGCTTTTTCATTTTTGTTGCCTGTAACTAAAATGCAGAATTGATTTTTCCCACAGTGTTCACCCACTGAAGAGTCTGCTCAGTTTTGAGTCTGTATAGTTTAGGGGCTAGCCAGTGATTGTTCCAAAGTTGTGTTCAAACACCTTGAGCCTGTAAGGCCTCTCTCATGTACTGATTGATCTTTGTATGGGTTAATGAGTATATCTAAAAACCAGGTATTTTCCTTGTTTTCTATGCTGTCCCAGCTTTTCTTTGCTAGGATTTCCCAGGTCTTTTCTGTGTATATGGTCTCTCTATCAATTGGGGATGTCTGATGTAGCTGGATCCTCTTGTTTCTCTGCATGTACATGCTGCCTTCACCAAGGATCTGTGGAGAAATTACCCAGATTCTCTATGCTTCTCCATTTCCAGAAGCTCCCTCTTAAATGTCAGGCCAGTAAGACTCTATAACTTTCTATAGCATGGGAATTCAGGCTACTGAGGCTGGGGGCCCTCCTTGTTTATTTTCTACTGAGTTTATTATTGTTATTAACACTGCAACTGGGAGCATGCCCCCTCCAGAAGCTGCCCTGCTTGTCCTCTCCCTCCATTTGAGCTGGCAGGCAGGGATGGAACAAGCCCATGCTGGGATGGTATAGACCCCCCACTTAATTTACCTGATGTGTACAAGTTTTCATAAATAATTTCTTCTTAATTTGTTGTTTGCTTTTGGTTGACTTCTAGAACTCTTAAACTGTTGTTTGTGACAATTCTGAATCAACTTTATAGTTTATTTTTAGAGGGAGGTCGGTTTCTGAACTCCTCACCCCAGTATTGTTGCAAGTCCTGTCCCCTGACTTGCATTTGCATGATAAATAACTAAAAAATCCTGTCAGAGACTTAATTTGACTGGCAATGACTATATTAAGCATGTTGCACATAAAATGGGCACGGAATCTTTGGTCTTCATCCATGAAGAGGTGTGGTCTATTTGTCCTTGAGTCAATGTGGTTTTGATTTATAGAAAACAGCATAAGTGACTACTTATTTCTGGGCCAAGGTCCTGAAGTATTGACACTTTTATTTTATTTCACCTCCTTCTTCAAAACACAGCTCCATGTTCAAAGAAGAGGCACTATGGGGGAGAAGCCTCATGGAGAGGCCCTGGGACACCTGCTGACAGCCTCTGTGAGCAACAGCTGGCCAGCCAGGTGAGGAGTCTTCTAGTAGGTGCATCTTCTAGACCCTCTCAAGCCAACCCAGTTAATTAAGTCTGGAGCAGAAATGAGTGGTTCCTGCCAGGCTTACTCAAATTGTAGATTTGTGAACAAAATAAAGGACGATTGTTGTTTTAAATCATTACGTATCTGGGTGTTTTGTTACGAAGCCTTAAATAACTGGAACATTAATTTTATGCCTTCTTGAAGAATGGAAGTTTGGAATGAAAACTCAAAACAGTTATTATAGTATCCATTTATTATCTACCTAGCTAGTAGGATTTTCATGACCACAAAATTGGATTGTAAAAATATAGCTTAAAATAAAAGGTGTTAACGTAAAGCCTGTTCTCCTTGTTAGAAGGTGGACATGATGTTGAGGAAGGAAGAAATTCATCCAGGTGCATGTGGCACAAAAGAAGAGGACATGATGAGAGGGGAAGGAAAGGAAAGCAGTCAGATATCTGTGCTGGGTTCTCACGTGGTTAGCCCACCACTGGGGAGGCAGCCGTGGACATGGGCTAGGTGCTGGACACTTTTGCCCTGCCATGGATTTGATGCCCTGGGAGGGCTCTAGGGCAGGAGTTTCCCACCAAAGGTCAGGTTAAGAGGGTGGACTGGCATGATAAGGAGACAGAGAGGGCCTGGTTTGCGTTTCTGTTGACCTCCTTTTGTTCTGTATGGTCTGACCACTGATCCGAGAATCAGCCTGCCTTCTCTAGAGTCCCCAGTGGCCACAGCAAAACAGTTAAAGAGTAGAGGTTAAGGATGGCCTGTCAGGGCCAAGGCAGGATGGACAACACAGTTTCAATGGGGCTGAAGGGCCCCACGTAGAGCCAAAGTAGCCTGAACACTGCTTCTGAGCTATGGCCAAGGAAAGAGAAAGACAAATAGACAAAGACACAGAGGGAGACAGAGGCAGAGGGATAGAGTCAGGGAAAGACACAGAGAAAGGGGGAGAGAGACCGAGGAAGACAAAGATGGAGAAGGAGACAGAGAGAAGGAAAATGAGAGAGAGAAACAGGAAGGCAGAGAGAGAATGACATGCAGAGGCAGTGAAAGAAAACAGAGAAAGGGAGAGGGACTAGATTCAAGACAGGAAAGGAGAGGGGAAGAGAGAGGGAAAGAGAGGGAGGGAGAGAGATTCAGAAAAACAGCGAAAGACAGAAACAGAGGGAACTAGAGACAGAGAGAGGGAAGGGGAGATAAGGAAGGAAGGAGAAGGACCATGAGTGGTTCCAGCCTAATGTGGTAGCAACCAATGCCAAAGAAAACTGAGGTCTGAGATGGTAAAATCTCCAAAGCCATAAGTCAAAGAGAGAGGGTTCAGATATAAATTAATTTGGATAATTATCCCAACAGACTGGGCACACCTAGGGCATTTAAAGTACTAAGCCAAACTAAGCTGAGAAATATGTCAGTCACTGGTATACCCTCATTGCAGGTCTGGTGGGTAGAGTGCATATAGGAGAACAGGAGAGGTAGAGGTGCAATGCATAAAGTCCAGTTTATGGCACATCCCAGTCATAATATATAGCTGAGGTACTGCTAGGTGTATAAGGCAAAGAAACCTGACAGAACACTGAGTGAAATACCCTAGAGGTATTTCATGAAAGAATGGCATGCCTTTTGTTTTTCCCACACCTTTTTCCTCTACCTTTGATCACCCTTTATGCAATCAAGCCTCTGTGGACCCAAAACAGGGATGGCCTCTCTTACCTGGGGGCGCTCACCTGAGAGATGGTCTACGGTAGTGGCCCAGCATGTAGGCTCTGGAGCAGAATGCAGGGACTTGAATTCTGGCTCTGCCACTTACTGGCTTAGTGACAAACCATGTAATCTCTCTGGGCCCCAGTGTTCTCATCTGTAAAGTGGAGACAGCCACAGCACGTTCTTTTTAGTAAGGTTTTGATGGTTATACACATTTCTGCATTTGAAAGATTCACTATTATATAATAAGCACTATTAATCCTGGCTGTTATCATTATTATCTTTTGGAAAACCTGGGCTGATTGAGATGACAGCTGGATTGCTCCTGCCCTGGAAGTGACTGGGGTTCTGGTGGGAAGAGTGGCATAGGCAAGAGATGGCCAATGTGGGGGTGAGTGGGTCCCTAACTGTAAGGGTGGATCCATAGACTAGAGCCCCTTCATTTCTCCACAGCACTGTCATCTTGAAGGCAGGAACTTGTCTTGGGGGCAGTGGTTGGTCACTGCTCCTCTGAGGTGCTGCTCTGGTGCCAGGACAGAGAGCGATGGGAAAGCAGAAGCTGTGAAGGCAGAGCAGCCAAAACAGCCATCCATCATGAGGGTTTGGGGGAGAGACTCTTCCATTAACACATCCAACTCCAAACATGACTGGCTCCTGCTGGCAACGCTGATGGAGCTCAGAACTATATGTACTTGACTCTAAAAATAAGAACATTAATTTCCTTCTGTGCTAATGACACTAAACCAATGAATAAGCACAGCAATGCTCAAAATCAGAAGGTAGTTGACATAATCATGACATTTTTGAAAGACTGTTGAATAGTCATATCTGGACCCTTTTTTGGACAGATTTCTTTAATATTGTTAATCAGTGTTCTCTTTTAAATAGTTGAAGATGTAGACTAAATCCTTTTGCAACTCTATGTTCTCTTAAAATTAGTTCAGAAGAAAAAAATGGAATTAAATATCCCCCCTTTATGATGTCAGTCAAGCACCTCTCCTAAGTCTTCAGGTGATGTGGAAATCTGAAACCACACTGGTGTCTGCAAGGTTGAGTGCAAAATCTAACTCAAAAGCTATGGGAAAAATATCACAAGGTAAGAAAAAATTAATTCAAATCGGCAAATCCTTCAAGCTAATAAGTCTATAGTATTAGGAAAGTTCAATCACATGCACAATTCATTGTCCTATGCTTCTAATTTACTGACTAGAGAAGGGAATTAATCTAATCAAACTAAACCGCTCAGGGGCCACAGTTCCGTGGACTACAAATGCAGATTCTGAGGGGAGCAGTATCTCCCTAATGTAAGAAAAAAATAAAAAAGAAGCAGACTGAAGAAATTAAGAGGAATATGAAAACAGCTTACTTTTTATTCTATTAAACTATAAGAAAATATTGTATTTATTTTGGAAGATAGGAGATAAGTCATTTTTCCTGGACTGAGATTGTCATTTTTGCATATATATTTTCCAAATTTCAACTTAGTAGGCAAACATTTTTATAACCAATCATTAATTGCCGAAGTAAAAGAAGCTGTTTTTTAAATTAATGGAAGTATAAATTCAATCGTTACAGTTGTGTTATTAATGTAATTGCATTTATAATGACACGGTGTAATTAATTGTAAGCACTCCTGATTACACATACACAAAGACACATAAAATCCCTAAAAGTTCCCCAAAGCTAGTAACAGCCACAGTTATCAGCATTCACAGGAGCCCAAGCTACTGACACAAACTAAAATGAATTTTACACAAAATAATATTAATAGTTCAAAAGATACAATGGAATTCCTGCAAAAAGCAGGGCTATAGGAGAACATTTATCAGAAATTTACATCAAACTGAGACCTAGAGGACAATGCTTTAGTGGGAGAATGTGACGTCAGAGAACTCCAGACTACTTCTAAGCTCTGATCGCAGGTGCATCAAAAAAGTCGTGTTTGTGCAGCATAGCTGGGTATCTGAGCACAGCCCTCATGCACGCGATACCCTCACACACGTGAAACCTTGCAAAAGAGGGTATATGTATATTGTTCTCTAGAGAAATAGAACCAACAGGAGAGATCTGTAAATATGAGATTTATAAAGGTGTCCCACACAACGGTGGGAATGAAAGAGTCCAAACTCCATATGGAAGGCTGTGAATCTGGCAACTACAATGAAACGTCTCGACAAACCCTATGAGAAAGACTGGTTGGCTGAAGAAACAGTGAAAACTCTCTCTTCTATCTTAAAAATCTTCAACCAATTGGATCAAACCCAACTGATTGGGTTATATCATTTGCAGGAGACAAGCCCTTAGTTGATCATAGATAATCAGCCACAGCTGTAATCAAATGACTGATGATTTAATAAACCTGCCTTCCAGTTTATCAACCAGTCACGTAATATTCTAGGCCAGTGCTTGCCTGACCAGACAACTGAGCATCACCTGGCCAAGCTGACGCCAGAACCTCACCAGCACAGTACGTTAAGAAGGAGATGTACATGTGCTTGAGAGGAATGGACCCTCTTACAAGGTTACAGAAGTTTGAGGATAGATTGTCTCATTCTGTTTCAACATTAATCAACTGGGAGCTAATTATTAATGAGTCAATAGATATGACAATGTTATAGTTTCATATATATCATTGTGTGCATATTTGATGCTTGTTGCCTATGTAATTTCAGGTATTAGTTAACTGATAGTTGCATCAAATCATTTTTCATAGATGTGGGAAAATAAGTGGAATCCTTTTTAAGGAATATTCTTATTTATGATTTCAGAAAGCCTTTGACAGATAATCTAAGTTCTTCTAATCATTTATTGAAAGCTATAGGAAAAGTTAGTGCCTAGAGGAAAATGAAGCCTGGTGTAAATCAAAATCTGGAAAATATCAGCAAACATCACAGCAATAAACATTGTTACAAAGAAACATTCAATATAACATTGCTTTTGTTTTTTATTGTGGTGAAGTTGAAACAAGGTGGTTATATGAGAAAATATCCTAGTTCTTAGGAAATGTACATGGAACTATTAAGCATTCAAAGAGCATGATGCATGCAGCCTACCCTGAAATGTTTAGGAAATAGATAGAGAGAGAGATTATAGATAGATGGAGAGATAAATGGAGAGAGAAATTGATAAGGCAGATGTGGTGAAATATTAGAAATTGGTGGCACTGGGTGTCTGGATGAGGGCTGTGACAGTTAGGTTCTGGTGTAAACTTGGCCAAACGATGATGCCCAGTTGTCTGGTCAGGAAAGCACTGGCCTGACCCTTGCTGCAAGGATATTTCGTGGCTGGTGTGTTAAATCATCAGTCAGTTGATTGCATCTGTGACTGATTCCATCTGCAATTAACTAAGGCAATTCTCCCACAATGAAACAGTCCAATCAGTTGAAGGCTTTTATGGAAGAAGAGAGACCCTTTCACTGCTTCTTCAACCAGCGAGCCTCTCCTTGGCATTCACCCAGACTCTTCATTGGAGCCACCAGCTTCACAGCCTGCCCAATGGATTTTGGACTATTATCTTCCCATGGTTGTGTGATACACCTTTATAGATCTCATATTTTCAGATCTCTCCTGTAGGTTCTATTTTTCTAGAGAACGCTGACCTGTAGGTTTTAAATAGTTTCAAAATAAAAAGTTAGTAGAAAATTTGATACAAGAAATATTTTGTTTCCTTGGTTACAACAACTCCTATAGAATGTGCCTTGTCTGGTCTCTGCCTAGACTTCTTGTATGTACGTGTGTTATTCTGGCAAGCAGTGGTAGAGCCAAGTTGCTTTACTTTTCTAGTTGTATTTCATTCAGCTAGTAATTTTTTGTGTAAAACCACTTACATCAATTAAATGAAAGATAAACTTAAGTAAACATCACTCTTCCATATAACGCCCCATTAAAACATCCATATGCTTCTCATTTAGCTCTAGCACACAGGCTATGCCAGTTTGAAAATATTATGTACCCCAGAAAAGCCATCTTTCAATCCTAATGCTATCTTGTAGGGGCAGTGGTTTCTTTTAATTCTGATTCAACATTGCAGTTGGAACTTTTGATTAAGTTATCTCTGAGTTGTGACACATCTAATTTTGGGTATGTCCTTTGGATTAGATGAGATGTGACTCCACCCATTCCATGGGTCTTGGTTAGTTTGCTAGAGACCTTTAAAAGAGGAGACATTTTGGAAAGAGTTCAGGAAATAACAGAGCAGATAGAAATTTCAAAGCAGAGGCGATACAGATGTCAACACTTGGAGAACAGAGATAAGGATGTTTGGAGATGCTTGGAGCCCAGTAGTCATTGCCATGGGAATTTAAAGAAGCTGGGACCTGGAGAGCACCGAGGGAAGCCAAGAGATGAAAACCAGCCCTGGAGAAGCAATGTGAGGAACCCCCACAGACACAGAGGCCGAAAGCAATGGAGCTCGGGAACAAGAGACCAGCAGAAGTCAACGAAGTGACTATCCAGCTGACAGAAGTGTTCCTGACTCATCAGTCTTCCTTGAATTAAGGTATTTTTTACTGGATGTCTTAGCTTGGACATTTTTATAGGCTTAGAACTATACATTTGTAACTTAACAAATTCCCCTCATAAAAAACTGCTCCAATTCAGGTGTACTGCATTTGGCAGCTTGCAAACTAATACACAGGCCTTCTGGCTGGGGTAAGGGATTAGCAAGGCACCCTAGTCCCCATGAGCCTGGTAAGTGACACCACCTGCTTGCATCTTCTGCTGTGAAATCCTGGGACTACCAGGATTGAAGAAGGAGATGACGAGCTTTCATGGCAGTCCTTTCCTCTTTAAGCTCCTTGGTCTTAGAAACAGGAAGAAGTCAGTCATCCTTGGAGGTGACAAGGAGTTGGAAGTGGTGAAATGTAAGAAGAGGTAGAGCCCAGAGCTTCCCTTCTTCCCCCAGTGCTACCTCCTTGGGAGAAGGGGAACCAACAGTCTGTCATATTAGCCAGTAGCTCCTCCATAGTGAAGATGAGACCAATAGATGCACAGGCAACATGACCTGCTATCAGCATTTGTCTTGATTTCCCCATCATAAGTGATGGCTGGGTCCACCTGTCCCTACTGTAGGAGAATGCAAGACAGTTATAGCCTGAACAATTGGAGGCAGAAGCAGTTAGCTGTTCTATAGTTGCCATTCCATCTTCCTGTCTCAGTTACACAATTATTGAATTTTACTGTATTATTATTGAATAAATGACCACTTTGTAGAAGAATTATATTTTCCAGACTCTTTTGCAGTTAGATGTGTCCATATGAACAATTTCTGAGCAATGAGATTTGAGCAGAAGCAATGATTGCAACTTCTGGGTCATATCCTTAAACAAAAGAGCTGTGCTCTCCACTGTGCTTTCTCCTTTTCCTGTTGAAGGGAATGAATGCATGATGGCAGGAGCTGATGCAATTACCTTGGACCATGAGATGGAGTCATGTGTTGAAAATGGCAGAGCAAAAACTTGAAAAGGGCTTGGGTTCCTGGTGATTGTCAAGTCTCTTTCCTTGTCCCAGACTCAGTCCTCACACACCTGGTGAGAGAGACCAAAACTTCTAACTTGCTTAATGCACTGTGATGCTGGGTGATGCTGTTACATCGCTAGAGCTGTGATAGCCTAAAGATTTACAAATATCTAAATCAGAGATTCTCAAAATTCAATGTGTACAAGAATCACCCAAGGATCATGTTAAAATGAGGATTTTGATTCAGTTGGTCCCCAGTTGGTCTGGGGTGTGTCCTGAAATTCTTCATTACTATTGAGGCCCCAGGCAATGCCAGTACTCTTATCTATTCTGAGCACTGCACCTTGCAAAGCAAGATTCTAGAGAAGCAGTTGTTGGGAAGCATGGGTTGCAGTTGAGGCTTTGACAGACCACTCACATCTGGAAACCTGACACCCAAGGAAAGATCACATTTTTCCCTTTTGGTTAAGAAGAGAAATTCTAGAGGGGTCTTTCCTCTTTTCCCCCAAAAGGCCCAATTCTTACTGTAAAAGACAGAGGCAGGTCCAGTGGCCTGACATAACATCTCTTTGTGTCATTACTCTACACACTACACAAAAGTCACCTGTTATACTTTTAATGACTTTGTAGAATACACTTGCACATTAGAAAAATACATGAATGAGCCTACTTCCTTCCCAAACCTGAGCATTAGTATAACTTGGATTTTGAGCATTTTAATAATGGTACCATTATTTCATTTACTGTTTAAGGAGAATAGCAAAAGCTATAATCTGTTAAAGCTACATTTCTGTTTAATATTTTCATGCCCTGTAAACCAATCAGTGTCTGAGAATTCAGTATATCTTTAGACAGTGTGTTCTGGACCTGTCTAAAGTCCTGAACTGAAAAAAGGGTCTGTTGTTATCCTTTGCAACCACAACCAAAATGGAGCTGTAATCACTGTTTAGTGTATGAGTCTGTTTCTACCTATAATACAGATGTTTAATCTGCAAAAAACCACATTCAAATGTGCAATATGGTCCACTGGTTACACAGCTCATCTTTATTGTGCAATTACAATTCTTTTCCTTTCCAATTTTTTTAGTTCCCCTTCATAAAATGTCTCTGAAAAGTATGTTTACTGCATTGTACAAAATACTTATAGATTGTTTGCTGATGGTGTGATGACTGGGTTTATACTAGCAAACTACCAAAGGAAGGAATGCCGACGAATTTGGAATAAGGTCATATATATGTGCATTATGTCCAAGATAAACAGCCAACTTGACTTTGACCTCAAACTTACCAGGAAGTGCTGCATGTACATGCAAGTTGTATGTGTGTACATGGTATCCATGTATATGTCTGTGCACGTGTGAGTGCATGTGTGTCTGCACATTGTATCTGTGTGTGTGTTCACATAACATCCGTGTGTGTCTGTACATGTGAGTGTACATGCACATGACGTCCACATGCGTATCTGTGCATGTGCACATAGCATCTGTATGTGTATCTGTGTGTGTGTGTACATGACATCCACGTGTGTCTGTGCATGTATAACTGTGTGTATGCGTGAACTGGCATGCATGTGCATATCTATGCATGTGTGTATTTAAGTGTATGTGAGCACAGGACACCCAGAGGCATGTCTGTGCATGTGTGAGTATGTATGTAGCCATCCACATGTGCATTTTTATGTGCACATGGCATCCTCATGTGTATCTGCATGTGCAAGTGTGTGCATGTGTAAGTTGCTGGGGAGAAGGAAAGAGAGGAGCCAATTTCTCCTTCTTGGCTTTTGAATCTGAGCCTGATGGAGAACTTTAAATCACTTCCTTATTTTCTCAATGCCAAGCACTTTTTTGTCTGCCTTACTCCCCGCCCCCACAATTGCCATAGGGGATTCTTCTCATAGATGTGATTCCTCCTTATGTTTCAGTGGCCAGTCTGCTGGCAAAAGGAAAGACACTTGACCAGAAATAGAGCCTGTCATTGCTTCTTGCTGAAATGTTTTTCATTACCAAAATTTGGGGAAGGAGGCAGGAGAAAAGGGAAAAACAAGCTATGTGAGTGTACAAAAGTGTGCAATTTTCTTAACTTGAGCTTATTTATTTCTATTTTAAACTCTCTTTTGAAAGGAAAAATGGAAAGATAGCCTGAGAGAAAGAGAGAGAGAGAGAAAGAGAGAGAACATGGCATTAGCACGTGCTTCCCCACCCACGTTGCTAAGTGCCATGGCCTGCTGCCCTAGAGGAGATTGGCACACCCTCTTGCAAACTACCACGTCTTCATGAGACAGCTGGCCTTCCGCAGAAAACAAACAACTTTGTTATGGTGTGACCCTACGGGCCGAGGCAGCCTGACTGCAGTTGTTTGGCTTTTTAAGCTCTTTTTATTAATTCTGTGGAGAGTTGGGAGGTGAATGACTGTCCAAGGACAAAACCATCCAGCGCATGTTCATTGCATTTCTCCTGACTTGTTTTTCATGGATTGAAGAATGATGATGTCAGGGAAATGCTGGTAATTTGAAATCCAAGTTTGAGAACTTTGGCTTTGCTTAGAGAGGTAACTGCCTGCAAATACATCAGAGCTCCTTGCAAGTCACTTTGAAATGGCCCAAGCACCAACTCATTTGCAAAAGGAATTAGATTCATTCATTGCCAGAATGTATATCTGTTTGCTCTCGACAGCTTTGTTCCCACCGCAGTAGCCGTCTAAGCAGCATGTGGGATCAGCTGCCTTCTATGACCTTCTCTTGAGTCCTGATCGTTTAAGGGACCTACTCTGTGGTCAAGTCACCATGCCCGGTGTGTCTCCAGCTGTTTAATAGATGTATCACTCGCTGGCATCCTCTCCAACTCTTTGTTAAATATTTAAGGGCAAGACTGCAAATAGGCCCTGCTTTGCTCCCAGAGATATGCTCCAGGGTTTCCAGCTGGGAGGGAGGGGGATCCTCTTGGCTGGTGTAGACAGAAGAGACATTAGATCTTTCCTTCAAGATGTCTCCAGAAGCAGAAGCAGCTCGAGCCATCACCTGACGCTCAATAGCCATCCTGCCTCCAGACAGAATCTGATCTTGGAAACATGGGATTGTTACTAAAGTGGTGTGCCGGTTTGAAAGTGTTATGTACCCCAGAAAAGCCATGCTTTAATCCTGATTCACTCTTGTGGGGGCAGGAGTTTGTTTTAAATCCTATTTTAACACTATAAGCTGACAAATTTTGGTTACATTATCTCCACAGAAATGCAGCATGTCTAATTGTGGGTATGACCTCTTGATTAGATAGAGATGTGACTCCACCCATTCCAGGTAGGTCTGGATTAGTTTACTGAAGTGGAAATATCTGGAGAAACCTCATAAACAAAAAAACCAATAGAGAGAGAGCTAATACAAACTGACAGAAATTTCAGAGCCCAGAGGTAACACACATGCTGACACTTGGAGAACAGGGACACGGGTATTTGATGATTCTTGGAGCCCAGCAGACTTTGCCATAAGATGTCAAGCAAGCCAGAACCTGGAGAGAGCCAAGGGAAGCCTAGAGATGAAAACCAGCCCCAGACAAGCAAAGTGAGGAATCCCCACAGGAACAGAGGCTGAAAGCAAAAGAGCCCAAGGAGCAAGGGACCAGCAGATGCCAGCCATGTGACTGGCCAGCTGACAGAGCTGTTCCTGACCCATCAGCCTTCCTTGTCTAAGGTATTTTTCCCTGGATGCCTTAGTTTGGACATTTTTCATAGGCTTGGAACTGTAAACTTGTAAATTATTGAATTCCCTTCATAAAAGCTGGCCTGTTCTGGTATATCACATTCTGGCAGCTGCCCAACTAAAACAAGGGGGAAGATAAAGAGGCCCACCTCACTAGTTAGTCAACCTGTGCCTTCGAGGCCGGTGTCTTCACTCCATGAGGAAAGATGGGAACGAATCACAGCACCTTTTGTTTAAGTAGTTTGTCTCTACCCAGGAGTTGCCGGGAGGGTAGAAGTGCTAATGAGATGAGTTTGTGAAAACAGGTAGGTTTTGAGGCTAAGAAACACTTAAAATAAAATGCCATGTATTGGATGTGTAGAGGAAGATGCTGAGATGAAAGCGCCAAAGGGGGCTGAGGTCTGTTATGAATCTTGATGGGAGAGGGGGATGCAGCCTCAGCATGGAGGGGTCTGGAGTCCCCAAAGGGCACCGAGTGCTGCAGACCAAATGGCATTTGACCTCATGAGAAAGGGAAGGACATTTGAGAAGATGCGCAGAGGCCAAGTCACGCAGTGTGGGTGGTGCCTCTTGAATACATGCCCAAACCACATCTTGGCACTGAAGGACCAGGGAAGACACTGGGAGCTTCCAGTTTATCTCCTTGTTTTCAGTCAGAACCCCTCTGAAATCATCCCCAGACGTAGATTAATCTGGGGAAATTCTTTTGGGTCTGATGATAACCACAAAACTTTAATACCACAGACAAATTGCTACCTCCAGCCTTTAAAGGTGTTTCAGAATTTCAGGAAACAAATTCATGATCTTTCTATTTAAATTTTTATCTGATGATGCTAATTTGGCAGTATACAAAACCATAAATGTCCCTTTTATTTCACTAACTTCTTAAATTACACCAAGTTATATTATAACAATAAATGTTCTCCATGGAAAATCGTTTTTACTGTTGTAAATACTGAAGTCAATGCTCAGAGAATTTCTCTTTAAGCCAAGAAAACTGCCACTTGTTCTTCCACATAACTTGTCTCTTTTGTCAACTTAGCTGTTGCCACCAACATTCCAAGGTGCCCATGCCGCTGTAGTATGAGCTGAGGAAAAATGGTAAATACCATAAGATTCTTGACCAGCCTTGCATTTGGGAGTTTTCTAATTTAGTAGTTAGGGAAGAGAGAGGGAAGTATTAAGACCGTATCCATGGAAAACTGAGTTTGACCTGGCCAAGGGCACAGCCCCAGTGAAGGAAGGCTTCCCAACACTAGAGATAGCTATGAAGGTCCTTCTTAGAGATGTGCTGATGGGCTTTTAATACTGCATATGGGACCTGACTGTGGTACAATGTAGGGGCTAATAAATTTTTGCTGTCAATAATGTAAGGTAGAATCCCTGAAAATATTCTTCTCTTAGGGTACGAGGTTAACACCCCCGCCCCAGTGTGGGTCACTATGGAACTGATTGAAGCAGCTGCACAAGCCAAGTGGAGAGCCTTCCTCCAGCACACTAAAAATGCTGTATATTGGGGAAAGGTGAGGATAAAATGTCAGCCATGCAGCCCGCACCCTTGTGGACAGCACGAAGGGCAGGTGCCAGAGATGCAAGTGGCTCCAGGACATCTACAGCTTCTCATGGTTGCCTTGAAGTAGGTCTGGGCAGGTGGGTTCTGCTCTCCACCACTGTCTTAGTTTCCTGGGGTGGGCATAATAAAGGACCACAAACCAGGTGCCTTTAAATAAGAGAAATGCATTGTCTTGCAGGTCTGGAGGTTGAAAGTATGAAATTAAGGTCTTGGTAGAATCTTTCTAAGCAAGGATGCATCCTCAGGAATCTGAGAGGACAAATCTGCTCCATGCCTCTGTCCTGACATCTGGCAGTGGCTTGCTGGTGATCAGCAATGCTCCCTGTCTCTGTCATCACATGGCCTTCTGCCCTCTGTCCGTGTCCAATTCTCCCCTTCTTTTAAAGACACCAGTCATATTGGATTAAGGATGCAACCTTGTTTAGAATGATCTCATCTTAGAATAATTTCATTTGTAAGACACCTATTTCCCTAATGAACATCTGTTCTGAGGTACTGAGGAGCAGAGTTTTAATACGTCTCTTTTGGGGACACAACTCAACTCTGAAAGCTTTCCTCCCTGGCATGAAAAGTGTGATAAGAACAGCTGCATGATGAAGCATTGGGGTGCTCGTCCCTTCTAGAATCCAGCTGTAGGACCCTTGGCCATTCTGCCAATCAGAGGACATGTCCTTGTAGATAAGGTAGCACAAGGTGCTCTGTCTGGTGCTGTGTTGTGCTCGAAATCACCCTGCCAGCCCCTGGAAGGGCATCGGGCAGCAAACACAACTGTCTCATAGCATTTGGGTCAGGACACCTTCCTGCAAATTCTCAGAGGTGGAAGAATGGATGATGAATACAGGTGCCCCCACTGGAGATGTGGGAGGAAGAGTGAAGATAAGCAGAAGATCGATTAAAGTTGCCAGAAAGGAAAGCAATGGAAAGTATGGTCATATTTTAGAACCTGTTCTGAGATGGCTTGGGGCATTTATGTGTCTTGACAAACATAATATCAGGGCAGAGGAAATTTCTGGACCTGACTTTGAAACAGAGAAGATATTTGCTCATCACACAGCCAGGAGATCTTGCGGGAGTCAATTTTATTGTCAACAAAATCAAAATACGCAAACATGTTTTCTTTCCTTGAGTTGTTGAAACTCATAAATTCAAAAGAAATACATTTTTTATTTTTCTTGCTTCAGAGTTCACCTACTAAGACAGAATGAGTTGGGCCATTTCCATCCACATCAGCTTAGATTTATATGATATGTGCATTGAAATGAACATCTGGATGGCTAGAGAATGCATTT
This sequence comes from Tamandua tetradactyla, assembly GCF_023851605.1. Lineage (NCBI taxonomy): Eukaryota > Metazoa > Chordata > Mammalia > Pilosa > Myrmecophagidae > Tamandua > Tamandua tetradactyla. The sequence goes on from NC_135351.1 coordinate 39,998,818, forward strand.
CATTGAAGGCCCTTGTAGTATTTTTTTTTCCATATTTGGGACGTTCTCTTTGGAAAACAGCTTAGATAGGAAAACAATGTACAGTGAAAGAGAAAAAGTTTAAAAAGCCATGGTTACAAGTAGAATTGTTAATGAGAATCTTTACTGAACAAAATAAGTGGTATAAGTGAGATCATTAAGCACCATGCAGAAATAGAAACTTTGGGCTTTATCTTGCATCCAGACAGCCAGTGAACTTGAACTTTTATGTAGTTTTTAAGGCTTCTGGCTGTAATGGCAGTTCCCAATGTCTCCCAGGCACCTGGATAGGGACTTCATAGGGACCTTTGAGCCAGGCACTTTTTGCAATAAGATTGGTGATTCAATGTGTGGCATTTAACAGTGTGAGACAGAAATAAATGAACATCTCAGTGTCCTGGTAGGAGAACTAAAGGGAGGGCTGACTTTCAGATGAGTCACTGAATTCAGATATTGATTGGGCCACTTGTAAAGACTATGTGAGCATTTCCATCAGCAGTTAAGACTGTCACCTTGGTGCTCTGCCCTTTCTCAGTTCAGGTGAGCATGCTGTTCATCTCTGTTTCTGCAAATAGATTTGAGCCACAAAGCCACCTTTCATCTTCATTATTATTTTTTTCCACCTGTGAGCTGTTCCCTATTCATTGCATGTGAATAATGCATTTATTATACTTTAATGCCTAACGTATTTTGTTAAAGATAAACTGCACTTGTTATTTACAACCCTCTTACTTCCAAAAATATTTGAGGCACCTATAATAAAAGACACAGCTAAACCAAAACCATTCAAGCAAGGGCAAGTGAATGTGATTATGGGCTATGCTAGGTCAAGATAGCTATGCCAGAATATATGGACTAAAGATAGCTTCTGAAACCAAACATCAATTTAGCTTTGTCCTTCCTGAAAATTTTCATCATGTATAATTTGCATTTTTACAAATGCCATATTGTCTGGATTAGTGTCTTCTCTTTTAGAATACAAGCTTGAAGAAGAGACAGTACTACTGTTTGCCATGCTTTATCAGTCAGTCAGGGTTTTTGTTATTGCGGATCAGGGAAGAGTGGGGAAGGAGGATGAGAAGAAAGGAAAAGGGAAGCAATCACTTGTTCCATCCTCAAAGAAATCGCCAGTCAGATCAGACAAACCATGCACTTGAGAAGTCTCTCATCACAGAACACAATAACTAATGAACATGAATTGACTCTTAATTGGGGATATAAGTGTGGACAAATATAGCTCTTAATAGGTGTATTGCTGATATCTAGCTGATCATTTGTAGTTTTCAAAGAAAAGCTTAAAACCCTATACCTGGTTCTGCTTGGCTTTCCCAGGACAGAGCACACATAGGTGGCCCAACTCCCCCTGTGATTGGGATGGCTGATGGTTTCCAGGACTAGTTTAGTTTAACTTATGCTTCCCAATAGAAGTTGAGGATTGAAAGAAAGAAGGAAAGAACACAAAGAAGGAAGAAAAGGAAGAAAGGGAAGAAGAGAGGAAAACAAGAGTGAGATGGAGGGAAAGAAGAGAAAAGGGAGAGAGAACTTTTTTGTCAACTTCACGGACCCTTTATTATGCCACTGAAAAAAAATTATTAGGTAAATCTGTCTTTTTCTGCTTTTTCCTTAAATTTAGTTGGCATTCAGAGGCAGACTTGGACGTTGTAGGAATTTTAGAGGGTGATAATCATATCCATCTCTACTGAGCTTCAGGAAGTAATTTTTGAAAGTGGATATTAGGTTCATGGCTGTCAATGCTTTGAATTGAAGAGGGCCATGATATTGCCATATCAGGCTTTCGCTTGTTACTCCAACTGATGGCCTACTTGAGCCTGAAGAGGAGACACACTTGCCAAGACTTGCTGCCTTCTATCTTCATTCAATAGGGACAGAGAGATGGACAAATCTCCAGATCTACTACTGTAAGATAGTCCCAGCTCCGGGCCCCAGGCACATACAGGGAGCTCTTGGAGACATGGCTTCCTCAGAGGAAAATCCAAAGAGAGAAAAGGAAGGTGCTGTGCTGCCTCTGTTTGTAACATTTTCCTGTCAAGTCATCCATCCACATGTGCAAAAAATGAGGACAGCGAAGGGAGATCCCACCCAAGTAGGCTGGTTCTTATCCCTGGCTGTGCAGTAGGATCACCTGGGGAGCTGAACACACTCACAAGCACACACACACATATATACTTGGGTCCCACATGTGTGGCTGGAGAGTTGGGAAACAGACAACAGGACAGTGAATTCCTCTCAGAAACTCTCCTGAATCTATAGCAATTGCTTCGTCACAGAGTGAATGCTCAGTTGCTATTGGTTGGATGAAATGCTGAAGATTGGATTAGATATTGACCAAAAGTGAAATTCCCCTTTACAGGGAAGAGAATGTCCCCCTGCCTGTGGCCTGAGAAATTTCTCTTGCGAGAATATGCCTTGATGAGTCTCGTCAGGGCAGGACCTGGCTGGGGTGGGGGGTAAACTCCAGTGGTCGAAGGACAAAGATTGGGGATCTCTTCAAGAAAGGGAGAAAGAGAGAAGATGGTGGCAGCGGGATAAACCAGGGAGGGGAAACTTGGAGTTGTAAGTCGCGGTCTCCTCTTCCATGTCAGCTGGTTCTTTATCATACCCCCGATGCCCAGTGATACTTCTGTAAGAGTAAATTTCTCCTTAAAACCAGTGAAAGGGGTGATTTCTGTACTGAGGGATCCAGGAGCTAAAATGGCATGCTACACAAAGGCAGCCATGTCTGAATTTGGGTTGTGTGAGGGTCCTGAAGAACTTAGCCAGCATTCCTACAAATATGGAAACACAGGATCCAGAAATTCTTCTAGAAGTGAATTTTTCAAGTTAATGTACTTATTTTACTCCACACAAATCCAGACTGATTCCTGAGGGACCTGTTTAGAAGGCATTGCACCAGAAATACATTAGTAAGGCAATAAAACTACCAGAATTTCCACTTTAAAATATGGCATCTTAAACTTTGAAGCATGAATAGAAATGGAAAAATGTTCCAACTTTTTATCATTTTTCACAAGTTATAATAGATTTCCAATTATTTTGTTTAAATTACATTACCAATTCTAAAAGTTGCATATTTTTTTTTAATTTCTGGAAGGAAAAAGTGTTATAATTTGACTTGCAGATATTTTTAACAAACAAAACAAGTTGTAAAGGTGACAAAAATGGGTATAGAATGTATACAAATATAGCGTGGTTTAACATCCCAGGATAGCTAAATCTTGAAACTGAGAGATGTGTGCACAATTAGATATGAATACTGATTTAACTACTATTATTTGAAAATGTATACACATAAAAGTGTTTCTCTTCCCTTCCACTTATATTGCCATCGGCTTAGAGTGCCTTCATTTTATCTGTCCGTCAATACTACAACCAATTTCTATCCAGTATTTAATTTCAACGTTCAATTCATTTTGACTATCTCCTTTAAATATTTTCCTATTTAAAAATGACTAACAAATGTACCGTGGTTTCCAATGGCTTATTATAGTTTCTCCTAAACACACTGGTATTTTTTGAGTTCTTCTGTGGTTCCATATTTTTGTTCTTACCTTCATACCTGAAAGTCAGCTGGATACATAACTGCAGAATTTTCCTGCTAGTCTATTAGCCTTAAATGTTGTAGTGTAGAAGTTTCAAGGCATCTTGATATTGTCTCTTGATGTGTGGCTTGGGTTTTCTGGAGATAGCCTGCAAATGTCTGTCTTTTTCTTTGAAGCTCAGTAGTAAACCAGGCTTTGATACTTTTGAATTAATTTTGCTTGCATCAAAATGTGTCCTTTGTGTAGCTATTTTCTCCCATAATTTCAGGGAAATTTTCTTGTACTTTATCTTTTAATATGTTTTTGGGTTTGTGGTTGGGCTCTCTTCTTCAAGGAAGCCAATGATCTTATTTACCTTCATCTGTGTCTGTCCTGAACTTTTTTCCCTCTTTTTCTTCTTCCTCTCTCCCTCTCTTTCTTTTCATATGTTGTCTTCATTCATAAAATTGATTGTGATTATGCAAAACATTACTCTAAAAGAGCAATATTGCTATTAGCCTTATCTATTCTAGCCCTTCTTATTTTAAATTTATTAATATGTTCTATATATTCTTGCATTGGACATCAATTTAATGTTGGACATTTTTATGTCTATTTTCTTTTCTTTCATTTCACTTGAGTATTTTTCTTATGAAATTTTTCTGATGCACAATGCACATAAGGAGAATTTATTTTGCTTTCTTTCCAACAATATTTTTCTTGACTCCTGCTTGTTTTGTACTTTTTAACGTATTGTTGTTTATTGATTATATTTTCCTGAAATATCTCTGAATTATGGTCATGCAGGCTCTTTTCACTTTGTTTATAGTTACTGTGAGTTGTTTAGTGCCAATCATCTGATTTGCTTGCTGATACAGTGTAGACACATCTTCTTTTCCTCTTTTCCTACTGGGATTAATAAGTCTTCACTTTGCTTCTCCTTGGGCCTATGGCATAAGAGCATGAAGATGAAGAACAGCTAAACTGAAGTTGTTTGTGTAAACTTTTGTTGTAGACTCTTTTCTCTTTTATGAGGTTGTTTTGAATATCTTAAGTCATGGTTTCCATTATAAACAGCAGGATTTAAATGTCATTCCTATTCAGATTATGGTCTCTTCAGTGCGTGAAACCAGGCAAGCTTAATTATCTCTATGATTTCATTTTCTCCTTCTTACCCTCCTGCTCAGGAACTAGTTCACTACTTTCAACTTAGAAGACTGAAAACACAAGGTGACTCTCAACTTGCTTCTCCACATTTGGCGCTGTTGGTGGAAATCACCAGTATTTTGTTGTTATTAATATTATTGCTTCTTGGATTCTGGTGAAACACAGATGCCAACCAAGTTGACAACGTTGCTTTGTTCTCTTTTAGCATCTTCTGTTGCTTTGTTTGAGGTTCTTGTTTAATGTTTATTACTTTTAATTGTGCAGTTCCCTTTTTTGGTTGCTGTGGGTACTTTTTATTTTATTATTATTTTTTTTAGCTTGTTCATTTGCAAAAGTAGAATTAAAAATGTGAATGATGTGATCTGCTTTCACTCTGCCATCGTTACTCAACCCTTCAACAACCAACTTTTATTCTATTTCTCATAAACCTATCTACAAATACATTTATTTTTTAAAAATTTCAGCCTAAACTTGTATGTAGACAACAAGTCCTGTTTATTTATCATGTGTGAAACAAAGTAATTTTCTTTTCTACTTAACCTCATGTTACAGTTTCTATTTTAATGCAAGCCACATTCTTGTCTTTGGGTGATATTGTGCAAATCTGTGTCCATTCTGTCCATATGGTTAATTATTTTATCAAATTTGATCACAGACCCTGCTGTATTTCTATTTTAAGACTCCTCAACTTTTCATTTATTGCTTTCCTATGGCTATCATGCTTCTAACTCACATTATGTTGTAAAGGTTTTTCCATTTACGATGGAAATGTATAGATGGAGTAGATGAGCTTCTCTCTGATTAAACAAAAATAATGATCCAGCTATCAGGTGGAGAAGAGTGTTGTGGAAGACAGTGATACATAAGACCATTTTGAAAGGTTGGCTTAAGAAGAAAAGATAAGCAAAGTCAAGCTCAGAATGGCTAGTTTGTATGAGATTAGTAAAAGAAGACAATTGGTGGGATCATTCATTTTGATCCCATTCATAAAAAATGTTCAGTTGCCATGATATTTTCTTTTTTGGGGGAGGGCAGGAGAGGTTGAGAGGAAGTCCAGATTCAATAATTATGTTTCCCATTTGGGGAATAATGGTGATAGAATTTTGGTGTGTAAGTTACCTGTCCCTTTTCCTTCATTTTTTGGAAAGTTGAAGATGGTGGTCTAATGCAAGTTTTTCCTGTGTGGCAACAGGTTACATTTCCCACCGAACCTTGCAACTGTTGTTTTCTCTTGTGAGAAAAAAAAGCACTAACAAATATGCAAATCTCTGTGAACGAATGACCTGAATTCTAGAGTGTATGCACCATCTTCTTTCCCAGCAGTTGTTCTGCAGCCAAGTGGCTTCTGGGGAGTGAGCGTGTGGAGAGATGTGGCTACCGGCTGGGTACACACTGCCTTCTCCTGAAGAAGGCAGTTCGGCACCATTACCTCTGGAAAGACAAATGGGACCCTGGTAGAAAAGTCTCTTTAACCAAATGTCAGACAAACGAACCTTTCAGCATGTGCCTCAGGAGAAGAAATACTCCCGTGACATCAGTCATGGCAACGGTCAGCCTGAAAACGACATGAAATCATCCGAGAGGCAGATCCTGTGGGAGAATCAAGCCTTACAATTAGATTGAAGGCTCCTAGGAAACGGAGTCTCATTGCAGGAAGCGCATTGGAGAAGCTAATTGGGGTGTGCATTGGCACTGGAGGCCACTGGGCTGCCTCGCTTGCTCACAGCTTTGAGAACAGCTGCAGAGGTCCATGGTGACTGAGTCACTTCCTAATTTTAGCAACCGAAGCTGAACATTGAATGGCATGACGAACATGCACTTGATGTTGTCCTGTCTATGACTTCAGACTCTGGAATATTCCACTGCTTCACTGACTGAGTTGGTGGTATCAGGGTGTGGCATGGGTTGGGGTGACCATGCAGGGGCAGCTGCTGAGATCAGAGCCCTGAGAGCTCGACCCACTTCCCTCAGTCTAACTGGGGCTGTCCCTGCCTGTCATCTGTTTCCATTGCCCCGTTCTCCCTCTGCCTGGCCCCCTCCCTCCTCATCTAAAGTGCTGAGTCTGTAATGGAGCCTAGCATTGCTCTGAATCATGTCTGCCTTAAATTAGTGAGAAAGAAATCCAGATAGTAGGCAACTAAGCCAAGATCACCATCCTCCTGGCCACAGTTGCTTAAGGTAGAAGCACACTGAGTTTGGAGGAGTGAAAAGTTGAGCAGAGCCCCAGCTCTTACCCTGTCTTACCTTATCCCCAGAAAATCATCCCAACCTTAGAATACATGGGGTTCTCCTGCCACCTTTGAGGAGACATTGATCTGAAGACTTTCCATCTCAGGATTTCCTTGGGTGTTAAGTAGTTGTCAGTCTCTAAGCAAGGACAGAATGTCAAGGTAATTAAGCATCCAGAACCTACCACTTTTTACCTGTGTGCTGGAGGCATAGGACTCAAACTCTCTGAGCCTCCTGTGACTCACTGGTAGAATAAAGAGGATGACACAGTGACTGGCAGGCAGTCAACCCCCAATAAGCATAAGCTATTTATTTTGGGCAAAAAGTAAGGACATAAAGCTGTTATTTATTTGGGGTAGGCATATCATAACAACACTAACAAAATTGGCTAAGATCAGGGAGCACCTGCCAGATGCCAAGTACCTCACTGAGCACATCGTACAGTAATGCCATTAAAACCTCCCACCAAATGCTCAGCTCATCTTACAGATGAGGAGACTGAGGTATCCAGGTAGCACCCAGAAGATATGAAGGCAATAAATAACTGTTCCTCAAAAAAAAAAATCTTGGAAAGAAGCTCTAAGAACAGGCTCATCTCATGGGCCCCTAATGCCCATACATCATCTGCTTTATGTTCATCACTAAGCTATCCTCAACCAAAACCAAAAAACAAAAGAAAACAAACAAACAAAAAGCCCAACGCGCTGAGCTTACAGTAGATCTGTTTATTTCTCCTATCTGGATTGCTTTTACATTCCACACCAGCTAATCTCTGGTCCTATTTCAAGTCAGAATCTGAATATTATTTACCATCTGCCTTCTAGGGATGCATTTGCCAAGTCCCTTAATTTGCTATAATTGGCAGGTTTTCAGTGTACATATTTTATATCAAAAAAAGCTACCCTGAAAAAGGAGATTAATTAAACCATTTCTTCTGGGTCCCTAAAAGTGCACTGGTTTCCATGAGGAGGGCTTTAAGGCTGAGAGCCTTCGTTCTGTGTATGCTGTCACAGCTGAGCACATTAAAAATGTAGGCAGGTTTGGTCCCCGGTGCCTCTGTGCTGGTCAGGAAGATGTCACTGGCACCTGGGTAACATACAAATACTCGCTGAATTAAGCGGCTCACATTTGCATTTGGGTCTTTTGTTCCAAGCTTTCCAGACACTGGAAACTATGAGACTGCAGAATAATTTATGGATACCTCTGTGTTCGCAATTCTGTCACTGATATGATAGGAAACACTAGGAAAAACACACCCAGATGTACAGAATTCTAAATAGAGTAAGTGAGAGACCACAAACTGATTGTGACAAGCAGCACATGTGGCTAGCAAATAGAGAATTGACGGGCTTTTCCCCCTCTCTCTTAGTCTTCTGCTAAGCTGATGGTCCAAGATGGGGCAGGCCTGGGGCTCTGTGAAGACTGTCCAGTCTTTCCCAGCTTCTGGATAGTGCCACCCTGGGAGCTTATTACGTAATCCATGCCCATCAAAAGTTGGCAACTTCTACCCGACATTCTAAGGAAAGGAGCTTCTGGGCATCCTTCTCTTTCCCAGGTAGTGCCTTGACTTACCAGCCAGTCTGCGGGTGGGTTACTGGCTAGCACAGGAATGAGCATTAAGCTGTTGCGTTTCCCCCATTGTCCCTAGACTGTCCATCTTCCCATCCTTGTCCAGTTTTCCCCTACTGGCCTTTCAAATTTCAGCTCAAATATTACATCTCTTGCCCCTGACCCACCTCAACCCCAACTGATGAAGGTGCCTTCCTCTGTGCTTCTGCATCTTAGAAATAAGGCAGAAGTGTGGAAGCATTCCTTTCAGTGTGCAATGGAAGCAAAGGCCACTCAAGGACTCACTAGGAGAATTCACTTGCCTCACTGTTTGTCATTAACTAATTGCAGACATTGGGAAGTTGCATGTTGATGGACAGTTTTCTGAATAGTAGGGATGCATATAATTTCTACATCTCTAGTGGAAACAGACAACCCTAAAGGTTTATGGCCCTGTTGGACAAGAACCAATTTTGCATTTACTCACCAGTCTAGCTTCTGGAATATTGTTTTGATCCAGTCACGGTATCTTATTCATTAATGAGTTGAGTAAAAATATTTGACACCTGATCATTTTACATTTGGGTAAGAGTCTTAGTCTTGCCTGCCGGTAGACTGTAGCCTTCTCCAGGCTCTGCTAGACCGACTCATCTCCCCTCCCGCTAAGCCAGAAGCTCCCTGATGCAGAGACCATCCTATATGACCTTGGCACACAGTGCACCTCTCGAACCTGGTACCCAAGAAGATTGTGTTCTATGAATAAATGATTGTGTAGTTAATTCTCACTAGATTGGTCCCAGCATCAGTGATCCAGGTGGGTGTGAGGACTCTATTGCTCAAAGACCAGCATCTATTCAGAAGAACATAGGCATGGAGTCAGAAATGAGGCAAAAGCCTCTCCTGTGACTTGAACATCAGGAGGCAGCCTTGGTCTTACTCCACGGGCATCATCCTTCATTTGCCTTGTGGTGGTTTTGGAATAAAAGGAGACAAAATTATTCAATATCTTTGAATCTAAAAATATTGCATGTCACAAGGGCAAATAGAAGTTTGCAAGATAGTTCTGCTTGTCTCTCTCTCTCTCTCTCTCTCTCTCTCTCTCTCCTTCTTGTATGTTGAGCACAAAGAAAGTCTCTTTTGAGGGAAAGGGAACTACTTCACCCTAGCTGAAAAAAGCCCATTCTAAATACATCAGTTGTATGCCTAACCCAACCCTCCCAGTCTATACTGCACAGTTTCAAGCACTAAAGGTATTTACTTAAACACATTAGCAGACTTGCAATTCGCAATTATCTGTATTGAATTTTTGATCTGGAGGGTCAAATCAGAATCAGAGCTAATAAAAATAAAATCTTGAAACATTCTCCATGCATTGCTTTCTTGCTCTTTTCTTTCTGTTGCATGCACTACCACAATAATACATTTCCTGTCAAACTTCTACTCTAAACATCTATTTTTCATTTTGTCTCTATTTGGCGGTATACCCACAGAGAGTTCTGAAAAGGAATAATGACTGGGGCAGCGTTTTCCAGGAAAGCAGAGCATGTAACAGAGAAACAAATATGCTTCAGGTAGTATATCCAACACTTAAAACAACAAGAAACATGATAACTTCTCATGTAAGTACATAAAAATAGTCAGATTGTGAAAGTTTAAACTTCATCCACAGTCCAGGGACTGGCAACAAATGGCAATTCGTGGAAGGCTGCAGTCATTGACCTTCCAAAGATTGTTTGGGTTGTGCTCTAGCCCAGCAGTCAGCAAACTCTTTCTGTACAGGGCTGGGCAGCAAATATTGTTGGCTCCACAGATCATAAAGGACTCCGTTGCAACTGCTCAACTCTTCAGTTCAGTGTGAAAGCAGCCATCGACAATGCCACAACAAATAGTCATGGCTGTATTCCAGTAAAATCTGATTAGGAAAACAGGCAGCAGGCTGGCTTTGGCCCATGGACAGCAGGTGGCCAAACTTTGCTCCAATAGTCCTCGGAGCTCAGTTCTCTCCAGTTGGTTCACAAACTTGAAAAGTGAACATTCTAGTATTTTTTGATTATTGTGGAGTTGTGAGCAGTCCATCATCTAAATTGCTTTGACCACTGGAATATAAGACATGATTGTATTCCTAGGTCCTTTACTCAGTGATCTAAATGCTCTTTTATCAAAAATAACCATTAACATGTTTTGAAAATATGTATGTGAAAATAACAATTATATCCATGGAGGTGTTTCAAGATTGAGAACCAACTTAGAAGCTAGGAAAGAAGGGTTAAATGTCTTTCTCATGCTCCAAAGTTCTCATGAATTCACAAAAGTGGTTTGCCCAGGATTCTCATGCTATATAATTTTATCCTTTCCCTCGGGGCAATAACCACTAAGTCAGACACTATACATATGTTGTTCCAGAGTTAGATGATAACTTGACCAGTGTTTTCTTCAATCATAGGAAGGTTTTTACCTTCCTTGGTCATTTGCTGTAGGTCACACTGAAACTTATCACTGCTCTCTGGTGATGAGACTCAGTCTTCAGCTTATTAATGATGGATGCACATGGGATGTCCTCGATGCCAGGGCCATTTCATGCCTGGCTTCAGGTGTGCATTTCATGCCCAATTTCTAATAGAAAATTAACTAAACAAATAAAAAGAAAACAAACAAACAAACAAACAAACCACAAACAAACTAACTGTTTTTCCTAGAGCCTCTGCCTCAGCCCCAGGAATTGAGGTACTGAGATGCCTGAAACTAATGATGAATATGCTCTAAAATATGGTAGTTTGGAAAAAAATTAGTATAATATTTTCTCTTGTCGAGTTCCATTCTTTAGTATTTACTAAGAGATGCTTGGGTATGGTTTATTTGCCAATATGCAGGTAATTTTAATGGAGCCATCCCTGTCCTCTTTCTCATCACTATGCCTCGAAAGTGAAGAAATTGTGACTGGGAACTCCAATCTATTTAAAGGCTCTTTCCTTTACCTTTATCCTGACCTTCCCTTTTAACCTTGGGGCTAGAGCTCAGAACTTGGAGCAGATTCCTCACCAGGATCTTTGATGGCAGGGCAAAGATTGTGTGGGGGCACCAAAGGAACTGAGACTGGTATTTTTTGTAGAAATTATACAAGCTACCATTTATTAGATAAGTGCAATGTTCTGACCACTTTTTACACACTGTTATTAATCCAAACATTTTGGGGAGAATACATGTCATCTCTGACAAATACGAAGCTTGGAGGGGTCCCATGACTGGACCTAACCTCCATAGGCAGTAGGTGGTAGACCTGGGTTTCAAACTGAGGTCTATGGAGGGCGAAGACTGATCTCAGGGCTTCCCACCTTCTGCCTTCACTGCCATGCAAAATGAAGACATTTGCACCATATCATCTGAGACACATAGCACAGAGTTAAGTAACACCTGGATGACGTTTCCCACCTTAGTCTCTGGTCCAGATTACAACCTCTCCCATTGGAGCTTAAGGTATAAAGGAGGAAACACCTATATGAATTGGGATGGGGTCCTCCCAGCGCACCCCAGTTTTCCCCAGATAATCCTTCAAATTAAGACATTTGGAGGAGAAAAAGACATAGGAGGGTGTGCCGATTTGAATCTGTGGCAGACCCCAGGAACTCCATGTCCTTTAATCTTCATTTAATATTGCTGGCTGGGAGCTTTTTTGATTGTTCCCATGGAGATGTGACCCACTGGATTGTGGGTATTAGCTTTTTACTAGAGGGAGATGTGACTATACCCTTTCCAGGGGGACCTTGACTGGAATCCTTTAAAAGAGGAAACATTTTGGAGAGAGTCTTTTTTTAAAGTCACAAAAATGATGAGAGTCAGAGGCCATGCCACCAGTGACCTTTGGAGATGAAGAGGGAGAACACCCCCGGGGGACCTTCATGAAGCAGGAAGCCTGGAGTGGAAGCTAGCAGACGTTGCCACGTTTACCATGTGCCCTTCCAGTTGAAGGGAAATGATGAATGCCATCAGCCTTCTTGAACCGATCTATCCTTACCTGGATGCCTTCACTTGAACATTTTTATGGACTTGCTTTCACTGGGTCATTTTCACGGCCTTAGAACTGTAAACCTGCAACTTATTAAATTCCTCTTTTTAAAGCCATTGCTTTTCTTGTATATTGCATTCTGGCAGCTAGCAAACTAGAACAGAGGGTGAGTCAGGACACACTATATGTCAAACAGCAAGTAGGTTGTGCTGCGGGAGCACCATGAGTCAATGAATCGGCGCAGGAGTGCTGCAGCAGGGGTTTCAGATCAACAGCAGCAGGGCCAGCCAGAGCACTTGCTAAAAGTCCAAAGTTATGGGCCCAGTCCTCCCCTGATTCTGACTTCAGTGGATCTTCTTGGAGTCCTGGCATCTAGTAATCATCATACAGTTTAAGAACCGTTGATCAGGAGGGGTTGGACAATTCTATGACGTCTAAAAAAGGAGGTGATTCCCTTTTTTAAGAAAGAGGAATTTTTAAAGACTGATGCTAAACAGAATAAGTGGATTCCTGCTTCCTGGAAGTGGTATGCATCCCCAAATCCCTTACATCTATTTCTCCTGGAAATTGCTGTGGTGTCTGCACAGCATTTTCAAAACTTTCAACATTCTCTTTTATATGGTTCCTGCTTTCTTTTTTTTTTTTTTGTATATTAAGTATTTCTGAGAAGCAATATTGATCTGATCAAGAGCCCCTCTTTCATTATTTAGTGATCACAACATGGAATCACACAAATGGAGAGGACGCGAGATATAAATCAACCTGAATTAGACAAACTGCATAGCTTAACCAGGTAACAGTTCCATGGATGCAAACAAATATATTACAGACAATGAGTTGAAGGAATTGGCATAAAATTGAATTTAAAGCCCTAATTTAAACAAAGTATGTTCTCTAGTTTATACTAAGATCAATACACATGGCGTAAGAAATTTCATAAAATATGATACAGTGCACTGCTTTTATATACACTGTTCACTGTTTTTATAAGTACAGAACATTTTTGGGTGATGGATATAATTAAATAGAGCAACACCATATGAATTAAAGCCATGAAGATGTTTTTTTTTTTGTTTTCTTATAAAATTACAGGCTTGCTGTAGAGCTTGAAGACATTAGCAGTATAATATCAGAACAATGCATTAGCCCCTGGGGGCTGCATTCTTATTATCAGTTATGGATTCTGTGAACTTTAAATTAGAAAGGGGGAAGCTATGGTATTTTTCTTTGAAAGCAATGGAAGGAAACTACTGGAAAATATAAGCAAACAACTGATGCTAACTTCAAATAAAAGGGTGTTAAGTTTGTGTACAGTTTACTCCCTAGTTAAATCCGCACGCTACACTGCATGAAAATTGAACTTAATTTACTGCATGCCCTACATATTCAATTAAATAAAATGAGAAGATGTTTTTACTTTAGAAGAGTTAAAACTCAACGAGTTAAAATGTTTTACCTCCAAATTTCCATAAGTAGCTTATGTACCCAAATGTTTATTTGAAATAATTAATTTAATTAGTAGGTACTGAGTTCATGCTGTGCTGGGCCTGGGAAGCCCAGGATCTTCCCTTAAGTCACTTACGGACTCACCATGAACGCAAAATATCTAAAATGGTTTGATGGTGGATGCTGTGTCCCAGTTTGGTGAAGCGATGGTTTCGGGTGTTCAGGTTGCTGTGGATTTTGTATATGGGAAGTTGACTTCTAATTAAAGGCATCAACTCTCCACCGTGTGGGCAGACCTCAGCTGGAGCTCTTTAGATCAAACAACTGAGGGTCCAGGAAGAAAAGGAAATTTTGCTTCAAGTCTACACTCTCTACTCCTTTCTGTGTTTGAGCCCATTGGCTTTCCTTGCGAATTTTGAACTGAAGATTTCAGCATAACACTGAATGATATTTTCCCGCCCTATGGAATTCAGACTTTCTAGCCCCCATTCATTCCTTAAAATGAATCTGTGTGTGTGTGTGTGTGCATGCACAAATGCATATATCCAGTTAATTCTGCTCCTATGGAGGACCTAGCTGATAGAGAGGTGGTCTTATAGGCATGGAAACCAAACAATTGTAATGACAGGGGCAGGGTTGTGGAGAGACCAGTGGTTCCAGCCATCTGACAGAGAAGCAGGTGTGAAGGGAACAAGCTCTTGGCAGAGAAAAATTGTTCACAGAAAAGCAGGTAATTTAGTAGACAAAGTAAGAGAGCTGCTGAGTTAGGCGAACTTCCTCTCGAAGAATCTTTTGCCTGAGCCAAATTGGTCTACTCATGATTCACTTGATATATCCCACTTAGATCTGATTCAGCTCAATGAAAAGCAGAGTTGCTCATTGTCACAAGCTTTCCAAAACTGGAAAGGACTCTATTTGGAGGCAAAGAGTTCCCAAGCCTTTGGAGGTGGTAAAACATCATCTGGATGACAGATTTAGCCCTTTGTACTAGCACTGTTACTCATCTTTTTTTGTGTCACGACACACATGGAAATTGGTAGTATGTCTTCGGCACAATGAAATACCAACCAGGAACACCCTGATCCAAGGGCAGAAGGGACAACTAGCTCACCCCTCCCTGACTTTTTCATGGCAAAACATGTGGAATGTTCTAGAATGGGGGATGCCATCTTTCTGGAGTTGTAGCTATAGGAACAATTAAGATAGCTTCTATCCTCAAGTTCTTTAAACAGAAACACTCCTTTTCCCCATTTTTCATATGGAATTCAGTGTTATGTTAATGTTATAAATCAGATCATGCCACTCCCTGCATAAATTCTTCACTTGCTTCCCAAAACATTTAAAAGGAAATACAGAATCCTTACCTTAAGCCAACAAGCCCTGCACAGTAGAATCCTTGCTTACCACTCCAAATTGATCTCTTTTGCTCACTATAATCCAGTCTCAGAAATCTCTTTCAAGTTTTCAAATAAGCAAGCTCATTCCTGCCTCAGGGCCTTTGCATTTATGGCACCTCCGAAGGCAAATATACAAGGTCGACTCTTTCTCATCTGTCAACCCTCAGCTTAAACATCATTCTTTTGTGTGAATCTCACTGACTGCTATACCTAAAGGGATCCCCTTATCATAATTTATTACAGTACTTTTTCTTTAATCATAAAAATTATCACAAAGCACATTTATTTATTTAAATCCACTCATGTATTGTTGACCCCCATCCCCCGCTCCACCCTTTCTGCACACTCGGCCTCACCTGTGAGTCTGAGCAGGGCAGAGCGCTCGCTGGGGCCAGTATTTGTAACAACACCTCAGACATTGCAGTCTTAGAAAGCCTTAGGCCAGTGGATTCATGCATTTGAAGGGCAATCTGACAGCTGTGTCAATGGGAATACTGCAAGCCCAAGAGGGTCCACATTTAAGGCGTAAGATAGATTCACAGGAATGAACACATTACAATGCAGGGATTTAGAAAGCTCTACGTGCCGCTGAAAATATCAACCTGTGAAGCTAAAATGTGTGTTGGTGTGTGTGTGTTTGTGGGGGTGGTTTGGAGAGGTTGTCATGGAATATTTAGAAGGAATTGTATCATGAAAATTGCATTATTAGGGAACATTAAGGAAGAAAGGGTATTACTGAGGAACAAGAAGTAGTGTGATTTGATTTGATTGCAATAGTGGGGGGTATTTTGCCCTCCGGGTGGCTTCCGGTAATATCTGGGGATAGTTTGGTTTGTCATTGGCTTCTACTGGGTAGATGCCAGTGGCACTGTTAAATATCTCACAGCACACAGGATGACCCATTGTGACCAAGTGTTATCTGACCTGAATTAGATTATAACAAGGCCCAGATACACCATAAAAAACAAGGCTGGCAATTCAGGCAGTGCAAAACTGTGGAAAGATTTAAATGCCTGGGTCAGGTGTTTATTTAGTAGGTAGAGGAGAGCAAAGTTTGGTTTTGTGCAGAGACGTGATGCGATCAGTGTAGAATTTTGGGCATTTACCAGGGTTCTGGTATAAAGGAGGCTTGGAGTCCAATTGGAAAGGGCAATGGGAGGCTATTTCCACCATACAGATAGGACATTAAGAAGGCTTGCACCCGGGGGATGCCAGAGGAGGAGAGGACTGGCAAGATTTACGTTACTTCAGAGTCACATATTCACGGACTGACAATAACAGAATGCATCCATTTGGGTTCAGAAGATTTACATATAAGTTCTTAGGTTTCTTTGATTCAGTTCACATGTATTTTGAAGGGAAATACCACAAGACTGGACTTTTTTTTCTTCCCCCTATAAATGCTTGGAATGAATGCCCCTGAGATTTCTTCTGTATTTCATATCACATGTTTTCATCAGTGCATGGTGAGTTTAAAAACATGTATTGCAATAACTAACAGCTCCATTGCTTTGGTGAAGGAATTTGTTATTGCAGCATATTTGGGTTGGGGGTGGGTTGGGTGGAGAAGAGAAAGAGAAGAAACTGGGGAAGAGGAGGATGAAGCGAACACAGCAAACCACATCTGTTTTAGAATTTCTCTTGTAGAACATTTGTTTATAAAATACTTGGAAGATGAGGATGTTTGAAAAATAGAGTACTGGAATCTTAGAGTTGGAAGGTTATCTAGTCCAGTTTTTTTTTTTATTCATGCACAAAATCAAAACATTAAAAGGGATGGCTGATTACTTGTTTCTCAAAGATCTTCTGCACTTGGCCAACTGCCAGGTAGTTTGAAATCTGTGTTCCCATTTGCAGTGGGTTTCTAAGATTTCAAGATATTGGCAATCTGACAAAAAACCTATTTCAAAAGTAACTGGCATCTTTATGAAGGTCTGAAAAATGGGATATCAATAAAAATGGTGTGAAAATGCCAAGGTAGAAACATGAGGTGGTTTTTATTTGGACATTGCCCTTTCTTGGGTGTTTCTGCTTGCATTTTAGTCATCGCTTCCTCTAGTCTAGAAGAGTTGATTACTTGTCCCTCAGCGGGTCCCTGTTTTGTCCTTATGCTAGTTTTGGGTCTCTAAGGGCGATGTGGGCATTGTCAGTGGGTCAAGCCAGACCTGGTCTTTCCAGCTCACAGCTGGGGGAGGAAGCTGAGTTCTGCAGCCTGTTTGCTTGGATGGGGATTTCAAGCAGATTAAGTTCACTTACGCTATGGCACATTCTTGATAACGTGCATTTTAAATTGCCCATGGACTCTGAGGGAGGAAGTGATGGGTGTGCATGACCCTTGCCTCCTCAGAGGAGGAAACATTAGACATGGAAGCTTTAAGGCGCCTGAGAGAGCAGACATCTGCTCAAACTGATGTGATTCTCAAGAAATGGAGCCCAGGAGAAGGACTAGCTAATGAGGGTGGGGAAGGAGTGAGGAGGGGAAAATATTATGTCAGTTATTAGGACAGAGAGCTAATTTAGAAAAGGGTGATTAGTCATGTGAGTTTAAGTTCCTGGCTTCGCAGTACAGCCACATGTGACCCAGGACTGGCTGTGAGGGGAGAGGAAGGATCCTTTTGTCCGCCTTGATCCACTGACTGCAGGTCTGACCAAGTGCTGGACTCCCTGTCCCCCCTCGGCGCTCCCATTCCCAGGTTTCTCCTGGCATTTATCCCGATATTCCCACACTGCTTTATGGGCTAGACAATTGTCACAGTGGGATCTGCCAGCGTTAGGCTTCGCTAACATGACTTACTCCCTCTTTCTCTTTAGAAGATGAGTTCTAGAGATTATTTATTTATTTATTTTTGTATGTCTGGCAAACCAAGAGAACACAAATCAAAGAAGGTAGCATAACCAAAGATAATTAATTGAGGAAGAGCTAAAATATTTTATCTAAAATAAAAGTATCTCCTTAATAGAACAGAGTTTTTGAGGGGGATAAAGTTTTGGATTCTGAAATTTTCTTTTTACAATCAATGATGTTATTACAATTTCTTGTCAAATGTTCATTGACAAAAGTACTGAAAATGATTACTGGAATGAGTGCAACATCTTCAAACCCTGGTAAGGTGTCTGCTCAGGTGCTCTAGTTTCTACTTTTGCATGCTAAATATATGTGCAGAAAGAAGATTTTCTTATGCAATGATTTTCCATATATCCACTATTACCTTAGTACTTTCATGATGTTTGCCCAGCTTGCAAACATCTGAGCTGTTATTTATCCAGGATTTTTAAGAAAATATTTTTTTCTTATTTTTTTGCTAATTAAAATTTTCTGAAAGGAAAGCAATACTATGTTGAAAAGCATGGGTTTGATGACTCTGTATACATAGGTACACATACATACAGACTTTTAATGGGTATCAGCTACCATCATCACAGGCACAATGCTTTAAGAAACCTAGTTTTAATATAATCAATATAATGAAAACTGCACTTAACTTTCCTATGCAAAAGAGAGTGTTGGCCAGTTTTCCCCTGTGTCTGCTTGTAAAATTCAGTGCTTCTCATCAGTATGGGCCATGGACTCCTAAAGTCACAAAGCTCATCATGACAAAGTTGAAAAGGATTTGTTCTTGCCAAATAGTACTTGGGTTCTTGGATCCAGGTAGAAAAATCCCACCCCACTTCATCAGTGAGGGACTCTGAGAGCCCAAGGTGATGTGGCAGCACTGAGGAGAGAAACAGGCCGTGGCCCTACCCACTGCTGGTCAGAGCGCTTGTCTCTTCAAAAGAGTCCGTCCTTTTAATAACTGCTTTGGATAGCACAGCTAAGCCAACTTGGCTCCCCAGCCAGCTTTTGTTTGTAAAATGTAATTCTGTGGTAATGAGCTCATGACAATGTGAAATACAGAGTCTAAACATTCTGGAAAATGATCCCAAACATGACTGAAGATAAAACAAAAATACAAAAAGACAGAAAGACAGGAAACAAAGAAAGAATGGAGGGAAGAAGGGTGGAAGGAAGGGAGGGAGGAAAAAAGAAACAAGGAAAGAAAGAGCTTTCTAATGACGACCCTATAAGAACCCAGAGCTTAATGGATATGCACAATATAATGGAATTGAGGAATAAACTCCAATGGAATTATGAGTTATTTACATCTCTAAACTCAGAAAGGTAGACTTGTGTGGTGGAATGCCTCTTCTTTACCACAGGTGACTTCCATTCTGTTACAAATAAATGAGTCTTAGCCATTCATTGAAATACATTTTAGTGTATTTGCATCCTTTACTGCACTTTCCTAAGGTAATAGACATTTATCTATTTTCTGAATAGTTGATACATTTCTTTCCATCCATAAAAATGCCCCAAAATATAAATTGCAATTGTAAGATGCACAGAACGCAGCAGTTATGGGGTGCTGAAAGCACAGATACACTAACTCAAGTCTCTCTTATCCCTTTCCATTTATGAACAGTTCAACTTTTATTGTATAGCTTCTACCAGCTGGGAAGAAGCCATGACGTGGGGTTGGCTGCAGAAAGAGTTTCCCATAAAGAAGAAAATGGGCTTTCCTGGTTGTAAAAAGCAGACATGGGGAATTGGATTTTCCAAGAGAAGTAAAGGGGCGTGTGATAAAGATGGGTGATCCAGGGAGGACAAAAGTCAAAATATGTTGGTCTACTAGCTCAAGAAAAAGATGGTAGGGTCTTGAACTCTGAAAAGGGTGAAAAAGGTTGCCTTTTCACCGTATGGTGCACTTTCTCTTGGTCCTAATGACAGGCACTCTTCTGGGAGAATTGATGTTGTGAGTAATTTTATGCCACGCGATGAATTCTCTTGTCCTATTCTTTCTGAGCTGAAGCAGGCAAAATAATTCCCAAACTATTCCAGCTGGAGAAGAAATGAAAAAGAGATTTCTGGACAGTTGATCTCTGCATTAAAACCTACTGAATACTTGCTACTGCTCACTTTTCTTCTGCATTCCAATTAGAACTGATTTGTTAGAAACCTGTAAAATTTAAAATGAGTACTTGCAATTCTACCATGGCAGGGCTGGTTAGCAGGTTCAGGAAAAGGATTTTCTTCTTCCACATATCTCCTCTTCCCTACCATCTCCTAGTTCCTATGTCTCTTACCCAAAGAAGACCCAAGTTTCCTGTTCAGCCTTTATGAGGGATCTGGCAGGATACTCGCTCTTTGTTAATGCTTTCAAGAGAGAAGTGGCATTTTTTTCTTTATTAGTTAGACTGCAAAACATGCATGTTCAATTAGGGTTCACTGTTTCTGTTAACCCTTAGTTAAACCATGGGCTATAATTAATAAAAGTATAAAAATGTGCTATCTTCAATGGTAACAAATGTCCCACACCGAAGTAAGTTGCTAATATAGGGTGCTATATAGGAATCCTGCATTTTATCATAATTGTTCTGTCAACCCACAACTTCTCTAATAAAGAAAAAAAAAGAAGTAAGATAATTTCCATGATTAATATTCTAGATTCTGATATTCAACATTTCTCGTGTTTATATTGCATATTTTATTCTGCTTAGTTTAGGTCTAAAGTAAAAGAAAACAGCATCAAAATAGTTCAAATATAGTACATTTATATAATATTTACACGAAATATACCCAATCCATTCTTTCATAGATATATTGATATATTGTATTGCATATATACATACATATAACAGGTGTGTATATATATATATATATATATATATATATAAAGAGTAATTAATATAGCATAGTAAATATATACGTAGAGTAAATGATTTTTGAAAGCAAAAAGTGCATGCTGTTTAAGTATCTTTGAAACAAACAAACAAAAAGCAAACTATAGATATATATTTTCAGTTCCAGTTACAAAGATGATGGAACCACTCAGGGCTCAGTCCCCACACAGAAGTTTTAAGCAACAAACAACAGCTGTCAGAACCATCTTTCTCAAAGCTCCAGGAAACAGTTAAAGGGTTTCAGTAACAGGGAAAATGCTGAATCAAGAAAGAACGAAAGAAAAAAAAACCATAAAAACAATAGGAAAACCTTCTCCTGGTGCCTTAGCCAGCCCATCCCTCACCCCTTACTGGTCATCACAGAGGCAGCTGAGCGCTGAGCTCCCAGCCCAGGGGGCATGCACCCCAATGCAGATCCATCTGGTGGCAGCCTGAAGGATGGAACCAGGATACTCGATGTGGGCATCCCCAAATTTGTCCTTTGTGCAGAGGGCAGCTCATAGAGCTCTTCTCCAGGGGACAAAAAGTTGCCAGCTGGGGGACGTAGAAAGCAGTGTCTAGGACCATGGCAAAGAGTTGAAAGAATAAAAAAATGTGTTCACACAAGATGATAACCTTTGTTTGAACATGAACCCTGCCCTTCAGTTTCCTAGTGTTTGGAAGCTATGAATGATGGGCTGTTTGGAAAACGATGACATTTTTCTAAGAAGTAAGGATTTATACTCAGCACTAAAAAAGAGTCTAAGGTGTTCAAAATTTCAAAGCCTTCCTTTTATTACTTTATTTATTTTCATTTTTATTACAACTACATGGAGCATTTATGTATTTATAATATCTCATTTTAATAATTTTGTCTACAAGTGAGTGGCATTAATTATATTCACAATATTGTCCCATTATCACCATCATCCATTACCAATGCTTTTCATTACCCTAGACAGAAACCCTGTACCCATTACACAATAGCACTCTGTAATAGTTTCCTGTGGGTATCTGATAATCTCTAACCAACTTTGCATCTCTAGGAATTAGCTTATGCCAGAAATTTCAAATAAGGGGTGTCATACAATTTTGCCCTTTTGTGACTAGCTTATTTCATTTAGCATAACATCTTCATATTTCACCCATGTTGTAGTATGAATTAGAATGTCATTATTTTTTATGGCTGAGCATACATATTTTGTTTATTCACTCATCTGTTGACAGATACCCAGGCTATTTCCACCTTTTGGCAATTGTTAATAATGCTTCTGTGAACACTGGCGTCCAAGTGTCTGTTTCAGTCCCTCCTTTCACTTCTTCCTCTTGACAAAGGGTTTTCTGCAACTGTTGGGCATCTCCTAGGAAAGCACAGTGCTGAGATGCAATTACCAGGGTTTGCAGTCAGTGTTCTCTTCTCAGTGCACCCTGAGAATGAGGAGCTTGTTTTGGAGTCCCAGGGCACCTGCCACCCTTTTTTACAGCACATTCTGTGGAAACTTTTGCAACCTTTCTTTTTAAGTTCAAGGTTAAAGTCATACCCCTTAAAATATTAGATAGCTTGAATAAGATCTTTGTTTATATATATATTTTTTTCTGTTGTGAGCTGTAACCTAACTGTGCCACTGAAACACAGCTCCAAGAATCTGTCAGCAGAAATTCCCTCAATTGTTCTTAATATGTAACCTTTTTCCTATGGCAAAGTGAGTTTAAATGTTTTAAACATGAAGCTGAGTTTATGTCTTCATTTCCACGCACTTATTTTAGCTTAGGCATGGCAGTTGGAAGTTTTGTACACATGATAAATTGGGAAGTGATGAATAGGCAATTTAGGAATGATAAAATCATATAATGACATATAACAAAACCTGAAAAAGTCTCTTATGTTTCAAAACTTACTGCTTGAAAATCGTTTTCAAAAGTATAATTAAGAAATCTTTGGAAGTACAAATACCAATATATCTGTTTTTGCTCTGGGGGGCTTTTAGAAAATAGCAAATCACTTTACAGTGGGAGAAAATGCACAATAAGAGAAAGAAGTGACCGAGATCACAAGGTGAGGCAGAAGCAGAGTCCAGAGGACTATGCATCCTGTCTGCGGCGTGTTCGAATGCTTAACTCTCCAAAAGAGACAGACGATGAGTTCAAAGCGTGGCAGAGCAGGCCACAAGGTTCCCAGGGAACACGAGAGAAAGATAAAGAGAGCTGTGATGACCAAACTCTCCGGGTTTCACAGGGTGGGGTCTGTCATAGTAATTACTGGCATTTGCTAAGCACGTTCCATGTTTCTGACACTATGATTTAAGATATGAGAATATTAACTAAGCTGCCCTAACAATGCTATTAGAGAGGTGTGATCATTATCCCATTATATAGAAGAAGAAACTGAAATACAGAGACTTTGCCAAAAGTCTTACATCCAGAGAGTGCATTTTAACGCAGGCGACCAGAACTCAGACCCAGTACTACTCTCAATCAATATTCCAGTCCATTTCTGGAAAATCTAAGATGATGCTAGTAAGTGCCCAGGACCACACCAGGAAGTGAGGCAGAAGGGCTCCAAGAGCGGATTTTTAACCAGTGTTTGGATGAGCACCTGGAGATTTCTGTTCCTCTTATAGCCCTAGGATAGACAGGGCTTCCTTTACGTCTCCTCCCTGTTTGGTTTGGGTGAAGGTCTTAATAAGGCCTCCCAACCACAGCACATTTATCATCTGGCTGCCCTTTCCTGACTCCTGATTCTGGAAGACACAAGTGGCCTGGAGACTGAGCACCATGATGTTCCAGCTTACTGACAAGCCATGTTCTTAGAACAATAGCACCTTCCACTGTCTCAGTTTCCTAGGCCCAGAGGAGCCAAGTACCACAAATTTGGTGGCTCAAAACAACAGAAATGTGTTGCTGCACAGACCTGGAGACTGGAGGTCTGAAATCAAGATGACCTCAAGGTAGGCAGGGCCCTGGTCCCTGGACGGCGGAGACTTCCTTGCCTCTTCTATCTTTGGGTAGTGGCCGGCAATCCTTGGTGCTCCTTGGCTGTAGATGCTTCTCTCCAACCTCTGCATCCACCTTCACATGAGCTGTTCCCTGTGTCTGTCTGTGTCTTTTCCCCTCTTGTTCAGACACTGGTCAGTTTGGATTAAGGGTCTACCTACTCCTTATCTGACTAATCCATCTCTAATGACCCTATTGCCAAATCAAGCCACATTCCGAGGTACTGGGTATTAGGACTTCAGTACGTCTGTTTGGGGGACACAATTCAACCCATTGCACCCATTTAAGAGTCCAGCAATATATTCGATATGGTGAACATGGCTGCAATGTGACTCTCCAAGCACCTAATCCCATTTTTCCATTTTTTCCATTGTAAATCAATGCTCACATGGAGAATATTCACAATAAATTTAGCATTCAGTTTTGCTGTTGGGTACAGGGACTACGTGTGGACCATGAGGGCACAGAGGACATTGGTTTTTACAAATTATGCTTCCTAGACATAGTCTCACATGGATGTTTAATTTTCATTTGAACATATTTTAGCACTATTTTTTTTTTCCTTCCTCTTGCCTCTGATTTCATTCCTTGGAATTTTTCCACATTTGAGCATTCCTTATTGCTACATATAGCTCACGGAATGTTATTTTTCTTCTTCTTCCTAACTACTCACATATTCCAAAGACTTGAAGTCTCTTCCAGTTCCAAATTTGACTCTATTGCATTCCATCTGGATTCAAACAGTGACCTCCTGTAGAAGACACTGGCTTGTGTAGCAGGGAACATTTAGGAATTCTGTGTATCTGGAACAATAAACACGAGCAATTTCTATCTCAAGTTTACAAAATTAAACTAATTTGAATTTATAATAATACATCTTTAAATCTGTTGAAATTTGTTTAGGAATAAGTATATATAAAAGCTTTGTTCTCAAAAATTAATTATGCCAGAAATAAGCATATATAGAGAGAGCTTGGGCATCACAAATCAACAATAAATCAGTAATAGTTTTCTAGCTATTTCCTTTCACTGAGAAAAAAATGCATCTTCACAATGTTGAACATCAGAGCCTAGAGTCTGGTGGTGCCAGTACTGTTGGAAATAGTAGGCAAGTCATCCATAACATTTCTACTCCCTTTTTTTTTCTGACATGGACAGTCTCCAGGAATGGAACCTGGGTCCGTGGCATGGTAGGTGAGAATTCTACCTTTGGACCACCATGACCCGCCCTCTACTCATTTTTAATCTAGATGTTTTGTTGTTACTTAAATTTATTGACTTCAGGGTAATAAAGTCATACTTTCACTTTTATTCTTTGAATGTATTTTCTGTCTTGCTTTTTTCCCCCTTCACATGCCATGAAGCTGAAAGTATTGTAAGAAAATATTGTAAAAGTGTGAAATTAATGTGGAGTCATATAAAACTAACTTTAAAGTTTTTAAACCTAAGAAAGATTTTCCCTTATCTGTTTCCTTATTTGAAAATAAGGGTCAATCTGGTTCTATTTTTCATGCCTTATCACCACATAAACCTCTAATTAATAGACTAAAAATAATTTTTAAAAAGGCGCTTTCTTGGGTATGACTTCTGACGTGCAAAAAAGCAGAGGAATGCTTAAGCAATAGAGTTGTATAGTTTGACGGGTGTCAGAGAAATGACAGCTTGGTGCACACTGCTGAGCTCTGCTTCCACTTCATTTCTGGGTGATCTCCCAGGCAATCCACATATTTGCACAGCTACATAGATTCCGACAGCAACATTCTCTGCTTTCCAACCCCTTCTCCAGTCTTTATTTGTTCTTTATTGCCTTACTCTTCTATTACAGAGCAGACAAAGGAGTTCATTTTAGGATATAGGCATTACCAAAAATGGAGAGAAATCCTGAATATCAGTTATGTGCGTCTTTCTTAACTTCAAATACATAAGTTGTTTGTTGCAGAATCATAAATTCTGCAAAAAATGGAGAGAAATCCTGAATATCAGTTATGTGCGTCTTTCTTAACTTCAAATACATAAGTTGTTTGTTGCAGAATCATAAATTGTCTCTGTGAATTAGAACAGCTGAAGGTCATTTTCTTACTTCTGCCAAGATAGCAAGGTCACCTCAAATGAGAAATGGAGTCTCAAAAGCCACAGCATACACTTCCAGTGTGTGTGTGTGTGTGTGTGTGTGTGTGTGTATTTCTGCCTGTTTGTTCAACCCAGGCACCTGCCCACAGATGTTCAGAAACATATATAGAATCTTCCTTGTATGTGTTTACAGTGCTCTTCTGACAATTATTGTAGAGAACGGTTTTTCCTGTGAAATGTCTACTTAATTTCCAATGGTTCAACTACATCTGACTCTGGTTTAAAATGTTGCTTCAAATTCTTGACCTTCACTGATCTTTCTAACTTAACCCAGTTGGCTTGGACACTGCAAGCTCTCCAGTGATCCACGACACTGCACTAAGGCACGTTTCTTCTGCTTTTCCTTTTATTTGATATTAACATCTTTTTAAGTTTCTGAAAGGAAAGCAGTATTGTCTTCTGCATATGTCATGCTAACCAGATGTCCCTGACCAAACAAAAATTCTGCCAGGGCAAAAGGAAAGAAAATATGTAGGAATCTTCAGCCAAAAGGACAGAATGATTTTGTACACTAGCCATTTTCACATGTGGAAATTCATTCTGGTTCCCTGAAAGTGTCTGGTGAGGATCAGTTAGATATCCTGGTAAAGTCTCTGGTAGTTTCTTTGCAGTCAAAGTGGCTTTTGAGATAGAACCAAGTTTGGCATTAGAACTGCAGATAAACACGAAAACTTGCATGTGTAGAACAAACAATTTCTTTCTGCCTCTTACTTGTGGGACATTTGCCAAGAAAAAACAATTTGCTTTGCTGCAAGAGCCCAGTAGGCTATTACTGGAGAATGTCTTTCCAAGATTGCGTATTGGTGATTTTAATAGGACTCAGAGGTTTGTGTGGTTTGCACAAATATTAGTTACTTTTAAAAGCTGGAATTTCTTATTGTCCTTCCTGAGTCTGAATTTCTTTCTAATTGTAATATAATCAGAAAGATTAACACCTCCCTAAATGAGTCAATGGTAATGGATAATTAAATGCTTATGATAAAATTACTTTAATTCTTCTATTTCTGTTCCAAAGAAAAGACCTTTCCATTCAAAGAGGCTCACTGGTTTTAAATGGAAGTTCAAACTATTAGCCATGACTTTAGTTTAATTAGTTCAGCATTTCTGTCATGAGTGCATTTCTGTGGGGGAAGGTATGTCTTTAGTGCCTCTTTGTTCACTTGTTCATTTATAAGCCTTATTGGGTCCTACTGAGCTACAAGAGAGAAAGATGGGTAAGGCACTGTTCCTTCTTCAGTTAATTCTAAGGTTGAGTTTGGGTGATCAAAGCATAAAGGTATAATCACTACTCAGGGAAAAATGTAAAATAATAGATGTATTATTATTTATACATCTAAATGTAAAATAATAGATGTAGCACCAGGTTCTACAGGAATTAAATTCCCTTGTGGTGTGAACTCTACACTTGGCATAATGTTAATATTTATACATTTAGAGTTTGCTAGAGCAGAACGTAGAGACCTGGGAAGCTCAACTCAGCTGTTAAGTCATGATGCTATGAGGTCAAAAGCATGACTTGGATTCCAAAAGTAGGTAGTCTGCTCTGAAGAGTGGAGAACTCCACTGGCTCCTTAGGCCCATCCCATAATTCTACTTAGCGGTCAAGAGCGACTGAGGTTGAAATGGTGTGAGTGCTTCAGAATCAAGCCAACAACTCCAAATAAATTCCTTACTGATGGAATATGGACAACAGTTGTTCTCACTCAGCCTAAGGATGTGCAATGAATAGAATTTTGCTTTACAATACATTGAAATTTATACATAATATGTATGTCATTAAAATACATATGCTGTTAAGATAAACCCATTTCTAATCCAGAATTCATCCCAAACCAGAGAAATCCTCAATGATAAGCTAGATGATGAAGCTTCTAGAAGAAATTGAAACCTGCAGCTTAGGAAGCCTTGGAGGGAGGGCTCAATAAAAAGGCATTTTGCCTTAGAGGCCTGTTAGAAATACCTCTTTTCTCTGTATCAAATTATGTTGGGAAAGTCCCGTCTGCGCGACCCAGGCCTCAAAGCTGGTTCCAGGTGGCTGTAGCCTGCCTGGAGCGGTGGCACCAAGCTGCAACTAACTCCCACTACGTCACCTCACCTTTAGGGATGGCAGGAAAAGATTTGCTTTTGCTGTATTTGTCTGTTTACTATGAAAGGTCCTTCTAACTTAGAGGGAAAGCCTTTGCTCTTACTCTCATTTTTAGGTGAAGGAAATTCTTCATTAATTAGATGAAAATGCAGGCATTATTTGTAAACTTATCTGCATTTTCTGGCCTCATGTCACTGGATGACATACAAGTTAACATGATATAATTAAGGAATAAACACCGGGCAACTGCAACCAGAGCCAGTGATTTCCAGTATCGGATGGTAATAATCAGAGAATGGGTCATTTTTGCTTAATGACGGTGGTCCTTCTCCAGTCAGAACTCAATCTGTTCTTTTCTGCCTTGACATCAGTAGCTTATATATGTATTTCTTCCTACAGTAGAACTTGGAGTATATTAGAGAGATTGTCATACTGAGGAAAGAGGTTCAGAGATAGGGATCAGAAATTGCTCATATTATAATGAAATAGCTGAAATGCCATGCAAATAGAGAAATCATGCCAAGGAAGAATTGGCAGCTGCCATGTTCTGCCAAGGAAAACTGACTTAAAAATGCCAAAGATGATGACTGTATTTAAAACATCGATTTGATCAGTTGGAAACTGTGAGATTGGAGAACTGAGAAACACAATGGGAACATGATACCTATTTCATGGAGAATCTGGTGGGTGACAAACACGTGGGGGTTACTGATTACAAAGGGAGACCCAGCACAGGTAACTCTGTCAGGCACCAGTTTTACAGATTCTCTGGAGGGGAGTGATACAAAGTGAGAATGACAATGTTTACGTAAAGTGTTCCATAATCTGTGTAAGAAGACTGCTGGCTGGCATTTACAAATTCAGTGTTGTAATCGATAACTCATGAGCAACAAGGCATTCTTGATAGACAGTATTTGGGACGATTTGCATTTCGCTACGGCATGAGTGAGCTCACACAGTGATGTATTCAGAACAGACCGTACCCTGTGGCCTCCCTGATCACGTGGCCCTGACCCTCACCAGACTCTTTCCTGGCTCCCAATTGTTGTAAACATTGTAGTATGTGGCCAGAAGTGTAGATACTAGGGCTCTTGGCTGAAATTTACTAGGCTGAGGGTAGAGAATCAGACCAAAAAGATACTGTCAGGAATGAAAAAGAGGAAAAAGTGAAAAAATGCATTATAGGATCTTTTAAGCTAGAAAAATGGCTTATGGATCTTATTAGTCAAGTATTTTCAGATCCATTAAGGGTTTAAAGGACTTATTTTATTGCATTTTATGAGGGGATTAGTTATAAAAGTAGTACTTGTGAATTTATTTAGGAAATCATGGATGTTTCAAGATGTTGTCCTCATAAATGGCACGTGTCTCTTTTTTCAATAAATCGTGGTCCCCTGAATAGAAAGATATATAGAGCCCTGTCCTTGTTGCAGAGAGGCATCTCTACCAGACTTAGATTTCCTTTCAGGAGGACAAGTTTTTTCTGTGGTGGAGATTGTCCTGTGACAAATTGCTAACTGAATAAGGACAATTCATTTGCCTGTCTCCAGCTTTCCCATTCGCAGGTGTCTCCAACCACATTTGGGACCCCCTCTCTGGGTCTGCCAGCCTAATCACCCTGTACCTCTGCCCCTATCTCTCCCTTCTCCAGTGAAAAATCTCTTGCTTTGCAATTCATTCTCAGGGCCAGTGTTGAACTAGGATGAAAATAAGTGAATTTTCAAAATTAATCTACCTCTTTAACCTAATAACATAGGTTGGAGGACTGTCAGGAATGGCATTCCCTTACCGGGAAATAAACACCATTTTTATATGATTGTCCATAGGTCATGATAATTTAAATGGCCATTTAATGGGTTGAATTCTGTTTAATCCAAAGAAGTACCCAGATCCCTGGCAGGAAGGACATATCTGAGAAGGTGGGGGTGAGACTTGACAAGCCAGATGTCTTAAAGGATGATGGAATGGTTAATTTGGTTGTCTTAAATTATTGATCTTTTTTAAAAATCTATAGTAATAATACACACAAAATAAAATTTGCCACCTAAACCATTTGCAAATGTTCAATTCAGCTCCATTATTTAGATTCACAACGTTGTGCTATCACCACCATCCATTACCCAAACTATTCCATTACTCCAAACAGAAATTCTGTCCCCATTAAGCAATAACTCCCCATTATTCTCCCCTTGGCCCCTGCTAATCTTTGATCTACTCTCTGTCTCTGTGAATTTGCTGATTTCTAGATATTTCATATACGTGGAATCACATAACATTTGTCCTTTTGTCTCGGGCTTGTTTCACTCAGCCTAGTGTAACGACTTGCTCTTTTAAGTAGTTTTAAGTTGCCTTGTGCTAGAAAGCATGGAAACTCATGCCGGTCTGCCCGACTCAGCACTCCCCATGGTTGAACAGGGATGCTACGAATTGAGAAGACAATATGCGACTATCATCTCTTTGTCTTCCCATCTGCAGAGAGACTGATGGCAGAAGGAAACGAATCTAGAATTCATTATTTTTAAATAGTTTGATATCTAGGTGGATTTTAAGACCATGTCATAGAACTGCTATGATTCACCATGCCAAGAAAAAGGGCAATTTATTCTTGCTAGTGAAGATGCAGTGAATATGACATGTGTTGGAACAATTCTTTTAAAGATACTATTTCTAGATTAAACTTCTTTGAGTCACAGCCTAAATATTTTACAGATTTTTTTCCATTTATGTCTTTCTGACCATATATTGAGTTTTCACATTTTACATTTCTGTCATTTCAACTAATGACATTTGATGTAACTCCCTGGCGTCATCTTTTTCTGCTAATTATTCTCTAGCTGCTGCCTGTAATTGCCCTCTGGCAGACAGAGGAGCAAATGTTTGTAATTCCAAACCTCTAGAATATTTGAATTTGATCACTGGCAAAATATGCTTCTCGTTCACAAACATTATGCTTCTCAAACTCCTCATGGTATGGTGCTGTGTAAGTTGATTGCCACCTGTCCTTTTCAGAGCTGTGTGCATTCCTATTTTTTCGCCCTTCAGAGTTTATTTGTTTTCTTAGTTTAGGACTATTTTAAAGGGGAGAGAAATAAACATGTGCTTGTCAGAAGAACAGTATTGATTTCACTAAAACATGAAAACTAAACCTGAAAATCTTTAAAAAAAAACACTCACATGCCCTCAATGAAAGTTATAAAATAGACAGAAATGTCCAGTTAAGTTTCATGAAACCCTGATAGACATCCTAATTCATCGTGTTCGCCATTTTTTAGAAGAGTTAAAGGTAAAGTTTATTTTAAAAAGGAAGTTGGGCAAATATAATTCAAGTATGCATGGAGGTGAGAAAAAGTTGAAATTTACAAGCAACTAAAATTAACTTTTCCTAAAACTTGAGTAATTTGCAAACATTCCAAGTTTTATTCTTTTGCTAGAAAGGGTGGAGAAAGGGAAAATGAGCTAAACTTAACTATTGTTCCTGATAAACTTTGCGTGTTGGAAATTTTTCAGAGTGATGAGACGGATGTGATCACACAAAATCTGGATCATCTATAAAACCAAAAGCATCTTGGCTTTTGATGGGCATAATGGGCAAGTCTCTTCATTTATAGGAATTGGAAGGGATGAAACCACTCAGAGGGTTTTCATTAAGAGGCTGTATGTGCCTTGGTTGAGAGAGATGTTCATTTCAGAAGTTTGTATTTTTGATAACCGCCTATGTGGTAGGACTTGGCATATTTTATTACCTCCCCTTGCTGCTTTGAAGTTTTTCGAGCATCTTTAAAAACGTTTAAAGAACTCATTTAGAATATATTTAAAGATCTGCGTATCTAATCTGAGTATTTACTCATGGAGGCTTTGTGAAAGGGAAAAATGTGTTAGCTTTGCCATTATTGATTTTTCCTCAACTGTTTAAAACAGAAAATGTAGATCAAGTTTATAAAGCTGTTAAGTGGCAAAGAAATATTTGCACAACTTATTGTTAGGAATGACACACAGATGGGAAGTTAATCTTTTGGAAAATTTTCTCAGGATTTCAATGTAAAGAGCCAGTTTATAAAAATATGATAATGCATTTCTGCTTAGAAAGCACTCTTAAATACAGAATCACCTTGCCTTCACAACAACCTAAGATGGCTCTGCCACCATCGTCTGATTTAAAGGTGATAGAAACTCAGACACACAGGTGCTTGGGCTTTGGGTTTTCCCATGAGTTGCACAATCCCTGCCTTGAGTTGCATGATCCCTGCTGTATTCCACGCCTTTTCCCTTTGCCTTGTGGCTCATTTCCAGGATAATCCTTAATCGGCACATTTTCAGAGGAGTTTGCCAGTATCAGATTCTTGCTTTTAAACAGTTTGATTTATTTTCTTCAGGCTTTTATTTTTAAAGAACTTGATGTGAAAATTTACAGCATCTTCAGATACTATCTATAATAATGTATGGCACAGAGTAAGAACTCCATAGATATTTGTCGAATGAATGGATAAAGCATATAAAATGTAAGAGAGTCTTTTAAATATAGAATTCCATGTGACAACTCAGAAAAGGCAGTCATTTGGAGAGTTTTAATGAGGAGATTAGTTATAAAAGTAGTACTTGTGAGGAAACAAAAATGGAGCTGAAGTCACGTAGTATCTTGTTACTCAGTGTGTATCACAGACAATCAGCAAATCATGGGGATTCTGTTAGAGTGCAAAACCCCAGACCCTGCCCCACAACAACTGTAGCAGAGTCTTGGTGTTTTGTCTGTACTTTGGCAACTACTGCACAGGGATTATTCTGAAAATAAAAATATAAGAAAATAAAGTAAAATGTCTGGTCATTATTCTAGGTACATTAAGTTGTAATTCCTGCATCTGTGGCCTGAGTATAGTTTTTGTGTGTTTGTTTGTTTGTTTTAAGCTCCCCTACTGATTGTATAAACAGGAGTGAGAATCATTGACATAATATAAACTCCTCAATGACACTCGAACATCGAAGGCTGCTGTTGGCAGAGATGGCTTCAGCACAAGATGCTTAAGCACATGGAGCCCAGTCATCTCATTTGTAAAAACTGGGGGTCACTTGAAATTCTCTAAGGTAGATTAGATTCCTCCTGCTAGTATTTCCAAACCTCCAGACTCCTATCTTAGCCCTTCCTGACCACTTATAAGTTTCTTTCCCACGTGGCTTCATAGAGGAGCCAATCTGACCCCCTTCCCCGTTGTTAGAAAGTGCCTTGGTCCACGCAGCACATTC
This sequence comes from Tamandua tetradactyla, assembly GCF_023851605.1. Taxonomy (NCBI): domain Eukaryota; kingdom Metazoa; phylum Chordata; class Mammalia; order Pilosa; family Myrmecophagidae; genus Tamandua; species Tamandua tetradactyla. The sequence goes on from NC_135351.1 coordinate 40,032,310, forward strand.
ACATGCGTGGCACTTTTTAACTCCAGTGGGTTCACATCTAACACTATTATGAGATCAATTTTGAACCTAGGCAGGAACAGACTATGAAGATTTTGTCCTGCAAAGGACTAGGCTCAGCACCAGCTCGTGTTTTTGCTACTGGAAGCCACATCTCCTTGAAGCCTCTGGTAGGCAATAGTTATGAAGCATAAGGCAAAGGACTTGGAAACTGCACCAGAGGTTGATTAGGGCATATGGTCGTTGTGTAGGAGGCAATGGGGAGCCCCTGAGATGTTTGCAAAGAATCCAATATCCATTCACAGAAGACACTGAAATATTTGTGGTGTGAGTGAACAAGTGCTTAATGAAAAATCCAGAGACCAATGTAGATAAATTAGTCAGTTAAAGAAGGTAAAGATGACTACTGATATATATCCAAACTGAGAATACTGAGTTAGATGTTAGGGCAATAAAAGACAAGGAAAGGAAGGAAAAAATGAGAGACAGGTTGGCACCTAATTGAACTTAGAAGATCTATCTATTTAGCATCTATCAAAAAATCTATCCATCTATCCAGCATCTATCTCTATATATCACATAAGAATAGTGCAGCTTAAACTTTCACATCCCTAAAAATTACATGGAGAACTTACAAAAGTACAGATGCCTTGGTCCTACCTCTTGAGATGCTGATGTAATAGATATGAGACCCAAGAATTTGCATCCTAACAAGCTCAAGGTAGTGTTGCTACTGGTCTGAGGAACACATTTTGAATTGCACTGCATTAGAGCTTGGGGACTGGAGTTTGGATATTTTGTTCTCAATTTTGATTCTGATGCTTGCTGGCTGTGATAACTCAAGCAATTCTATTACTTTTTCTAGGACAATGCTTAAAATACGATAATGTCTGATTTACCTGGGGAGCTTGTTATAATGCCAATTGCATCCCCTGTGGTTAGGGATGGAAGCCGAGCTTCTGCACTCTAACAAGCTCCCATGTACTAGACATTGGATAACAGGTTCTCAAGCCACTCTTTTACCATATATCACATGCTAAGCATTGTAATTAAACAAAAGTGTATAACTAAAAACCCTTTGTAAAATGTAAGTGTATAGGGATGGAAGTGGATTGGTAGATAGAGAAAACAGAAGGGCAATTATGAGTTTTAAGTTGATTAAGAGAATTTGGGGCATTTATAGATAGAGAATTCGGACCTTGAATTGGTTTAAGAGAAATGCTGATTTGAGAAAAGTAGCAGGCAGCTGAAACACATAAGGCAGAAAGAAGCTTGAAAAAGAATGTAATCTTAAGATACCAATTTCGGAGCTGTACGCATGTGATAAAATGATATTTCTGAATATGTGGGTGTATAGAAAGAAAAGAGATGAAGCAAAAAATCTGGGAGAGAAAACATTTGGAAGATGTGGAGAAGAAAAGGCGTTATCAAATGGGAGACGTATTCTAACACCTGGATATAGAAACATCATTGTCTACCCTGGGCTGTGTCAACAGATTTCACATCCTTATGATTGAGGATAACCATCTATTGAGTTTACCAGACATTCTTTCTACTTCAGAGTGTAGAGACGCATCCCATTTACCTGTGGGGTTTATGAACATGGATGGGGAAAACATACAACCAGAAAACCCTGTATGGTTTATCGGTATCTTGGACCATGTCACAAACATTGAGAAAATAGGGAAATTGAGGGAGATTATAAATTGTGTAAACTATAAAAGGAGAAAGAAGCGAAGCCTTCTACAACTGGCTCTTGGAAAACATGATGTTGATGAATTCCTTGTCCGCTAATTCAGACCCTTAGACATCTGTGGAGCTCAAGAGAACTTGTGGTTCAGTAAGTAGCTTTTGAGGGCAGCATACTCAAAAGGTCATTAACCCACTGGGTAGAGTAATGAGTTGATGTTCCTGACTGTTAAGAATTACACAATTTTAAAAGAACTGCATGATTGGTTTAAGACACCTGCATATGGGACTATGTCCTGATAATGCTCTAGTGATGCTCTTAAGGTGGTTTCAGATAAAAAAATGTAAGGAGGATTGTCTGCCTCCCCTTTCCCTGTAAATCCCTGGGTCTTTCGCTTTATGTTTTTTACTCCGCTTCTAAACTTTTTAAAGTATTCATATGCTAAAATTTGGACATTTTTAAGTTTGATTTGCAAGCATCTGAACTCCAAATTGACAGAGGCCTCTTTCTAACATTGATTCACGCTCAGAGGGTCATTCATAAACACATTAATTACAGACACTGTCCATAAATATTTGATACCATATCAATCACGGAGCAGGTTCTATACAGACACAACTGAAACTGAACAATGTAATTCAATAAAATTACTGGTCTTTTTTATTCATTCATCTAAACCCTAGCTGTTCAATGCCTGTAAACAGACCCATTGAAAACAATTCACTTTTCCATTGTTTTAGAATTGATCTTCTCAAACATCTGATTATTCTTAATTCAGACAAAATATGTCATTTCCTTAAGTACATGAAAAGGAATTAGAGTCATCTGAATGCAATAAGGGATGAGGAAGGAAGACATTCAATAAAAGGAAATCAAACCTGTTTACAAGTCTGGGATCTAAACACTTGTGAGGTTCGTGGTTTGGGAAACTATGTTCATATGTTAGAGGAGGAAATGACGACTGCTGCATAAACATGAGTTTAAAATGGCCTGGGTCACATTCTTACTTTTCTTTGCACTCTGGGTACCTCATCACAACAAAGAAGTCCCCTTAACGTCAGTGACTTCCCATTCAGGCCAAACATTCATGAATGGTAGAGGAAGAGAGAGATTTCAATTATTCTGAGAACATCGAGTCTTATCGGTTTTTCAGAAGACATGACATAAAATGTGGAAATATTTACAAAACAATTAATGTATACGGTCGTCATAAGATACACCAAATTATTATCTCATGCAAGTGGTGTATCTTGGCTTCCTAAGTCTGATTTTTATTCCTAGTTCTTCTGCTTTGAATATATGACGCTGAAAATATGCTAAATATGACTTTGGGCAAATTAGAAGCAGAGGTTGGTAAAACTTTAGGACATTTTATTTTTCTTATTTCAATTTAAAATGTTGTGTTTACTTAGTAGCTATAGATAGTTGTTTCTAATGCACCCTGGAACCGTCAGGATGATCACCAGCTAACCAAATATTGCCCTAAAGTTTCAATATGTCTAGGGATTATTTATTTATGTATGTACATTTTGAACTTGAATTTTCTGTTTGTTTAAAGAAATGAGAACAGTCAGGTTGAAATTACTAAATTGCTGTTTTTGCAGTGATATTTTGGATAATGTGATGGGTTAACAAAAATGATACTGGACTGCAGAGGCTTTTAAATTTGTAGGCTTTGGAATTCTGATAACTGGGAGGGAAATAAAGCTGAAGGGAACTGGCATTTTCATTCCATGTGGCAGAGCTTTGTCGTTGGATTCAGACACTTCTGTTCGTAGTTCTCCAAGTAGGAAGCTGTGGGATTGCTCTTACTTCCACATTTAGTAAAATCCCCTATAACGCTGAGGTTAGGTCAGCTTTTGCCCTGTCCCCTGCATTAAATTTGCAAATAGATCAGATTTCTTGATAAGCAACAAGCATAAAAGGACAAACGATTATAAGTGAAACACTGAACGAGCTTGAATCCAGTTAGAATTGAATCTAATCTTCGCAGGGTGTTTTGGCCTTGTTCCTGCTTGGTTATACCCCTAACATTTAACTTATTCTTTTTTTCTTCTTCCCTCTCTTTTTTTTTTCCATTGCCCTTCTATGTTCTGATAAATTAAAAAGAAAAGCTCTTCGTATTTTATGCAATGGAAAAATTGCTGTTGATGTCTTACCCTTGAAAGGCACTTACTGTAGCTAAAAACAGAAAAAGCTCTCCTTTGCCCCACCTCCTATGGGCTGTTTGGAAACAGCTGTTTGACACCACATTTGAACTTCACTCTTATCAGCCCATTTGGTAAGATCAGAATGTGCCCAGATAACTTTGAAGGTTAAAATATGTTGACTAAATTTTCTGCTGCTGCCGTTCCAGAAGGCCAGCTAATAACATCGTGGGCTGCCAGCAGCAGCCAGCCCTGCGCTGCTCAGCATCGGCACACACACAGTGGAAGTGTTCATGGCTCAAACCTCACTGCCACATGGTGTGGGTCCCCCAAGAAGCACAGCACATGGTTTGACTATGGGCCACACAGGTCTTGCTACATACATGTGGGATTGTCCCTCCCATATGCAGTACACTATTTGCTTTGACCTGCCATGATTCAGGGACAGAGTTATAGTTTGATCTTTTTATCAACCACAGGTGTCCTGTTTGTGGCATCTATAGCAATTGTCTGATAAAACTGGATATTATGATTCTCAATCTTAATCTCATCATTGTTTTAACATTCTACCCAAATGAGGCTCCACTGGTCTTGATTACTACTTGAGTTGTATGTGTTCTTTCTAGTCCTTGTTTACAATGCCACATCGTATCCTCCTGTTTTGGTTTGTCAAAGCTTCCAGAATGCAATATACGAGACATGAAATGGCTATTAAAAAGGGAATTTAATTTATTACATGTTTACAGTTCTAAGGCCAGAAAAATGTCCAAACTAAGACGTCCAAGGAAAAAGTACCTTGACTCAAGAAAAGCCAATGTCTGTCACGGGAAGGCTTGTGGCTGGTGGCTGCTGGTCCTTGTTCCCAGTTCCGTTGCTTCTAGCTTCTGATGCCAGTGGTTTCCTCTCTAAGCATCTGTGGGACTGCACTTTCTTCTTCTAGGACACAACTTTGGGTTCTGGCTCGCTCATCATCTCATGGGAAGGCCCTTGGTGACATCTGCTAGGCTCTGATCGTGTCTGGCACCTGTTCTCTCTGTTGGCACTCCAAGCATCTCCAAACAGTTTTGTCTCTGTGAGTTCTGATGCAACTATCCTACAAGGGTCTGCATCTAAGTTTTCTCCAAATGTTTCCCCTTTTAAAGGACTTAGGTAAACTAATCAAGAACCACCTCAAACGGAAGAAGTCACATCTGTTTCTAATCAAAAAGCCATACCCGCAATTAGGTGTTACATTTCCATAGAATTAATGTAAGCAAAATATCACACTCACAACTGGGTGTGTCACAACCCCATGGAAACAAGCCAGTCAAACTTTCCCACCTTAAACAATAAGTCTGGCCCCACCACTTGGATCAGGATTAAAATATGGCTTTTTTGGGTTACATAATAGTTTCAAATCAGCACACCTCTATAACACAGTCACTGATTTGTATAATTTATTTAATCATTTGCTCTTCTGAAAGAATTGAGCCATGCTTTATTATTAAAGTTGCCTTACAACTAGAAAATACTCACTGCCTAAAAACAACTTTAAGTATTAAAAATCCCTGATCTTTGTTCTCAGCCTAGAAGCATTTTCTTAAAGAAGCTAAGTATTAATCTTGCAATTTGTGGTGTACATATATTTATCCCCACATAATGTACAGTGTTTTGTCAGTTATTTTTCTGGTTATTTATATGTTTATGTGATGTCTATAACTGAAATACTCAGGGACTTTGCCAAGTGTGCTGTGGTAGCAGAAAATAATGTTTAAGGGGAAAAGAATATTCTCTTTTACTTGAGTACTTTAATACATCTATAGTGGTTACTGTGTGACTTATTGAACAACTGAAAAAGGAAAGAAAGAAAAGATCAGCCAATCAACCAAGGCACAGATACTGAATATCCATTCTGTGTGGATTTCTCTCCAAGGTATTGTGGTGGTACCGAAGGAAATACCATGGCCATCCAAAAGAAAAAATGATCGATTTAAGATAAATAAATTTTAAATCACTGATTTTTACTCTTCTTTTTCCCTCAAATCCTCTTCTAAACTCAGAAAATCCTTTTGACTTCAAAGGAACCCTATTTGGGCAAAACAGCAGTGAACTTTGTGGAGAATCATTACTGAGCAAAACATACCATGTATAGAAGTTTTGATATGCAATTATTCTGAAGAACAATATAAATATTATACCTAAAATGGTCATGCAGTAGACCAAATTGCCTGCTATGTAATGGATACAACTTAATTTTCTATACCTATTTTCCCTTTGCATTTTATTTTCTTTGACTGCATAATGTTAAAGATGTGCCAATTTAGGGACAAAGATGAGGATATTTTCATAGTTACATTGTAGCCAAAGATGTCTTGATAGGCCATGCTTGGTACAGTTACTTATAATTAGACTCTATATTTTATTACTCACACTATTTCAACATAGATCCTTTCTAGAATTTCACAGGTTCAGATGTTTTATCTGGTTAAGATATGTTCTAGGATCTCCATTGAGAGCAGTCAATCAGAATTTCCAGAGGGTGTGTCCATGTGTGTCTATGTTGGGAAAAAAGGTATATTGAGAAAACTAGGACAAAAATGCAGTGAAATTTAGAAATAGTTGTGAAGATAAAAACATGACCTCATAAAAAAAATTCCACAGATACATAAACAATCACCTTCAATTATGTGGATTATATCTGAGCATATATATATATTATATAGAGAGAGCATTTTTATTAAAATTTTTTCTAAAAAATAATATGAAAAGTGAAATATTAAAAATGTAATTGTTTGAAACATGCAGTGTTTACTCCACTTTCAAAGAAATTTCAGAACTGTGTGCTCTTAGGTAAGCCAATTAAATTTTCTGGTTGCAATTTCTTCTTTGCAAATGACGGTTTAGCTTAGGTATCTCTTAGGTTTCTTCAGGATCAACCCTTTATTTCCTTTATTTTATGAAACCTATCGCATCTTAATTGATTACTGTATGAGTACATGTTTGTATATAGACTATGTGTTTCACATACTTGGTTTTGCTATGTTTCCTTCACATTCAGGAATATCAAGGATGTAGAAGAGTGGACCAGACAGAGGGGTAGGAAATAGTTCTAGAAGCCCAAAGAGCTAAAAGATGTCACAGTAGCTCAATTTTTGAGGGCGATTTGAAGAAAAGGCCACACCAAGTATAGATTTTAATGTCTATTCTCTGCCATGCAAGTTATATTTGCAAATTGTTAAGTTCTCCCAACATCTCTAAAGCAGAAGTGAATATCCAACTTCTATTTATAGGTTAACTGTGGCTCAAAGAAGTCCAAGATTCATAGGGAAGTAACATAGCTTTGGGACTTCACTCATATATCCTCTTACCAGATTACTATGTGTTAGTGTGTCAGGATGGAAGCAAAAGAGAACTGTATATTGTAGGGTAGGTAGCAAAATGATAAATAACTTCACATCTGAGCTCTCAATAATTCCAAGAACAGTAAATTTCATTAAACTTTGAAGTTTTAATTAAAAAAATTATTACCCAGAGCAAATTAAAATAAAATACGCATGACTCTATATGGTGTTAAAAGGATTATCTGCTGATTATATACCATTAAATAATGTGCTACTGCTAATAAAATATTGACTATAAATAAAGATACAGGGCTTGAGCTAATGCTATCATTTAGACTTTTCTCATAACAGAAATATTTTCACAAGGATGATATGCAAATAAAATTTACTCTCTGCAAGAGATTATCTAAGGAGTTACTGTTATGGAAGTTGGGCATGGCACTTCAAAGCCATTATTGAACATTGAGGTACGTTTTAGTTTCCTAGCTGCTAAAACAAATACCATACAATGGGTTGATTTAACCAAAGGATTTATTAGCTCATAGTTTCAGAGGTTAGAAGCCTTCCTTCCTTCCTTTTTATCTTCTGGCTACCAGCAGTCTTTGGGTTTCCGTGGCTTTTCTGCCACATGGCCATGCATTTGGTGGTGACTTCTCCTTTTTCTTCCTGGCTCTGTTGACTTCCAGATTCTTGCTTCCCATGGCTTTTTCCTCCATGTCTGAATTTCATTCTGCACTTATGAAGGATGTTAGTAATTTGAATAAAGGCCAAAGCTGATTCAGTTGGCTACACCTTACCTAACAATAACATCAGAAGGTCCTACGTACCATGCGTTCATACCCACAGGGAAGGATTAAGAATAAGAGCATGTGTTTCTGGGCTACACAGTTCAGTCCAATGAGGACTTTATGCTCAGATCTGTGAGATGAAGGATAGTTTAGCTTTATTTGTAATATAACTAAGAAGCTATTGAATATTTACTATTGGGTTGAGGGATTGGTAAGGCTGAGAAGAAGAAAGAATGGAATTTGTTTTTAAGAGACAGAAAATGCAATGAAGTCTTTTTTGGGGTATAAGGATTTTCAGCACTATTATAAATAGAAAGGCCCATCTCAGCTTGATTACTTCAAAACAGCTTCCTGCCACCTCCCACCAAGTAGATGAGCAATTAGTATAATCACAGCAATAAGTCAAAGACACTTGCTGTTCAAACTTGCGTTGAGACTTTCCCTTTTGGCATTGCTCCTAGGCTATTCCAATTGCACACATACTGTCAGACGTGCACATATTTAAAACATTTTATTTGTTAAAAGGTTAAATGCCTAGGATTGACTTCTTTTTTGTATCAAGGTTAAATAAAGGGCATTGAGCAAGCAAAGCTGTGCTGGAAAGAACAGTGGCCAAGGCAGGGATATTCTTAGACCCCGAACAGCCGTGCAGATGGAAGTCTCGCCAACAAAACCATAAAGCATCCTGTCTGACTGTGAGTCAATCTGTCAGTGCAAGTACAAGGTGACTCAGGAAAAGATTGTGTTTTGTTTTCTGACAAACACTCAGAGGTGCTAGTACATTCATGCGCATTGGTATTGTTGGCATGAAGGAATAAATAAAAAACTGACTTCACAAATGGAGAAAGCAAACTTTATTGATTCTCTGCTACAAAACAAAGAGTCAGATCAACCAAATGAATTGATTTTATAAATTTTCAATCAGATGATGTTAAAACTAACTATGTGTGTCTATTCCTCAGTTTGCGATATCTCTATATATTATGCTGCTGAGTTGGTTCAGCATAGAAAGATTTGTTTTGAAGAAGAAACAATGAAATGAAATAAATTTGCAATGCTAGTCACATCATCTTTTTTGCTATGTTTTAGGAATATTTAATTTTAAAGTTCACTTTAGGTCTCATCTACACATTCAATTAATTGTTATTGCAGGTCCCCAGGATCTTGGTTTGTCTGAATCTTCTATATTAATAGAAATTTTTTTTTTAAATTTAATGTTGAATTACAGGGAGCAGAGCTTTAAATCTTTGAGTTTTCAGTCTTCCCAGTTTTGCTATGTATTTTTAAATACTCATCCTGTGTCCATCTCATTGATCAAGTTGTGAAAGCTACAATTTTGCACTAATTTGGAAACTCTTTAATGGGTGTTTCCAAATGATTCTCTCCTTTTCTTTCTACTTAAGGAAATTTACAAACTTATGGGGAAAACGTCAACTTCACCTTTTCCAGAATCTTTTTAATAAGAGGTTAAAATGGATATAATAAATTCCGCCTATTAAAGGGCAAATAATCTTTTGTTATTATTTTTCATCGTCATTATGCATGCTTTTATGGTTAAAAGGAAGCTGACTTTTCTATTTATAAACAATGAATAGAAACACCTGGAAACTCAGAGAGTGAGGCTGTGTTCTCAGAGAATAGTGTTTCATATCCTTGAAAGCCTTTGCTTACTGAACACATGATTTTAAGAAGAGAGATTATTAGTAACAGTGCCAAGTATCAAGGCATAAGATCAAAATGGAAAAACAAGAGAGGGCGGAAGGAGATTGATTTGTAATATTGTGAATTATCCTGAAACCAGATACATGGAGAGATGAGAGCAGCAGGAAGAGAAAAGAAACTTTAGAGGCAGAAATTCAAGGTCAAAGATTCTCACCACAGAGGCATCCCAATCAGCCAGCCGAGATAATTGCAAAGCTTGACTTCATATTTAAATGTCACGAAAGAAAAAGAGTGATACAGATATTTAAACACACAATTTATCATAGCTGCCACATGGCAATGATGCCGCTGACTGAAAGGATACGGTTAAAATACACCAATACAAATACATTGTTGATTGAAATACAAAGACAAACACCTGCAAATTTTGTAAAATTTAACTCAATTTTGAGTAATGTGGGCCAGGATTTTATCCAAAGGATATTAACAGGAAGAAATTTCTGCAGAACTTGAAAAAGTGATGATGCATAAAGAACATTCTAGATTTCACCAGCCTAATTGCCCTGAGGGTCAAGAAGCTTCCTGAGGGCCCACACTGATTTTCTCTTAAAACCATCTTCAGAGTCCAGCAACAATTACCCAGAATGCTCCTCGAGAAGATTTGGCCAGGGCTTTGGGTGGAGGTGGGCGTGGGCTCTGCAGTGAGAGCTGTGGTTTATCCTGTGTGATGTCCACCCTGAGTGGACCAGTGGGTAGGGGCCACACACGTGGGTATGCTGACCTTGAATTTAAATGGTGACTATTTCTCATTTGAAGTGTCTTTTGGGTATGAGTGAGTCAGCTTGTGGGTTCCTACTCTGGTATCCATGCACACAAAGTTATTTCCCTTAATTCCCTCATTGTTCATTGACCAAGAAAGAGGTTCAGATAAAATTGAAAATTAGGAGGGACATTTAAGAGATGCAAAGTGTTGAGTGGTGTTTCCATCAGCTGTTTTATTGTGGAGGGAAGACATGATGCCATCACTGCTCTTTAGCCGATGAGTTCCTTCACTTACACGATAGAGCTAGATAAAGTATATGGGCAAAGCACAGCTACAGAAAGAGTTGATGTACACATTCAGAAGAATTTAGATCCCAGCATCATTTGATATTCAGTGAACAGCAAAATATGATGGTTATCACCATAATCATCTTTTCTGGAGCCCAAGGGAGAGAAAACAATAATATATTATAGAACTTGTATTATCTGCATTCTCAGAGGTTATAGTATCCACCCCCCATCCCATGGTGGAACTTGGAAATATACTGGGAAGGCATGTCATCCTTTTCTTTCTTGCTCTCTTTTTTTCATAGTAATTCATTTTAGTGGATAGAAGTAACTCTGCTGAAATCAAACCCCAAGAGCTTTCAACTGCATCACTAAGAAAAAGCCTAAATGGTAAGAACTGTTTCTTCTCCAAAACCAGAGAATGAGAGACCATTCGCCCTGCTCTTGGGTCCCATGTCAGCATTGATGCCAACTGGCAAGGAACAGTCAACTTCCCATACTTTTCATGGGAAAAAGGAAATTGTGTAATCAGGTAAACATCAAGACATCATTTTTTTAAGGCATATTCTGTTTGATTCACAAGTCCATGTTTCCTTCTATGTAAAACCCTCTTCCTCTGCCCTTTATTGGCTAATCAATATTCTCAGTACCACCTTCCAAATCTCTGCAGAGCTCAGTGCTATTTTTAACATTGGATCTGCAACAGGAAACCTATTATTCTGCTGAACACTCTGAAATTAGAGACATGGAGTTGACATAAAAAGCAGTTCAGCGATAGATCAAGAAATACAAAAAATCAAGAAGGCTATTTCCATGTATTTCTCTACTGCATTTTTTAAATATATTTTTAAATTTAGTTTGCTTTGTTTTTGAAAACTGATTAAAACATGCTTGGCATTTTTTAAACATGCATTTTTTTCTATATTAAGTTTATAGCTACCAATTAATCCATTACTTTACATTAGTGGTAGGTCTTTTTTTATATGAATTTTACATCTGTTTGCAGTGACTCTTTGAGATGGTTATTTTCATCCTTCCTTTTGCAGATGGTGATGCTAAGGTAAAAAATGGTGAGGACAGTTTCCCAGAAATCTATACTACACCAACTTCAAATTACAAATCATGGCGCCTGCTGGGTATATGTTGAGCTTCCCTTTGATTAAGAGGGAGAACACTGGGCTTGTTATCCTCTTGGAGAGGTTTCCAGCTCTGATAATACTTGGATCTTAATTCTGATGAATAGTCCTGACGATAAGTAGAGCCTATTTATTCCCCTACACCTTAGTTCAAAATTTAAGACAAAGCACATGTTCATAGAAAATGATGTTTTTCCTCCCTACCAATTTGTGAAGAAAGGAAATTCATTTCTGCCTGCCATTATTATATTCTGAATTATTTGTGAGTATGGGTTGATAGAATCCATTTACAGAGTTGTTTGGAAATCTTACTGAGGTTTTGAATTGGGAGAGAGACACAGTGGAAAGCTGACTTTCAGCCAACTGAATGACAGGTTTGTCCTGGACTGGGCTCTCCCAAACTTCAGGCTGGGGCACCAGCTATGCTGCATTCACAAAATAAGCCAATGATATTCAGATTTTTACCAAGACTAATTAAGCAGGCTGCAAATTTCCCAGTAGATTTCAGTGACTAAGGCGTGAATTTTAATGTTTTTAATTAACAAAGCAATTTTGTGTCATCTTCTCTGTTAAATTAATTTTTATTTTAGTTCCAACACCTTGATTCTTGGTATCTAGGAAAAGCAATAATCTCATCTGACTGTGACTAGACCAGGGGAGCTAATATGTTACTTTTTCTTCATCACTGATTTAAAGCTCTAAAGGAAGGAAATGGCAGGTTTTAAGTAAAGACAGAAGCCTCCACAAGTGGAGATGTGAGAGTTACCACGTGGCAGGCAGCAAGATTGTCTTCTCTATGGGAATCGTGTTCAGCGCCCTGGGAAGTTTGCTGAGGCTTTAAAGCGGCTGTGGACCTGCCGGGTGAGGTGGTTGGGGTCTGCCAGAGGTCCAGTTTTTTGTTCCTATTGCCACGGTTTTAGTTTCTCTGACCAACGTTTATAATCTAGAGTTTCACGTTCTGTTTCTGAAAATCTAATGGATCTGGAAGATGATGGGAATGCACATAAGTATGAGCCACAAAAGTGGACAAGGAAATGAAAGAAAGAAATGTTTGTTAAAAAAAAAAAAGAAAGAAAACATAATCAAACAAAAAGAAGATGAAAATAGTTTTACTATTGTTTAAAGAACTAAGGTTGTAAGGTTAGTCTGACATATTAAGTAGGTTAGGCTAATCTATGCATAAAGGAAAAAATTCCATCTGAACATCTTGTATGAGTCATTGATAGACAAAGTCTTTTCTGCTTTATCAGGTTCTCCTCCTAGGTACCCTACCTACAGGGATAGAAATATGTATTACTCGGAATTGGGCCAGTCCAAAACATATTTCTCTAAATATGAGCAGAAGCAGAGATAAACCATTGGCAGATGCAAATGACCTCTTAATCACAATGGACCACTTAAGGACACATATGAAGTGATTGAACCCTGTCAAAGTCAAGGCCACTGCATTGCAGTTAAAATTCCCTAAGCCCGAAGGGGAAAACCCTTGATGGAAGAGAGAACGCCTCAGTGAAATGTAAGACCCCCAGAAGGTTTTATATTTTCCGTTTCTTAATAAATATTTCCACTGATGTGAGTAGGGTTCACGTTCTCATGCCCTCAGTGTTTTTAACCCCTGGAGGCATATGGTACTTTGGTTTTATAATAGTAATACCCTGACGAGAGATCCATATTATAATTTGTTCCATAACAAAGGGAAAGAGTAGGGAGTGCCACTGAAAACAAAGATTTAGACCAATTGTAAGGTGCCCTAAAAAAACCCATAAATAATATATTGATGTCTTTAAAAATTGAATATTTTTAAAAAGGTTTTGTGACCTTATATTAAAATATGCCTGAAACTGACCAAAACCTCCACAAAAGCCAACTAACTGTTTTTTAACAAGTTTACCACAACTTTCCTCTACAATGAGGGTGACAGAATTTTAGATCTCACAGACCATTCTCTGATTTAGCATTCCTGGGAAAGGGGACATTGTTTTCTCTCTCGAACTTGCCCCAGTTTTTAATATTTTGATGTTGTTTCTCTGGGAGTTCTAAATATTTTTTTAAAAATTTCATTTTTAAATGGAAAACCCAAACCCATAGAAAATGATGCAGATGTTTCACAGAAGGATTTTATGTGGCATTAAGAAGACATTATCAAGGTTTATCTAACAGACAGTCTTCTGGCTGAACCTTTTGAAGTGATTGGTAGAAATATAGGCTTTGCTTGTATAGCTTTAAACCTATTTATGGAATATAATTGATAAAACATTTAAATATTAGCCAGAAAAACAAAACCTTATAAGAATACAAAGCTGCCCCCTTAATCATGTTTTTTTGTTGTTGTTGTTGTTTATTTTAATGAATGAATAGCTTTTTCCTTAACATATTAAATGTAGGAAATCAAGTCAAATTCTAATCACACCTTGTAATGGATGGGTTAGCCTTTGGACAAACAGAAACTATGGCTTCAAATATAATTCAGTGTTTTACGTCAACATAATAATTAGCATTGAATGTATTCTTTAGGGCATAGGTTTAGGTAACTGAATGTTTGTATTCTGAACAAGCTTCTATTTTTGAGTTGCCTTCAGAAAATAATTAAAAACTTCAAAGAAATGGCCAAAGCCCAGATTCAGATGGGAAGAATCTTACCAGTTATTATAAAAAGAAGCCCCAAATTTCATCAAAAGGCATATGGACAACCAAATACATGCCTAGGAATAGAAAGCACTAGAGTTATTGACTATAAAACTTTGAAAAATTTTGTTTCGAACACGTCAATCATATTTGTATCTAGCAATAAGATGTAGTACGTGATCGAAAGTCATCTAAATCTTTGCCTATATATTTTCATGTCATATTGCAGAAAACTTGGTTATATTATTTTGTCTTTTCTCACAGACTCATTAGCCTTTGGGTTTCAGCTGGTTGCCATTGAACAGGGATTCAAGGAGGGTTTTTCCATGAAGTCAGGCAAACTGAATTTTAAACCACCGCTTTTACAACTGGAAGTCACAGACACCCTATACTTGGAAATGCACCTTTTAAATGCTGTGAGCACATTGCTCCTTTAATACAGTCATAAGACATGCCCAATTACCCTGTTATTTGTGATGTTTATAGATGTGCAGTTGAAGTGCATTCCAGGGAATTTGTAGTAGCTTTGTTCATTGACATATTAATATTTGGTTTACTCTTTGACTCCTCTTTGAGCATGACTTTTAGCATTAGAAATTAGGAAAGCAAAGAACAAGTATCAAGCATCACCCTGCTCTCTGGTTGTTTGATCTTCTTTCGTTTTTAAACTTCCAAATAGGCTCATGAAGCATTCATCAGAAGTAATCAGAGGTGAAGAGGAGGAAGGTCTTTGTGGAGATTCCGTGGAGCAGCATGATGGCTGCAAATGGGAACAATGGTGACCAGAGCCAATACCTAGGTCAGCGCTGCCTAGCAAGACAGCCAGGTCACTGCAGCTCCATGGGTCAACACTTACTCTCCTTGCCACACCTGGGAGCAGTTGCCCAGGTGGAGCTCCTTGGCCATTGCTTGTAGGTGATCTGACATATGGTTGGCCTTTGTATGCCAATATTTTGCCAGCCATGTGTGCACTTTTCCCTTTCCATTTCATTGCCCAGGACACTGATAAGCAACCCTGGTACAGTAAAGTGAACAGTTGCCATTCAGGAGCTTGAAAAGTAGTAGCATTGAAGACTGCACTCAGTGCTCTGTAGAAGGGACATATAAAAATAGAAAGACTTTAAGTTGAGGTAGTCTCTCATGATTGCCAAAGACGTTTACTATCTTCTCAGTTTCCATTTACAGTAAATGTCACCACCACATTTATATCCTGATTTTGTGAGGTCTGAAGATTGTACAGTATATGGAGTTTTCTTTAAGAAAACCGATAAAAATTATGCCTTCAAAATGAGATAAGGAAGTGACTAATTATTTAGGATGAGAAACCACAACACATTTTAAAAAACTAGCAAATACTGCAAAACTACACAATCCTGAAAAATCACTTTGTATTTTTCAAGAGTCAGTTACCCAAAATACCTCTCTATATACAATTCATTTTTTTATTAATTAAAAAAAATTAACTAACGAAACATTTAGAAATCATTCCATTCTACATATACAATCAGTAATTCTTAATATCATCACATAGTTGCATATTCATCATTTCGTAGTACATTTGCATCGATTTAGAAAAAGAAATAGAAAGACAACAGAAAAAGAAATAAAATGATAATAGAGAGAAAAAACAACTATACATACCACACCCCTTACCCCTCGCCTTCACCTACCACTATTTCAAACTGAATTTATTTTAACATCTGTTCCCCCTGTTATTTATTTTTATTCCATATGTTCTACTCTTCTGTTGATATAGTAGCTAAAGGAGCATCAGACATAAGGTTTTCACATTCACAGAGTCTCATTGTGAAAGCTATATCATTGTTCAATCATCATCAAGAAACATGGCTACTGGAACACAGCACTACATTTTCAGGCAATTCCCTCCAGCCTCTCCACTACATCTTGAACAACAAGGTGATATCTATTTAATGCATAAGAATAACCTCCAGGATAACCTCTTGACTCTGTTTGGAATCTCTCAGCCATTGACACTTTGCCTCATTTTACTCTTCCCCCTTTTGGTCGAGAAGGTTCTCTCAGTCTCTTGATGTTAATTCTCAGCTCATTCTAGGGTTTTTCTCACTCCTTTGATGCTGAGTCTCAGCTCATTCCAGGATCTCTGTCCCACGTTGCCAGGAAGGTCCACACTCCTGGGAGTCATGTCCCATGCAGAGAGGGGGAGAGTGGTGAGAATGCTCATCATATTGGCTGGAGAGAGAGGCCACATCTGAGCAACAAAGGAGGCTTTCTTGGGGGTGACTCTTAGGCCTAAATTTTAAGTAGAATTGACCTCTCTTTTGTGGGTTTAAGTTTCATGTGAACAAACCCCAAGACTGGGGGCTCAGCCTATAGCTTTGGTTGTCCACACTGCTTCTGAGAATATCAAGAATTAAACTTGGGGAGGTTGAATTTCTCCCCACTCTCACCATTCCCCGAAGGGGGCTTGCAAATACTTTTCCAGTTACTGATCAAATCATTTTGGGATTCATCGGAGGATCACTCTGGACAAACCAACAAAAACTCATGTGCTACCTGAGATTCCAAGTACTTATGACATTCAATCAAACTATCTACATGAGTTATATTAGGAAATGCTCTAGTCAAAATCTAAATTTTGTAACAAATAAACATTTTTTGCTTTAGACTCACACATAATGTGACATTGTAAAGTATTAGATATCATCTATTTTCAGCACCCTGCAATAATGATAATCCTTTGTTCTTCCTCATGCAAAAACATTTTTAAAATTTGTACATTGTACATTTCACTATTATTATACACTCTAGGCATTCCTGGATTATACCATCTTGATCTTTAACATCTATCTTTTTTTCTGATTACATTTATGTCCCCAGCCCTCCTCCCTCTATCATTCTCACATGCAGCTTCATTCAATGTTTTAACATAATTACACTACAATTAGGTAGTATTGTGCTGTCCATTTCTGAGTTTTTGTATCCAGTCCTGTTGCACAGTCTGTATCCCTTCAGCTCCAATTACCCACTGTCTTATCCTATTTCTATCTCCTGATGGTCTCTGTTACCAATGACATATTCCAAGTTTATTCACTAATGTCGGTTCATATCAGTGAGACCATACAGTATTTGTCCTTTAGTTTTTGACTAGTTTCACTCAGCATAATGTTCTCTAGGTCCATCCATGTTATTACATACTTCATAAGTTTATTCTGTCTTAGAGCTGCATAATATTCCATTATATGTATATACCACAGTTTGTTTAGCCACTCATCTGTTGATGGACATTTTGGCTGTTTCCATCTCTTTGCAATTGTAAATAATGCTGCTATAAACATTGGTGTGCAAATGTCTGTTTGTGTCTTTGCCCTTAAGTCCTCTGAGCAGATACCTAGCAATGGTATTGCTGGGTCACATGGTAATTCTATATTCAGCTTTTTGAGGAACCGCCAAACTACCTTCCACAGCAGTTGTACCATTTGACATTCCCACCAACAGTGTATAAGTGTGCCTCTTTCTCCACATCCTCTCCAGCACTTGTCATTTTCTGTTTTGTTGATAATGGCCATTCTGTTGGGTGTGAGATGATATCTCATTGTGGTTTTGGTTTGCATTTCTCTAAAGGCCAGGGAAGTTGAGCATCTCTTCATGTGTCTTCTGGCCATTTGTATTTCCTCTTCTGAGAAGTGTCTGTTCAAGTCTTTTTCCCATTTTGTAATTCGATTGGCTGTCTTTTTGTTGTTGAGTTGAACAATCTCTTTATAAATTCTGGATACTAGACCTTTATCTGATATGTCATTTCCAAATATTGTCTCCCATTGTGTAGGCTGTCTTTTTACTTTCTTGATGAAGTTCTTTGATGCACAAAAGTGTTTAATTTTGAGGAGCTCCCATTTCTTTCTTTCTTTCTTCAGTGCTCTTGTTTTAGGTGTAAGGTTCATAAAACTGCCTCCAATTATAAGATTCATAAGATATCTCCCTACATTTTCCTCTAACTTTTTATGGTCTTAGACCTAATGTTTAGATCTTTGATCTATTTTGAGTTAACTTTTGTATAGGGTGTGAGATATGGGTCCTCTTTCATTCTTTTGCATATGGATATCCAGTTGTCTAGGCACCATTTATTGAAGAGACTGTTCTGTCCCAGGTGAGTTGGCTTGACTGCCTTATCAAAGATCAAATGCCCATAGATGAGACGGTCTATATCTGAGCACTCTATTCGATTCCATTGGTAAATATATCTTTCTTTATGCCTGTACCATGCTGTTTTGACCACTATGGCTTCATAATATGCCTTAAAGTCAGGCAGCGTGAGACCTCCAGCTTCATTTTTTTTCCTCAAGATACTTTTAGCAATTCGGGGCACCCTGCCCTTCCAGATAAATTTGTTTCTTGGTTTTTCTATTTCTGAAAAGTAAGTTGTTGGGATTTTGATTGGTATTGCATTGAATCTGTAAATCAATTTAGGTAGAATTGACATCTTAACTATATTTAGTCTTCCAATCCATGAACATGGTATGCCCTTCCATCTATTTAGGTCTTCTGTGATTTCTTTTAACAGTTTCTTGTAGTTTTCTTTGTATAGGTCTTTTGTCTCTTTAGTTAAATTTATTCCTAAGTATTTTATTCTTTTAGTTGCAATTGTAAATGGAATTCGTTTCTTGATTTCCCCCTCAGCTTGTTCATTACTAGTGTATAGAAACACTACAGATTTTTGAATGTTGATCTTGTAATCTGCTAATTTACTGTACTCGTTTATTAGCTCTAGTAGTTTTGCTGTGTATTTTTCAGGGTTTTCGACGTATAGTATCATATTATCTGCAAACAGTGAGAGTTTTACTTCTTCCTTTCCAATTTTGATGCCTTGTATTTCTTTTTCTTGTCTAATTGCTCTGGCTAGAACTTCCGACATGATGTTGAATAACAGTGGTGATAGTGGACATCCTTGTCTTGTTCCTAATCTTAGGGGGAATGTTTTCAATTTTTCCCCATTGAGGATGATATTAGCTGTGGGTTTCCCTTTATCATTTTAAGGAAGTTCCCTTGTATTCCTATCTTTTGAAGTGTTTTCAACAGGAAAGGATGTTGAATCTTGTCAAATGCCTTCTCTGCATCAATTGAGATGATCATGTGATTTTTCTGCTTTGATTTGTTGATATGGTGTATTACATTAATTGATTTTCTTATGTTGAACCATCCTTGCATACCTGGGATGAATCCTACTTGGTCATGATGTAAAATTCTTTTAATGTGTTGCTGGATTCGATTTGCTAGAATTTTATTGAGGATTTTTGCATCTATATTCATTAGAGAGATTGGTCTGTAGTTTTCTTTTTTTGTAATATCTTTGCCTGGTTTTGGTATGAGGGTGATGTTGGCTTCATAGAATGAATTAAGTAGCTTTCCCTCCACTTCAATTTTTTTGAAGAGTTTGAGCAGGGTTGGTACTAATTCTTTCTGGAATGTTTGGTAGAATTCACATGTGAAGCCATCTGGTCCTGGACTTTTCTTTTTGGGAAGCTTTTGAATGACTGATTCAATTTCTTTACTTGTGATTGGTTTGTTGAGGTCATTTATTTCTTCTCGAGTCAAAGTTGGTTGTTCATGCCTTTCTAGGAACTTGTCCATTTCATCTACATTGTTGTATTTATTAGCATAAAGTTGTTCAAAGTATCCTGTTATTACCTCCTTTATTTCTGTGAGGTCAGTGATTATGTCTCCTCTTCCATTTCTGATCTTATTTATTTGCGACCTCTCTCTTCTTCTTTTTGTCAATCTTGCTAAGGGCCCATCAATCTTGTTGATTTTCTCATAGAACCAACTTCTGGTCTTACTGATTTTCTCTATTGTTTTCATGTTCTCAATTTCATTTATTTCTGCTCTAATCTTTTGTTATTTCTTTCCTTTTGCTTGCTTTGGGGTTAGTTTGCTGTTCTTTCTCCAGTTCTTCCAGGTGGACAGTTAATTCCTGAATTTTTGCCCTTTCTTCTTTTTTGATATAGGCATTTAGGGCAATAAATTTCCCTCTTAGCAGTGTCTTTGCTGCATCCCATAGGTTTTGATATGTTGTGTTTTCATTTTCATTCGCCTCGAGATATTTACTAAATTCTCTTGTAATTTCTTCCTTGACCCACTCGTTGTTTAAGAGTGTGTTGTTGAGCCTCCACGTATTTGTGAATTTTCTGGCATTCTGCCTATTATTGATTTCCAACTTCATTCCTTTATGATCCGAGAAAGTGTTGTGTATGATTTCAATCTTTTTAAATTTGTTGAGACTTGCTTTGTGACCCAGCATATGTTCTATCTTTGAGAATGATCCAAGAGCACTTGAGAAAAAGGTGTATCCTGCTGTTGTGGGGTATAATGGCCTATAAATGCCTGTTAAGTCTAGCTCATTTATTGTAATATTCAAATTGTCTGTTTCTTTATTGATCCTCTGTCTAGATGTTCTGTCCATTGATGAGAGTGGGGAATTGAAGTCTCCAACTATTATGGTAGATGTGTCTATTTCCCTTTTCAGTATTTGCAGTGTATTTGTCATGTATTTGGGGGCATTCTGGTTCAGTGCATAAAGATTTATGGTTGTTATGTCTTCTTGTTGAATTGCTCCTTTTATTAGTAGATAGTATCCTTCTTTGTCTCTTTTAACTGTTTTACATTTGAAGCCTAATTTGTTGGATATTAGTTTAGCTACTCCTGCTCTTTTCTGGTTGTTATTACAATTCATTTTTTTGCATTTTTGGCTGTATATATTATTTTATTACTTCTTCCTATGACCACAGTTTTATAATACTTACTGCAGAGAATAAACAGATAATTCATTCTTTCCTCCAATATGGTAAATCTTCTCTTAACAAAATTAAACATTTAAAAATCAATTTAAAAAATAACGTTAAAATAAATTAAAATTTTTGCTAGTTTGGAAAGATTTTTCAGTATTGTAATCATTATTAATACATCATGGACATTGTTTAAATTTATAGCCACATTCAGAAACTGTTGTCACATAAAGACTTTTTGGTGTTTTTTTCCAAATATATTTGGAACTTGAATTGCTGATGTAGGTTCATGTCCTACAAGCACAGAAGTTCTGCTAAATTGCATTGGAAGCAATTTTCATGAAAAAAAAATACTTAGTAAATGTCTGAGGCACGTATTCAAGAGCTTCCATTTTGATCAGACGTCAAGAAGAGCACAATACTCCATTCTGAATTTTACACAACTCATGCTTAAAGGGTTTTCCACACATTCACGCTGGTTCTACATGGTTTAGCATCGTTTTTCTTCCAGTGCCCACACACTTTAAGTGCCAGACATTAGAGGGCACGTTCACTTCCGTAGGACCTCAGGTCTGGAGTCCAGGCCTACCATGGACAGAAACAATAACCTAAGAATTTATTGAGAGAGTGCAAATCCTCCAAAGTGGATTGTCTTTGTCCTAGTTGTCTATTGCTATATTATCAAATACCCCTGGATGTAGTGGCTAGAAACAGCAACCTTTTTCTTTTTAACAGTTCCATGACTCTGGTGTTTGGGCAGGATCAATGGGGATGGTCGGTCTCAGCAACATGAGGGCTCAGCTAGGGTGGCTTGATGGGCTGGAAGGCCAAACGTGGTCTCAAGCACAGGCCTGTTGCTGGCTGCCAGTGGGGCCAAAGTTATTCTTCTCCATGTGGCTTTTCTCACTCTATGGAGTGTCAGTCATTATAAGATGGCCTCCCCCTCCCCAGGACAGCTCTCACTTCTTTATGTGGCAGCTGGCTTCTGAGACTGAAAGTGAAAGCTGCAAGGTTTCATAAAGCCACTACTTTAAGGCTACTTTTGCAACATTCAATTGTTGAAAGCACATCACACCTAAAAGGTGGATTGAAGGAACTGGGGAAATTGACTCCATTCCTCAATGGAAGGAGCAGTAGTCATATTGTAAAGGGGCCAGAACAGAATGAGGAGAGTTATTTGGGATCATGTTTAGCAATCCACCAGAGCCCCCTACTCAGTTTCCTTTCCTCTGGATCCCCAAGAGGTCTGTGAGCACTGTGATGCCAACTGTCATTAGGAGAGGTGAGACCCAGGGAAAGCCAGACTGGAAGAAGATACTGGTTTTTATAAATCACAGTTAATACAATTTCATTTTGGGAAGTTTAAAATATATAGGTATGACCATGTGAATACATTTTAGAGCCTGGACCAGAGCCTTGGAAATGTCCTATACAAACAAGGAGTACAGAGGCTTTGGTCTCATGAGCATCAGTGTTTCCTGGTGTCTAGACATTAGCACCTGCCCTCTTCATCAGGCTGGAATCATTTGCTTCTCTTCATCTCCTACTCCATAGCTAATTAATCTGCAGTGCTGTCAACTCATCCTTAAAACAATATACTCCAAATCATTTCTGATGAATTTTAACACTGACATGTTGGTCTAAGCCACTGGACTGTTTGGCCAAGACTCTTGCAGTACACTCCTGAATGAGCTCCATAATTTGGGTCTTGCCCACTTTTCACTTATTTTCACCCAGTAGACAAAGTGAATTTTCCCACAGTTATATAAAATCGTGTGACTCATCTGTTTCCATTAAACCCTAACCCTAACCATTAAAACATACTTTAAGCTCTTACTCAACACTGGTCTATCCTAGGTGCCTCTGTGATATTGTTTGACACGTTCTCTCTCTCTGCTGCATCCTCTCTCTGCCAATGGAATAAAAGCCCAGAAGACAGAGCTTTTTATTCACCACTGTCTTTTGTATGTCACCAGGGTCTTGATGACCCATGCAATGGCACAAGCAACATCTGTTAAATAAATGGATATCATATGATTGAATTCTATCCACAAATTCTATAAGATATATATTATCATTATTCCACTTGGGAGGCAAAGTTCTAGGAGCTGAAATGGCCAAACACCCTAAGCCTCGGGCAGGTAGGGCCTGGACCTGGATCTATGGTCATTCCACTAACTGCTGCCAGCAGAACACCGCAGTCTGCTAAAGGGAGAAATGAACTTGGCTCATTTCTTAGTACCTACTGTTACAGAGGAAGAGGATGAACATACACAAGTCAGCTTCCTTTCCAAATCTGTTTTGGATTCCTTCTTTTGCAATTGGTAGTGAGTGTTTACAAAGGAAGTAGTAAGCGTTTCCCTAGGCACTAGCCCCTGGCAGACCTCGAGGGAAGGGGCTACGGTCTGATCTTTACCTCTGGATGGGCTGTTGAGCCTGGAATCTTACTCCACACCTATTGCCATCCCTCCAGGATTGAAGGTAATGAGACAACTTACTCGAAAATAAGGTCATAGTCAATCTTGTTTTCTCAGACAGTTCTCTCTCAGAAATTGGTAATGAGTGACATTTCATCCACTTCCAGGAAAAGAAATCACAAACCATCTCTGAGGAGCTGAGGGTTCCCCTCTTGTTGAACGAACTTTGGGCACAGGACTTGGAAATGCATGCTCAGCCTCCAGCCACCACCAGCACCACAACAGAGTGGCCAGGTCTCCTTTGGGATCACACTGAGGAGCTGTGTTACTCTTTGCATTTGAGTAACACAGGTTTGGGTTTTGCATAGACCATTTTGAAATAGAGCTGGTGGGGAGAGGACTGAAAGAAAAGAGATGGGACTGGGAACAAAGAAAGCTTGAAGACCGCCGTGTCAGAGGCATCCCGGTTATAGACGGTGCTGATTAGGCTGACTGTCATTTTTTCTCCCTGTAGGATATGGATGGTGAAGTTTCTCAGCTCTCCTGGGGAGTCTGGGCATAGATTAAAACAAGCTGCCTCAGGCTCCAGGCAGGGAAAAGGAAAACAAGAATGAATTCATTTGCTTTGAAAAAGATACAAAGAGCAAACAAGTTGGTTTAATAAAGAACTAGTGAAAGCTTTAAAATATTTTCATGGAGATTTCTAACCATACATTAGTTCTATCCTCAAGATACACTTGTATCGTGAGTCAAATTGTCTCCAGAGATCTATTAGGTATGCCGGCTAATTCCTTAATAAGCTTCGGAAATTAGCTAATTTCTTAATAAGTCCTTAAAAAATGAGCAGCCAACATTTTTCTCACGTAAGCAGTGCATGCTGGTTAAGCATTCTATGTATCTTATTTTCTTAGAGCAATGTCTTCATCTTTTAACTTTTTAATGTATGCTGTATTACAATGTCTGGTGCCTGGGTAAGAAATATATATATTTCTCCTCATTTTTTATATTTCTTAAGCTAAAGGCAGAATTTCCATTCTCATTAAAGATTTATTAAATTTAAAAATAAAGAAATTGGATGCCAAAAAAGAAGCCAGCCTTCTCTTTAGCCCTTTCATATTAAAATAACATTAAAAAAGGATGAAAACAAAGCAAATTTAATTTGTTTCCCTGGTTTCTCACTTGTTTAGTCATACTCTTCTCTCTTCTATTAATTTTCATGAGGGCTAGATCAGGTTTTCTCTTAACTCTCAAATTCCCTCACTTTTGTTGGTTTAAGAGATACCCACAGGGGACATTTTTCAAAGTGGTGTGCTAGGATTTAGCGGTGGGAGGCCCATTAATACACCACATAGAATTTTACTCCCTGTAATGACATTTAAAGAGAGCTATTTGTTTTGACTGTGTTCTTTGTGTCGGCCTGAAGGTTGCCATAGTAAAACCCCTTTGGCAAATGTGCAGTCAGAAATTTCTGGGTTAAAGTGGTAGGGGGTAAGGAAGAGGACAATTCCAAAATATTTCATGAGCGAAATCCCGATGAAAGGGAGAGTCTCTGGGGCCTGGTTTATTCCCATTTCCTTAGCTGGGAAACAAAAGCAATGACTCTCAGTCCCTGCCCCCTCTACTCTCAAAACCTAATACACAGGAAGCCTCCAAATGGCAAACTTCCCGATTCTTCCTCCAAATTGGGTTTTATGATATTATTGGTCACTGTTTTGTTAATGAGTATTCCATTTCTGGCTGCGGTTGCCAAAACTGACCTGAAACTCAGTGCTTCAGATTTAGAGAGCAAGGAAAGGAGTTGACATGTGATTGTTATGCATTTTGAATCCTGCTTTGCAATTACTAATCAGCTGTGTAAACTTGAGGGCTTCACTCAACTTCTCTGAGCATTGCTTCCCCTTATCTGTAAGAAAGGAGTAACACCACCTCTTCTAGCAGAGTTGTCTTGAAAGGGTGATGAAGGGACAGTACCCAAGAGCCTTAGCATAGATTAATGTTAGCCCCCCCATCTCTTTTTCAATGTCCTGTCATTTTGGATAAAATAAACAAAGAGATAGGTTCATTGTCTTCTAGTGTAACAAATCTTTGGCAATGTCCTATGAAACAAAGAAAGCAAGAGTCATCGTGGTCATGGTAGATATGCAGCTAAGTGATTTCATTTGACCCTGCTCAATGTGTTCTGTCTGAATTCTATCAGGTACATCCAAATAATGTAACAACCTCTTCCATTGTGGCTGAATGTTCACATTATGTCTTGATGATTCATACATTTGAAGGGAAATTGAATTAACCAAGGAGGGAAATAAAAAATTTAAGAATAAATTTAACAAGATCAATTCTTTTATAATTGGATTGCTTGCGCTCAGCCTTGAAAAATAGCATTTAAAAAGGTGTTCAGGTCTGTGACTATCATTTCTAAAGTGAAAACTGAGCTTCTTGCCCAAAGGCACAACTGAGAATGGTGTCTTTGAAGGGACTTTTCATTCTGAAGAATACCTCAGGACCTTTCTAGCTTATTTTCCCCTAGCTTAGTATTCCTGTCACTACCCTGCCTTAAACTGGGAGCATGGAAAGGCCTCATGCCCTCAACTCCCGGTCTTTACCTTGCTTTTATAAAAACTGGGATTTCTCTTATTCCCGCAAAGTAGTGAAGTATGCTATAGCTTTTGGGAGTTGGAAAGCTCTATGCAACAACTTGTTAGCTGTTTGTCTTTCATCAAACCACTTGACAGTTTTCAAACTCAGTGTCTTCATCTGAAATTCACACCCACCCATACCGAGTCAGGAGTGACTCTGTAATGCACTGTGACACCATCAGGATATTAAAAGGTGGATGAGATTTAGAGGATATTTAAGAAAGGTGAAGACCGGCAGTCAGCTTAAAGATCATTAGTTGACGTGTTAATGGGATAAGAATAAGACCAACTGACAAGAGAAGCAAAAGCACTCAGGCAAATGAGAAAATTAAGATCTGACAGATACATTAGCGGTGCCTGTGTGCCAAGTCTGAGCTGCTCTCTAAAAGTCTGTCTACAGAGATCATGTGAAGAGATGATGGGGCAAAGTCAGGTGGAGAAGGAAGTCCTGGGACACTTGGTGGACAGGGAGTGAGGCCAAGCTGCCCCAATCACCATCTCCATTTCGCAGCTGAGTGTACCATTCCAGGCACTTCCACCAAAATCCCATGTATGTGAGCACCATCTGCCCCTGAGGGCAGCTGTCTCAGAGAACCCAAGCCAGAGTAGAAACCAGACAACTGAGTACTGGTCTATGAATAGAATTGTGGGAAATAATAAAATCACTGTTTTAAACTTTATGATTGTTTTCTAACATATGATAGATCACCAGTATTGCTGCAGTTTGGATACCATTCTTCCTTTCCTTTTCATTCCTTTTCTTCCCTATTCCACATGATCCTCAAATCTCCATCCTATTCTTTTCTCCCATTGAGTCCCTTTCTATAGAGAGGTAGTCTGTTCTCATAGCTTGGAGACTAACCCTTTACCACTTTCTTTAGCCATGCCTTTGCATCTGAATTATGACAAAGCACCTCCCAAAGCTTAGGAAATGTTTCTTTTCCTTAAATTCTTCACCATCATCACAAATCTTTTTAAAATTTGGTTTTCAAAATTTTCTACATAATTTTCAAGGCCCTCTACATCCTTCTGGCATTCACCTATCAAACCTTATTTCTCTCACATCTCAGCATGCTTTCTATTCTCTTTTTCTTTTTTTTCTATCGATCTTCTCATCATTCCATAAAGAACTATGTTTGTGCATTTGCTTATTGTGTTACTTCTTCTAAAATATCCTCATAAAGTCCCTCTGTATTTCAAAATATGCCTCATTCCTCCATCTCTAACTTGGTCCTATAACTTCTGTGATTTTTTTCCCTAAAATTGTGTCTAAATCCCATCTTCACATATGTAGTATTTAAAATTCATGGCATAGTGAGACAATCAGAGCAATTTGAACATTGAATATATACTTGATACTCTTAAGGAATTATTGTTAAATTTTTAGGTTGTGAAATAGTTTTAAGGATCTTAATAAAAGATCTTTTATCTTTTAGAATTGTGCTAAAATATTTACAGAGACTGATGTCTTGAAAAATACATTACATGAACTTTGAATTATATTGATATCTACCATATTTGGTATATTAAGAAAATCATTCTTCATATTTTGTATCTTAACCTGTGTATTTTAGACACAAAATAAGTTTGCTTTGAATGCATTTCTTTACTATCATTACATCAGAAAACACAAGATCCCAGTCAATCACAAAATGTTTAAAAAAACAAAGACCTATGTTTCACAAAACTTGATTTACTTTCTTTTGTTTTGGCATGCCATATGGCTGGGACACATTTCATTCTTTTTTTCCATGTGAATATCCCATTATTGTAGCACCATTTGTTGAATTTTTATTTGTTTGTTTGTTTGTTTCGGGGGAGGCGAATGGGCCAGCAATCAAACCTGGGTCTCCTGCATGGCTGGTGAGAACTCTACCACTGAACTATCCTTGCACCTCCTTGATTTTCTTTTAAAGCTACCTGGAGCTGGAATTAGATTGGAACAGTTGTATTGGTCATGGCTGTAGGGTACAATTATTCTATCCCATGCAATATCAAATAAAGTATTTTTTCACAGTGTTTATTTGTCCCACTAAAGAACTCTAAAATGACATTCTTTGGACTTCTATATTGAAATCCAAATAAATTATGAAAAAAGACAAATGAATAAAAATAAATCTGACAATTAAATATCCCTACTATTCAGTATTTAAATTCTTCAGGCAAAACTGCTTGTTTTTTGCCCTATGTTACCTTCATACAAGAACTGTGCAAGAGAAGGACAGGGTCTTTGAATGAGAATACAATATCCTCTTGCCACACACACATGCACACACATATGCATGCACAAATACATTCATAGAATGTAAAGTCTAAAAGATCAAGCATGGTTTTTATTTCATTGAGCAGGGTACCTTTGTTAAGTGAGTGCCAGGTGGATACCATTCTTCTTGCCAAGACTGGGGGAAAATGTCGGCCGATGTGTGGGGTGGGGATGCTAGAGGGACTTTTTTGTGAGAAGGTAGCCTTGCAAATTATAGGGCAAAGGGGAAACAGTGTTCTCATTAGTTGGGCTCAACAGCGCTGTTGCTGAGAGTTAAAATTTGGCTGGGAAGGCAGGGATGTGTGTGTGTGTGTGTGTGTCTTATGGGTACATGCACTATAAGTATGATGGCCTGACAATGAGAAGAAAAGAAGACCACAATGATTGGGTGACACTGAAGTGCCTCCTCTCATGCCCACTATTTTCTTGGACACAAAGATGTATAAATCACAAAGGAGTGTAACTTCAGACTGGAGTTTGTGTCTCCACTCCCTTTCAGACTAGGAGCTCGAAAAGGGAATGATGTGCATTGGTGAGCAGCTCCAGAGTGTAAAGGGCAGATTTCCCAATTGCTGAGTGAAGAACTGCTTGGTGGAAGTTAGATGAAAACACTCTCTGAGAGAATCATGGAAGCAGATGTCAGGGGACAAGTAAGGTAATGAATCAGTGCCTGGGAAAGGTATAACTCCTTGTGGAATATTTTCTTGGAGCAATATCAAACACTTTTATTTTCCTTACCTCATATGTTGAATTTTCACCTAGATTTTCTCAAGCCTCTGGATGCATGTGTTGAACTTTGTGTGGATGCGATTTGGAGAGGAACCGGAGATGGTTACATAATGAAAAGTTCCACATAGAATGGAAGAAACAGCAGAAGTGGAAACAGCAGAAAGAAAAGAAATTCTTGAGCTCTGCCAACCAATATGGCAGCTGTTGGCCATGTGTGGCTCCTGGAAGATGCAAAATGACACATACAGCCCACATAATATTTCTACTGGACAGTGTGGGTCTAGATTGAAATTGGCAAGATGTGACAGAGAGGATGAGTGCAGGGAGTGGTAGACAAGTGATAACCGAGGAGTAGAGGGATGGCAGAGTGGCCTACAGTACTGGGGGAATCAGCCATAGAGAGGAGGGACGTTGGGCATTGTATTACTTAGATATGATTAGTCAATTTTAGAAGTGAGTAAAGTGAAGTGCACAGGAGCATAAAATGTACTTCTGGAAAGATGGCTAAATAGAGAAACTCAAGTTTAGCCCTGCTCCATGGAAAAGTTAGAGAAGGGACAGGAGGGGGACTGAGGTGGCAATTGGGGAGCGTGACTGACCTGGGAGAGTCTTCTGCACCACATGAGGCAGTCCTAGTTGCTGAGGCTGAGGGAGTAAGAAACAGAAAGCTGGAGCCTGGCATGGAGGAGTGGAACCCGTGGGAGTGCATGACCTGGAGCACAGGACTAGCAAGTAAGCCAGGCCGCATGTGTTCCTTGGGTGGGCTACCCTCTCTAGCGCAGCCTTGTGACCAGCGGCTCAACCCATCCCCACACACCCAACCCCAGTCGCATGCTCCCATTCCCCACACTCCAGGTGCACCCACCCCTCCAGCCCACAGGGTACATACCTGTCCCACTCCCCCACACTAAGTGCAGTCCAACCCACCTCTCCTGCACACCTCCTAAGCACTATGTCCCCCTCCCAGTTCCCTGCAGGTTATTGCCAGTGCATAAAGGTTGCGGGCACTAACCTCCATACCTAGGCTACCCCCCCCCAAAAGTGTCGCACAGCTTCCCCCTCTCCCCGCCTTCCTGAGCTCAGTGTATCTGTTTATGGCACTCCCAGGCCCATGCATGCTCACGGGCCCCCAATCACATCATTTGGCTCAGGGAACCAAACTTTAGAGCAGTCCTAGAACCGCGCATGCACACAGCCCTCAGACTCACTTCCCAGCTCTCAGAAAGGGTGAACCTGCACAGCCACTTCACAGCAGCCATCAATCCATGAAGGTATCATACCAACCTGCTGCCACAGCTCCATGCATGCACACAAAGTGTCCCATGCCTTAGACCAGTGCATACCAGAGTTATGCCCCCAAGACTGGGGCACCGAGACAGCTACATCCTCCCTGGTCACTGGGCACCCAGCTTTACAAGCATCAGAGTAACATTCCCAACCTGCACCCACACCTGTCTGGAAACAAATCACCCTTCAGACTGCTCCACCCCATGCCCTGCTCCCCACAGTACAACCATCCTATAAACACAAGGCCTTAGACTAGTGAAAGAAATCAACTCCCAAAGTAAATCAATCAAGATATTTACATGCTATGGAGACAGTAAAAGATGACTAAGCATATCACAATGCAGACAGATGTAACCCTGCCTAATGACCAAATTAAAACACCAGATGAGACATAGATGCTGGAACAACTAATCAAAGGTGTTCATACAATTCTACTTAATACAATAAGTGGGATAGCAAATGATATAAAGGAGATCAAGAAGACAGTAGAAGAGCATAAAGAGGAATTTCGAAGAATGAATAGAAAAATAGCAGATATCATGGAAATTAAAGACTCTGTTGATCAAATAAAAACATACTAGAGGCACAGAACACCAGATTTGAAGAGACAGAAGAAAGAATAAGCGTTATACGGGACAGGATAATTGACTTTGAAGACTCAAAACAGCAAATGGCAAAAAAAGATGGAGAAAATTGAATGAGAACTCTGGGAAATGATAGGCAAAACAAAGCACACAAACATAAGAATCACTGGTGTCCCAGAAGGAGAAGAGAGGAGTATAGGGCTCGGAAGAGTAGTTGAGGATATAATGGGGGAAAACTTTCCAGCCCTCATAAAGGATATGAATATACAAGTCAAAGATGCCCAACAAACTCCAAACACAATAAATCCAAATGGGTCTTCCCCAAGGCAAATACTGATCTGTCTGTGAAATGTTGAAGAGAGGTAGAAAATCCTGAAAGTGACAAGAAAAACAATCTACTACATACAAAGGAAACCAAATAAAACTGAGTTCAGACTGCTCAACTAGCACCCTGGAAGTGAGACAACAGTGTATAATAGTCAAGATTCTGAAAGAGAAACACTTCCAGCCAAGAATTCTGTACCCAGCCAAATTGTCCTTCAAAATCAAGGGAGAGATTAAAGTTTTCACAGACAAAAAAGTCCTGAAAGAATTTGTCAGCAAGAGACTGACCCTACAAGAAATACTGAAAAGAGTTCTGCCAGATAAAAAAAAAAAAGATAGGAGAAGGAGGTCGGGAGGAGGGTGCAGAATTGAAGAGTACCACTAAGGGTAACTTAAAGAATACAGAGCGAAAGATGGAAAAGAATTTATAGATCTGAAAAATAAAATAAAAAGATAAGATGGTGGAACCAAGAAACACCTTTTCACTAATAACTTTGAATATTAATGGATTACCTTACCTATTAAAATATACAAATTGGAAGAATGGATTAAGGAACATAACCCAGCTATATGCTGCTTACAAGAGACTCATCTTAGATACAAGGAAAGTGAAAGAATGGAAAAAGATTTTCTACACAGGTTGCAACCAAAAGAAAACAGGAGTAGCTATACTAATATCAGAAAAAGTAGAGTTTAAATGTAAAGACATCATAAGAGACAAAGAAGGACACTATTTACTAATTAAAGGGTCAATTCACCAAGAAGATACAACAATCATAAATGTTTATGCTCCCAATCAAGGAGCTCGAAAGTACATGAGACAGACATTGGCAAAACTGAAGGGAGCAATAGATGTTTCAACAATAACAGTAGGAGACTTCAATAGACTACTCTCCTCTATAGATAGAACAAACAGACAGAAGACCAACAAGAAATTAGAGAAGTTAAATAACTTGATAAATGAATTAGACCTAACAGACATATATATGCATCATTGCACCCCAAAGCCCAAGGAAATGCATCCTTCTCTAGTGCTCATTGAACATTCTCCAGAATAGATCATATGGTGGGGCACAAAAGAGGTCTTTATAAATTTAAAAACATTAAAATCATTCAAAGTGTTTTCTTTCATCACAATGGGATGAAGCTGGATTCCAATAACCACCAAAGAACAAGAACATTCACAAAAATATGGAGATTAAAAAACACATTCTTAAACAACCAGTGGGTCAAAGAAGAAATTATTAGAGAAATCAGTAGCTATCTGGAGATGAATGAAAATGAGAATACAATTTATCAGGAATTATGGGATGTGGCAAAAGTTGTGCTGAGAGGGAAATTTATTGCCCTAAATGCCTATATTAAATAGGAGAGAGAGAGCAAAATTTGAGGAGTTAACTGCTTAACCTGGAAGAACTCGAGGAAGAACAGAAAACTAACCAAAAACAAATAGAAGGGGCCATGGTGGCTCAGCAGGCAAGAACGGTTGCCTTTCATGTCAGAGGACCCCGGTTCGATTCCTGGTGCCTGCCCATGTATTTAAAAAAAAACAAAAAACAAAAAAACAAATAGAAGAAGAGAAATAACAAAGATTAAAGCAGATATAAATGAAAGGAAGAGCAAAAGAACAATAGAAAGAATCAAGAAAACCAAAAGTTGGTTCTTTGAGAAAAATCAATAAAGTTAATGGGCCACTAGTAAGACTGACAAAGAAAATAAAAGAGAGGATGCAAAGAAACAAAATTAGAAATGAGAAGGGGTGCATTACTACAGATTCTGAAGAAATAAAAGAAATCATAAGAGGATACTATGGACAACTATATGCCAACAAACTAGACGACTTAGATTAAATGGACAAATTCATGGAGACACACAAACAGGCTACACTGACTCAGGAAGAATCAGATGACCTCAAGAAACCAATCATAAGTAAAGAGATTCAATCAGCCATCAAAAGTCTTCTCACATACACCAAAAAGCCCAGGGCCAGATGGAGTCACAGGGGAATTCTGTCAAACATTCCAGAAAGAACTCACACCAATCCTGCTCAAACTTTTCAAAAAAAATTGAGGAAAAAGGAACTCTACTAACTCATTTTGTGAGGCTAATATAATTTTAATACCAAAACCAGATAAAGATGCTACATGAAAGGAAAACTACAGCCAATCTCCCTAATGAACATTGATGCAAATTAGCAAATCAAATCCAACAGCACATTAAAATAATTATACACCATGACCAAGTGGGGTTTATACCAGGAATGCAAAGATGGCTCAACACAGGAAAATCAACTAATGTAATACAACACATTCACAAAGCAAAAGGGAAAAAAAAATCACATTGTCATCTTGATTGATGCTGAAAAAGCATTTAACAAAATTCAGCATTCTTTTCTGATAAAAACACTCCAAAAGACAGGAATCAAAGGTAACTACCTCAATATGAAAAAGGGAATACATGAAAAAATGATAGCCAACATTGTAGTCAATGAAGAGAGACAGAAACTTCTCCCTAAGATCAGGTACAAGGCAAGGGCACCCACTGTCATCACTATTATTCAACATTAAGCTAGAAGTTCTAGCTAGAGCAATCAGGCAGGACAAAGCGATAAAAGGCATCCGAATTGAAAAGGAAGAAATAAAACTCATTATTTGCAGATTGTATGATACTATACTTGAAAGATCTTGAGAAATCTACAGCAAAATTACTTGAGCTAATTAACAAATTCAGCAAGGTGACAGGATATAAAATTAATGTGCAAAACTCAGTAACATTACTATACAAAGCAATGACCTAGATGAGGAGTCAGTGAAGGAAAAAATTCCATTCCAAATAGCAACTAAAAGAATCAAGTACTTAGGAATGAACTTAAATAGCGATAGAAAGGAATTGTACACAGAAAACTGTATAACATTGCTAAAATAAATCAAAGGAGATCTAAATAGGTGGAAATACATTCCACACTCATGGATAGAGAGGCTAAATATAGATAAGATATCAATTCTCCCCAAATTGATCTACAGATTCAACACAGTACAAATAAAAATTCTAACAACTGACTTTGAAGTTTTGAAAAAGGACACTACCAAATTTATCTGTAAGGGAAAGATACCCCAAATAGCTAAAAGCATATTAAAAAGGAAGAACAAAGTGGGAGGATTGAAGATTTGGAAAAGCTAACTACCAAATTAATCTGGAAGGGAAAGATACCCCAAATAGCTAAAAGCATCCTAAAAAGGAAGAACAAAGTGGGAGGATTCACACTTCCTGACTTAAAAACCTATTATAAAGCCACAGTGGTCAAAACAGTATGGTACTGGTACAAAGACAGAAGCACTGATCAATGGAATTGAATCGAGAGTGCAGAAATAGAACACCAAATCTATGGTCAACTGATTTTGACAAGGCCCCCAAATCCTCTGAAATGGACAAAATAGTCTTTTCAATAATTGGGCATGGAAGAACTGGATATCAATAGCCAAAGAATGAAAGAGGACCCCTATCTTACACTCTACACAAAAATTAACTCCAAGTGGATCAAACACCTAAATAGAAGAACTAGCACCCTAAAACTTCTAGAAGAAAATATAGGGAAACACCTTCAAGACCTAGTAATAGGAGGCAGCTTCCTAAACTTTACACCCAAGGAACAAGCAACAAAATAAAATGTAAGTAAATGGGAACTCCTCAAAATCAAATGCTTCTGCACTTCAAAAGACTTTGTCAAAAAGGGTAAAGAGGCAGCCAACTCAATGGGAGGAAATATATGGAAATCACATATTGGACAAAGATTTGATTTCTTGTATATACAAAGAAATCATACAACTCAACAACAAAAGAACAAACAGCCCATTTATAAAATGGGCTAAAGATATGAATGGATATGAAGAGCAAATACAGATGGCCCAGAAGCACATGAAGAGATGCTCATTTTCATTGGTATAAGGAAAATGCAGATCAAGACTACAATGAGATACCACCTCACACTTATAAGAATGGCTTCTATTAAACAAACAGGAAACCATAAGTGTTGGAGAGGATGTGGAGAAACTGAGACACTTATGCACTGCTGGTGAGAACGTATAATGGTGCAGCCACTATAGAAGACAGTTTGGCTGTTCCTTAAGAAACTAAATATCGAGTTTTCCTATAACCCAACAACAGCACTACTTGGTATATACTCAGAAGATCTAAAATGAATGACACAAACAGACATTTGCACACCAATGTTCATAGCAGCATTATTTACAATCGCCAAAAAATGGAACAAACAAAATGCCCATCAATAGCTGAGTGGATCAACAAAATGTGGTATATACATATGATGGAATATTATGCAGCAGTAAGACAAAATGACATCCTGAAGCACATGACAAGATGGACATGATGCTTAAGGACATAATGCTGAGTGAAATAAGCCAGACACAAAAGGGTAGATACTGAATGATTCCACTTTTATGACCAGCATAAAGGTATAATCAGAGGCTAATAATACAGTATGTAGGGGACTTAGAGATGCATAGAAGCTAGAGATAGGTGAACTGTTGGCTAATGAGGTTGAACTCCAATGTAAGGGGATACATATCAGTGAAGGTGGTTCTCTAGTGGTTTATAAGTAATATTACTGTATGGAAGATGAACATAATTGAAAGGGATTGTATAGACCTACGTGTCTCACTGATTAACACTAGAAATATGAATGAGTTCTGCAAGAATTATTTCAAAGCTATGATTCTGGTATAAACAGCATTTCAATCCAGGAAACAGGGATTAAACTGCTATTGAATGCTATGAGCTACGTTCAAAAGGAAACTATCAGCACCTTCACAGCAACAGCAGAGGTAAATAATGAGGGTACAAGAGTTAAGAGGAGGTTTAGATTTCCTGTTTTGTGAGGGTGTGTTTTTTGGTTTTCTTCTTCTTGGAAACAATGAAATTATCTAAAATTGAGAATGTCAATGGACTGTGGACCTTGGGCCCTCTAAATGATGCCCAATGAATGCATGTGGCTGAAGGATGCACTGATGGAGAAATAGATTGGCGAACGATGGTGTATACTTGTAAACGAAGGTAGTGCTGCTACAAAATGGAACAAAGTCGTGAGGTATGCAACTATGCGAAGGAATATGCGGACATTAGGTGAAACAAAATAAGCCAGAAACAAAAGAACAAGAATGGTATGATCACCTTTAGAAAGTGTTTATAAGAAAACAGGGGCCTAGATTGTAAGCTTTTAGAGCAGACACATTAAGTCCAGAGTGGTGATTAATATTTCTAGATTTTGAGAGGCTGTTTTATATATATATAACCTGATATTTCGATATTTAGAGATAAGAACAAAGCCAAACAGGTTGGGGCTAAAGTAATTCAGAACACAGGGGTAAGGAAGACAGTGTCTATATTTTAGAACCACATATACTCTTTGAGACCAATGAAAGAAAGGTTTATTTGATTTGGAACTGAAATTTTCTGTAGTACATAATCTAATTCAACCTATCTGTATAGCTCATTTGAACAACTGAAACACAGGGAGCACAGAACAATAAAGAGGTCCTTTTAGATTATTGTAACGCTTGGATACGTCCTAGAGTATATTAAGCAGATAATCAAAAAGTTTTGGCAAAGTCCCCTGAGGGATGGAACAAAAATATGAAACTATTAAACCTTACCATCAGGGAATTCCCTGATACTGTGTCAAACTTTAGGGACACCCAAATCAATCGGTCATACCTTGGATCAGGAGACTTACTCTTGTGAAGCTTATGTAGGTAGCAGAGAAGCTTTGACTATGTGTAGGCATGCCTAAGAGTTATTTCTGGGGGGCCTTTCTTGTTGCTCAGATGTGGCCTCAGTCTTTCTAAGCCCAACTTTGCAAGTGAAATCATTGCCCTCCCCATACATGGGACATGACATCAAGGGGTGTAAGTCTCCCTGGCGATGTGGGAGATGACTCCCAGGGATGAAACCAGACCTAGCACCATGGAATCAGCAATTCCATCCTGACCAGAAGGGGGAAAAGAAGTGTAATTAATAAAGTATCAGTGACAGAGAGAGTTTAAATAGAGTCTAGAGGCTACTCTGGAGGTTACTCTTACACAAGATTCAGTTAGACATTGCTACCTATCACAACCTGCCAACCCCTAACCAGGACCATTCCAGCCAATCCTAAAGAATACCTAGGGCAATATATAAGATTCCACAGGGGTTCCATGCACTAGAGTAACTTTCCAGAAGCCTACAACCTCCAGATGGGTCCCTGGTCCAGCTAAGTCCTGAAACCTAGCCCAGCCTCTCCTGAGCATCAGTTGGTTCCATCTATCTACCCCATATTAGTGACAGACCCTTCCAATATGAAAAATTCAGAATTGCCATAGGCCAAACACCTCTAAAGAGAGGGATGGAAAGATCAAAGGTGATGTTGGATTTATACAGAGAAGATAGGATTTCACAAATGAATATGAATGCTGAACCATTAAATTGATATCTCTTTTAGTCTCCAGTGTTTTAGAACAACTAGAAGTAAAAACCTAAAATTGTGAAATTGTAACCCATGTCAAAATGTGAAATATGTTCTACAATGGATTGTGGTGCCGTGCTTTGAAATTTATAGCTTTTTTTGTATATATGTTATTTTTCACAAAAAAAGAAGGAAAAAGTTGTTTGTGATGATAAAACAAATATTTAAGCCCTCTAACCTCTTATATTCTGAAGCAGCTAGCAGGAAAAATATGAGAGGATCGTCTAGTAGCCCATGATAAACTCTGGGATCTGTCCTGTGACTACTTGTTGAAGCATACTTTGAAAATATTGCCTTTCTGTTTCTTTGCTTTGTATATATGTTATACTATACAATAAAAAAGTTGAAAAAAAGTGTAGTAATTTGTCTAAGATCAATTGAACATTTTGTCTTCCAGCCATTTCTCTTGTTTCTTTGCGTTTATCTTGGGAATGTCTTAATCAATAATCCTCTAATTGTGTGATCACCCTCACCCAATAATGCAAGGACTTGTAAAGTTCTATTCAAGCTTGCAGTGGGAGGAAATAAAGCTTCTGCTTTGCACCTTCAATCAGAGGAGAAAATTAATTTTCTAAGTTCCGCAAACCCTAAGGAGGCATTTAATAGAGAAGTTTGCTGCAGCCTGATCCAAATAACGGGTCACTGTGCAGGTGATCAGTATCAGTCCGCATGCCCTGCTTACAACTCAAAGCCCTATGTCTATGCTCATGGTTCAAGGAATCAGACTTTTTGGCTGTGAACTATATGTCTATGTGTATTTTGAAAATGCAGAAAACCCCACAAAAAGACAATTGCAAAAAATAAAAAATCCATGGGATGGATTTTGAATATTTTCAAACCTTTGATACCTAAATGCACGTAAGTGCACATTTAAACTGTGTGTACTGCTTTATAACTTGTCTATTTTTCATTTAACATTTAATTAATATATTTTTATTTCACACTTTTTTTCTAAAGCAAGTATTCCCAAATACGGGTCCTCTGAGGGCAGGCAGGCACTGAGGAGGTGGGGGATTTCTCTATCAGAATTCTATTCTGCCATTCCAGTGTCTTTGAGGTGTCCTTTGAAGGGATAACTTCTCTAACAAATTGAATTTGGACACATTTTATTTGAAAATAATTTTTAAAGACTGTGGTGTACTATTAGTTTAATGCCATTTCATATGCTTATTCAATTTTTCTTTTCTTTGCATGAAATTTCTGCTCATATCCTGTCCACAATATTTCCAATTGAGATTTTTATCTACTTCAAATCAATTTCCTAAAAATCTTTATGTAGTAAGATTATTAAGCCTCACTATACTCTTCCATATAGTTTTCCACAACATATTTTGCTTTTAAAATTTGTTTTTAATTTATTTTGACACATGAAAGTACTAAATTTCCATGTATATAAAGATGTCTAAGTTTTACTTAAAGGATTCTTCCTCTACATTTATGCTTGCAGAAATCTTCACTCTGAGATCAGATGCATTTTCATCTAGTTTCTTTATTACTTGCTTTTTAAAATGAATACTTTATGTCCTATATATCTGTGGTGGAAGGCCCATGTGTACAATGCAAATTTGGATATCTATTTTGTTCTACAAAGAGTGAATCAAATGCTCCATCACCTGCCTACTGTTTCTTATTTCCCTTAATCTTTTTACTTTGCACTTACGTAAAAATTAGTGGGCCTTTATGGTAAATCTCAAAATGTGAAATAAACAAGGACCCTACAAATTAGGTTTTAATATTTTTTTTAAATAATCCAGTTACCGGTTTTTCTTCCACATGGACTTTATATTTATTTCCGTAAAAATTAAAAATATGTATTGATCTGGGGTGACAGGGCATATACAGTCATACATTTTCTCGTCGTGGTTCCTTCTATCCAGTAGTGTTTTTTTTTTCCTTATATGCACTCTGGACCAAAATATTTCTGTAACAAGATATTGCATGTTTTTTTGCTAAGTTTATTCCTGTGTTGTGTGTGTATAAAACTGTTTCTATACATCAGCAATCATTAGTTAGTACATATGTTTGGGAGATTTTCTTATTGGTTAAAATATGTTTCAACTTGATAATTTTTTATTTACAATAATAAAACATCTGAACATTACAATGTTTTCTCTCTCTTACGGTGGTTATATCTCTTATTTATTTATTTTTACTTTGGTAGGACCTTCCAGAGAACTATAAAATATTAATACAGTAATTGCAGCTGTTTCTGATTTTAATGAATGATTCCAAGTTTTC
Organism: Tamandua tetradactyla; assembly: GCF_023851605.1. NCBI lineage: Eukaryota > Metazoa > Chordata > Mammalia > Pilosa > Myrmecophagidae > Tamandua > Tamandua tetradactyla. Next base: position 40,072,478 of record NC_135351.1, read on the forward strand.
CCATTAGACATAATATTGGCCATGTGTTTAAGGTAAACAGTTTTCTTGTTCCTTGGCTATGACCTTTCATTGCTTTTTAAAGTTTTTCTATCATGAAAGAATGAAGAAATTGATTGGATGGCTTTCCCGCTTCTATCAAGGTGATGTCTTGATCTTATTCTTCTTTTACTAGTTGATACTTCTAATTAAATTAATAGACTCCTTACTAGTAAAGAAACGTGTATTTCTATGTTTAAACAACTAGATCATGTAACATTGAACTTAATTAATTAATGTATTAATTTGAATTTTTGTATAGATCTTTGTAATTGAAATTGATGTGTGGTTTCTTTGCCCTTCTCTTTATCAATATTGCAGTTTGGTAATGTTGGCTTCATAACCTTAGTTCAAGAATGTTCCATGTGTCTTATGCTCAGGAATATTTGCCTTAGCATTAAAAACATTACTTACTTCAAAATACATACTTCTGTGTGACTTCATTTTTCCCTTGGTGTGTGTGCACTTACTCAGTAAATTTTATGATTACCAAAACTCTGTTCTCCCTCATCCCAAACAAGTCAGTATTTTCACATTGATAATTATGAACTTTAATTGAATATTATGCAAATTTTAGAAATATAAATATGCAAATATTTCTTGTTTCTATGAAAACTAAGTGGACTACACTGTAAAGGCTTGACAAAGGCAAGTTGAATTCAGTGTGGTTGAAACCTCTGTAAAAGATAACATTTTTTGCAAAATTCTACAAGCATTTTCATTCACACAATATGGAGATTTTTGTTTTAAACCGGGTTTGGTTATCATGAATGATAACTAGAATTTCAAGCAGCAGACCATACTCAGAGAAGAGACCTTGCTGTCAAAATATTGGTGAAAGAATATAGATTTATCTGTTTTAGAGGTAAAGTATGCATCTATCATTTTTTATAATTCTTGATTTTTAACTAACTTTTTAAATTAATTAATTAATTTGCCTCAATCTTGTTTTTGCTACATTTTCTAAAAGCATAATTAACTTAGTAGAGTACCATTCAAGTTCTTAGTTTTCTTCTTAGATATTTTTCTATAATCTCCTTATTGCCTATCACATCCCTATTCTACTGCTCATAACTCTTTAATCGTCAAGCCCAGAAACAGGCAGATTGCTCCCAAGTTCAAATATTCTGAGGCTCAGTGAGCTCCGGGGCTTCTCCTTCTGTTTAATGTCACATGATTAGATGGAAAGGACCTGGCTTCTTGGAAGCAGTATCGAGTGGAGTAGAGGGTGAACCGAGTCTCAGGCTATTTGGATTAAAATCCTCAATTTGCCATTTCTTTCATGGAGACCCTTGGGTAAGTTTGTCAGTGTTCTGTTTGCCTCAGTTTCCCTTTTGGTAACCCACATGACTGTTGAAAAGCATGAGTGAGTGAATCCAGGTAAAACTTTTCATCATACTGCCTCATTATCATCAGCCAACAGGTAATCTATACATATCCCAGGACACATTGTTTTTAAGTTCTCACATTTTTTCAGCCCTAAATCTAAAATTTACAATATCCCAACGTTGCTTCTTTCATGCATGTCATTAAGAATATCTATATGTTTGATAATATTTTGTTAATAATTTCCTTAAAATGTGTGTTAAATACAAGAACAAATTAATTAGAAATGAGGATTTTTCCATGAGGAAAGCTGCCTGCTAGGCTGAAACAACATCTTCAGTGGGTAAAAGAAAAATAAGCTGAAGGGCCAGATTATCAAATGTAGCAGTTCAGTGGTTCAATTCATACCTGACAGGCTTCAGAGACTCTATGCAAATTGATCTTCCAGCTGCAAGGATAATTAACATGGGGCTGTAGCAAGGATTCCTTCTTCCATCTATTCTTCTTCATGATTATTTTAGTAGTCTAACAATTGTCTGTTATGGCTTAATCCACTCTGAGAGAAGATATAAAATCACCTTGCTCTTGTGTGTAGAATAAGGCATCTTCTCTCTTCAAAATGCACTCCACCTACTTGCTATGCTAAGGTTGGCACACAGGTAGAGAGGGAGGAAAACTGGATGCCAGCAAAGCAGTCGTTCATTCAGATACTTATCTGAACTGATCCGTTTTGATCTTCTTAGTGTTGCATACTTATTAGGGGATTTGCTACTGATATTTCTTATGGGTTCGTCGGCAGTGAAGTGGGTGTGTGGGGATGTGCTTCTGGGGTGGGGTGGGGGGATATTTGATCATCAGCGAGGCCATTGAGCACAACTGGGTTTCTCTAGCCACAGAAAAGCACTCAAGCTCTGACAAATTTATATGATTGGATGGCTGAGAATCACATACAGTGTTTCCCATAGACTCATCAAAGCCCCTTATGAGCTTATAGGATCAGATTCAAAGGGTGTGTTCACACCATGTTGCCCATTCAACTCATTCATTAGGGGCATCTGAGAAAAGCACATGCAGCAGCTCAATATCTGTGCTGAGTGTATGCTTTACGGACACAGAATCCAATCAAATAGGACATAAATGATGAAGAGTTGATGTCAATATTATATCTGTTTAGAAAACAAATCCTCCCAAAGTCTGTGGCTGACTCCAAAATCATGCCTTCTCATCACCCATGGAGTGTTCCATTGTATGGATCTCCTAGCATTTATTTTCCTTTTTACTCTTCATGGATAATTAAGTTCCTTCCATTTTCCCCTTCTTTCAAATACTGTTTCTGTATCTCCTGGTGCATAGATGATGAGACTTTTCTCAAAAACTGTTAAGTTGATGGGTGTGTTCTTTTTCAACTTTTACTTGATATTTCAAATCGCTTCCAGAGTGGTTCAGTACATGTACATTACAACCTCTGGTGTGAATTCCTCTCGTTCCATGTCCTGGCCATCTCTTCGTATTGTTTGATGTTCAAAACATTGTTGATATGTTTGAATATGAAATAATACTTCACTGTTATTTTAGCTTGTATTTTCTTGATTACTGAAGTGGTTGAACATCTGTGCCACATTTATTGGTTTTGCAGGATTCCTTTTCTGTGAATTGGTTTATGTATCATTTGCTCTCTTTTCAATGAGTTACTTCCACACTTGTTTGCATTTATTTCTGTATTGGATACCAATCCATTTATGATCTGTAGCTTGTATTTTCACATTAAATGTCTTTGGGTACATAGAAAATTTCCTCTTTTTTGTTGGCAAATTTGTTGATGTTTTTCTTTAAGATGTATGTTGGTTGAAAAATCCTTATACCACAATGTCATAAATATATTTTCTTTATTATCTTCCAAAAGTTTTAAAAAGCTTACTTTTAAAATTTTATTTCACCTGGGACTGATTTTTATGCATTGTATGAGGAAGGGACTGAGTTGTATTTTTTTTCACCATAAGTAACTATTTGTCCCAGTAGGGTTTATTTTATAATTCATCTTAGTCTCACTGATCTACTATATACCAAGGTTTCTTTCATTGAAGAAACTATTTGGGAAAGGCAGATAAGGGGATAAGAAGCTGTAAAGGAGATCCATCATTTGAATTCTTTCTCTTAAAGGGAGTCTCCAAAATTATATAATCTACAGGCCCCAGAGAAAACCTGTGTCCATTCTTCATGAACATACTATATAGTTTATTATGCTATTATTATATTATAGTATCATATTATCCAATATAGAGTCAGATAGACTTGTCTATCTGTCCATGGAATTTGAATTCTAGCAGGTAAGGTAAACAAGTAAAAACAAAATTGCATTAAGCACATAAGGGTCTTGCTGGCCTGAGCAGGTGTGGAGGGAGCTCACAGGAAGGAGAGTGAGACAGGAAAGACAGCATTTCACTTTTCTTTCTGATAAGGAAAAGGGAACTCTGCGGCTCCAGGCAATGGAAAGAGAGGTAAAGAAAAATAAGTAATAAATTCTTTTGGGGTGGTGAATGACTTATTCAAGACTAAAAAAAAAATGAACTCTTCAATTTTGATTGGCTTAGTGTTTTGAATTCATTTCCCCCTGAAGTCACTTTAAATCTTTCTTTCTTCTACAACTTTAAAAGATTTTCTGAAAAAAAATGTATTACCAAGTCGGGAAGTGAGCTTTATTTTATTTTATTGTGAAGTTATTTTCAACTTATACTCTGAAAAAGCAGCACTGGATTTATCCAATTCAATGGTTGGTTCTTTATTTTCCACCTACAATTATTTTATGCCAGGGGAATAGCAGCGCGTGAAGAGGAGGCTGTTAAAGGAATAAAGTCGTGCAAGAATTGAAGATGAAAGTAAAATTGATCACATAGAAATATTACAGTGTAGGGCTAATGTAAGATGAATAAATTATAATATGCTACAGTTATAAAATTAGGATAACAGGGGGCATGATTAGGATTATAATATATGTCCGCTCAGGAAGAATTTATTGAAAACCTGCTTTGTGCCGGGCATTGTTTTAGAATCTGGAGATATGCAAGCCGATAAGCCACAAACTCTACCCCCAAGGGTCCCTAATCCAGGGAGGAAATCAATCCATATGTGAATAATTACTTTGCAGTAGATAAATGCTCCTGGAAATGTACCAGAAGGCTGAGCAAATTTAGAACTAATCCATGCTCTCAATGTGTTGGGATAATTTAGTTTGGAGGGAAGACATATAGATGAGGTTTATCTCATCATCACCACTATTGATTAGCAGTTAAGGTCTATTGTTTATATATAAATATCTGACTCTATTAGAGGGTGACATTGAGGGATGTGGTTAAAGATTTTGGCCTCAATATCAGGATAATACAGCAGTCATAAAGAGGAAGAAATACAAATAATCTCAAGCTTTGGAAAGTTGATTAATCATACAAAGCAAATCCAGCACGAGAGCCTGACAGCCACATTTCTGTAAACCCCACACGTGAACAACCTGTCCCAATGACAGTGCTTCAGATGCAAAATGCTAAATGTTAGCATAGTGCTGCTTACTTAGAATATTTTAGAAGATATCCCTATTGGAAAGGTTTTTATTTTATTCATTTAAAGATATTTAAAGAAATAACTTCTCCACCTTCTTATGATTCTTATAGATAAATGTATGTTCTGGGAATAAATTATTTCTAGATTTGGAATCACTGGGTGGGGATAACAAGAAAAAGTAGCCAACCCTTTGATGCAGCAATTTTTCGAACAAGAGCATCCTTCTATCCTACCAGTATGTAGAATTTCCTCAGTGGAAGGAAATGTCTATACAATATGTTTTACCACAATTTGGTCCAAGTGCCTAAGCAGAGTTGGGATGGAAATGGTTGGAAATGGGGGTGGGATTGTGAATTCTTCACTCTATTGGTGTGTGTGTATCTTTGAGATCATGTAAAATAGGAAGAAAAACACAAATACCCCTTTTGTCAAAATGATTTTAACTTCATCCCAAAGCAATACATATTTGCGGTCAGGTTTTCAAGTTTAGCAAGTTTTTCTCATTCATTCATTGATGTTTTTGTTGAGAGATTCTCACTGTGCTTGAAATTAGAAATCTAATAAAGAGTCAGACTTGCTTATCTGACCATGGAGTTTAAATTGTAGAAGGAAAGACAAATACATAAAGATTGTAGCCAATTGCATGAGGGTCTTGATGGGCCTGACCAGGTGCACTGACAGCTCATGGAGCATCAAATCTGGCCTGTGCATGTGTGCATGCATGTGTGTGCTTGTGGTGTGTGTGTGTGTGTGTTTGCAATGTGTGCATGTGTGCAGTGTGTGTATGTATGCATGTGTGTGCATGCTTGCAGTGTGTGTATATATATATGTATATGTTTGTGATTTGGGTGTTTGTGCATGTTTGTGGTGTGTATGTGCTTGTAGTGTGTACATGTGTGTAGCGTGTTTATATATGTATGTGTGTGCATGTTTGAAATGTATGTATATATGTATGCATGTTCGTGACTTAGTGTTTGTGCATGTTTGTGGGGTGCATGTGTATGTGGTGTGGTGTGTGCGGATTTCCTGGCAGAAATGATGGTTATATTTAAAAGTGAATAAGACGTAGAATTTCCTGTTCTATTTCCAGCACCCACGGGGAGTATAACACAGTACGAGAATCAATGGCTTAGGAGGAACCTGTGCCTGTGTGTCCTAAAGTAAGTAATTTAAGTTTCAGATTATCTGTAATTTAAATCTCTGTTAGCATACAGTTCAAAGGCTTTATCTAATTAAGACTGAATGGATAAAGTTTTTATTTTTATTTTGCAAATTTCATGACTGCAGACCAACCAGGCTCTTCACAGCTACAACTTACCAGTTTAATCTCGAAGACTGGCCCAATATTTTAAAAATATCTCTCACTAAGGGCACATTGAGAATCCTGATTGAGCATAAAGCTACAATTTTAATGAAAGGTGAGCTTTGACTTCCAAAAAATCTGTTGGCTGAGAAAATATCCTTCTGCAGTTTAGATTTCTTTTGTGCAGTTGAATAAAGTACAGGTATGATTCTAGGGTGACAGATGAAATGCAGTTTCTCTCAAGGTCTGAGATGGAGAAGAGTTCAGTGAAAGAGCTGACAGTGGTGATATTGAAGGGAAGTCTGACCACTGAAGGAAACCAACCAGCAGGGTGTTTGTTTCTGACATGTTATGAGAGGCAGAGCCAGCTAAAGAAAAGGGAAAATATCAAAATCTCTACTTTTATTCAATATTTATTCCACATATATTTTCTGAGTATTTTCTGTTGGCCAGGCTCACATTAGGCGCTCAAGGTGTTCAGTGTCTGCTGATATTAGCAGACAAGAAAAATCAGTAATTTTGTTAATAATAGTTATAGATAACTCTAAAGGATTGCTCATAGGTGTGAGGGGCTGTGCTGACTCTTTCACATGGTTTTTCCATTTAATACTCACAGAAAGTGTCAAAAGTGAGTAGTAATCAAACTTTATAGAAAAATAAATTGGGCCTACAGGGAGCTGAGCTAATTCTTGGGTCCCAGGCCACTCAAGTAGTATGCTAATTGCTGTGAGAGAAGTACTGCAGGCATTTTTGTGTGTGTGCAACCCTTTTTTTCTATGAAAATTTTAAATAAAGATTTATTTTGGAATAAGTTTGGACAATACAAAGATGGTACAAAGAGTTCCCCTGTCTCTGTCACTCAGGTTTCATTTTTCCTAATGTTACCTTCTGTTCCTATAGTACATTTGTCAAGCTAAGAAGCACACATTGGTACATTGCTATTGTGGTAGGTTAAATAGAGTATCAAAACACACAAAGTAAAAATCGAATAGAATAGCAAGGACCTACAGACAAATCAATTACTGTAGCTGAAGACTTCAGCACCCCTCCATCAATAATAGACAGATACAGCAGGCAGAAAATCAGTAGGGGTAGAGTTGACCTGGACAGAACCAACAAGCAACTGGATCCAGTTGGCATTTATAGAATACTCCATCCAGCAACAATGGAAGATTAATTCTTTCTTGGCTCAAATGGGATAGTCACCAAGAGACACCAAATTCTGGACCATAAACACATTTTAATAAATTCAAAAAATAGAAATCATGCAAAGTATATTGTCAGACTGCAACAGAATTAAGCTAGAAATCAATAGCAGAAAGATAGATTGAAAATTCCCAAATATTTAAAGATGAAACAACATACTTCTAAATAACACATGGATCAAGTAAGATGTCTCAAGAGAAATTAAAATATACTTTGAAGTAACTGAAAATGAAAATACAATTTGTCAAAATTGAAGGGATGCAGCAAAAGCAAGGTTTTAGAAGGAAATTTATTGCATTAATTGCCTATATTAGCAAGGCAAAGTTAAGGGATCATTGAGTTCTTTAAGTAGGGTATTTTGATGGAATAATAGGGCTTAACATCCTATTTCAGTGGACTGTGGAACAAATTAGATGGAAAAAGATTATACCCATGGGTATAAACCATTTTTTAAAGAAATATGTCTGAAATATTCTTCATAGCTTGGGAATGCTATGATCTGAGTTGAACCCAAATGTGTGAAAGGCCTAAGTAAATACCCTAGCATCAACTTTTTGTTTTAACTTTTTAAATTGTACAATATAACATATATACAAAGTAAAGAAAGAAAAAAGCAATAATTTTCAAAGCACTCTTCAACAAGAATTTGCAAGACAGATCCCAGAGTTTGTTATGGGCTAACATACCATCATCTCGGATTTTTCTTTCTAGCTGCTCCTGAACATTGAAAGCTAGAAGGAATAAATCTTTTTTAATCATCACAATCGACTTTTTTTTCTGAAAAATAACATATCTACAAAAAAGCAATAAATTTCAAAGCACAGCACAACAATTATTTGTAGAACAGATTTCAGAGTTTGGTATGGATTACAATTCCACAATCTTAGGTTTTTACTTCTAACTGCTCTAAAATACTTGAGACTAAAAGAATATCAGTATAATGATTCATCAATCATAGTTATTTGTTAAATGCTACCTTCTCTGTATAATTCTACCATCATTTTTGATCTTTCTATCTTACTCTCTAGGGGTATTTGGACTATGCCTATTCTAAATTTTTCATGTTGGAAGGGTCTGTCAACAATATGGGGTAGGGAGATGGAACTATCTGATGTTCTGGAGAGGCTAGGCCCTCTAGGTTTCAGGACTTATCTGGTCCAGGGACACATCTGGAGGTTGTAGGTTTCTCGAAAGTTACCCTAGTGCATGGAACCTTTGTAGAATCTTCTATCTTGCCCGAAGTGTTCTTTAGGATTGGCTGGAATAGTTTTGGTTGGGGTTTGACAAGTTATGATAAGTAGCAATGTCTAACTGAAGCTTGCGTAAGAATGACCTCCAGAGTAGCCTCTTGACTCTATTTGAACTCTCTCGGCCACTGATACCTCAGTCATTACACTTCTTTTCCCCCTTTTGGTCAGGATGGCATTGTTGATCCCATGGTGCCAGGGTCAGACTCATCGATGGGAGTCATGTCCCACATAGCAGGGAGGGCAATGCTTTCTTGCAGAGTTGAGCTTAGAAAGAGCGAGGCCACATGTGAACAACAAAAGAGGTCCTCCAGAAGTAATTCTTAGGCTTACCTCTAAGTAGGCCTTCTCCACTACATACATAAGCTTCACAAGAGTAAACCTCAAGATCAAGGGCTTAGGCTATTGATTTGGGTGTCCCTAATGTTTGACACAGTATCAAGGGTTTCCCTGGTGGTAAAGTGGAATAGTTCCATATTTTCTCTCCCATCCCTCAAGGGATTTTGTCAATACTTCCTGGTTATCTGCTTAATATATTCTAGGTTGTATCCAGGTATTATATTAAGCTATACAGGATTAAAGGCCCTCATTTTTATTCTGGGCTCCCTGTGTTGTAATTGTTTAAATGATCTATCCTGACAGGTTGAGTTAGAATATGTGCTACAGAAGATTTAGGTTCAGACAAAACAAACCTTTCTTCCTTTGATCTCAAAGAGTAGGTGAGGTTCTAAAATATAGACAATGTCTTCCTTTCCCCTGTGTTCTGAATTATATTAATCTTGACCTGATCTGTTTCATTCTCATCTCTAAACAAAAGGTTATACACATGTAAAACAGTCTCTCAAAATCTGGAAATAGTAATTACCATTCTGGACTAAAGGTGATTGCTATAAAAGCTTACAATCTAGGCCCTGTCTTATAAACATTTTCTAAAGGAGACCATACAATAATTGCTCTTTTGTTTCTGGCTTATTTTGCCTCACCAAATGTCCCACAGGGTCATTCACAATGTTGCATGCCTCATAAGTTTGTTCCTTTTTGCAGCAGCAAAATATTCTATCACATGCATACACCATCATTCACCAATCTACTTCTCATCCAGTGCATCTTTCAGCCACCTGCATCATTAGGCATCATGTATAATGCCCAAAGTCGATGGTTCATCAACACTCTCAATTTTAGATAATTTCATTGTTCCCAAGAGAAGAGTAACCAATAAACACACACTCACTAAATAGGAAATCTAAGCTTCCCCTTAACCCTTGTCCCTTCCCCCGTTATTTACCTCTCCTATTGCTGTGGTACTGTAGCATCAGCTTCTTAATAATGTTTTTTCTTTTTCCTTTTCTTCAGGATAACTCTTTAGGATTGGCTGAAATAGTTTTGGGTGGGGTTTGACAAGTTATGATAAGTAGCAATGTCTAACTGAAGCTTGCATAAGAATGACCTCCAGAGTAACCTCTTGACTCTATTTGAACTCTCTCGGCCACTGATACCTCAGTCATTACACTTCTTTTCCCCCTTTTGGTCCGGATGGCATTGTTGATCCCATGGTGCCAGGGTCAGACTCATCCATGGGAGTCATATCCCATATAGCAGGGGTATTTAAGAGTAATATTTCTCTTAAATTAAAGGGAAAGCACAGCAAATCACCAAGTATTTTAATGTCTAACTAGTTAAGTAGGTTGAATATGAACAGATGACTGAGGGAATGCATATAATTGCTAAGGTAGGTATGCAGTTGGATAAAAGAAAGTGAAGAGGGAAGCTGCTTTGGAAAGAAAATGCTCAGGCTGATTCCTGTAGCTGGAAACCTGACTGCCAGTTCTTCCTCCTGAGTCTGCATGTTGGTCCATGCCATGCACCAGCAATTCCCATCAACTCTGCCTCTGAAATGTCTCCACATCTGCATCTGCCCATGTCCACTGCCCTTCCCTTCCTTGAAACTGCCATTTGGCCTGCTTCAGTGGCTCCACACAAGTTTCCCATTTCTCTTTTCTCCTGTCTAATCCATTCTCAACTCATCAGCCAGAGTGATGATTTCAAAGGGTCCCACTTAAAATCTTTTCCAGTGGCCATTGAAGAACGAGTAAAATCAATAATAGTTACTGTGGCCTGAAAAGTTCTGAGTTACCTGAATATTATTCCATCATCAGTGTCATCTTCAGCCATATTTCTGTTTCCTACAGGATGGCTGTCTCTTCACTCTTAGTGTATGTCTTACACTTTTATTTCTTTCCTTCAAAGACTTCCAAATATTTACCATTATATTTATCTTTTCTTATTACACCTCTTTTCATCTGGCCATGGATTATGTTTGTAATCAAACAATACTCAATAATGATGTATTATATATTGAAGAACTGTGTGCACACTGGGTCGGTGAGGTCTGGGGAGTAAGGAATGAGATTACTGACATTTATGACTAAACTGGTCACTGATCTCATTTCAAAAGCATCCAAGGTCTCTCAGACTATTGAGAAGTTATGCAAACAAAAGCTAGTCTAATGAGAACCTTTGTCTTTTACATTATTGGTAAAAAACTTATATAGCATGACAGTATTAAATATTTGTTGAAGTGCATCCTGCTTTTAGTGACGTGTTCTTAGATTAAATATAGGAAACTTTTATATCTTTTTCTAAATTGTAGTTTGTTTGATTTCAAAATATAACTTTACTAATGAAGAAATTAATGGCTGTGACTTATTGCATTCTTTTTTATACAAGGTGTGATTCTGAACTCAGAACACTGTCCAAAGTATACTGAGAATCTGAAAAGCAGGCAGCCATCAGGGGACCAAATCCAAGATTAAGTTCAGGACCATATGACTTCTTTTTTGGGATGGCATTCAGAGCCAGAGCTGATGAGTCATTTTTAGCTGGAATAGATTTTTCAACCATTGAGTTGGTTTTGACAAATACTATGTAAGAGATATGTCAATGTGAATATTACCTATGAAAAAATATTCTAATTATATGCTGTGTTAGTTAGATTCAGTTGTCAACTTGGCCAGATGAGCATACCTAGTCTTGTTGCTGCGGACATAAGCCAACCGTACATGAACATCATCTGTTGCCAATTACATCTGCAGTCAGCTAGGAGGCGTGTCTGCTGCAATGAGTGATGTTTGACTTAATTGGCTGGTGCTTAAATGAGAGATTGCAACGTAGCACTGCTAGCAGCTCAGCATTCCTCATCTCGGCACTCGCAGCTCAGGCCAGGCCTTTGGAGATGCAGAAAGAAGTCACCCCGGGGAAAGTTGTTGGAACCCAGGGGCCTGGAGTGAAGACCAGCAGAGACCATCCTGTGCCTTCCACGTAAGAAAGAACCTCAGTGGAAAGTTAGCTGCCTTCCTCTGAAGAACCAACAAAATAAATCCCATTTTATTAAAAGCCAATCCGTCTCTAGTGTGTTGCATTCCGGCAGCTAGCAAACTAGAACATATGCCCACTGTAAATTTTAATTTTAAAGTTTTTTCAGGAAAATTGAACCTATCTTTATGTCTTTACCAAGCTAGAACTGATTAATTCAGCCAGATCTTTCCCCTACTAAAATAAAAAAAAAACAAACAAACCACACTGGAGTGAAAATAATTGCTCCATTATAATGTCCTGTGGTTAATTGTTTTTGTTACTGGCATTGCTTTCTGTTTGGTTATAAAAGATAACTTCCTTCCAGCTCTCCAGGTTTCAACTGCTCCTAACTAATCTGTCCAGTTAAGATTCTCTTGCCCACATCCTCTACCCAACGGCATCCCATGGAGCCCCATGCCTCCTCTTTTGTAGCTCCATCTTATGGAATGCTGCATTTGATCCTCTGGTTCTGAGGCTGTTTTTGGTCCTGACAACAGAACCTACACCCATCCCTGGAGAGGTTTTTTTGTCTCCACAGGCTACAGCCCTCACTCCAGGACTGTTAGCTGTTCTCTTATCCATGTGCATCAAGCAACCTCAAGTTCCTCTGGGAATGGGAGGGGCAAGATCATAGAGCAAAGGTTACTGGCCAACGGTCTTTTTGAGAACTTGCCTCTTTCTCGTATTGTCTCTTCCTTATTCACTTCAGTGATCATCAGCAGGCACTCTAATTTCTACTCCAAAGAGAACTGTATCCCAGTTCTTAATAAAAGTTTAATAGCAGATAGAGCACATTGGTGAGAGCTCAAGTTAGTGAGACTTTTATTTCACCTAATATACCAGCATATTATGCACTTGAGTTATCTACAGGCTGTTGTAAATAAAGTCAACAATGGATATTTACAGAGCTGAGCAAACTGAGCTTTATGATGTTATCCTTGAAACTTTCACACTCTGATCAGTAATAGCTCTCCCTCTCATTAGTGAGCATCAGTGAGATGCTTTTCTAATTAGCTATAAACTTACTACTGAATAGCAGTCCTTTGAAGTAGTTTGTTATTAAAACAAATACCTGGAAATTAGGCTATTAGTACGAAAAACAATCCAATTTTGAGTCCAATATTTAAAACAAACTTACCACCCTCAATGTCCCATGCAGCATGCTAACAGCAGATTTTTCTTTGTATTTGAGAATCTTTAATTTGATATATTGGGAGGAACTTTTTGCTTCCTAATGAGCCAAGATCTGCAAGGAACTTGCATAGATTCAAGAGCTGGATAAACACAATGCTCAATGCTTGTAATTACTGTGAAAGGGAGGGAATCTGACGATGATATTTGGGAAGGTGGAAATGCTAATCTCGGTATCCCTGCTTGGATTCTGTTTCATCTAATCAATGATGATTTGGAGGCATTTACCCCATCACAAGCATTGAAGCCACACACATGACAAAGCACTTTCTCAGCCTCAAGAAAGGGTGTGGGGGAGATGCATGTACTGCATCACGGTGGGGGCAGTCTGGTGGGCATGTAGGGAATTCTGAGGACATCAGTAGATTTGACTCAAGAGGAAAGAGGGTGAGAAAGAGGATTTTTTGGCTGTATTTGGAATTAATGTGACTCTTAGAATATATGCCATTTGATAGGTAGCAGAGGGTAGTTTAAAGACAATTGAAGTAAGTCCTTGGTTTGGATCTCAGCTCTGCTGTTCATTGACTGGGTAAATGTGGCTGCCATTTTGTACCCTCGCTACCACATGTCCAATGCAGATTTTTACAACACAGATGTGAGGAATGAAATATCAGCATAGCACCTGACTAGAGGAGCTTCTTATTAAGTTTAGCCCATTTTCTTTGTTCTCATTGACTCCCTCCTTCCTCTCATGGACAACTTGATCTAGGAATTACAGACCTCTTTGCTGCTCTCTCGCCTTGCCACTTAGTTTCCTTTCCCCATGTTCATACCATTTCTCCTGTCAGCGATGCCCTCCCTCTCCTTACCTTCCAGATCTGAAATGCAGGATTCAATTCTGTATTTACTGTGTACCCTGGATAATCCTCTCATAGGCAGGCCGTTGCCCTCTTCCTTTGCCTTCTTGCCTTCTTTTGGGCTTCCATTGCATATTGCATTCTTTTCCCTGTTCCTGCACATTGTACTGTAAAATATACTTATGTACATGTCATGCTTCTTTCAAGCACCTTATTCTGGGGGTAAATTATCTGTCTGTCTGCAAATCTAGCACTCAGCACAGTGTCATTAATATGTAAAAACTATTCCATAATTAGTTTGAAACTAATATGGGTTCTTCCATCAGTTAGGAAAAACCTTAGATGTCCCTGGATTTGCAACATTTTTACTTGAACTATACCTAAGAGAACATCACCAAAATCAGAAAATGGTCAGACTAAGTGTGTACCGAATCATGGCAGGACACTAGGATGTCTCTATACATTTGTTGCTGAGCAAAATGATGAAAAGTCCTGTCTTCACTTCAGAGTCATTTGCAAATTAGACAAAGGGCTTACGGTATCCACTCCTAAAGTTTGACTTGACTTGGGTTCATGAGAATTCCTTAAATTGGGAAAAAGAAAAAAGCCCACCATGCATTGGACACTATGTAGTCATTCAAAACCACTTTTAAAAACAATATTTAACTATGTGAGGAAATGTTCATATATATATATATATGTAGATATAGATGAAAAATGTTGGGTGCCAAATGCCATATGATTCCTATTTATTATCAAACAAAAATTTAAAAAATTCTATACAATGGGAAGTGTATACTAAAATGTTATCAGTCATTGTATCTGGGAAAAATAAAATACTGAAGACTTTCACTTCCTTAATTTCATATTTCTGCATTTTTAATAATTTTTTTGTTAAATATTTACTGCTTTTATAATCAGGAAAAAAACATGAACATACTTTTTAATATGAACAGCGGTTCTCAACTTGGTAATTTAAGGAGACATTTTAATTTATCGTCACTAAGGGTGGTGGGCTATTGGCATCTAATGGGTAGAGGCCAGGGATGTTGCTAAGCATTACTCAATGCATAGGGCAGCCCCTTTAACAAATAATTATCCAGCCTCCAAAATCAATATGTTGAGAATGAGAAACCCTGTAATATGGGGAACCCAACCCAAGTATCCTGAATCAGAAATTGGCTGACAAAACCATGGCAATTCTCCAGACCTTCCTAATATAAATTCTTTTGGTATATTCTATATAATATTTTTCCTTTATAACATACGTGTTCTTCTTATGTTCTTAAGATCAGCATTATTTTAAACTTCCCTGAACTTACCTTGCATTGTGGTAATATATAGAAGGAACTTCCCAGTCATAGTTGTTAATGACTCATAACTCCTGAATCTAAATACTGCTTTAATCATACATGACTGAACTCCAAACCAAGCAAAACCTTTCAATATTATATCAAATACTATTTGTATAATATTGTAGCTCCCAACATCTTAGGAACTCAGGGTACAACAGAACCAGTCCCGTTATACTTTATCTGTTTCTCTTTGTGTACCCATGTCATTCTTTCAACATTGTGTACATAAGGGTCATGTCTGAAATCATATTTTATATCCTTATGATGGTCAAGAAAAGAGGTTCTTCCATGATTACTTGTCATTTGAGAAGAAAAATCCTGAGAAAGTCATTGTTCCACTTTTGTTATATGCCCATCTTTAGCCAAAATTCTGTAGAGAATTATGGGTGACACATAATTACCCCAACCATGTCAATGTTTGTTGTAAGGTAAGAAAGGTTCAGATCTGTTTTGAAAGGAAGGAAGAAAGTGGAACTGAATAGTTAACAACAATAGTCACCATAAAATTGTACTAGAGATATTTTAAGTTAACCCAATAATGGCTCCATTTGTTCTAAGGTTCAATGACTATGTGACAGATGGATACACTCTCATGTACTAGAAGAAGATATTTGGATATATTGGTAGGACCTTTTTGCTTTCATTTTATATTAAAATATGATTTGAGGAAAATTTAACTGTGTATGTCTTGTTTTCTCTTCCTGTTCACATGTTTTATGATGAGAGAAGCCCACTATATTTATTATCCTTGTTCTCCTATTTTCAAAGTTTTTCTTCTCATCTGGATTCTTTCAAGATATAATTTTTATCTTTGGTTTTTGCAGTTGGAATATGATGTACCTAGGTGTAGAGTTTATGTGTGTGTGTATGCACTCATGTGTATTTATCCTGTTTGGTATTCCCTAAGCTTTCTGGATCTGTGTTTTGCATCTGTTGGGAAATATGGAAAGTTCTTGGTCATTAATTCTTCAGATATTTCTTCTTCTTCTTTCTTTCATTTTTCTTCTTCTGATATTTTAATTTTATGTCTGTGTGTGATAGAACACATTTATTGTGATTGATATTTTGTTAATCACAGTTATTTTACTCCAAGGGAAACATTTCCAAGATCCATGTCATATCTGTCTGGTTCTGACACTTGCTTTGTCTGTGTAGTTTGTTTTGACTGCCTTTTAGTTTGATGTCTTAGTTTGTCAGGGCCACTCTTACAAACACTTTACAATGGATTGACTTAAACCAGAAACATTTAGTGTCTCATGGCTTTGAAGATTGTAAAACCAAATCAAGATGATCTCAAGTCTCTACTTTCTTCCAGGGTCAGTAGTGGATTGGTGGTGGCAAGCCGGCTCACTCCGTCTTTTCTCTTCTTTGGCTAGTCCTGACTTCTGGCTTCTGTGGGTGTTTCTTACTGACTTAAAACATGCTTTCTGGTAGGATGAATTATCAATTGCCTGATCCACTGTCCTTAGCAATTCAGTCTTCAGTTTATCCATTTGCACTCAGATTTTACTAAAGCAGTAAGGAGAAACCATGCTGAGACTTGCATACTTAGCTTGGACATATCCTCAGCTAATTATCCAAGTTCATTGCACACAAGTTTCCACCATCCATCCAATGGACGAACACAATTTCGTCAAGTTCTCTGATACTTTATAACAAGGGTCACCTTTCCTCTAGTCTCTAATAAAACAGTCGTCATTTTCTGCTAAGACCTCATTCAGTGTCTTTATAATCCACATCTCTATTAACCATCTCCTCAAAACAATCTAGGCTTTTCTGCCAAGTACCTCAAAATTTTCCAGCCTCTATCTATTACCTTATTCCAAAGCCACTGCCACATAGTAACATTTTACTTTTTTTAAATTAATTAATTATTATTATTTTTTTTACATGGCCAGGCACTGGAACTTGAACCTGAGTCTCTGGCATGGCAGGTGAGATTTCTGCCACTGAGCTATCATTGCACCGCCCAGTAACATCCCACTTTCGAAATAAAAAAATCTTAGGTTGCCCAGCTCCTGTGACAAATACCACACAATGTGTTGGTATAACAAATATGTATTGCCTCATAATTTTGAGGCTTGAAGTCCAAAATCAACATGTAGTCAAGGGCGTGCTTTCTCCTGGGGTCTGTAGCATCCTGGTAATGACTTTCCTCCAGGACATGGTCATCTCTCTCCTCTCCGAATTCCGACTTCTGGCTTCAGTGTATTTCTCTAACTGAATCCAATTTTCCTCTCATCATAGGACTCCAGTCATTTGGATTAAGATTATCCTTGATTCAATATGGTTAAAACTAGGTCCCATTTACAAATGAGTTCACAACTTCAGAAACATGGATTAAAGTTTGAACATGTCCTTCGTGAGGGACATAGTTGAGCCACCAACACATCTTCCTATTTCTTTATTGAAAACCAAACATTATGCATCAGTTCATAGGAACTGAAGATAACTGGTTTTTAGTGTGAGGTTTTATGTTAATATGGCTAGGACTTGGGCTCTGCTTATGGTTTTCTGTAACTGTAGATGCCAAAGGTTTCATATTTTTCCAGTGTCCTTATTTTCTCTCCCTTCTTGTCTTTGGGACTTTCCTTTGCAGTGCTCCTCAGAGAGCATCTATTTCTTGCATCTCTTTCTGCTCCAACCCACTGTATTTACTAGAGTCCTTTTAATGAGGTGGTAAAGGATAGGGGGCAGGGAAGCATTCTATAATTCTTTAATTCTCAGTTTTTGGTGTCCCTAGGCTGTTATCTTCATAAGTTTTTTTTTTCAACTTTAAAAAATTTTTTTACCCATATGTGAGACAGAAAATCTAGAGTGGTCTGGAGCTGGGGGAAAAGCCCATTCCTCAAGTGAGATAAGATTCTTGTGTCTTTTACCATGAAGAGGACTTCATTATAGAGGATGCACTGGTTTATTGCAGAATGGTTATCTTTCTTACACCCTGGCCAGAAACACTAGGGATTTTTTTTTTTTCATCTTTCTCTGTGAGAACTTGGTGGGGTTCCTGGAGGTAAAACCTATGAAAATGTAGGCACCCTTTCCCTGCAAATGCACTCCCAGGAATTTCTCTGTCTCATGCTAGACATTTCTTCCAGAAATTCATCAAAACTACCCTTTAAATGTTCCTACCAGTGTGTGGCCGCAGTGGCTTGTGCTGCAGGCAGTTGGGTCTTAGCTATGGCTTCTCCTGGAGCTCTTCACATTCCAGGATGCTGGTTTGCCAGGCAATCTCAGGTCTCTGATGGGTCTAGGGCAAGTATTTGATCTTCTGTTTGTTCATCTTTGTTTCTGCTGTAAGAACAGAAATGGCAGAGCCCAAACTCTTTACATGTCAGAACAGAGACCAAAAGGACTTAAGATATTTTAAAAGACATTTTAATTATCATTAGATTCTGATTTAAAATCCACTGGAGTACATGCCAAATAATTGTACCCATGGTAATTCTTATTCTGTTCTCAAAAATCCTTAAACGTTCAAGAAAATGTTACTTAATAATAACTTTTATATCCCCGAATGCAATCTCTGGAGAGCTATCAGACTCCTTTTGTGAATATTGTACCCATGGTAACTCTTATTTTATTCTCAAATATCCTTAAACATTCAAGAAAATGTTACTTAATAATAACTTTTATTCCCTAATATGCATTCTCCAGGGAGCTCTCAGCCTGTTTCATGAATAAAATTTTGATCACTGTTTATAAGGAGGAAGGAAATTAATAAACAAAATCCTCCCATTAGTTGAGACTTTGAGATTTGAATATTTCCATAGCTGAAAATGATTCTAAATAATAAAGCTTCCTAAAATATTTTATCACAGTCCTCACTGGAGCACTTACTGTTTGTTTTTTTAATTTTTAATTTTAGATTGTGAGCTACAGGAAATTTAAATTTTGTAGAAAATAAACGTCTTTTCCTTTTGCTTCACACAGGAGGTGAAGTTTTAAAATACAGACATTATCATCCTTTCCTCTGTCTTCTGATTTGTTTACTCCCAGTTTACTTAGCTTTGTTCATATCTAATTGAAGTCTGATATCTGTTTTGGCTAGTTTAAGAGTTGTGGTATGGAATATCACTGAATTTCAGAGCTGCAGAACACTGAGAAATACCAGGTTAAACATATAGAGCACTGCATCTCAGAATTTAGAAATAACATTTAAAACTCCAGAATAAATGTGATTGCTGTAAGAGCTTACAATCTAGGCCCTAATTTTCTTTTCAGTATTTTCTAAATGAGATCATGCAATATATCTCTTTTTGTTTCTACCTTATTTCACTCAACTTACTGTCGTCATGATTCATTCATGTCGGTGCATGCCTCATGACTTCATTCTTTTCTGTCACAGCACAATATTCCATTGCATGTGTACACCACAGTTCACCCTTCCATTCCTCAGTCAATGTATCCTTTGGCCACTTCCACTGATTGGCTATTGTGAAAAATGCTGCCATAAATATCAGGGTGCAAGTGTCTATTTGAGTCCCCGCTTTCAGTTCTTCCAAGTATCTTCCCAGTAATGGGACTGACTAATTATATGGCGACCCCGTACTTAGCCTCCTGTGGATCCGCTGTTACCTTCCAGAGGTGTTGCACCTTTGAGCTGCCCTACCAACATTGAATGGGTATGGCTCTCTACATTTTCTCCAGCACTTGAATCTATTTATTTCATCTGAAGATCTTATTGTCTCACAATATCCTCACCTAGTTGTACAATCATCATCACTTTCAATTTTAGACCATTTTCACTGCTCCAAAAAGCAAAATAACAAGTAGGCACAGCCACACCAAAGAGAAAACCCTAAACACCCTGTAACTCTTAACCCTCTTCCAATTATTTACCCCTAGTATTGGTGTGGTACTAGAGAGGTATTCTTATTTAATATAGTCCATAGCATGTGATAGGTAGCTTTTCCCATATGCTCCCAATTATTAACTCTTTGTACAAGTGCCATTCCTTTGAAGTAGTTCTTGCAAGGACTTACTTATATTTGTAGTGCTAATCAATGAGAAACATGACTTTAAATAATAACTTTCCATCAGATTCATCTTCAATTTGACACATTTATTTACAATCCCACTAACAAACTACAATCACCTATATCCATTTCCATACATTTAAGTTCAACCTTGTTCCCAAATCTGTACATATTATGTAACCACTGCCCCTTCTTTAGCTTCTGTCTGTCTCTAGGTCTCCTATATTCTACTTTTAAGACTCTGAGCTTACATTTTTTTAGGGTGTTCATATTAGTGAAATCAAACATCTATCCTTTTGTGTCTGGCTTATTTCACTCAGTGTTATGTCCTAAATTTTCATCTGTATTGTCGCATCCTTGAGGACCTCATTTCTTCTTACTGTTGCATAAAATCCCATCATATATACATACCGTATTTTGTTTATCTGTTGATGGACACTTGGATTGTTTCCATCATTTGCCAAGTGTGAATAATTCTGCTGTGAACATTGATGTGCAAATGTCTATTTATGTCACTGCTTTCAGGGCTTCTGGGTATATACCTAGTATTGGTATTGCCAGATCATAGGGCAACATGATACTTAGTTTTTTAAGGAACTGCCAGACTGTCTTCCACAGGGACTGTAGCATTATACATTCCCACCAACAGTGAATAGAGTTTCAATTTCTCCACATCCTTCCCAACATTTGTAGTTACCTGTTTGTTTAATGGTAGCCATTCTTATAGGTGTGAGATGATATCTCATTGTGGTTTCGATTTGTATTTCCCTAAAAGCTAATGAAGTTGAACATCTTTTTATGTGTTTTTTAGTCATTTCTATTTCCTCCTCAGAAGAATGTCTGTTCATATCTTTTGCTCATTATATAATTGAACTGTTTGTTCTTTTGTTGTTGAGTTGTAGGCTTTCTTTATATTTGCTGGATAACAAACCTCAATCAGATACATGGTTTTCAAATATTTTCTCCCATTGAGTTGGCTGCCCCTTTACCTTTTTGACTAAGTGCCTTTGAGGCACAGAGCATTTGATTTTGAGGAGCTCCCATTCATCTATTTTTTTCTTTCCTTTCTTGTGCTTTGGGTATAAGGTCCTAGAAGCTACTTCCTATTCCTAAGTCTAGAGATGCTTCCCTGTAATTTCTTCTAGGAGTTTCATGATACTGGCTCTTATATTTAAGTCTTTGATGCACTTTAATTAATTTTTGTATAAAGTATGAGGTAGCCCCATTTGTTGAAGATAGTATTGTGTATATGTTCAGTGAATTTGGGGGCCTTGTCAAAAATCAATTGACCATAGATCTGAGGGTCTATTTCCACACTCTCAATTCTATTCCATTGATTGATGTCTATCTTTGTGCCAATACCATGCTGTTTTGACCACTGTGGTTTTATAATGTGTTTTAAAGGCAGGAAGTGCAAGTCCTCCCACCTTGTTCTTCTTTTAAAGATGTTTTTGGCTATTTGTGGCCCCTTTGCCTTCCAAATAAATTTCATAGCTCGATTTTGCAAGTCTGCAAAGTAGGTTGTTGGAATTTTGATTGGTATCACATTGAATCTGTAGATCAATTTCGGTAGAATTGACATCTTAACAACATTTAACCTACAAATCCATGAACACAGAATATCTTTCCACCTATTTTGGTCTTCTTTGATTTCTTTTAGCAAAGTTTTGTAATTTTCTGTATAGAAGTCCTTTACATCCTTGGTTAAACTTATTCCTAGAGACTTGGTTCTTTTAGTTGCTATTGTGAATGAATTTTTTTTCTTAATTGTCTCCCCAGTTAGTGTATAGATACATTACTGATATTTGCACATTGATATTGCATCCTTCCATTTTGCTGAATTGTTTATTAGCTCAAGTACGTTTGTCACAGATTTCACATGATTTTTCAAATATAAGATCATGCCATCTGTAAATAACAAAAGTTTACTTCTTCCTTTCTGGTTTTGATGACTTTTATTTTTCTTTGTTGGTTGCTGTAACTAGAACTTCTAGCACAATATTGAATAATAGTGGTGTCAGTGGGCATACCTGTCTCATTCCCCATCTTAAGGGGAAGGCTTTCAGGCTCTCACTGGCAAGTATGATATGGGCTGTATT
Organism: Tamandua tetradactyla; assembly: GCF_023851605.1. NCBI lineage: Eukaryota > Metazoa > Chordata > Mammalia > Pilosa > Myrmecophagidae > Tamandua > Tamandua tetradactyla. Next base: position 40,094,926 of record NC_135351.1, read on the forward strand.
TTTTGCTTCTCATAAACTGTTCTTATCATGTTAAGGAAGTTTCCTTTGGTTCCTCCCTTGTGAAGTGTTTTTTTTTTCTTTCAGCATCAATCCACATAAGCATGTGAGTTTTCTCTTTCAATTTGTTAATGTGTTGTATTACATTGATTTTTTTTTATGTTGAATCTCCCTTGCATGCCTGGAATGAACCCCACTTTGTCTTGGTGCATTTTTTTGTTTGTTTTTTTGCATGGAAAGTGTTCTACTTTGCTAGCTGCCAGAAGGCAACATACCAGAGATGGAGTGGCTTTTAATAAAAGAGGCTTTATTTAGTTAAAAATGTATAGTTCTTCAGAGGAAAGGCAGCTAACTTTCAACTGAGGTCTTTCTCAGAGATTGTACAGCCCAGTGATGTCTGCTGGCATTCTTTCCAGGTCTCTGGGTTCCAACAACTTTCCCCAGGGTAATTCCTTTCTGCATCTCCAAAGGCCTGAGTTGAGCTGTGAGTGCTAAGATGAGGTATGCTGAGCTGCTTGGGCTGTGCTACTTTGAGTTCTCTCATTGAAGCATCTAGTCAATTAAATCAAATATCATTCATTGCAGTAGGCAACCCTCCTTGCTGACTACAGATGTGATCAGCAACAGATGAGGTTCACATGCCACTGGCTCATGTCCACAGCAATAGAACTAGGTACCTTCACCTGGCCAAGTTGACACCTGAACCTAATTACCACAGGCAGGTACTGGGAAATGAACCTGGGTCTTCAGCATGGCAGGCAAGAATTCTGCTGCTGAGCCATGGTTACACTGCCTAGAATAATTCTTTTAATGCGCCTTTGGATTAAATTTGCAAATGTTTTGTTGAGGATTTTTGCATCTTTTAGGGAGATTGGCCTGAACTTTTCCTTTCTTGTAGTATCGTTATCTGGTTTTTGTGTTAGGGTGATGTTAGCTTCATAAAATGGAAAGAGTTTGAGCAGGAATGGTGCTGGTTCTTTTTGGAATGTTTGGTAAAATTCCCCTGTGAAACCTGCTAGCCTTGGGTTTTTCTTTGTAGGAAAGTTTTTGATGACTGATTGAATCTCTTTAATTGTGATTGGTTTAATGAAGTCTCTGTTTCTTCTCAAGTCAGTATGGGTTGTGTGTCTCTAGGAAATTATTCATTTCCTTTGAGCTTATTGTCATAGACTTGTTCAGAGTATCTTCTTATGAGTTTTTAATTTCTTCAGGATTCACAGTTATGCCCCCCCACATCATTTCTGGTTTTGTTTATTTGCATCTACTGTCTTTTTTACTTTGTCAATCTGCTAAGGGCTTGTCAATCTTGTTAATCTTCTCACAGAACCAACTTTTGGTTTTATTGATTCTCCCTATTGTTTTCTTTGTTCTCCATTTCATTTATTTCTGCTTTAATCTTTATTTAGTTTCTTCTACTTACTTTAGGGTTAGTTTGCTGTTCTTTCTCTAGCTTCTTCAGGTGTTCAGTTAGGTCTTTGGTTTTAGCTCTTTCTTCCTTTTTAATGCATGTATTCTATGAATTTCCCTCTCAGCACTGCCTTTGCTGCATCCCATAGGTTTTGATATGTTGTAGTCTTGTTTTTGTTCATATCCATATATTTACCAATTTCTTACAGTTTTTATTTGATCCACCGATTGTTTAAGGGTGTATTGTTTAATATTCAAATACTTGTGAAAGTTCTGGTTCTTTGGTGGTTATTGATTTCCGGCTTCATTCCATTATAGTCAGAGAAAGTGCTTTGAATAATTTAAATCTTTTTAAATTTAATAAGACCTGTTTTGTGCCCCAGCATATCATCTATCCTGGAGAATGTTCCATAAGTACTAGAGAAGAATGTATATCCTGGTGTTTTGGGATACAATGATCTATATATGTCTTTTAGGTCTAATTCTTTTCTCAGATTGCTTAGGGTCTCTACTTTCTTATTGATCCCCTGTCTGGTTGTTCCAGCTATAAAAAACAGTGGTGTATTGATGTCTTCTACTATTATTTTTGAAATGTCTATTGCTCCCTTCCGTTTTGTCAATGTTTGTCTCATGAACTTTTGGAGCTCCTTGATTCAGTGCATAATATACATTTATGATTATTATTTTCTTGGTGAACTGTCTCTTTTATTAATAGATATTGTCCTTCCTTGTGTCTTATGTCATCTTTGCATTTAAAGCTTATTTTGTCTGATATTGGTATAGCTACTCCTGCCTTCTTTTGGTTACAGCTTGCATGGATTACTTTTGCCCACCCTTTCACTTTAAATTTATTTGTATTCTTAGATCTAAGATGAGTCTCTTATAAATAGCATATGGATAGACAATATTTTTTAATCCATTCTGCAAATATGTATCTTTGAATTTGGGAATTTAGACTATTCATATTCAGAATTATTATTGTAAAGGCAGTACTTGAACCAACCATCATATACTTCAGTTTTTATTTGTCAGATCTATTTTTCCCCTCTCTCTTTTTATCCTTTAAGTTACCCTTAATGGTAGTCTTCGATTCTCTGCCCTTCTTCAAACTTCTTGGTTCTTTTTTTTCCAGTCAATAGAGCTCACTTTAGTATTTTTTGCGGTACAGATCTCTTATAAGCAAATTCTCTTGGTATTTGTTTCTCTGTGAAAATTTTAAACTCTCCCTCACTTTTTTGGGGGGGTGGAGGGGTGCATGGTCTGGGAATCTAACTGGGCATCCCACATGGCAGGTGAGAATTCTACCATGAACTGCCCTTGCACTGCCCTCCCCCTCACTTTTGGAGGTCAATTTTGCTGAATAAAGAATTCTTGGCTGGCATCTTTTCTCCTATAGAATCTTCATTTTGTCATCCCACTGCCTTCTCACCTCCATAGTGCCCATTGAGTAGTCAGTACTTAGTCTTATATGGCTTCCCTTGTATGCGATGAATTCCTTTCTTCTTGCTGCTTTCAAGCCTTCCTCCTTCTCCTCAGCATTTGACAATCTGATTAATATATGCCTTGGAATGGATATATTTGGATTTATTATTTGATTTGCTGTGTACTCTGTGATTGCCTCAGGCCTCCGTGGAGAAAGGATACTGACAGCAGAATATAGAGTGTCTCTCTCTCTTTACTGTTGGATAGGCTCTGTTCTGCTCTGGTTCCCTCTCCTCCTGAGGGGAAGGCCCCCCAGTCTTCCCTAAAGCCAGGTGCCTGCAGTGGCCTGTCTCAGGGTTGGTGGGTAGGCCCTGCACACCACAGCAAAGTCTCTGGGTGTTGCTAAAACAAGTCTGTTGTTTCCTGTGTTCCCACATGGGTGCTCTGGATGTGGAACTCTGAAGGGTCTACTCCTGAGGTGGTCATGGAGATGGGGGTGTGGTAGTCTACAGTTCTCCCTCATCTGCCCTATTGACACACAGCAGCCAAATCCAGAGAGCCATGATTTAAAAACCTCACCCTATCCTTTCAGTCATAATTTCTCCCATTTTTCATCTAGGTCCTCTTTATGCAATGCCGACACCCCTGTCTGGCTGCTTGTACCCTAGGTCTACTGTCCTGATAGTTTTCTGCCTTTTCTTTAGTCATTCTCTGGTGGAGGAGTTAGGATCTTATGGTGAGGATGTGTGAATAAGGACATTGAATTGCAATTATTTACTATCATATTATTTCTTTGGACAATTATTACAGAATACCATAGATTGCATACAGATCTGCAAAATACAAATAACATTGAGTTTATTGCTAAGAAATTCATATTGCAAATAAATTTTTGAAAAAAACTATGTTTAGATTTATTGTAAAAATTCAAAATCGAGTATAATTAGCATGTTAAATTGCTAATTCTGTCTCTCTTATTCCACCATCTTCCACTTACTGTTTTTTTATGTTGCAAATTATTATTATACTTCTCTCATTATTACTAGCATTATTATTATTATTGTCATTATTATTTGTTTCTCTTTCATTGAAAAAGTTGTCATTTCTACAAGTCATATACAACTAAAAATAGAGTAAAAAGAATTAGAAATAATTTCTTAGACAATTTGTTGAGATTTATACTTAAGCACAAAGCCCTTGCAATTTAACATGCTAATTATACTCGATTTTGAATTTTTACAATAAATCTAAACATAGTTTTTTTCAAAAATTTATTTGCAATATGAATTTCTTAGCAATAAACTCAATGTTATTTGTATTTTGCAGATCTGTATGCAATCTATGGTATTCTGTAATAATTGCCCAAAGAAATAATATGATAGTAAATAATTGCAATTCAATGTCCTTATTCACACATCCTCACCATAAGATTCAAGAGAAATGTAATTATTAGAACTTATAGTAATTATATTACAAGTTCACATTAATGTCTGTAATCTTTTCCTTCTATTTCTAGTTTTAAAGAAATATCAGGAAAAAAGTCATATACTGTGTTCAATATTTCTAAAGACATTTTATTTAATCTTATCAACCCCTTCAGTACTAATTTTTTCCTGGAGGAAACAATGCTAAGAAAGGTGCAAGACGGAACAATTTATAAGTGGCTCCTTGTACATTTTTTCTCTGATTTGACTTTTCTGATTGATATAGTTTATGCTTATTAATTATAAGCTTGTGCATCCTTTCAAATTTACTTTGAGAATTTGAGAGTGAAGTATTTTATGTTATTGTTTTGTATAGGTGGCTATTTGTGGAAAAATATACATTCTTTTGAATCAAACATAGAGTATTTACCAAAATAGCTATAACATAGGAAACAAAATGAGCCCAATTTTAAAAGGATTTCAGTCATAGAAAGTATTTTACTTAGACCGTAAGAACATTAAATTATAAATTAGTAACAGCAAAGTATCTCAGAAATCCAGAAATATTTGGAAACTAAATAACAAATATCAGTATAACACTTGGTTCAAAGAAGAAATCAAACATATTTTAAATAAATGAAAATACAACCAAAGCATCTCAAACAACTCAAAGGTCTATCAACAGGTGAATGTACAAACAAATTGTAGTGTATCCATATGATGGAATCCTACACTGCAATTAAAAGGAATGGGCAATGCATATATGCAAGCACATGGATGAGTTTTGGGCCAGTTTGAAAGTATTATGTACCCTAGAAAACCTCTGTTTTAATCCTGATCTAATCTTATGGGAGCAGCCATTTCTTTTATTTCTTTTCAGTATGGTAGGTTGGAAACTTGATTAGATCATATCCACAGAGATGTGACCTGCCCAATTGTGGGTATGACCATTTGATTAGATGGAGATGTGACTACAGCCATTCTAGGTGAGTCTTGATTAGTTTGCTGGAATCCTTTAAAAGAGGAAACATTTTGGAGCAAGTCTCAAATGACAGAAATGACAGAAGCCTCAAGGCCCACAGAGAGAGCAGATGTAGACACTTGGAGAACATTGCTTCAGAGAACAGAGGCATATATGTTTGGAGATGCTTGCAGCCCAGCAGATGTCACCATGAGATGGTGAGCAAGCAGAATTTGGAGAGAGCCCAGGGAAGCCAAGAGATGAAAGCAAGCTCTGGAGAAGTAAAGTGAGGAACCTCCATAGGAACAGAGACTGAAAGCAACAGAGACCAGGAGTAAGGGACCAGTGTGCCTTCCCAGCTGACAGAAGTGTTCCAGATGCATCAACCTTTCTTAAATGAAGGCATCTATTCCTGGATGCTTTACTTTGGAAATTTCCATAGGCTTAGAATTTTAAACTTTTAACTTATTAAATTTCCCTTTTGTAAAAGCCAATCTAGTCCTGGTATATCTCATTCAGATAGCTAGCAAACTAACACAAGTCTCAAAATCATTATGCTGAATCAAAGAAGCCAAGTTGAAAGAGTACAATGTAGAATTCCCCTTTATTGCAAAGTCTAGAAAATATAAACTAATCTTAAATGACTGAAAGCAAATCAGTGGTTACTTGGAGACAGAAAGGTACAGGGAAGGGTGTCAAGGAGAGATTACCAAGGAGCATGAGTCACTTTTCGGTGTATTATATGGTCATTGTTTTAATATACACTACAGGTGATTTAATACCTATATACATACATCAAATCATATCATATTGTACACTTTAAATATGTGTAGTTTATTCTGTCAATTATACCTAAATAAGCAAATCTTTACACAACTTAAAAATGTTAAAAATCAGGTTGAATAGGAAAAATGTAGTATTACGATGAGGGAAGAAAAAGTGTTTACTCCAATGCCTGATTGTCAGTAATCTCTTATGCTTTGCTTTGTTTTATCTACATTTACTGTGATTATTTCATCTATATTGTAATTTGATTAGTTTTAATAACCTCTATTCTGTTCCTTACAATTTTTATAATTTATTTATTTGTTCTTGGATTTTTAAAAACTTTTTTATTGTATGATATGACATCTATACAAAGCAAAGAAAGAAAAAAATCAGTAGTTTTCAAAGCACTCTTCAACAAGTAGTTACAGGACAGACCCCAGGGTCTATCATGGGCCACCATATCATCCTCTCAGATTTTTCCTTCTAGCTGCTCCAGAATACAGGAGGCTAGAAGGAATACATATTTATTTTTTAAATATCATCACAATAAACTTTTTTTTCTTTTTTGTGAAAATAACATATATTCAAAAAAGCAATAAATTTCAAACCACAGCACAGCAATTAGTTGTAGAACAGAATTCAGAGTTTGGTATGAGTCCACCATTTTAGGTTTTTACTTCTAGCTGTTCTAAGATACTGGAGACTAAATGAAATATCAATTTAATGATTCAGCAATTATATTCACTTGTTAAACCCTACTTTCTCTGTTTAACTCCACCATCACCTTTGATCTTTCTATCCTACTCTTTAGGGGTATTTAGGCTATGGCCATTCTAACATTTTCATGTTGGAAGGGGCTATCAATAATATGGGTAGGGAGGTGGAACTAGTTGATGTTCTGGAGAGGCTGGGTCCTCTATGTTTCAAGACTTATTTTGTCTGGGGACCCATCTGGTGGTTGTAGGTTTCTGTAAAGTTATGTAAGCGCATGGAACATTTGTAGAACCACATATTGCCCTACATGTTCTTTAGAATTGGCTCGAATGGTTTTGGTTGGGTTTTGGCAAGTTATAAGTAGCAATATCTAATTGAAGCTAGCATAGGAGTGACCTCCAGAGTAGTTTCTCGACTCTAATTGAACTCTCTCAGCCATTGATACCTTATTCATTAAACTTCTTTCCCCCTTTTGGTCAGGATGGCATTGTTGATCCCCCGGCCAAACTCATCCATGGGAGTCAACTCCCATGCCTTCAGGGAGACTTTTCAGATCACTGACAATCAGGTATTGGAGCCAATGCTTTCTCTTCCCTCATCATATTACTGCATTTTTCTTATTCAACCTGATTTGTAACATTTTAAAATTTTATAAAGATTTGCTTATTTAGGTGTAATTGATAGAATAAGCTGCACATATTTTAAGTGTACAATATGATATGATTTGATGTATGTATATAGGTATTAAATCACCTGTAATATATATTAAAACAGTGACCATATATATTACACCCAAAAGTGACCTCATGCCCCTGGATGCCATGCCATAGGGGGAAGAGCAATGATTTCACTACAAAGTTGGGTTTAGAGAGAGTGAGGCCATATTTGAACAGCAGAGGTCTTCCAGAAGTAACTCTTAGGTATACCTATAAGTAGTCTAAGTTTCTCTGCTACATACATGAGCTTCACAAGAGTAAGCCTTAAGATCAAGGGCATGGCCTATTGATTTGGGTGTCCCTAATGTTTGATACAGTATCAGGATATTCCCTGATGGTAGAGTTTAATAGTTCCATATTTTTTCTTCCATTCCTCAAGGGACTTTGTCAACACTTTTTGAATATCTACTTAATATATTCCAAGATGTATCCAGGCATTACATTAGAATATTCAAGATTAAAGGCCTTCATTCTTAATCTGGGCTCCCTGTGTTTAAGTTGTTCAAATGAGCTATACAGACAGATTGAGTTAGATTACATGCTACAGAAAATTTAGGTTCTGGACAAAATAAACCTTTCTTCCTTTGGTCTCAAAGAGTATAGATGATGCCTTCCTTACCCTTGTGTTCTGAATTACCTTAATCTCCACCTGATTGGCTTCCTTCTATCTCTAAATACCAGGTTATAGATACATAAAACATTCTCTCAAATTCCAGAAATAGTAATTACCACTCAGGACTTAATGTGTCTGCTATAAGAGCTTACAATCTAGGCCCCTGTTTCTTATAATTATTTTCTAAAGGAGACCTGCAATAATCTCTCTTTTGTTTCTGGCTTATTTTGCCTCACCAAATGTCCCACAGGTTCATTCACAATGTTGCATGGCTCACAAGTTTGTTCCTTTTTGTAGTAGCTCAGTGTTCTATCATGTATACACCATCATTCACCAATCTAGTCCTCAGTTACAGTGCATCTTTCAGCCACCTGCATTCATTAGGCATCATGTATAATGCCCAAAGTCCACTGTCCATCAAAACTCTCAATTTTAGATAATTTCATTGTTCCCAAGAGAAAGATAACCGATAGACACACTCTCACCAAAACAGGACATCTAAACCTCTCCTTAATTCTTGTACCTCCTCCCATTATTTGCCCCTGTTGTTGCTGTGGTACTGCTGATGTTTTCCTGCTAAACATAGCCCATAGCATGCAATAACAATTTTCCCCTTGTGTCCTGGACTGAAACACTATCTGTCCATGAATTATACCTTTGAAGTAGTTCCTGCAAGAACTTATTTATATTTCCAGGGTTAATCAGTGGGACACTTAGGTCAATACAACCCCTTTCAATCATGTTCACCTTCAATATGGTAATATTACTTATAGACCCACTAGATAAGCACCTTCACTTCTAACTATTTCCTTACATTTGCGTTCAACCTCATTAACCATTCACCTATCTCTAACTTCTATCTATCTCTAAGTCCCCTATATTCTGTATTATTAGCCTCTGATTTTACCTTTACCACGGCCATAAAAGTGGAATCACACAGTATCTATCCTTTTACATCTGGCTTATTTCATTCAGCAATAGGTCCTCAAGGCTCATCCATCTTGCCTTGTGCTTCAGGGGTCATTTTGTCTTACTGCTGCATAATATTCCATCATGTGTACATATCATATTTTGTTAATCCACTCATCTTTTTTAAAATTTATTTATTAATTAAAAAATTAAGAAACCAAAAAAAATCAACATATATAATCAGTAATTCACAATATCATCACTTAGTTGCATATTTATCATTTCTTAGAATATTTGCATTAATTCAGAAAAAGAAATAAAAGGACAATAGAAAAATAAATAAAACGAACACAGGAAAGGAAAAAAAACAGATTATACCCACCATTCCCCTTACCCCTCGCTTTCATTGATCACTAGCATTTCAAACTAAATTTATTTTAGCATTTTTTCTCCCTATTATTTATTTTTATTCCATATGTTCTACTCCTTTGTTGATAAGGTAGATAAAAGGAGCATGGGCATTTGGATTGTTTTCATCTTTTGGCAATTGTGAATAACGTTGCTATGAACATCAGTGTGCAAATGTCTGTGTCACTGCATTCAACTCTTCTGGGTATATACCAAGTAGTGCTATTGCTGGGTCATAAGGCAACTCGATATTTACTTTCCTAATGAACTGTCAAACTATCTTCCATAGCAGCTGTACCATTATACATTCCCATCAGCAATGCATGTGTCCTAATTTCTCCACATTCTCTCCAGCATTTATAGTTTCCTGTTTGGTCAATAGCAGCCATTGTTATAGGTGTGAAGTGGTATCTCATGGTAGCTTGATCTGCATTTCCTTCATAGCTACTGAAAATGAGCATCTTTCATGTGCTTTTGAGCCATCTGTATTTGTTCTCCAGAAAATGTCTATTCATATTTTTAGCCCATTTTATAATTGGGCTGTTCATTCTTTGTTGTTGAGTTGTATGATTTCTTTATGTATGCAGGATATCAAACCTTTGTCTGATGTGTGATTTCCAAATATTTTCTCCCATTGAGTTGGCTGCCTCTTCACCCTTTTGACAAAGTCTTTTGATGTGCAGAAACATTTGATTTTGAGGAATTCCCATTTATCTATTTTTTTTCTTTTGTTGTTTTTGCTTTGGGTGTAAAGTTTAGGAAGCTACCGCTTATTACTAGGTCTTGAAGATGTTTCCCTACATTTTTTTCTAGAAAGTTTATGGTGCTAGTTCATATATTTAGGGGTTTGATCTACTTTGAGTTAATTTTCATATAGAGCGAAAGAGTAAGGGTCATCTTTCATTCTTTTGGCTATTGATACCCAGTTCTCCCATGCCCATTTACTGAAAAGACTATTTTGTCCCATGGGAAATTTTGTCCCAGTGTAGTGGATTTGAGGATCATGTCAAAAATCAGTTTGACCGTAGATTTAGTGATCTACTTCTGCACTCTCGGATTCGATTCCATTGGTCAGTGCTTTGTTTTTGTGCCAGTATGTTTTGACCAATGCGGCTTTATAATAGGTTTTAAAGTCAGGGAGTGTTAATCCTCCCACTTTGTTCTTCCTTTTTAGGATGCTTTTAGCTATTCTGGGTTTCTTTTCCTTCCAGATGAATTTGGTAACTGGCTTTTCTAAGTCTTTAAAGTAAGCTGTTGAAATTTTGATTTGTACCGTGTTGAATCTGTAAATCAATTTGGGTAGATTTGACATCTTAACTATATTTAATCTTCCTATCTATGAGCAAGGAATGTCTTTCCACCTATTTAGAGCTCCTTTGATTTCTTTTAGCAATGTTGTGTAGTTTTCTGTGTACAAGTCCTTTACATCCCTAGTTAAGTTCATTCTTAAGTACTTGATTCTTTTAGTTGCTGTGTTTTTTAAATGGATTTTTTTCCTTAACTGACTCCTCAGTTAGGTCATTGCTTGTATATAGAAACATTACTGATTTTTGCACAATAATTTTATATCCTGCCACCTTGCTGAATTTGTTTATTAGCTCAAGTAACTGTGTTGTAGATTTCTCAGGATTTTCCAAGTAGAGTATCATGTCATCTGCAAATAATGAAAGTTTTACTTTTTCCTTTCTAATTTGGAATCCTGTTATTTCTTCATCCTGCCCAATTGTTCTAGCTAGAACTTCTGGTACAATGTTGAATAATAGTGGTGACAGAGGGCATCCTTGTCTCATTCTTGATCTTAGGGGAAAAGCTTTCAATCTCTCTCCATTGAGTACGATATTGGTTATCGGTTTTCCATATATACTCTTTATCATATAGAGGGTGTTACCTTTCCTTCCTATCTTTTGAAATGTTTTTATCAGAAAAGGATGTTGAATTTTGTTGTATGCTTTTTTGGCATCAATTGAGATGAACATGTGATTTTTTTCCCCTTCAATTTGTTAATGGGCTGTTTTACATTAATTGATTTTCTTGTGTTGAACCATCCTTATATTCCTAGTTTAAATCCCACTTGGTCGTGGTGTATAATTCTTTTAAAGTGTTGTTGGATTGGTTTGCTAGTATTTTGTTGAGAATTTTTGCATCTATGTTCATTCGGGAGATTAACCTATAGTGTTCCTTTCTTATGGGATCTTTACCCTGTTTTGGTAATAAAACGATATTAAGTTCATAAAATGAGTTAAGTAGTGTTCCTTTTTCCCCAAATTTTTGGAAAAGTTTGAGCAGGATTCATGTTAGTTTGTTTTTGGAATGCTTGATAAAATTCCCCAGGGAAGCCATCTGGCCCTGGGCTTTTCTTTGCTGGAAGATTTTGATGACAAATTGAATCTCTTTACTTGTGATTGGTTTGTTGAGATCTTCTTTCTTCTTGAGTCAATGTAGCTTGTTTGTGTGTTTCCAGGAATTTGTCCATTTCATCTAAGTTATCCAGTTTGTTGGCATTTGATTGTTCATAGTATCCTCTCATGATTTCTTTTATTTCTTCAGGCTCTGTGGTAATATACCCCTTCTCATTTCTGATTCTGTTTATTTGCATCTTCTCTCTTTTTTTCTTTGTCAATCTTGCTACTGTCCCATCAATTTTATTGATTTTCTCAAAGAACCAATTTTTGGTTTTATTGATTCTTTTGTTCTCCCATTCATTTAACTCTGCTTTAATACTCATTATTTCTCCTTTTTTATTTGCTTTGGGGTTAGTTTGCTCTTCTTTCTCAGGTTCCTCCAGGTGAGCTGTTAAGTCCTCGATTTTTGCTCTTTCTTGTTTTTGAATATATGCATTTAGGGTAATAAATTTCCCTCTCAGCACAGACTTTGGCTCATCCCATAAGTTCTGATATGTTGTTTTTTTGTTTTCATTCACTTTCAGATAGCTACTGAGTTCTCTAGTAATTTCTTCTTTGCTGGTTGTTTAAGAGTGTGTTATTTAATCTCTATATGTTTGTGAAAGTTCTCATTCTTCGGTTGACATCCAACTTCATTCCACTGTGATCAGAGAAAGTGCTTTGAATAATTTTGATGTTTTTAAATTTATAAAGACCTGTTTTATGCCCCAGCTTATGGTCTATACTGGAGAATGTTCCATGAGCACTAGAGAAGAATGTACATCCTGGTGTTTTGGGGTGTAATGACCTATATATATCTGTTAGGTCTAATTCATTTATCAAGTTATTTAACTTTTCTATTTCCTTGTTGATTTTCTGTCTGGTTGTTCTATCTATAGCAGAGAGTAGTATATTGAAGTCTCCTACTATTATTGTTGAAACATCTGTTACTCTCTTCAGTTTTGCCAATGTCTGTCTCAAGTACTTTGGTGCTCCTTGATTGAGAGCATGAACATTTGTGATTATTACATCTTCTTGGTGAATTGTCCATTTTCTTAATATATAGTGTCCTTTTTTGTCTTTTATGATATCTTTACATTTAACATCTATTTTGTCTGATATTAGTATAGCCACTTTTACTTTCTTTTGGTTATAACATGTGTGGAACATCTTTTTTCATCCTTTCACTTTCAATCTGTTTGTAACCTGCATCCAAGATGAGTTTCTTGTAAGCGGCATGTAGCTGGAGTATATTTCTTAATCCATTCTGCCAATCTGTATCATTTACTTGGTAAATTTAGTCTGTTAACATTCAAAGTTATTACAAAAAAGGCATTTCTGGAATCCACCATCTTATCTTTTGGATTTTATTTATTAGATCTATACATTCTTTTCCCTCTTTCTCTCTTTATCCTTTCAGTTACCCTTACTGGTATTCTTCAATTCTGTGCCCTCCTCCAAACCTTCCTCTCCTGCCTTTTTTTAAAATTTCAACTGGCAGAACTCCCTTTAGTATTTCTTGTAGGGCCAATCTCTTGTTGACAAATTCTTTCAGAATTTGAAGTTACATAAAGCCTCTGAGGAACTGTGTTTTATTTTCTCTTTTTAGATACTGTTAAATTTCCTGTATGATCGTGTCCCTCACCTACTGGAGGTAGGTCAGGGGTGGACAATGATGTAATATGCTGTGAACTGGGAAGCATCTTGGGTTGTAGTCATTCCTTTGTTTCAGCTTAGTCCTTGGAGCTATTGCTTCATCAGAGAATCATCCAGTTGCCGCCTGCCTCGTATCCTCACCCTGCTGGTCAGGAGAGGGAAATTCATGGGCATTCATGAGCCCACTCAGGATCAGTTCAACCTTGCTTCCTGGCTCTAGGGAAAAGGGGCAGAATTCAGAGTCACAGCATGCCTAAGCTTCCATATCTTTTTTGGCTTCTTTCTTTTATGTTTATGGCAAGAATTATTTTTATTTTCCTGTTTTGGGTCATTTTTTGTGGTTATTTTCTTCTATTATTGGGAAAATATTTTATCTGGCTTGATTTCACTATCTTTATTCAGAAATTGCAAGGACAAAGTCTATAGTTGAATATCTGTGAATCATTGAATTATCTGGGGGATCTTGCCAGTACAACAATCACTAAGAAAAACAGAGAAAAGAAAAGGAAATGTGGTGACAAAACGGTTTGAATTTTAACTTAAAAGGGTGAACTTTGCCCCTGTGCCAGGGATAGACAAATCTATTAAATGAAATTACAATGCCAATTCCTAAGTATCTGTCTAAGCAGCAGCTCTGAACCCTGGAGTGGTTGATATATAGCTAAGTCAAAAACATTATCTTCTCTGAACATTCTTTATTTAACTAAATTTTTTGAAGAAGACATGTACTGTTACTGCTGGGACTTATGTTCTGATTAGAAAGCCGTTGGCAGTGTGACATAGGTTAATAAATAATGAAGCTGGTGTGAAGAAGCAGTGTTCAAAGTTCAAGAAACTCTAAGCTAGGTAGCTTATGCTAATGACTTCATCTGATGAACCCAAAGTAAAGCCCCACTCCTTCTGCTTATTCAAATTGCAACATAATCCCCTTTTATGGTCTTGAGGATTATAAAAGATAGAAAAATAGAAGAGACATCTTACTGGAAGGTCTCAATTTTAGTGAGAAATTGACACTATTAAGACACTATTAAGTCTTATTTGAACTTATGGAAGATTTTAAAGACACGTGTCTACTTTGGATTTTTTGTTTCCTTGTTTTTTTTTTTTTTTTTTTTTGCAGGCGCCAGGAATTGAACCTGGATCTCCAGCGTGGCAGGCAAGAACTCTGCCTGCTGAGCCACTGTGGCCCACCCTACTTTGGTTTTTATAGCCTTAATAATCAGTATGATTTTTCAAAGATCAAAACTGGTGAGTAGGGCAGGCCATGGTGGCTCAGCAGGTAAGGATGCTTGCCTGCCATGCCCGAGGACCCGGGTTTGATTCCCGGTGCCTGCCCATGTTAAAAAAACAACAACAACAACAACAACAACAAAACTGGTGAGTATAATTCATCACTAGATAGAGTTAAACTCTTATGTCTAATAAAACTTTTTGACATATTCTTGAAAGTTATACCTACTAATTAAGCAGCACAATATCATGCATAGGATAATACAACATAGAACAATATTTTTTAAACTTTTATTTAATTTTGATTTATTTTACTAATGAGGAACCTACTTGTCTCAGCAGCAAGGTTTTCACCTCTGTTTGCTTTGGGGAGTTTGTAAATTGAAGGCACTTGATTCTTTCAGATTGGTTCCAAGTCAGCATTTAGGGGCAGTGTTAAAAGTTAATGATTTTGAAGTCAGACTCTGAAGCACCTTTTGAAGGTTTCTTGCCATCACCTTAGAGTCAAACTGGTCAAGTAAGCAGAATCATCTGTCAACCAGAATAGCTCTTTACTTTTTTCTTGATGCTTTATATATAAGGTTTGTAGATTAAGTTTAATAACAGAAAGAGTTTTGCTACTAAAAATATCCTACAATCTATAGTCACTGACTCCTCTAGGTGACATCAAGGGGGATATTCATTAGATTAGATGGTCACATTCCCTGTGGGTGTGGATCTGATTTTTCTGGTTTCTTCTCTGGAACTACTAGATGTTAACACTAATAACCTAATGAAAACAATTAATATGCTCTGAAACATAGCAGAAGAGGAGATGAGCACAATTAAAACGCTTAACCCTAAGCTAAAAATATTAGAAAAACACCTGAACAACAAGGCCACATGTGGAAACTGATATGGTAACATGATGTGGGCAGGAAAGAGATTCTCCTCAAATGACAGCCAAGGAGGGAACATGGCCAAGTCTTAACCCAACCTCAGCATTGCAACAAATCAAGTTTAAGCATGATATTTTGCAACCAAATATAAAAGTTAAGACTGAGCCAAAATTCACTTGATACCTATCATAAATTATATTAATCATGGTACTTTGACTCTAGAAATTGAATATGGGCGTTGAGAGGTAATTATCTCATTGCCCTCTGCAGGGTATTAAGAAGTTATGTACAGTGGTGGGATCTCACAACTGACGAAGAACTATACTTAGAAATGACTTATAAGGATACACACAGAGTTGATGGATGGGAAAATGGCATCTGATGAAAACAATGAATGGTTTTTAAAGAGAAAACCAAGTTTCAGAGCTAACGTGCTAAACAAAGGGTGGTGACCAGATGTGCATTTTTTCCCACTGAATTCCAAGCTGATATGTACAGAAATAAACACTCAGATTCACACAAAAATATGCAAAGGAGATGTGGGATTTAAGTTAGATATCTGAAGAAAAACCCAAAAGTGAGTTTTACCGTTTAGTGGCCTGGAGTACTAAGCAGATATAAAATTTTGCTTTTCTTAAATTCATTGAATTTGACATAGTTGTTTTTCTGTGTTGAAAATAATGGGGTGATAATGCTTAATATTTTAACCTGTTTCACATAAGTGATATTTCTGAAAGAGGTAGGAGGATAGAGAGCAGGCCTATGAATGGACAGAATTGAGTTGAAATATTAGATCTGAGTTCTAGTCTATGGGCATTTGAGCAGCATTTGTTTGTGTTGTTGACCTAAAGTTCTGCATCAAGGTTACCCTTCTTTATGAATATTTTCATCCCTAGTGGTGACTTAGGGTAGACCTAGGCGAAAAGAAGGCATTATCCCTTTCAGGCACAAGTCCTACAGCTTTTTTCTTTTCTTTGAGAAGTCTAATTAGGCTTTTATTAATCAGCTACTTGTTTTTAGACACTGTGCTAAATATTTTTTGAGTATTATCATTAAATCTTTACAACTATATATGAAGATTGTGTAGTTATCCTGTTTTTCAGATGAGATTTTTCCCCACCAAACTGCAGACCTCATGAAAAAGACCTTGTTCTCCTCCATTGCTTTATTCTTCATATATAGAGCATTGTCTGGCTTATAGTAGGAGTTGATAAGTCATTGTGTAAAGAATTGGGAAAGTTCAGTAATTTGTTCAAGATCCCCCACATAATAGAGGTACAACTGGAATTTCATTCAGAGCTGCCATTTAGACTCTGCTTATTCTGGGATTAAATATTAGTGTTAACAATGAAATAAAGAGCAAAAGGAAACACAACAAAATTATTCAAAGAAAATAATTGTTTATAGATATAGATGAGAGAATGGAATGAGAAAGGAATTATAAGAAGGATGAATTGAAAAGGAAGAAGCTGTTGACTTGATAGGATTTCTTGTAGACCAAATAGATGTTAGAGCTTGGATTCTACACATGTATAGGAGTGGAAAGGAAGAAACTGATTTATAACTGGGGTGCAAGAATTGGAAAATTGATGTTTTGTGTGCACACTTCTTGTGCATGTACACTGCAATTAGTCATGGAGGAAGACAAAGGCAGGGGACCACGTGGCAAATGATTCCAATATTTTGAGTTTGAGGAACTGAGAAATAGATAGTCCCGGTCTCTATGTAACTTGCTCTAGAAACCCAAGGTTCATTTATGATTCCATCTCTTATTTTGTTAGTTAGTCCTTTGGGAACCCATATGTCTATTAACAGAAAATTCAATGCCTCCTACTTTAGAGACTTTTCATTCCTTATGGATTATACAAGAATTATACAAGAACGCTGGTATTACTGAATCCCTGTAAGATGGAGTTCAAGTCCTCAAGGTCTTTGTGAAAAACAAGCCAATATTCTTATTTTCCTGAGATTGTTTAATTTCAAGGCTCCCTTGTCCTTCCTTATCATTGAGCTACCATCATTGGCACCAAATTTTTAAACATCTGGGAGTAAGAATTAGGATGTTGGTCTCTTCCTTCTCGTAAATTCTAGTCCCTACGCAAGGACTAACAATGCATACTAAGAGGGAAGGCATATTTTGCTCAGATGCTAAAAAGTCAGCAGTGTCTTCCTTTAAGTTAATGGATGTCTCCTAATTTGCATGAGAAGGGTCTTTCATAGCATTTCTACTCCTAGTTGGACTGTGTCCTTCAACCTTAGACATCATATGGCTCAATATCTAAGGATACTCTTCAGATGGATTGCTTAATCTCATTGACTCTTTGCCTTAATAGATACCCCATTATGCAATCATATCCCCCTCAGTGGGAGAAGCACTAACATATACACACTCTTACAGTTGACTGTAGGAGATAAGAGAAACTAGGACCATCAAAGAGAGAACCTGAGCTGATTGTCCTAAGTTACAATGTTATAATGAGAGTTCTCAGACATGACATGGAGAAAACCATTCTATGGGTCAAGGTGATGGCATAATTATATACTTCCCAGACATATCTCATTACTAGATACTGAATTCTGGGAATTATCTTGATTATATTAACTCATTAAGGGTTTGATGACATGATTCCCAAGGGCTCTTCTTAGTCCCTGAATATATATTAAAGCACAAAAGTGAGGAGACAAAAAATGACTTGAAAGACTTAACTTTGTGCTCAACTTGATCCACTTGCAGAATGTATTATTATTTTCTATCTTCACAGTACTGGACTGAATTGTGTAGTGTGGTTTGAACATATTCTTGGTTGAAGTCTGCATTCTTGTGGAGTTGGCTCCATTGTAAATAGGATCTTTGAAACTGTTATCTAATTTAATGTGTGGCCTAACTAGATCAGTTGAGCTTTAATTGAGAATGCTAGAATCTTTTATAAGCAGAATGACATTCAGACATAGAAAGAAAAAGCTGTGGAAAGATGCTAGAAGTCAGTGGAACCCAGAAGAAGAGGAGAGGATGTCATCATGTGCATTGCCATGTGACAGAAAAACCAAGGACTAAGGATTGCTGGCAGCCAGCCCCAGAATGCCAAAGAGAATGCACCTGGGAAAAAGCATCACCTTACTGATGCCTCAATTTTGGACTTCCCCCTAGCCTCAAAATCAAGAGCTCATAAATTTCTGTTGTTAAAGCCGACTGATTATATGGTATTTGTTCTAGCAGCCAAGAAGCTAATGACACCTACAAATGAATTATCCTTCTTCATTTCCTCTTAAGAGTTTTTTCACACGTGCACATCAAAAGCTTCCTCTCTGACAAGGAAAACAAAATTACTCTTTTCCTGACTATGAACTACAGAAATTTGTGGGTTTGAATTATTTTTTTTCACTATTTCAGTACTATATGCCTTTGACTTTTTAATGCTAATTCTGTGTTTATGTTAGTGTGCATTTCTTTTTTAAGTCACTTTCAATGTTAATTATCTTTCATTGTGATAAACCAGTACAAAAGACAAAAGGCAAAACAGCAAGGTCATTTACTCCAAAAGTACAACAAGCTGCAGAGCCTGAGCAGTTGCAACTATGTATTAGCAGTCTTGATAAAGAGGTGATATAAGGGGTTTGGCTAGGAGGAGAGGTTGAGGATACGAGCTTCCGAAGCTTGAATGCAGGTGTCCTCCCCTGAGCTCAAGTTATTTATCTGGACAAATTAAGTGTTAGGTTTCCGTTTACTCTTCTGTGAAAACATTATCTTCCACTTTTAAATTCACTTCCACAATTTAAATTCAGAATATAAAGATCATATCCTGTGTCATTTCATGTAGATCATGAACATGAAAAAATATTTTGAGGGTGTTCATAGCTTACATACTCTCATTTAGGATATGTCCTGGTTTTCGGAGTTGTCTTTTTTTCACTTTGAAGGGAAGAATGTGGGAATGGATTTATGAAAAGGTATTTCCAAGCATGAAAAATAAGAGAATTTTTCCTCTTCAATATTTCAACAGAACTCAAAGAACATATAAATTTCACAGAAAATGAAATGTCTTGTGGGTGGTTAACCTAACGAATGAGTTGAATTTCAGTATGGAAGCAAGTTTGTCCACAAAATCTCTTGCATAAATCTGTTATTGAAAACAGTATCAACCCAAATAATAATGGAACTGATACCCACAATAACAATAAAAAATGGGTTTGGTCTTTCAATGCCTTTGCTCAGTGTCCTTTGTAAATCAGTGTTTTAAATCTAAATATTTGTTGGGATTAAGCTGCAGCAGGTATTATTCTATATTTTATAAGTGAAAAGTCTTGCATGCTGAGAGGAGTCTTGCCTGAGATAATGTGGGAATCCACAGCACTAAAAGGATTTAGTATTTGGGCCTCCTAAATCAGTGCAGCACTCTTTAGTTAATACTATTTCTCAGCAAATGGAACTGTGTCTTAACTAAACATTTGTTCAGCTTTGAAGTTTTTATTCACTAAAATATCCAACAAAATGGGAAATGCATAAACACAAGATTTTATATCTTGTAATTAAGACTCTATGAATCAAATTACAGAGCATGTGCTAGTTGTTCAGCAGATATCTTGGAAAGGAGATGCCTTGCATCTGCCATTGACTGATGTTTTGCTTTTACAACAGTCTTGTTGGTTCGAAGTTATTAATACTTTCGTGTAAAATGCATATAGACTTACACACAATCATGTGATTTCCCCATATACTTGTTCTTTTGTATTTCTTTAATTGGTGTTCACATACTTATGGTTTGCTGAATGTATGGTTACAAATCACTCAGTCATTTTATCAGCATGCATAATTTCCTATACTTTATTAAGGTCTGTCATGTTGGCAGATGTGTTAAATCATGAGCAAAAGCAAATGCCTACAGGAGCCAGGCTAGACATACATGCCTGAATTAGTTCTGGGAGGGGATGTGGGCAGTAGCTGAGTCTGGGCTGAGCTGCAGAGATCATGCCTTCTAGGTCAGAAGACAAATACGATTTGCAGCCTAACAAAGCACCTGTTTTCAGGTGGCTCTTGCCTGGGGGCTGCCAGGTGACAGCTCCTGCCATTAGAGCCCAGTTTGCTGTACCTGCAAGTCCAGGACACATCTCTTCTGGTGACCTGAACACTTCAAACTATTATTTATAGGCGCCTAACTTGCAACTTTAATTGGAAGAAACACATCATTAAAGTACAAAAGTCATTAATTTAGAAAAACCAAATCAATTGTTAAATAATTGCTTCAGATAATCATTTTATGTGGTTTATATAATCTATAACATTCGATTCAACAGAAAGATGATTTAAGAAAAATAAGAGTTGAGAGAGCAAAACTGCAAATCATAAACTGTCACAATTCCTATGGCCTGTCATTCTTTTATTGGCTATGAACATGTGTCAGCGACACTGAGAATTGGTTGTTTTTTTGGATTTTACATAAACATCTCATCTTTCCACAGCCAATAACAGTACTCATCTCCAAAATGGACAAAATGCTTCCCAGGACAGTGATTTACTATTTAGTCTGGACAAGTGCTAAGAGCTTGCCTACAAATTATTGACTATTCAGCATTTCCACAGAATAGGAAAGAAAGAATTATCATTCAATGTACAAATGAGAAAATATAAACAGAGGTGATTACAAAGTAGTTTTCTAAAATAACACAATGGACACACAGTAGAAGAGCAGACTTTCACCTCATGGTTCCCTTGAATCTCTTACACACTCCGTACTTTCTAAGGAAAAGTTGTGGAAGTTTAAAGTATAAGCAAGGAAATAAATACATACTTTATATGCCTCAGATATGCATTATTAAATTTTTAAGTTTGAAAAAATTCCAAAATTTTGCTGAAGTTACAAATGCAGGATAAAGAGTTTTTGTTTTCCTGAATCAATTTGATAATAAGTTTCTAACATGATGCCCTATTACTCTTGAATACAACAGTATGTATTTTCTATAAGCAGGTGAGTTATAGAATCTCTCTTATATAGCCGTGCTGTAACCAACGCAATCAGAAATCAACAGTGATACCTTGCTGCCATCTAATCCTCAGAATTAATCAAGTTCTACCCATACTCTCGATACATACCCTACAGCTAAAGGGTCCATTTGCATCATGTCTTCCATTTACCTGTCATGTCTCTTTACATTGCTTCAGTTTGAAATACTTCCTTCATCTCTCTTTGGCTTTCGTCACTTTGACACTTTTCAAGATTATAGGCAAATTATTTTGTGGAATACCCCTGATATTTTTTATGATATTTCTTCATGTTTATACTCATGCTATATAGCTTTGGTAGGAATATCACAGAAGAGAAATTGTGCCTCATATTATTGCATCCTATCATATAGCAGATGTTATTGATTTGTCTCATTTTTGAACACTTTGAACACTTGATTAATATTATGTTTTCCAGAATTCTTCACTCTGAAGTTATTTTTTTCCCTTTGTAATTAATAGGTATTTTGTGGACAGGTACTTTAAAAATAGGTAGTTATTCTTCACTTCTTTCAATTTATTCATTTGCTTATTAACATTTCTATGGACTCAAGTCTGCTTCTGGGAAGAGAGCATAAAAGTATGTTTCTCTATTCTTCTTGTGAAGTACAATAAATGACCCCCCCTGGATATATTATATAAAACAAACACCCCCACACACAAAAAACTGTTAAAGGTCATGAGAAGAAGGCAAATCATATAGGTTCCTCGGGACTCAAGGTACAACTCGGTGTTGTGGAGTGAATGCTACAGTGGGGCTTCGTAGAAACTCAGGTCCAGAACATAACAGAAATTTACCGCAATGATCACTTTATTGAACAGAAAAGAGTCCAGAAAATGCAAATAATTTATCCTTGTCCCTTACACAGCACAAAGAATTCAAAAAAACAGGGGAAGAAGTTCTGTCATAGCTGGTGTATTAGCTAGGGTTCTCTAGAGAAGCAGAATCAACAGAAGATATCTGTAAATATAAAATTTATAAAAGGGTCTCACGCACTTGTGGGGATGTAAGAGTCCAAGATCTGTACTGCAGGCCATGAGGTGGCAGCTCCAATGAAGGTCTTCAAGAAACTCTCAGGAGAGGCAGGCTGGATGAAGCAGGAAGAGTCATTGTCTCTTGTGAATACTACTTGAAAACCTTCCAGTGATCAGATTAAACATCACTCATTAAAGAAGACACTCTGCTTAGCTGACTGCACATACAGTCAGCTGTGGATGCAGCCAATGTGGTCATGATTTAAGTCCATGAAATATCCTCATAGCAACACACAGGGCAGTGCTTGCAGAACAAGACAACAGGGCACCACCATCTGGCCAAGTTGACACATGAACCTGACCATGACAGCTGGGCTTCCAGGGTGGCTGAATACTGCTCTGGTTGGGGTCAATAGATGGTATCGCTACAGACCCCACTTCGCATCAGGGGAGAGGGACCAATCTATGCTAGTTGAATGTGACTTTTATTCGACTTGGGGGTTGGGGGAGAAGCTCCGCCACTGAGAATTCCTGCCTTGCTTGGCATCTGGGGCTGCTTGTTCCTGGTTGCTAAGTCTGAGGTCTAAACTGAACATTTCCATTAGACTTAACATCTCCCCCAGGTGGTAGAGAAGCACCCAATAGTAAAGGAGGTGGAGGTAGTGGGAGGCTGAAGTTTGTGACTTTCTCAGAGGAGGTGTTAGGGGTAGCTGAGGTCTGGGTTATGGCCACTTAAAATGTGTTTGTGATTTCCCTAAGAGGTTATGAGTTCCCAGGGTTTTTCTTTTTGCTTCATATATCCCAGATTTGAAGCTGAAGAGGCCAGTAACTCAGGAACACCAATGGGCACAGAGAAAAAGTTCTAACCCAAGGTTATTACATCTAGTCAGAATACCAAGAAGGGGCAGCATAACAAGACAGGCAATTTTTCAAAAATAAATTCTCTAATGAAGGCAGATATCATAGAATAGGCCACGGAGTTTCACATCCATTCATGCCAGCAAAGTCGTGGTGGGGAGGTTAAAATTTTACCCTCCTAAGAATGTCATGAGGTGCCTCAATAGCACTGTCAGTGTGGTGACAAAGAAGGCCAAGTAGGGAGCTGGGACTTTTATACCTGATGGTCAGTAATGAGCCAGCCCCCCACCTCACTGTGGTATAAATGGAGAGCACATGGGAATCTTAACATATCAATAATTGCACTGAATGTAAATGGTCTAAATGCACCAATTAAAGGACAATTGTTGGCAAAGTGGATTGCAGAACATTACTCATCTTTTGGCTATGTACAAGAAATTTCAAATATACTCATATAGTCAGGTTGAAAGTAAAGGGATGGGAAAAGCTATGCTATGCAAACATTAAGCAAAGGGAAGCAGCAGTGGGCTCCTGCAGAAAATCCCTTCTAGTGACACCTGTCCTTTGATTCCCCTTGCTACCCCCACCTGCCATTGGGATGCTTTTCTCACCTATTTTGGCTCTGAGTCTGCAAACTGGGATATGCCTCCGCCCCTGGCATGGATGCCCTCTTCATCTTGCTTGGGTACTGATATTCCATACTAGAATCTCTCCTGCACAAGGCACATTCCTCATCCAGTTAATATCCCTGAATTTGTTTGTAAGCAATGATCATAAAATTGTACTTGATGTCACTATATAAGTCAACATAAAAATGGTAGTAATGGGATTATGTCATCTGGACTTTTCTTGGTATCTTATGGGTAAATATCTTACAATATATTCAAAAGTAGGCAAAAATTCTAACTTCAACTTGAAATAAAGCCTCTTTACAATACTTTAAAGGTTAAAAATAGATTAGTTTAGTATCTAAAAATACCTATTTATTTTTTCCACAATTAATTATTATTGTGACGTTATTAATTTATGTATCATTATTTTGAGAAATGTTTCGAACAATTAATATCAATAGTTAGAAGGATAATACTAAAAGATTGGGAAATAGTCATATATCTTATTTGAGCTTTAGAGTCTTATATCCATATAACTTTTTATCAATATATATTAATAATGTCTGAAAAATAAACTAAGGTATAACAACAGAGATTATGTTATATTCTTATTCTAACCAATATGATAACATTTATAACATTTATAACTACAATTTAAGAATGATATTTAAATTTTAGCTATTAAATTCCACTAAGTCCTGAAACATGAAAGAAAAATATCTTATGTGGATGTTGTTCAAATATTAAAAAAGAATGCCAACTTTGGCCCCTCAAAATTTTATAAGAAAGAAAAACTTCAAAGTCAAAAATAATAATACTCAAGATAAATCAATATTGATCAAGAAATAATAAAGAATATATAGATTTTAAAGATTAAAAAATAAAATATTGGGGGAAAACCAAGTATACTCTAACTACCTGACTTTTCCACGGTGCCTCAATGAAGGTAATTAACTATTAGAATATTTTTGAATCACAAATCCTCATTATATACTACAAGTTACCTGTTGAAAGTACTGAGAAGTTATTGTTCTTGTCCTATAAAATTAAAATCAACTTTTCTTTAAACACTTCAATTTATATAAAAATTCAGATCTATTGTTGCATTTAAAATTCATGATGTAACAGTAATTTTGGCTTCAGCCTTCCTTTGGTCACTCGATATTCAGCTAAAATGTATACTGGGGGCACCTCTAAGCCATACCCATACTTGAACAGAAATCCCTTTTAAAATATAGTCAGAGTTTTTTTTAACTGTTTTTTAGTTGTAAAATATAACATATATATAGTAAAATATAGCATATATATTCACAAAGAAAAGAATTGTTTTTTACAACTAAAAATGATTTAAAAAAACTATAGGCAGTCATAGTGATATTAGATAAAATAAATTCCTGAAATAAAAAAAATATATATATAGCCTGAGGCCTCTAATGTTCTCAAATCACAGATCTGTCCTTGGCACAATTTGTGTTTATTAGGGTAGCGAATATAACATAGGATCCATTGGCCAAGAGTGGAACTTCCTTAGATTATTGATTTTTTAAATCATGTAAATGCAAGTGTCTTCGGAGAATTTCTGGTACTGTTTCAAGTCCTTCCCAGAGCATTTGTAAGTTCTGTTGAGTGTATTGTTTGGTTTTCAATGATGTTACTCCATAGTCATGGGGCATAGTCAGGGTGACTCCGATTCAATAATTCTTCAGCCTTAGGACTTTAAAAGTCACTTTCTTTTATTGCATTTGTTTTCTCTGAAATTTCAGCGCTTTCTCTTGGGATTTCCCAAATGTATCAAGATGTATAAAAAACCCTAATCTATGAGGTATTAAACCTGATGAATGAGAAAATGATACTGGCTTCCCACTCTAGATGAGTATAATAACTTAATGTGGGCATCACAAAGTAAGTTTACAAAGAAAATCAATTTAATGTGGATTATTTTCTGAAAATTTGTTATTGTGTATTCTTTGTAAATCATTCAGCAATTGTATCCCTGAGCTAGTAAACATATATTAGGCTTCTTTCTATATGGTATCTAATTTGTTCCAACTCTGAGGAGTCAGTACTGTTAATATTCTTATTTTACAAATGAGGATATTGATACTTACGGGGGTTATTATGTCCCAAATTCTGCTGGTAAATGTAGAACAATATTTTAACTTGCAGATCTTTAACATTGCTAGAGGAATCAATATATAAGGTGGTTTAGGAAATAATGGCTTTTACCTCTGAAAACCTACATCAATAATGCCAAGTTGTCCCCAGTAAAGAGGGGGGAAATGTGATTTAGGATTAAAATGCAGTGATGGAAAAAGTGGTTGTGGCAATAAAGCTGGTAATAGTTGGAGACGAATTTCAGAGGAGTTTGTGTTTCTTAGAGAGCTCATCAATGTCATATTTTGCTGTTGACTACTAAGATGTCAACAGAAACTCAGAATGAAAGCAAAAGAACTAAGTTTCCAAATATGTCTTCCACTTTCCACTTAGCTTTGTCAAATTACTTAATCATTCTGTGACTAGTTTCCTCACCTGTAAAATAAGAATAGTAACAGGACTACATGAAAAGATTGTTTTGAGGCATAAATAAAGTTAATGCATGCAAAATACTGAAGATAGTGTCTCATCTGTGAGAACTGCTCTGTAAATGTAAGCCATTATTAACGTGGAAGAATACACATTTTTGGAACTGGTTGATATACATGAATGCACATCACAGCAAATGCTGGCACCAGAAATTTACTTAGATTTCCAAAATAGATAGGATGCAACATTTAACTTGGGCAGGAGATGTGGCTATATTTCTTGCAAAATCTGGAGAGGATTACTTGTGTATTTCTGTATATTAGTCAGAGTTCAGCAGAGAAATGGAACTGACAGGATACACACATACACACAAACACAAACACATATATATTTATGTATGTAAATATTATGAGATTCATTATAGGAATTGGCTCACATGAGTGTGGAGATTGGCATTTCTGAATTCTGTAGGGCAGGTTGCAATTTGGAAATTCTGATAAGGGCTCCAATGAATTCCCTAGGAGAAGCTGGCTGGCTGAAGACGAGATAGAAATTCTTCTCTCTGACTTCTGAAACCATCAGTTCTACCTTTAAGGCCTTCACCGGATTGGATGAGGCTCTTCTCATTGCTGAAGGCAATCTCCCTTGTTGATTATAGATGTCATCAGTCATAAGTACAATCAGCCGATTAATTTTCCAGTAGAAGCATTTAGGCATTGTTCTTCTTTCTTAAATTGACTTAAGCCCTGCACCACAAGTTTCTATACATAATATTGTCATTTTCATTGAGTTTTAAAACTCTTCAAGTAGCCATTTCGATTAATTTGTTCACTAATCTTATTTTAAAAATATATTTTAAAAGATCCAAAAGTCTGAGCTCTCTTTAAGGCTTGATGCTGTCACTATTGTCCTATCAAAGATATTGATACTGATTTTTCACCTCAACATTTGCATTTGATCTTCGTGATACAGGACTTGCCTTGTGTCCTAGTGACTTATTAATTTTCACACATGTTCTGCCTGTACTGAAGAGAAATGCTAACTTTATCGGGTTCTATATGTGTCTAGTCAATCAAGTTCCTTAATTATATTCTCAGATCTTGTATACCATTAATAATTCATGCTTCAGACATCAATTTTTAAAGGAAAAGTACCAAACTCCCTTACTAAAGCTGCAAGTTATTGAATTTTCTTTATATTACGTAAGCTTTTGCTTTACATACTTTAAGTTTATATTGTTATAGCAGATAATTTGGGATCATTTTATCTTCTGGTTAATACATCCTTTTCATTATGAACTAATACTCAGATTCCAAAATTATGCTTTTCATCTTAAAGTCTATTTGTTCTGGTTCCACTATAACTATATCATATTTCTTCCCACAGTATTTCCTGTATATCATTTTTCATTAATTTACTTAAAAATCTCTTGTGCTTTTAGGTTGAACAGCTACAAATAGCATATAGCAGGCTTTTCTTTTTTTAAAAATTTCAACCTGACTATCTTTTTAATTAATGCTTTACTTAATCACACTTATTTTTAATTGATTTCTGATATATTTTGAGTTATTATTTACAGTATTGTTTATGTACTTACTTTGGTCATATTGTTTCACCTCCTGCCTTTCTGGGATTGTTTGTGTTTGTTGTTGTTGCTGTTCTTAATATCCCTCTTTCTTAAACTGACATTGGGTTAGAAACTTTACTATTATAATCTGATCAAAATTAATAAAGTTTACATTCACTGTCTTCCTGAACTGTACAAAAGTTTTAGAATACTTTAATACTAACCTCACTCCCACACATCATATGCATTATTCCTGAAAGGGAATTTAATTTATATCATATTATAACAGACCAAGCTTTAATATTATTTTATATACTTCATATTTATTTCAATTACCATATTTATATAATTTTTTTTTCCCAATGCCATTCCTACTCATTTCACAGACCTTCCTTTTGGGATAATTTTCTTTCTTTCTAAAATATATACTTCAGAATTTCCTTTGGCAAGATTCTATTGGTGTTATGTTTTTTTGCCTAGGCTTTTCAAAATATTCTTCACTCTTGAAACATAGTTTCCTCGTGAAAAAATTCAGATTTCTTTTATTTAACCGTTTGGAAGCTATTGTTTCATCATTTCATATGTTCCATTTCTGTGATTGAATATCATCTGTCATTCTTGCTTATGTCTCTTTGTGGGTGATCTGTTTCATATCTCTGCCTGTTTGCTCTTCAGGTGTCTTATTTGTCTTTTGTTCCTGAAGTTTCACTATGGCATTTTTTTAGAAGCAAGTTTATTTTTTGCAAGACTTGTTCTGTTTGATTATATTATGATATATTATGCCTGAGGCTTGAGGGGCTTCCTCTATCTAATTAAACATTTTTTTAAACAAATTCTAGGAGGTTCTGTCTTCAAAATATTCTACTTCTCCTCGATGTTTCTAGTCTCTCTTTGAGAATATCTGATTAGAGCAATCTTTTCATTCTATACAATTTAATACCTTTAATTTTTAACTATCATGTCTTCTAAT
Organism: Tamandua tetradactyla; assembly: GCF_023851605.1. Taxonomy (NCBI): domain Eukaryota; kingdom Metazoa; phylum Chordata; class Mammalia; order Pilosa; family Myrmecophagidae; genus Tamandua; species Tamandua tetradactyla. Next base: position 40,123,912 of record NC_135351.1, read on the forward strand.
CTTTACCATGTTTTTCTCTGTTCCAGTAAACCAAATCTCTGCTTTTCTGCTATATCTACTCTTTGACATTGCTTTTTATTATAAACCATGTAATATTATTTTAACTATGCAACAGTTTTTGTTAAATTAATTACATTTTAAAAAATATTTTTACTCCTGGAATTTTAAGTCCATCAAAAAAAATAATAGAATTAACAGGTCAATTGTGGCATATACCTCAAAGAGATGACTATACATTAAAAATAATGAATGCATTACACTTATAACTGTGGCCATAAAATATGTCCCCAAAGTCATAGCTTTTAAAAAGAGAAGAATTGATATAGTGTGATTTCACTAGTTCTGTGGTGATATTTGGGATGAGATTTCAATAAATCTTTTGCTATAAAGTCCTTAGAAATGTTGGATAAAATTAAAATGAATGTGCTTTTTAAAAGAATAGAAGAAATTAATAGTTTCAACATTTTTTCAAAAGTTAGTGGCTGTCAATATGCAAAGCCAGGATATTTGCTGGTAGTTGCTGAGGGGTGGGAGACTAGTGGGTGATGTTCATTGCAAGGAATGGACAGCCTTGCATACAGGTAGCAGGGTCCATAACATCTGGCAAATCATAGCAGTTCAGATGTGGCTTCAATGACTGGCTACAAATTTGATTCACTTCACACTTATTAAAAATACAGAGTGATCTTTGGGGCAAGGCAGAAGCACTTATTTCTCTCTTGGTGATTTAGACACAGCCAAGAGAAGAAACCATCTCTGTGCCCATAGAGCATTGTCAGGTACCAAAGATTTTGCTGCTTTCCATGATTCCAACATGGCAGGTTCACATGCCTGTGTTTTGGAACTCCTGAGAAGATGAATAGGTCCTGGAAACCAGGAGTGCATCACTTACCAAGACTATGGGGTTGAAATTAACTTCCACCACTCAGAACTGCCCTTATCTGGTGTTCACTCCTCTGTAACATCATGCATTGCATTCTTTCTTGCTATGGTCATATACATTCATCACTTCTCCTCAATCATTAAACTCAAAGAAGGCAGGGATCCTGAGTAGCTCAAGCTTAACTCTACCCCACAGAAAAGTTAGAGAAAGGACAGGAGGGTGACTGAGGCAGTAATTCGGGAGTGTGGCTGATCTGGGAGAGCCTTCTGCACCATATGTGCAGCCTTGGTTGCAGAGACCAAGGAGCAGAGAGGCAAAAAACTGGAGCCTGGTGTGTAGGCATGAAGCCATGGAGTCCACAAGAGTACACGGACAAGGACGCGGGACTAGGAAGTAAGCTAGGCCAAGTTCCTTGGGTGTACTTCCCTCACCAGCATAGCCCCATGACTGGCAACTCACCCCACACCCCACACACCTGAACCCCATCACTTGCTCCCATTCTGGGTGCTCCACCCCCACCCCACCAGCCCCCAGTTCAAGTAACTGCCCCATACCCCCACCCCAAGGGGCAGCCAAGCCCACCTCTCCTGCATACCTCCTGAGCATTACCTTCCCCTCCCTGTTCCCTGCAGGCTGTTGCCAATGCATAAAGGCTGTGGGAACTAACCTCCATACCTAAGTCATCCCCGCACCCACTGCTCAAAGTGTTGCACACACTCATGTCCCCTTCCTGAGCTCAGCACTCTGATTATAGCACTCCCAGGCCCACCCATACTCATGGGTCCCTAATCACATCATTCAGTTCTGGGAACTGCACTTTACAGCAGTCCTAGAACTGCTCATGCACACAACCCTCAGCTTCACTTCCCATCTCTGAGAAAGCGCCAATCTGTGCAGCCAGTTCACAGTGGTGACCAGTCCACAAAGGTATAATGCCAACTAACCTGGTGCCACAGTTCTGCACATGCACACAAAGCGCCCCGTGCCTTAGACTAGCACATAAAGGGTTATGTCCTGCAGACAGGTACACCCACATAGCTACATCCTCCCTGGCTGCTGGGCACCCAGATTTACAAGCATCAGCGTAACACCCCTAACATGTGCCCATACCTGTCCTGAAATAAATCACCCTGCTGAGTGCCCTACAATGTGCCCGACTCCCTGCTCTACAACCATCCTGCAAACACAAGGCCTTAGACTACTAAAAGAAATCAACTCCCAAAGTAAATCAATCAAGGTATTTTCACGCCACAAAGACAGCAGAAGATCACTAAGCATCATAATGTAGACAGATATAGCCCTGCCTAATGACCAAATTAAAATACCAGTGGAGACAAAGACATTGGAACAACTAATCAAAAATGTTCATACAACTCTACTTAATAAAATAAGTGGGATAGCAAATATAAAAACATAAAGGATATTAAGAAGACAGTAGAAGAGCAAAAGAGGAATTTGAAAGAACAAATAGAAAAATAGCAGAAATCACAGAGATTAAAGACTCTGTTGACCAAATAAAAAACATACTAGAGACATACAACACCAATTTTGAAGAGACAGAAGAAAGAATAAGTGATATAGAGAACAGGATAATTGACTTCAAAGACTCAAAACAGCAGATGGAAAACATTGAATGGGAACTCAGGGAAATGATAGGTGTCCTGGGAGAAGAAGAGAGGAGTAAAGGGCAAGGAAGAGTAGTTGAGGATATAATAGGGAAAAACTTCCTATCTTTCTTAAAGGACATGAATACACAAGTCAAAAAATTGCAAAGGACTCCAAAGAGAATAAATCCAAACAGGCCTTCCCCAAAGCACATACCAATCAGACTGTCAAATGTTGAAGAGAAGCAGAAAATCCTGAAAGCAGCAAGGGAAAAACAATCTACTACATACAAAAGAAATCAAATAAGACTGAGTTCAGACTACTCAACTAGTACCCTGGAGGTGAGAAGGCAGTGATATGATATATTCAAGATCCTGAAAGAGAAAGACATCCAGCCAAGAATTATGTACCCAGCCAAATTGTCCTTCAAAATTGAGGGAGAGATTAAAGTTTTCACAAAGAAGTCCTGACACAAGTTGTCCAAAAGAGACTGACCCTACAAGAAATACTAAAAGGAGTTCTGCCAGACACACAAAAAAAAAGACAAGAGAAGGAGGTCTGGAGGAGGGCATAGAACTGAAGAATACCACTAAGGGTAACTTAAACAATACAAAGAGAAAGGGAAAAAACATAGAGATCTAAAAAATAAAATAAAAAAAATAAAATGGTGGATTCAAGAAATGCCTTTCCAGTAATAACTTTGAATGTTAATGGACTAAACTTACCAATTAAAAGATACAGACTGATAGAATGGATTAAGAAGCATAATCTAGCTATATGCTGCTTACAAGAGACTCATTTTTAGATGCAAGAATACAAATAGGTCGAATGTGAAAGGATAGAAAAAGTTTTCCATGCAAGTTGTAACCAAAAGAAAGCAGGAGTAGCTATATAATATCAGATGAAATGACTTTAAATGCAAAGACATCATAAGAGACAAAGAAAGACACTATATACTAATTAAAGGTCAATTCACCAAGAAGCTATAATGATCATAAATGTTTATGCTCCCAATCAAGGAGCTCCAAATTACATGTGACAGACATTGGCAAAACTGAAGGGAGCGATAGATGTTTCAACAATAATAATGGAAGACTTCAATACACCACTCTCCTCTATGGATAGAACAACCAGACAGAAGATCAACAAGGAAATAGAAAAGTTAAATAACTGGATAAATGAATTAGACCTAACAGACATATATAGGTCATTGCACCCCAAAGTACAATGTTACATATTCTTCTGTAGTGCTAATGGAACATTCTCCAGGATACATCATATTCTTGGGCAGAAAACAGGTCTTTATAAATTTAAGAATACTGAAATTATTCAAAGCACTTTCTCTGATCACAATGGGATGAAGCTGGATCTCAGTAACCACCAAAGAAGGAAAATATTCACAAATATATGGAGATTGAATAACACACTCTAAAGCAACCAGTGAGTCACAGAAGAAATTACTAGAGAAATCAGTAGCTACTTGGAGATGAATGAAAATGAGAATTCAACTTATCAGAATTTATGGGATGTGGCAAAAGTTGTGCTGAGAGGGAAATTTATTGCCCTAAATGCCTACATCAAAGAACAAGAAAGAGCAGAAATTGAAGAATTAGGAGCACAACTGGAGGAACTTGAGAAAGAACAGCAAATCACCCCAAAACAAATAGGAGAAGAGAAATAACAAGGACTAAAGCAGAGATAAATGAATAGGAGAAGAAAAGGACAACAGAAAGAATTAATAAAACCAAAAGTTGGTTCTTTGAGAAAATCAATAAAGTTGATGGGCCACTAGTAAGACTGACAGAAGGGGGCGAAGGGAAATAAACACAGTCAGAAATGAGAAGATGTATGTTACCACAGACCATGAAGAAATAAAAGAAATCATGAGAGGATACTATGAACAACTATACACCAACAAATCAGACAACTTAGATGAAATGGATAAATTTCTGGAGACACACAAGCAAGCTACACTGACTCAGGAAGAATTAGAAGATCTCAACAAATCAATCACAAGTAAAGAGATTCAACCAGTCATCAAAAATCTTCCTACAAAGAAAAACCCAGGGCCAGATGGCTTCATAGGGGGATTTTGTCAAACAATTCAGAAAGAGCTAACACCAACCCTGCTCAAACTTTTCAAAAAAATTGAGGAAAAAGAACTCTACCTAATTCATTTTATGAAGCTAATATCATTTCAGTACCAAAACTGGGTAAAGATGCTATAAGAAAGGAAAACTACAGGCCAATCTCCCTAATGAACATTGATGCAAAAATTCTCAATAAAATATTAGCAAATCAAATCCAGCAGCACATTAAAAGAATTATACACCATGACCAAGTGGGGTTTATACCATGAATGCAAGGATGGTTCAACACAAGAAAATCAATTAATGTAATACAGCATATTAACAAATTGAAAGGGAAAAATCACATGATCATCTCGATTGAGGCTGAAAAAGCATTCAACAAAAATCATCATCCTTTTCTGATAAAAAACACTCCAAAAGATAGGAATAAAAGTTAACTACCTGAATATGAAAAAGCGAATATATGGAAACCAATAGCTAGTATCATACTCAGTGGAGAAAGACTGAAAGTCTTCCCCCTAAGATCAGGTACAAGACAAGAATGCCTAGTGTCACCACTATTACTCAACATTGTGCTACAAGTTGTAGCTAGAGCATCAGACAGGACAAAGAAATAAAAGGTATCCAAATTGGAAAGGAAGATGTAAAATTCTCATTATTTGCAGATGATGCGATACTATACTTGGAAGATCTTGAGAAATCTACAACAAAGTTACTTGAGCTAATAAACAAATTCAGTAAGATGGCAGGATGTAAAATTAATGTATAAAAATCAGTAACATTTCTATACACAAGCAATGACCTAACTGAGGAGTCAGTTAAGGAAACATTCCATTCCAAATAGCAACTAAAAGAATCAAGTACTTAGGAATGAACTTAACTAGGGATGTAAAGGATTTATACACAGAAAATGACATAACTGCTAAAAGAAATCAAAGGAGATCTAAATAGGTGGAAAGACATTCCATTCTCATGGATAGGAAGGCTAAATATAGTTAAGATATCAGTTCTCTCAAATTATTTACAGATTCAACACAGTGCCAATCAAAATATCAACAACCTACTTTGAAGATTTGGAAAAGCTAATTATCAAATTCATCTGGAAGGGAAAGAGACCCTGAATAGCTAAAAGTATCCTAAAAAAGAAGAGTATAGTGGGAGGATTACACTCCCTGACTTTAAAACTTATTATAAAGCCAGAGTGGTCAAAAAAGCATGGTACTGGCACAAAAACAAAGCACTGACCAATAGAATCGAATCAAGAATGCAGAAATAGACCACCAAATTTATGGTCAGCTGATTTTTGTCAAGGCCCCCAAATCCTCTGAACTGAGACAACATAGTTTTTTCAATAATTAATCATGGAAGAACTGGATATCAATAGCTAAGAATATGAGAGAGGACCCCTATCTTATACCCTACACAAAAATTAACTCAAAGTGGATCAAACACCTAAATATAAGAACTAGCTTCTAGAAGAAAATGTAGGAAAACATCTTCAAGACCTAGTAATAGGAGGTAGCTACCTAAACTTTACACTCAAAGCACAAGCAACAAAAGAAAAAATAGATAAATGGGAACTCCTCAAAATTAAATGCTTTTGTACCTCAAAAGACTTTGTCGAAAAAAGGAAGAGGCAGCCAATTTAATGGGAGAAAATATTTGGAAATCACATATCAGACAAAGGTTTGATTTCCTGTATATACAAATAAATCATACAACTCAACAACAGAAGAACAAACAACCAAATTATAAAATGTGCTAAAGATATGAATAGGCAGACCTAGCATCATGAGATCAACAATTTCATACTGACCAAAAGGGGGAAAGAAGTGTAGTTAATAAAGTGTCAGTGGTAGAGAGAGTTCAAATAGAGTCGAGAGGCTACTCTGGAGGTTGCTCTTATGCAATTTTCAGGTAGATTTTGCTACCTATCACAACCTGCTGACCCCTAACTAGGACCATTCAAGCCAATCCTAAAGAACACCTAGGGCAATATATAAGACTCCACAAGGTTTCCAGGCACTAGAATAAGTTTCCAGAATGAGTCCCTGGTCCAGATAAATCCTGAAACCTAGCCCAGCCTCTCCAGAACATCAGATGGTTGCATCTCCTTACCCCATGTTGTTGACAGACTCTTCCAGTGTTGAAAATTTAAAATTGCCATAGCCCAAACAACCCTTATGAGAGGAATGGAAAGATCAAGGGTGATGGTGGAATTATACATAGAGGATAGGACTTGACAAAAAAATGTGAATGCTGAATCATTGGATTGATGTCTCTTTAGTCTCCAGTATTTTAGATCAGCTAGAAGTGGAAACCTAGAGTTGTAAAATTGTAACCCATGTCAAACTCTGAAATATGTTACAACTAATTGTGGTGCTGTGCTTTGAAATTTATAGCTTTTTTGTATACATGTTATTTTTCACAATAAAGAAGGAAAGAAAGTCAATTGTGACGATCAAAAAGGTTTAAGCCCTCTAACCTCCTGTATTCTGGAACAGCTAGAAGGAAAAATATGACAGGATCATGTGGTGGCCCCTGACAAACTCTGGGTCTGTGCTGTGACCACTTGTTGAGGAGTGCTTTGAAAACTATTGCTTTTTTATTTCTTTGCTTTGTATATATGTTATACTATACAATTAAAAAAAGTTAAAATAAAAAGGGCAGGGATTAAAAGTTTAATTCCTGTAAAAATTCAAACACTACTTTATGAACAGAAGTGAATTTTAATTGTTGCCCTTTCTGCCATTATCCTCACTCACATCCTGATTGGTTGTTTACAATAACAATCAGTCTGGCCAAGTGAATAACGTAATATAGGCTCCTACTTAGAAGTTTCCATCACTCACTATTTTCTGCTGCTTCTGCAAGCTTGTGGAGTGGCACTGTATTTTTTTAGTTTACTTTGACAGCATACAATATAATGGTTCATTTAGGATGGGTTTTTATGGGGCCTGTCAAGATTCAGCTGTGTTTTGCATAGGAAACCTAATATGAAATGACAAAATGCATCATAGCAGATACTTCACAACCATTAAGTTGAAGGCACTAAATGCGTAGAAGATGACTATGCATTGCAAATGGTAGAGTAGCCAAGATAATAAATAAAGTATAATTGAAATCCTGGGGGCTTTGAATATTAGTGGTATTATAACTCTCTGATCTACAATGTGTATAAAAATTGCCGTGGGAAGATTGGCTGCAACTCTTGTGTGCTGGTCTCTTTGCACAGCAGGTGATATGCTGAACTTAATAACCCGCTGTTCAATTTTTTATTTAAAAAAGAAGATGTGAGCTAAGTCGCAATTGCTTTGGGCAAGTTTCTTATAAAAATGTTTGTGTTTAGAAGTGAGCTAATTTGATTAGAGAACCATGAAATCTGCTCAACAGTGTAATGGAGCATCAACTAAATCTAAACTGGCAAAAACCCAGGACTTTGAAAATTAATGAATATTCAATATTGACACACTCCGAAAATAGATGTCTTAAATATGAAGGAAAAAAAGAAGGACAGGAGGGAGACAGAGACAGTGAAAGAGAAAGAGAGATGGTAGAAAGATTCTATAGTATTTTTAGATGTTTTTACTTGTGTCATGTAGTATTGTAGTAATAGCAACACATAAGTAAGCCACCATAAAGATAGATAAATCTGAGAGGTCAGGAGCTATACTTTATTAATTTATTTTGTAATCTATGACGCATATCACATGCTTTTCACCTAGCATCATCATAGGCACTCGGTAAACTCTTGCCAAATGGTGAATGAAAACGTCTTTCAGCATGTATTCATAGCTATTTGGGACAGAACCAATGTGTATAGAGCAAGGAAGTAGCTTTTTTTGACAAATGAAGACACGAGGCCTGCTTTTAAAGAAAGCAAAATGAGTGGGGAAGATGTTTATCATAACCATAAAGCCAAAAAATGAGGATAGGTAGGCAGCTAGGGTATACTTGCATGGTAGAAGTAAAACATTGATCTGGGGCATCCAAATGCTGTTTGAATATATGGACAATGTTGTTCCATTCCTCATATTAAGAAGGAAAAAAAGAATACACTTCCCTCAGAAACACCTCCTCAAAAATAAAGAATAAGAAGAGAGAAGGAAAAGACAGCATTTGATTTAAACATATAACACTACTTAGTTAAAGCAAGATTATTGTCCTTCTGAGTGCCCAAACAGGGTGAGAAGATTCTGAAGAACCCAGGTCTTGTGGCTTCTGATGGCTTTCAAGCAACACAAGAATCTGGCTTTGCCCTTTTTGATATGGCAGCCATATTGCATAGTGGAGGGGCTGACATAGGTGATGGGTGAGGCATGATGGTTGGAGATATGGTCTTTAACTCAGCAAATGTTTATTAGCATCTTTTAGATACACAACATTATGCTAACCTTGGTGGTTTAAAAAGTAAGAACAGAAAGTGGCAGTGCTCTCAAGGATCTTAAACTGCAGTGGAAGACATAATTTATGCACATAAACAGTTAAAAGGGATGGATTTCTATCAGGGAAATCATCTCCTTGGTTAAGTAGATTCATGTTATATGCTGGTAAGATTCACATCTATTTTTCTTATTCTGTATTCCTAAACGAACTTTAGTTTAGTCAAGTGTGACCAAATCACTGTCTAAGCATTTTCAAATCTATGTCCAAAAACGACCTTATTATCTATCACCCAAATCCCACATAACTGAGTCTATTGGTCAAATCTCTGTCCCCACCAGAAGCAATTCTAATCCTGAAGAACTCAAGTTTGACATCTTGAAATGATTTACTTATTCCTAGGTTGATCACACATTCTATTTTGTGGAGATAATTCTTGTATCCATCTATTGTCCTGACCTAATTATTAATGGAATTTTATTAGTTACAAATGTGTCTTCCTTTGGAAGACGAATTACATGCTAACCCCTCCTATCCCTTTTATTCATTTCATGTCTGTATTCAGATTAAGTAATAATTTTATTATTTAATTTCTTTATTCAGTTCTCCATAATTGAAAGATCTTATGCATCCATCCTTCCTTGCCTTTCCTCTTTATCAATTCCACCTCTAAGGCTTTTTTTTAATCTGTTTGCCTACTTGTCTGTAGGAGCCTCAAACTTTTCTTTCAATCCTTTAGTCATGTGCATTACCAGTACACCCTAGATAATAAAAAAAACATCATTAAACAGTGTTTCAACCTGCCCTATTCATACTAAAAAAATCATTTTCTAGTTCTATTTTCCTTATCAACGGTGATGGGTGATGGTTTGAAGCTGTATGTACTCTAGAAAGGATCATGTGCTTAAAGCCGACCTATTCCTATGGGTATAAACCTATTATAGGTTTGGACACCTTGTAAGTAGGGTGAGTAGGGTCCTAAGTTGAGATGTGACCCATCTCATTCAAGGTGGGTCTTAATTGACTTACTGGAGTCCTTTGTAAGGAACTAAGAGAGAGAAGATACAGAAAAAATGTCCCAGTGAAGCTGAAAGAGGAACCCACTGAAGCCAGGAGTTGGAAGCAAGGAAACCTGGGAGAGAAGGGAGAGAACAGCAGTCATCGTTACATGCCTGGCCACGTGACAGAGGACTCAAGGGTCACTGGCAATGAGTCTTCAAAGAGAAAGCATTGCCTTTTGATGCCTTGAGTTGGACATTTTCACAGCCTAAGAACTGTAAGTTTGTAAGTTAATAAGTCCACACTGGAAAAGCCAACCCATTTCTGGTATATTGCATGTCATCAGCTTTCGCAAAGTAAAACATCAAACAAAATCTAAAGTCCCTGGCTTTAGGAGCTCTAGCATCTGGCTCTTTCCTGGTGATTTAACTTTATTCCCACTTTCCCCAATGCTTCTCTCTAATCTTGTTAGGCCATTCTCCTACTTTTGCTGTGTATTGTTTTTTCCCACATTTTCGTAATTGTATAGATTCCCAGCATTGGTCATAGAAGGGGAGGATACATTTCTACTAGGCAATTTGAGGTGAGTTTAGCAAGTGGGTTGTGTACAAAACTGTATTCATGGCTTAAGGAATGAAGGCCCTTAGCCTCAGATTGGTCACAGTGAGTAGCTTTTATCATTCCTTGCTCTAAAAAGGTCAGGGGGAGGGGTAAATTACTGGAACCAGACAGGAGAGCCCTTTGGGGAAGGACACTTCATAAGAGCTCTTGGTGAACTTGTAGAGTTGAGAGAGCTGGGAAAGACTTTCTAAGACCTTACTCTCCAGGCTCCTGCTTATTTCCTTCTGGTGCCTCTTAATGGCCAAATACAACCAGGTATGAGGGCACGGTGTAGCCTATACCGGGTTAGCTACTGGACTATAGGCTAAGATGAAGAAAGGCAGGGTGTGAACTTGGAGTTGCAAATGGAAGATTTCCATCTTGGGTCCTCTTGTGCTATGTCCTCTCCAAGGCTATATAGTCGTATCCCATAGGTATCTGGTTCAGGGAACCTAGAACCTCAAATGTCCTAAAGCCAGGTTAATAATTTGTATCTTTTCATCTATTTCTGTGTTTTATTTACTGACCGACTCATTATTGAGCTCATTGGTTCAGGAGCCCAACTAGAAACAGAACCTGTAGCTGAGGCCTGCAACTTACTTAAGAAAGATAGAAATAGTGTGCTGATGAGTTAGTTAGTGGAGGGGCTGTATGCTTCTTTATTAATTCTCCTTTTAAAGATAAGAGCACTTACAATTAAGATTATTATTTAAGAATTTGCTACTGAAGTATCTAATCAAAGAGGTTGTGATTCACTGTTCTTGGATCCTTTTCATCAATGTTGGAATATAAAAAACTGGGAGGCAACTTTTTGTCAAATGAGTTTACTTCAACCTCTCGATTGACCATTTAGCATCCATTCTCTGTTCCTCTTGACAACATTATTGCCCTATTTTTATTAGGCTTCTGTCCTTCCCCACACAGCCCATGTATTTCAGAAGAAGTTAAATCTTTTTTTTTTTAATGCATTTATTTATCTCCTCCTCCCTCTTCCATTCAAGAAGTTAAATCTTCATCAGCCATGGAAATGGCACTCAATGACTTAAATGAATCACCGCATACTGATCTGATGACCAGAATGATTGATTCAAGACTTTGTCCCAAGTGGGACCAAGAGGCTGAGGGTTGTCATTTCTTGCAATTCGTGGAAATATGCTTTTTAAAATTTTTATGACAGAATTGTGTCAGAAAAGACACATGCTCTTCTCTATGTGACATGAATGAGAAAAAACAGAGGCCTTGGGAGTACTGGAAGCCAGAGTAGGACCCCAGGGAAGAAACATTGCTCAGGATGGAACTAACACCAAGCAGGAAGAGCTGAGAAGGTTTTGGCCACATCACCTGAATTCCCAAAGCAGAGTAAAGCACAGGAGCTGACATACTTAGTTTACAGTTCGATCTATTTTGACATGGGTTTTCTTTTATAGCAACCAAAAGATTATAAATATATGAAAATTAGATCCACAATAGAACTTATTTTTAGCTTATTCTTCTCTTAAACTAAGTCTGCTAGTTTTTGTATTTCTTTTTTTTAGTACTGCATATTAAAAAAAACATACTTTGTCTTTCTAAATAGTGGTATCTAGTGGGTTTTTGTTACCAGAACCATTTTGGCTTTTGCTCAAATAACCTATTAGTATTTCACTCATCTACAGATATTTCTAAGTACCAGTGCGATAGATTGAACCATGTCCCCCAGAAAAGACATTTTCTTAGTCTTGCCCAGGTTACTGTGAGCGTGAACCCATTTGCCTTAGTTTCCTATCTGCTAAAATGAATATCATACAATGGGTTGGCTTAACAATAGAAATCTACTGACTCACTTTTTCAGAGGCCAAAAGGTGTGCTTTCTGCTGGTGTAGGTATCTGCTGACTGGCAGGCAATCTTTGGAGTTTCTTGCCTTTTCCATCATGTGGCAGTGTAGAAAGCAGCATCTTCTTTCTCTTCAAGGCTCTGTTGACTCCTAGCATCTTACTGTCCCCCAAGCCTTCTCCTTCTGGGTCCAATTTCCTTTGCTTATGAAGACTTCAACTGTGTTGTATGAAGGTCCACCCTTTCTCAATTTGGGCACACCTTAACTAATAACATCTTTAAAAGTCCTATTTACAAATAGATTCATGCTCATATGTTTGGGGTTGGCACCTTGCCTTTTGGGAGGGTATGACATCCCCAATAATGCTTAGAATAGTGTTTTTGAATATGGTAAGGCAAGCAAGGCATAGATTCATTTAGGAGTGAATGAGATCTTTGAATTCCCAACCATCACCAGCAGCCAGCATCAGAATGCTGCAGACTTCAGGAAAAAGTGGGGTTTGCTGATATCTTGACTTTGGACTTCTTTTAGGCTCAAAACCGTGAACCAATACATTTCTGCTGTTTAATTTAAACCATTATATGGTATTCTTAAATCAGCCTGGAAAACTAGAACAGCAATGACTCATATTACACAGCATCTAAAACAGATTGTGCTGGATCAGATTACATTAAATTATCACCAGTTTTGCTGTGATGTATATATATAGAAACAGTAAAAGATGGGAAGTGGCTGGTAGGAAAATTAGTTGGGGCGGGGTCACACAAATTGTGTTGATTAAATAGAAAATTTATAGACATGGCTTTCTTGACAAACATTTGGAGATACTATCTAAATTATGAATACTTTTAAACTTTCAGAATCACTTTGATATTTCTTTATGTGAGGGAGGATGTCCCCTTTGAAGAGAGGGGATTGCAGGGCAGAGAGCTTTGATTGATGCTGGAACTAAGTGGAATCCATCAGTCTTCACTGGATATTCTACTCCTTTGAAATCTGAACAAGTTGAAAAATAAAGTCTTGCAGTTGAAACAAAAATCTCTGGGATTTACAGGAAAGAAAAAAAATTCGTGTATCACTAATAAACTTGTATGTACTAATACAACTTTCTATATATTATCATTATCAATGCTAAAGATGTATTTAATTCATAATTTGAGAAGCAAATATTGTTAGGATGAGTATAATCAGTAACTCTCATTCGTTAACATATAAAATGTTTAAAAATACTCATTTCCTCCAAATGGCTAGGCAGTTTTATGTCAAGTAAGATAAATTTGTCATCATCTTTTAGAAAACTTAATGTAAAAATGTTTAACTTAAAAATGCTTAATAAACTTTTAGTTCACAATAAAGATCACCTTAATTTATAAAAATTAATTAAGAGTGTTAAAATACAAAATATATACCACTTCAACAACCCATAATTAGGGCGAGATATTTTGGAATGTTTAGCCAATTACTTGCTAATCTGCAAAGTTCAGTTCTATGGCCTTCTGCCATAGTAAATTGAGGTTTCAGTGTAAAATAGATGATGCATTCTTTTGGAAATGCCTTTTACAACACAATTAACCTCTTCACCTTTTAGAAAGCACATTGTTAGCAGATTGGGATGCTATTTAATGTGACATGCTGTATATGGTACTGATCAGTGCCAAATAACACTTTAAATTTCCCTAAAATTTACTTTTTATTTGTTAGGCTTTCAGCCACTAATTGCACCATTTTTCAGTTTTGATACATTCCTTTGATCCAGGATATAATAATAATACAAATACCTTAAATTCAAGGTGTTCTGAAGGTGGAATCAGCTCTGTCAGATGTCAGAGAATGGTTTCATGAAAAAAACGAAAGAAAGGCATAGGGAATAACTAGATGTATCTTGGGTGAAACTCCCATTACAGAAGGCATGCCGAGGTATTTGTCTCGTAGAAATTGTTTCATTCAAGACATAATAAAAATGTTTCACATGCACATATGAATAATGAATAAAGGATCTCTTAAGCAGGGAAAACACTAACACATGCAGCAAGCTTTGGGACAGGGTTTACTTTACAGCTTTAACGGTAAACTGTATTATTTGAGAGCTTATGCTGAAATTGGAAGCACTCCTCATGGTGATTCACAGCCACCCTCTACTCATGCATCAAACCCTGTTATAACAGTGCCTTTGGGAGGAAGGCCAGCCTGTGCTTGATCACCTCCAGGGACAGGAGATTCATTACCTCCCAGGGTAGCTCATTACCTTGGCTGTGGTTTATTCTTTATAATCTTGTCAGCTGCACATACATGTGTCACCTTTCTTTGAATATAAACTAAAGATGGAGATGAGGTCTTATTTCTATTTTTATCCTATCATAATTCCCTAGCACAGGGGAATCCATATGAAAAGTATTCAATTAATATGTGTCAATGTGATTTAAATAGACTCAATGAACAATTAAGGATGGGTGTCTTTACCATGTAATGCTAAAAAAGAAATTCTGGTCATCATCCCTTTTAAAGACTCTTAAAATGATCTTGCACCATGTTCAGACATACACAATGAGACACAAAAATAATAGATGACCTACGTGTGTTTTTATTTTCCTCTTCAGCCAGTGTGATTTCATTTCATGGATTCTCTTTTTGTTGGTCATCTTTTATTTGGATGCTTCTATTAAATGCATCTGAAACAGATGAACTTGTAGCACAAAATTTTATTTTATCATCTTTGGGAAAAAAATACCAACTGAGATACCAGTCATAAAAATTGTTTCAGCAGCTGTTTGGTTATAAAATTATTGCACTAAAAGCTTATAAATATGTGCTGCACATACATTTAGAGGGAAAGTAGCACTTTATGATTTTTTAAACATGATTTCCAGTAATGAGTTAAAATAAGTTTTAGAAAATCCTATCTTTTAAATTTGCCTCCTGAATCACACTGGCCTGTGAGTGTGGAAGGAAAAAAAATGTTCCCATGTCAAAGGCGATGGTCTTGAGCACAAATCTGTTGCTTCTCAACACAAGAGGTGTTTCCTAAAAGGTTCAGGATACCATGTGAAAAATTAGTTCAAAGTAGATCACTGATCTACAATCACAGGATAAATCTTTATGACTTGGATTTGGCAATTGAGTCTTAGATACGTCACCAAAGCACAGGCAATAAAGAAAAAAGAAATGGATAAATTGGACTTTATCAAAATTAAAAACTTTATGCATCAAAGGACACAATCAAGAGAGTGACAAAAAACCTTCAGGAAGGTAGTAAAAAAATATGACTCATAAATCCAATAAAAGTACAGTATGTAACATATAGAAAGAACTGCAGCTCAACAACAAAAAGGCAAACAACCCAATGAAATCATGGGCAAAGGACTTGAATAGACATTCTTCCAGAGAAGATATATAAATGGCCAATAAATATATTATAAAGCTGCTCCAAGCCATTATTCGTAAGAGAAATGAAAATCAAAAACCGCAATTAGCTACCACTTCACACCTACTAGGATGGGTACAATTAAAAAAGAAATTACAAGCACTGGCAAGAATGTGGAGAAATTGGAAGCCTCAACATTGTTGCTAGAAATGTAGAATGCTGTGGCCATTATGAAAAACAGTTTGGCCGTCCCTCAAATACTTAAACAATGAAACTACCATATGAACCAGCAATTCATTCCTAGATATATGCCTAAAAAAACCGAAAACATGTGTTCTAAGAAAAGCATGTCGATGCATGTTAATAGCAGCATTATTCATAGCAGCCAAAGGCAGAAACAATCCAGATTTCCTTCACCTTATGAATGGATAAACCAAATATGGCGCATCCATGCAATGGAATATTATTCAGCCATAAAAAGAAATGAAGTTTTGATATATGTCGTGGCATAAATGAACCTCAAAACATGATGCCTAGTGTAAGGAGTCAGACACAAATGCTACATGTTGTATGATTTCATTTATATGAAATATCCAGAAGACATAAAATCATAGAGACAGAAAGCAGGCTAGTGGTTACCAGGGATAGATGGAGGGAGCTGGGGGAGAATGTGACTGCTTAATGGGTTCAAGGTTATGTTTCGGAGTGATAAAAATATTTGGAACATATAGAGGTGGTGGGTGCACACCATTGTGAATGTAATAAATGCTACTGAATTTCCCACTTTAAAATGATTAATTTTATGTGATGTGAATTTGACATCAGTAAAAATAAATCCTACTACTTGTTAGTCTTAGTTTTTTTGTTGTTTGTTTGTTTGTTTGATTTTGTTTTTGCTCTGGTAAAATAGAAAGTTTAAAATGCATTATTTTCTAGGCAATTTCCTTTCTGCATAAAAAAGATTATAGAGGGTCAACTAGAATTAGAACTGAGAAAAAGCTCTTGTTACTCTCTCTATCTCCATGGGAGTAATTCTGAATTTTAAGATGTACAGGTGTTGCACATTTGAGAACAACTGAAGGAGCCTTTGGCATATGTATGAATGGGAGACAAAAATTCCTACCGTCCGTCCGCGGTGTTTGAGTTGTCACGAGATTATGGAACCGAACTGTTCCTATTCAGGAGTACATTTCCCATTTCCTTTACAGTCTTCTTCCTGAAGAGAGATGACTTTCAAGAAGAAATTTGAAGAAGTTACAGGAAATACAACTTAATGATAAGAGGTTCATATGCAGACGCAGAAGAAGGCAGGAGACCGGGACCTTGAAGGAAAGGAAAGAGTTATGAAAGAACACGTAAATCTCTGTTTTCAAAGAAAAATTATAGTTTGTAAAGCAAATGAAAAGAAGTCCAGTGAATATAGTATCGATTTTTTATAATCTTGTATTTATTTGAAGTCAACAAGTTCCATGTGCAAATGCAAGACATTCTTCTGAGATTGTAAGATTCTATCTAGTGTCTTCGTGGGCTGACAGATGTTGGGAAAATTCTTGAATTAAAATACCACGTTATCGGTGTGGGAGTAAAGACAGTCACGTGCACTTGTATGACAATAGAGGACTTAAGGATTTGCCTTTGCAATTCTTTTAAAGACACTCTGATAGCGTGTAATAAATGATACTCGAAATCAAGTTCTCAGTTTTATTTTTATATTTTTATTTGTGGTGGGGGTATAGTAAAACTTCTGAAACACTCTCTGTTTTAAACCAGGTAACCAACAGGGGATATTTCAGAAATTTTATTGAAGAAATAAATACACTTCTTATTGGAATATTTAGGAAAATGGCCATTTCAGATTTTTTCGTCAGGTGGCACCTATAAATAAGCAAATCTATAAGTAATTAAGGAACTAATGAGTTAATGTTATGATTTAAAATCAGACTATTTGATTAAACTATATGAAATTAAAATTTATTATGGGTCAAAACAGTCAAAAAGTAGCACTCTAATAAATTTAATGTTTTACAGTCTCTCAATGTTCTTATAAGACACAAACATAGGCATCTTTCATTTTTTTAAAAAAGTTATGTTCTTTGGATGAAAACATAGTAAATTAGAAATATTATAATCAAATTTCATAATGAACAATATTATAATAAAGTAGAATATTTTCAATGTTTATCTTTATATGGCATTATATATTTGAGGTACTGAAATATAGATGACTGAGGTCCAGTCTAGATGGATTTAAGCAAAAATAAAGAAATAAACTACTATTTATATTGTACAGCCCAACTTTAAAAAAAATGTATTCTAGCATCATATTTTAAATGATGGACTATAGTTAATGATACAAATATAAATATGTTCTTTCATCAGTTATAATAAATGTATCACACTAATGCATGGTGTTAGTAATAAGATGGTATGTAGAAAAAAAACTACACCTTAATGTAAGCTATGAACTATAGTTAATAGTAAAATTATGCTGTTCTTTCATCTATTGTAGCAAATGTACATTAATGCAAAGAGTTAATAAAAAGATGGTATATGGGAACTTTGCATTTTATACATGATTTTTCTATAAACCTACAAGTTCTCTAATTAAAAAATAAAAGAAATCAACCAGTGTTCTTTGATTCAATGGTGGTCCCTCATGTTGGTTTATTTCTCAGGCTATCCACTTCCATGTGTCCAGAAGCCCCAGATCCATAAGCAAATGGTTAAGGACAAGGAAATGAATAAATAGAAATGAGTGCTCTTTCTTTCATGGTCATGAACTGACCTAGATGAACTTAGCCTGTGAGTCCCGTTGCCTGTGCCCTACATCAGTCAATAGCCAGGGGTGCAAAGTACTTTTATTGGCCTCCCCGAGTCAGAAGCTCATCCAGCAGATGGGGTCCATGTAAAATGGCTTAAGGAGAAGGAGCAGGGCGTAACTCCCCCAACCTCTCAAAGAATATTTTATTCTCAGACATGGGAATGGATGTCTGGCAGAAGCAAACAAGAGGTGTTGTATGCACTATTACACTCAGTTTGTAAGAACTAGTTTATTATTGTATCTTTAGGATGAAGTATGACAAGCACTGTGTTTGCTCCATCCAAAAAGAGGAATTAGTATATCTAAGTTGCATATGCAGTGACATGGCATTTTAATAAGATTTTATCAATTCACAGAGAATTGGAAAGATAGCCGAGAAAGGTCCCATGTATCCTTTGCCAAAGCTTTGCTCAGTGGTTACATATTATATACTTATAGTACAATATAAAACTCATGAATGTGAAATTGGAGCAATGTGTGTGAACAGTTGTATGTCAGTTTGGTTTCGTATAACCACTACCTCAATCAAGATGCAGAACTATTCCATACCACAAAGATCTCATGCTCCCCGGCTTAGTTCCCTATGGCTGCCCTAAGAAACTACTACAAAGAGGGTGGCTTAATGGAGCAGACATTTTTTTTTTTGCCTCACAGTTCTGGAGACTAGAGTCCAAAACCAAGGTGTCAGCAAGGTTGATGCCTTCTCCAGTGAAGGAGAACCTGTTCCATGCCTCTTCTAGCCTCTGCTGGTGGCCGTCAATCCTTGGCATTCCATGGCTAGTGGCAGCATCATGCTCATTTCTGTCCCTCTCATCACATGCCTTCCTCCTGTGCACCTGTTTTTGCATCCCTTCTGTTATTATAAGGGCACCATCCCATTCCAGTGGGGCCTCATTTTAATTAATCCCACCTGGAGAGATCCTATTTCCAAATAAGGTCACATTCTGTGGTTCCAGATGGGCAAGGATTTTGTGGGGACACTCGCCAACCCTGTATACCACCCCTTTTGACTCACATCCATTCCCTTCCCACCATCACTCTCAAATCACTGCTGAGTTGTATGATTATTATCTTTTGGTTTTTAAAGAAGCTGCCAAATGATTTTCAAGAGTGTTTTTGGCAGTTTACACTCCTATTAGCACTGTAATGAGAAATCCAATTTCTCTACATCTTCACCAGCATTTTTTTAGCTATTCTGATAAGTGTGTTGTAATGCTATGGTTTTAATTTGCATTTTCCGAATGGCTAGCAAGATTGACCATCTTTTCATGTGCTTATTTACCATCCACAGATCCTTTTTGGTGAAATGTTTATTTATTTATGTTTTGGCTCATTTTCTAATTGGATTGTTATTTTAACATTGAGTTATGAGAGCTCTTTATATATTGTAGATTTGAATCATTTATCAGGTATGTGGCTTATAAATATTTCCTACCAGTCTATAGCTTGTCTTTTCATCCTCTTAATATAGCCTTTCATGGAGCAAACATTTTTACTTTTTATGACATCTGATTTATTGATTTTTTTCTTTTGTGGGTCTTGTGTTTTGTGTCATGTGTAAGAATTCATTACCATGCTTGTTAACTTCTCTTTATATCTCATCCCGTATACACAATTCTCTCAAAGTGAATTATAGATTTAAATGTAAAATGCAGAATTACAAAACCTTATCCTTTTAATTGTATGTGCTTATTTCCTCTTCAATTTAGGGTTGACTTGTGAGTGCAGACATGCAGGAAAATATGCATAACTGCTTGTAAACTGTCTTGATTTACTGCATAACAAATAGCACTAGTTGGTTTGTTTAAATAACCAGATTTATTACCTCAGTTTTGGAAGCTAGAAGTTCAAGATCAAGCTGTCAGCAGGGCCATGCCTTCTCCAGAGTCTAACAGTCTGGGGGTGGCTTGCTGGCAGCACATAGCTTAGACTCTGCCTCCATCACATGGCCAACCCTCTCCCCGTCTGTTTTCTACTAAGTGTGTCCACATCTCTTCTACTTGTGAGGACCTCAGTGATATTGGAGAACCCATCCTCCCCACCATGCCCTGTTCAGTATGCCCTCCCCTTAATGAATAACGTCTCCAAAGATCCTATCTACAGATGGCTTTACATCCATTGGACCAGGGCACATGATTTCTGTGAAAGACATGATTCAAGCCATAACTTAAACCAAAAGGGACAAACCTTTAATTGCATATTATTTTGGATTCCTTTCAAAGAGTAAGTCATAGTCCTTACTTAATCCATTCCCTTTTTGGAAATTAAGAAATTTAAAAAATAGTTGAACTATTTTCTGATTGTCATTAAATGTCATTAAAACAGATAGATAATGAAATTTTGACTTACCTCAAGTGTTTCTGAGAGAGAAAATCACTTTAGGATGCAGAATGTTCGGCTGAGATCTTGCAAGAAAATTGCTTCTCAGTGCTCTGTTCAGAGGTGGTGGTGAATATTCTACACTTTGAGTTTTTTTCTACAGTTTGGGCAGGGAAGCCCCTGTCATCATGGAATCAGGGCCAAACTGAGAGATGCTAAAAGGATATGATCTTTTTGCCATTCCTAGGGCTGTACTTATAACACTGTAGTTTGGTTACACTGCTGTGGAAATTTTCTTCTGACTGAGCAATAAAGCAAATAAAATTTTATGTCTAACGGGCTGGCAAGTTAAAATAAGAGCAGAAAGCCATGGGATTTGAATAAGCCAATTTCTTTTGCAAACATCCTTAATGAAGGCACTGGGTGAGTATTAATCTAGGAAGTGGTTAGTAGACTCCCTTTGAATAGAGTAGATTTAATCCCTAAGAGCTATCACTTATTATAAATAAAATATCACCTTAAATTGTGCCCATTTATGAAGAAAAGTAAGTTGGTGGTGCTGCAAAATTTAGTTTTAAAATAAAACATGATTATTTACATTAAAACATTTGGTAACTGACAAGAGATTGGAATTAATTGAACTGACTAGAGACCAGACTTAAGTTCTCCAAGCTATAATATTGACAGAAATTCTCAATGACTCATTCAGAGCACTTGGGAGGGGCTGCAGTATGTATGAGTGGTTGCCAGGCTTAACTTCAGAGGCCATTTATGCTTAAGAGAAGAAGATTGTGGGATTGGGAATGAAGAGGAGAGGAAGCCCCAATTTTTGCTGCTGCCTGCTCCTCTGCTTGCTAGAAAACACTGTGAAGTGTCTATTTTGGTTATTGTGGGACGAGAATGACAATTATCACCACACAATTTATTAAGTCCTGATAGGAATGTCTCCACCATTTCTTTGTAAAGAATTTGTTAGATGTAACATTTTCCAGAAGTACTGGAAAATTTACTTATGCGCCAAAAATACAAGTGGAATTGACTAGAAGCAGAAAGTCCCTGTCCAAGCTAAGGAAATGCAAAAAGTAAACAAATGGTATAAATAGCAAAAGAATGTAAGTCTGTGGTTAGCAGTGACGTCTGGATATCCAGTTTCAAGTTTTGCGTTTTATTTCCAACCCTAGTTACAAACTGAATGGAATTGAAACAATTTAATACTGAATAGCTTGATTCTCCTTTAATTAAGTGAAAATTCTATAAACGCCATTCTGAAGTGTTTTGAGATTTGAGTCTAAAAACTAGTTGCCTCTGTATAAAACGACACATTCTACTTTTCCTTTTTAATTCAAGTTAGGGATAATAATATTCTATCATAATCTAAATCCCCCAAAGAGGCTTTCTCTGTGGGCCATAGATGGTCAAAACCTAAATCATGATGGCTGGTGATGTAAATTTTCATTTGAAAAGTCTCTGATGATAATGTTTAAGGATATTTGCTTTTGTGTAATTCAGTTTTGTTTTGATTTGGGCCTTTAAACCTTCAGTACACTTATTTTTAAATGCCCAGAAACTAGCAGATCTGAAATTTCTTCAAGTTCCCTCTCTGCAAATTCTGTGAGTTGAAATTGCCCCCAGGAACTGGTTAGCTTGAATGTTACTATATTTATATAGATTAAAATATAATTAAATATCACTGCTAATACCATATAATTTATATGTTAACTATGTAATATGTTGAAAAGTACCACAATTAACTATGGAAATTCATTGATGCCAGCATTTTCTTTCTCATTCTTTAGGAAACAGTTTAGCAGTACTACGAATTCAGGCTGATGTCTTCATAAAGATATCCCTTAGAAATACAGCAGTTCATTCTGTGCCTGTACCTTATTTGGAATCCTGTGATGATCTTGACTCCAATTTTAAATAAAATGTATAAAAGTTGGAACTGCATTGGTTTAATAAGTCCTATCTAGTGGAAGTTATTAGACTATAGTGCTTTCTATGCAAGTTGAGGTTATCGCAAGGCATAGGAATGAGTGAGACAGTTGTGGAATCTGTCCTTTCACACACCGGGTCACCATCCATTTTTTTAGGGTTCTGCTCCCCAAGAAGAAAAAAGTTACTTTAAAATGCGTTACTCTAAAATGTTATCTTTATTGTCCTACTCTATTTTGTAAGATATTATATTAGCCTTTTCACCCTTCCTGACTGTATCTCTTCTATTTATAACTAATTATTTTACAACTAATTATTTTAGCAGAATCCTAGGCTGCTACTCCCCCAAGCGGATCATGGATACTGTTTGCTCACGCTCTTCCTCTTATGAAAGGGAGAGCAGAAGTCCTAAAGTAATATGCCACCGTGTCTCTGGTTGGGACAGCAGCAACAAGGCGCCAAGCCGACCTCGCTCTGCCCAGCCCCAGTCCCTTTTAGGACAAACCATATCGTTAATTTTAGAAGTCTTCTGGGTCTTCCTTTTTCCCAGGAACACTTGATAACTTTTCCAAAAGTTGTCGGTAGGAAAAACTTAAAATGGCATTAATGGTTCTGTACGAATAATATAAAAGGGTGTTTTAAAACATTTAATAAGACTGATTACTTGCTTTGTGTTTATTAGTGATGTGAGATTTCTATGGAAAAACTAAAACTAAAATAAAATCTTCAAAGGATCATTTTGACCATAATTTGTCATCAATCGTTGTTATTCCTCTCTTTGGAATATACATGTGTACATGCCTGTTTGTATGTGTGATATGCACACATACAAAAAATACAAAAAAAATTATATTTATATATATTTGTACTTATAATCACACACATATAAAATTAGCCATAGCTCCCTAATCTCTGTCATTTCAACAATAGCATGGCTTACTGGGGACAAAAGAACATACATTTTGAAGTCAGAAACATCAAAGCTCAAACTCCATTGTCCTAGATGTATGACTTTGAAAATAACTTAAATATTCTGGTCATCAGTTTTTTACATCTGTGAAATGGGGGTTAGGGTTTCGAATGCATACTCAGGTGATATGAATAATTTTTATAGCTTCATTTTGCTTATTGACATAACCTGTGGACATCTGTTAGGTAGTTGTTGAATGACTTCTTGACTGAGTAATTACTTGATTCCTGTTTGAATAGACCGTTCCAATTTGTATTTGATGACAATTAAAAGAAGCACCTGCATGTGACTGTTTTAGCAACTGAATTTAATTTTAATGCATGAATTACAATTGCTAAAATGTTGAAATCAATGAGAACTCATTTGAATTTGTAGATGGAAGGGAACTTTCAAGTTCTCTGCAGCAAATCACACATTTTACCAAAGGGAAAACTCAAGCTAAGGTAATTGTGCTTCCACATATTAAAGTCTATTGTGGGATGAGAACTTAGGTCCCCTCACTTTCACACCATGCCATCTTTCTTAATACACAGGTGACTGTTGGGTCTGGATATAGCGGTATATTTCAACAAGTATGTACAGAGCATGAGAATTGTCAGATGAGTTTCTCAAAGATTTTATTAAATAATTATATACACAGGCACGTGTTGGAATGTGAACTTCTTCTGATGAATATTAAATTGATATAAGTTAGAATTATTTGTTAAGTACGCACTTTAAGTCACATCAAAATTAAACATTAGACTGGAAATCCTCAGAAGCTATTTTTCTGTGTTAGAAAAAAGCTAGAATTATTTTCTCAGGAAAGTATTGATCTCTACAATTCACATCTCTTCTGTGCATGTCTGTGTGAAAAGGGAGTGGTTTCCCACCTGGTGACGGGACCTGGTTAATTCCTGTTTGTGGTAGATTGAATCATGTTCTCCAACAAAGTCACGTGTTTCATTTTAGTCTGCCTTCCTGGTGATGTGAGCCCTTTTGTATATAGGACCCTTTGAAAAGGTATTATCACTTAAGGTAAGGATTCCATTGTGAATAGAGTTGTCGAAGATACCTATTTAGGTGTGGCCAAACTAAATCAGGATGGGTCTTAATCTGTATTTACAGAGAGAAACAAGGACAGGGAGAAACAAGGGAGGCGATCAACGTCATCATCATGTGATGGGAACTAAGGAACCCACAGATGAGGTACACCAGCACCAGAATGCTATAGAATTCACAAAAAAGCATGGCCTTGTTGATGTCATGATTTGGGGGCGTCTAGCCCCTAAAAGCATGGGACAAATAATGTCTGCAGTTTAAGGCATCCCATTGTGAGGTGTGGGTCAGAGAAGATCTGACAACCTGGGATGTAGTTCATGCCTGAATGTCACCACCATGTTTGTCATACGGAGCTACTTTTAATTGGCACATATTATATCTGCTATCCAGGTCTAATTAAAGTCTAACCTTACGCTCACTGCTCTGTAATACTTAGCAGAGTCTGTGGGATATGAAGATCGAAGGGAATGCCATGAAGCCTTCTCTCTAAGACACTCACTAACATCAAGCCAGACCATCATGAGTTCAGGGTGGGGCTGGCATTGTTCTGGCCACTCATAGAACTGTTTCAGTGATCCTGAATTTGGCAAAAAGCCAATTTCCTACGTCAAAATACATTGTGAGTCTGAGCCCTTTGGAAATCACCCATTTACTGAAAGGAAGCTGAGGCTATTGCCCACCTACCACCCAGTCCTCAACTTATGGGAACCAAGGGGAAAATTCTCTCTGCTGTCAGTCAAGTCAATGCTTACACTTCTCTTCAACAGCTGCTTTTGCTTATGAGATTGCATCTTATGAAAACTGTAGATCATGGAATGGATAATTTTTCCTTATTATCTTTTGTTATTGGTATCATTTTTATTGTTATCATCACTATTGTGATGATATGCACTGGCTTCTAGAAAGAGTCAAGGCAAATTTGCAGTTCAATTTTACTCATGATTTTATGACAAGCATTGGTGATTAACTTTCCACTAACTCCCCTGCATTCTTTCTTTCACTTTATCACTTATCCTTGTCTTTCAGCATACATACAATTTTATAAGGCGTCTCAAATTATTTTTAGAATAGAGGTCTGAATAAATAGTACTTATTATTCAAAACGTACATGAGTGGGAAAGTGATTTGATGTAAAATTTTTGCTCTATGTACAGCTCCTCTAATATTTAAAGTGCACATTTTTTAAGGATTCAAGCAACTGAAATACCTTCAGAAAACAGAAATAGATTAATGTGGAAAGTGATGATACTACTAATAGATGAAGAAGAGGAGAGAGAGGAAGGAAAGTATAA
Source organism: Tamandua tetradactyla (assembly GCF_023851605.1). NCBI lineage: Eukaryota > Metazoa > Chordata > Mammalia > Pilosa > Myrmecophagidae > Tamandua > Tamandua tetradactyla. The sequence continues at coordinate 40,150,025 of NC_135351.1, forward strand.
GAAAGGATATAGAAGGAAGAAGGCAAAGTGCCCAGCACTTTATAGAAATCACTGCATATCCCAATTTTACCCAGAAGGAAAAATGAATCTTAGAGAGATTGAGTAATTTGGCTTATGTTAGACAACTTATGAGACAAGTTATTAGACAGCTTGCAAGTTTTTGATATTAATTTTAAAAAAATGAAAGCCAGCATGAATTTAAATTTTGGTCTTTTCTTTTAGGCATTTCCTTTAGTCTAATTTATTGATCTCACAACTAACTTTGGATTTCACTGGGGTTTCTCATATAATCCATGCTATTATATCCTGGGAGAATTTAACTCTGTCCTGAAATAACATCTGAAGCCAATATTTATAAGCCGGTCCTATGCCCTTGCCAAGTTTCCTGTGCTAATGGTCTTAAGCTTCAATAACAGCTGTCATATAGATAAATTGCAAGGTACTCTGGGAGCTATATGAACATATCACACAGTGTATACCACAGATATATTTTCTCCATCACCTCTGGATTAAAATGTCACCTATTTTAAGAATCCCTTGCCGAGTACAAAGAAAAACGTGAATACAAATACCATAGCAAACTGAAAATTCAGAATAAAAATTAATGTTGACAGAATGTCATTATCACACAAATTAGACTGGACATGGAAATTAATCATTGGAATTCATAAAATGATAAAACTATCATTCCTTTGTATTTTCATCATTTTCTTTTAAAAAGAAAATATAGGAGGAAAACTAGTTAGCAAGATTTTTCTGGTTAGTTACCTCAGAGGTTATTCAATGGCATACAATGACTTCATATAATTCTGAAATAGTAAATTGAAACCTTGCTTTATTATGGCATAATGAAGTATTTCTATTACAATGCTGAGTTCTCTCTAATATATAAAGTAACACAAATACATTGTAATCTGGTATTTAAAATGAAGTTTAGAAAAAACACTGGCTCTCCGCACATTCTGTGTATGTGGAATTACCACTTAGGAAAACCCACCAGGTGAGTGTTGCTGGGGCGTCTTACTATAAGAATCTTCATAAAAATTCTGACTCCTGTGCCCCTACCCAGACATATTAAATCAGAAACTCCAACTGAGGGACCCGAGAATATGTACATTTTTAAAGCTTCAAGTGATTCTTCCCACGATGAATATGGGAAATGATGCTTGAGGGAATGTGCATAGTAAGGAAGGAAAACAACATACAAGTTGTACTTCTGCAGCCCGAGTCCATCCAGCCCGTCATGGCAGATCCAGCACGCAGGGTACTGCTATGGTAGACCCTAACAACCCCATAGTGTGGAGATGATTCCAGTATGAGCATCATTTATTTCACATTTCAGTGTTGATTCCTTAATTACCAGTGTAGATATTTGGCATGGCTGAATGAGCTTGGCAGAACGTTTCTTGTAAGTCAAACATTTTTGACAAAAGGAAATTTCAATATTAAAGTCACTGATGCTTTACTAAAAGCAGGTCCTCCAACCATTTTAAAAAATTACTAAAATAATCCAAGTAATCAATCATATCCCTAAAACCCATAGCTATAACTTAAAAACAGAAAGAGCATCCCAATGAGCCTCAGAATCCAGTGTACTCTTGCCAAATTTCTTGCCCACAGAGACCTGTGGTCTTTCTGTCTGCTCTCTGAGGACAGACAGACTGAGAGTAGGAATGAGGGGAGTCAGATCTACTTGACCACAGATGCTCACTCGTGCAGGATACTTACTGTCTTTTCATAGAACACTAGAGCCCAGCGGGGTGGTTTGGGATGCAGGGCCCACAGGTCAGAACCCTTCCTGCACATCCACCCTCCTTTCTCATTGCATCTCACCCTTTGTAGCTGAGTGCCATTAGGATCCTGTACATAGTGTATAGCTTGTCATTCCCTTGTCTCTCTGCTGCTTCTTTCTTGGTGGGGATGGTTCTCTTCTTCACTCCTCTCACCCCCTCATCCTCTCCCTCTTTTTTCCCCTGGTTAATCTTATTCATTAAACTCAATTCAGACTCCCAGCTTGTCCGTGAAGTCTTCCTTTTCAGCCTCCTCAAAACCTGATTTCCAGGGATGTGTGGGTAATTCAGTGATAGAATTCTTGCCTGTCATATGTGAGACCCAGGTTTGATTCTTGGCCCAAGCATTTCCCAAAAACAAACCAAATAAAACAAACAAAAATTCAACAAATGGTGCTGAAATGGTATACTCATATGGAAAAAGAATGAAATGTAGCCCCAGTCATAAAGCATATAGAGAAAAATAAAACCCAAAAACCTGATTTCCGATATCCAAGCCTTCATAAAATCATGAATAGCACCCAAACATTGTTTTCCAAACAGATTATAACTGTGGGCCCTTTCCTCTCATTTCATTGTGTATGATCTGAAGGGCTCCCAGGTCTTGGGTCACTCTATGTCCAGCAACTTACATAGTGCCTGGCACATAGTAGGTGCTTAGGACACAATTGTTGGATGGATGAATAGGTGGATGGAAAGGAAAGATCTTGTTCCATAAGGTAGAAATCAGAAAAGCTTCCAAAATGGAATCTAGACTTGAATGAGCTCTAGAGCAGCAAACACATGGTTCCTATAAGTCAGAGCAACCTGTGAACAGGGAACACCAGGGGACACTGTTAACGAAAACTAGAAAACAGGTGCTCTGAGTTCAGGTGGCTGAGAGCCTTAGACATTCCCTGGAAGCTCAAGGCAGGAGGCTTCGACCTGAGATCACTTTCCCTCCTCAGTGTGCTGGCCTGTGCTAGCATGAACCAAACTTGGGCAAGATGATGTTTCAGCACAGCCAACTGCCTAAACCAAAAAGCTGACGCTGATTAATTTTAGAACATGTGGATTTTATCATTTCTTCAATTTAGAGAAAAGGAGTCTTTCCAGTTAGGGTATAGTTTGCCTCCACTTTGAGTGACTTGGATAAAACCTAGATGTATCATCTCAAAACAAATTAAGTTATAAATTCATGAGGCGTAGCCTTGGTTCAGTGTATTGAAGGGTAGAGAAGAGTGAGGGGGTCAGAGAGTTAAATTCTTCTTGCATGGGGCCTGAGTGACATCACAGCTTGTGTTCTCTTGATTTGTAATGGAAATTAGCCCCAGTAAGGCACATCTTACCTTTTAAGACATGACATTTTTGAAATTATACATTCCAAGCAGGGTCGATAGGCCATATCATCATAGCCACTGCACATGCTTAATTGTTGATTTTTATATTGCAGCCCTCTTGGCTCTAAAATCACAATGAAATAACACCAAAAGTAAATGGGCCATATTATGTACAAATTGTTTGCTAAATATAAACCACTAAATTGAAATTTTTTTTTCCAGCTGTGTCGGAACAAAAATACATTCAGCTACAAATATATAGAATTGGAATATTTTGAAGGTGGGAAAATATGCTAGAATTTTATTATAAAAATGACTGAAAAAAGATGTCTTTCCTTTAAATTCTGTTTTTTTTTTCTAAAACTGAGGAAACTCACAGTTCAAAATAAATCCTTTCCACATTTAGACTGCTGGATATGTGCCCCCTTTAGCCTATAAATTCTTAAAATGGGATTATGAAAGAATAAATCTGCTCAGTTACTAAGGAGGAAAGAATGGTTTGGTTGTAAAATTTAAACGGGATGGTCTGTAGCACACAGTTCCTTAGGTTCGGTAGGAGGTATAATGATGTAAGATTTTGAAATTACTATCTAGGTACTCAAGATCATGAAAAAGTCACCATTGGTAAATTTATTTTAGTATTATGGTGCTGTAAAAGCTACAGAGAAGTTACAAATTTTAATCCTGCTTTTCAAATGTAAATACCCACCAGGCAAATAATGCAAGTGAACTTTCCTTGCTCTTCCCAATAGGGACCGCATTTATTCAGATTTGGTCCATTTATAACTTGTAAGAATGCGTCCATTGTTGCAAGATATTTTTATTTTTTAAAAAAGAATTTCAAAATCCAAGTTTCAAGTGAATTTTCCTATTTAAAAAAAGCGCACAAATCCAGGTTTCAAGTGAATTTTCCTATTTAAAAAAAGTGCACAAAGTTTCACCTCTGGGGTGAATTTGGTATTCAAGTGGACTATTTGCTATTTATAGCAAATAAATAGACAATTCCTCTCCTTTCGGGTGGTAGCACAATAGACCGTAACAGGCACAAGAGACTATCCCCTACTCCTGAGCCTCTCCCCTTTCATGCCTGCAGGACACTCAACCCCCACTTTTAAAGTCCAGAGAAGTTTTCATTCTCCTTGTAATCTTTTTCCATCTCAGAGGCTTATACTCTCTCTGCCTCTGCCTTCCTTCAGAAGTTTATGTCCCACCTATTGGGTGGGAGTTATTTACCACCTCTGGACATTCATTAGAGAAACATTTTGTGCTGACCCTTAAATTACACACTTTAAAATGAAGCAAAACTCACATAACATAAAATTCACCATTTTACCCCTCTTATAGCACTCAATTCTGTGGCTTTTAGTACATTCACTATATTTCACGACAAACACCACTATCTAGTTCCAAAATATTTTCATCATCCAGGAAGAAAATTCCTTACCCATTAAACAGTCACTCCCCATTCATTTCTCCTCCAGTTCCTGGCAACCACTAATCTGCTTTCTGTCTCTATGGATTTACCTTTCCTGGATATTTCATACAGATGGATTCATGCACTATGTAGACTTTTGTGTCTGGTTTCTTTCACTTAGCATATTCTTTTTGAGGTTCATTCATATTGTAGCATGACTCAGTAAGTCATTCCTTTTTACAGATGAAAAATGTGTCTGGATATATCACATTTTGCTTATATAGTCATAAGTTGATGGATATATTTTGGATTTTTCCAACTTTTGGATATTTTGAACAGTGCTACTGTGAACATTTGTGTATGTGCTTTTGCTGGAAAACCTGCTTCATTATTTTCTTTCATCATCACAAAAGAAGTAGCTGGATCATATGGTGATTGCATGTTGAACTTTTTAACTTTGAAAACATTTTCCACAGTGGTTGCACCATTTTGCATTCCTAGCAGTAATGCGCGAAGTTCCTATTTCTCCACATCTTCCCCAACACCTGCTACTTTCCAGTTTTTTGAATATAGCCATTGTAGTGGGTGAGAAGTGGTATCTCTCTGTGGTTTAAATTTGCATTTCTCTAATTACTAATGGTATTGATCATATTTGCATGTACTTATTGGCCATTTGTATATCTTCTTTGGAGAAACGTCTATTCAAGTTATTTATCATTTTTAATGGGGTATCTTTTTCTGTTTGAGTTGTAAGAGTTCTTTATATATTCTGAATGCTCTTATCAGATATGGGATTTGCAAAAATGTTCTCCCATTGTATGGGCTATCATTTTATTTTCTAGATTTTGTTCTTTGATATAGAAAGATTGCAATTTTGGTAAAATGAAATTTATATTTAATTTTGTTTATTGCTTGTGATTTTGGCCATACGTAATAGATCATTGTTGAATCAATGTCATGAAGATTTATCCCCTATATTTTCTTCTATGAGTTTTACAGTTTTAGGTCTTACATTTATATTTTTGGTCTATTTTGAGTTTATTTTTATATATGATTTAAGGTAAGAGTCCAACTTCATTCTTTTGCATGTTGGTATCCAGCTGTTCCAACACCATTTGTTGAAGAGACTATTCCTTCCCCATTGAATGGTATTGACATCACTGTCAAAAATCAATTGAACATTGATATAGGACTCTAAATGCTATTCCATTGGTCTTTTCCAGTGTAGATTACTGTAGCTTTGTAGTAGATCTTAAAATCGGGAAATGTTTGTCCTCCAAACTCATTCTTCTTTTTCAAGATTGTTTTACCTTGTATGGGTCCCTTACAATTCTATATGAATATTAAAATCACCTTCTAAATTTTTTAAAAATATAGCAGTTAGGATTTTAATAAGGAATATATCAAGTCTTCAGATTGCTTTGGAGAGAATTGCCAACTTAACACTATTATGTCTTCCAGTCTGTGGACATAGGATATCTTTCATTTATTCAGGTGTACTTTAATTTCTTTCCGCAGTGCTTTGTATTTTTTTTTATCATACAGATCTTGCGTCTTCTTGGTGAAATTTAGCCCTAGGTATTTTATTCCTTTCAATGCCATCAAGAATATAATTGCTTTTTAAATTTCTTTTTCAGATATTTTATTGCTGGTATATATAAATCCACCTGATTTGGGGGTTTTGATCTTATATCCCACAATTTCTCTGAATTCTTTTAATAGTCCTAGTAGTTTTCTTGTGTAATCTTTGGGATTTTACAAATATGGTTGTATCCTATGAGTAGGGATGATTTTACTTCTTTCTTTGATTCCTTTTATTTTGTTTTCTGGATAGGTGCTCTGACAAGAACTTCCAGTAAAATGTTGAATAACAGTAAAGAAAGTAGGCATCTTTGTCTTTTATCTGATTTTTTTAGGGGGAAAACTTTTGGTTTTCATCACTAAGTATGATGTCAGCTATAGTTTCCATGTATGTCCTTTATTATGTTGAGGGAGTTTCTTTCTATTCCTGATTTCAGTGTGATTATCACAAAAGAGTGGTGGATTTTATGCATCAGTGACTATATATATATATATACATATATATATAAATAATTCATATATATATATGAATTAATTCTGCTAATGTGATGTATTATACTGATGCATTTTGATATATTGAAGCAACCCTGTATTTATGGGATAAATACTTCTTGGTTATGGTATATAATTCTTTTAACATGCTGCTTGTTTCAGTTTACGAATAATTTGTTAAGTGGTTTGTATCTACATTCACAGGGAATATTTTTCTGTAGTTTTCTTATGTTGACTTTATCTGACTTTAGTTTTAGGATGTTCTTGTCCTCATAGAATAGTATTTACTTTTCTTCTTCAATATTTTGGATAAAGTTTACAAAGAATTAGTGTCAATTCTTCTTTAAACATTTTATAGATTTCTTCAGTGATGCCATCTGCTTCTAAGCTTTTCACTCTTTTGAAGTTTTGGGTTTACTGACTCATTCCCTTTGCTTGTTATTCGTATTTTAAGATTTTCTATTTGTTCCTGAGCCAGTTTTGGTAGTTAGTGTGTTTCTAGGATTTTGTCCACTTCCTTGGGTTATTCAGTTTTTTCATGTACAATTTTTTATAATAGTGTCTTGTAATCCTTTTTGTTTCTTTGAGGTTAGAAACAATGTCCCTAAAATCATTTCTGATATCAGTAAGAAGAATCTTGTCTCTTTTTTCTTAGTCAGTCTAGCTATAAGTTTGTCAGTTTTTGATCTTTTCAAGGAACAAATTTTTTGTTTCATTGATTTTCTCTATTGTTTTCCTCTTCTCTATTTTGTTTATGCATTCTAATATATATTATTTCTTTCTCTTCATAGGTTTAAACTTAAAGCATAAGTTTAAGCTTTATTTTCCCTTCGTTTTCTAGTTCCCTAAGTGTAAAATTAGGTTATTAATTTCGAATTATACTTATTTATATACATATAGTCATGCACAGCTATAAATTTCCCTGTGAATATTGCTTTAACCTCATCTATTTGTATTTGTTGTTTTGTGTTTTTTGCTTTCCTGTTTCTCAGAGTATTTTACAAATTGTTTTTGTGATTTCACCTTTGACCCATTTGTTGTTAATAGTTTGCTCTTTAATTTCTACACATTTGTAAATTTTCAGATTTCCTTTCGATATTGATTTCTGGTTTCCTTCCATTGTGGTTGGGAAAGATATGAACTCTTTCCCAACCACAAATCTGTATGAACTGTTTCCTTCTTAGCATAGATTTTCAATCATTTTATGTATTTGCATTTTAAATCTTATAAAGATAAATGTGGTGTTACAAAAAATATAATACCAGTTTTATTTTTGCCTACGCTGTTACCTTTCCTTGAGTACGTATTTCTTGCCGTGGCTTGGAGTTACTACCTAATGCTCTTTCGTATAGACCTGGATGACTCCCTTTAGCATTTATTATAGGGTGAGTCTACTGGTGATAGGCTTCCTTGGTCATCATGTATCTGGGGATGTCTTAATTTCTTCTTTATTTTTGGAGGATAGTTTTGCTGGAACTAGAATTCTGGGTGGATATTTTTAGTTTCAGCCCTGTAATTATATCACTCCACTGCCTTCTGGCCTCATGGTTTCTCATTGGCTTTTAATCTTATTGACAATTCCTTGAGTGTCATGATTTTCTTCTCTCTTGCTGTTTTCAAGATTCTCTCTTTGTTTTAGTCTTTTGAGCAATTTGATTATAATGTGTCTCAGTGTGGGTCTCTTTCAATTTATCTTATCTGGAATTAGTTGATTTTCTTGGATATGTAAATTCACGTCTTTCATCAAATTTGGGAATATTTTGGTCATTATTTCTTTAGGTGTTCTTTTGTTTCCTTTCTTTCTCTCCTCTTCTTCTGGGAAGCTCATTATGCATATATTGGTACACTTGATGTTGTCCCATTTATCTCTTGAGCTCTGCTTATTTTTCTTTATTCTTTTTTCATTCTGCTTCTCAGTTTAGATAATCTCAAGTGCTCTAGCTTCATGTTTGCTGGTTATGCTTACTACAATCTACTTTTAAGACCCTCTTCTCAATTTCTTTATTGCAACAATTGGACTTTTCACCTCCATAATTTCTACTTGGTTCTTTTCTTAATAATGTCTATTTATTTATACTCTCCATTTTGTGATACATCATTATATTGGTTTCATTTAGTTTTTTATCCATGTTATTTAAAACAATTTAATCTTTGTCTAGTAGACCCAACATATGGGTTTCTTTGGTGGCAGTTTCTATTAATATTCTTTTCTCTTATAAGTGGGCTGTACTTTAATGTTTCTTTGCATTGCCTTGTAATTTTATGTTTAAAACTGGATATTTTGAACATTGCAATGGTCAAGTCTGGAAATCAAATTTTTTCTCCTCCACAGGGTTTGTCGTTGCTGCTTATCATGGTTGCTGTTGGTTGGCTAGTTACTTTTATGAACTGATTTTGTAAAGTCTGCATCCTTTGTTCTTGTTGGCCACTGAAGTCTCTGTTAGTTCAGTTTAGTGGTCATCTAGTGATTTGACAGAGATTTGCCCAAACACTTGGAACAAAAAATGATAAGAATGAACGAATAGAACAGAAGAAAGAAAACATCTCTCTCCTAGAGCAGATCAGTTCTGTGTTGGTGCAATACTTCAATAGCAGCTGATCGATATGTTCCTCTGTCTGACTAGTCTTCGTTTCCTTCTTACATGGAGTCTGTAGGTCAGCCAAAAATGAAATCTTAGGATCCCCTCAGATATTTTTTGGACATGTGTCCAGCCCTGGACATGTGTAGGGACATCTGGATAACATAGAAGCTATTCAAAGCCCTTAGTCTCTGAGTATCTCCTTCCCCAGCCTTATCCTTCCAAGGCTTTTAATTCTACTGTTTGCCTCTGTTCTTACAGCTTGTCCCAAGTGACCGTGTACGTGTTCAACAAATGCTCCCTGGGATGGTGCCTCAATTCTGGGGAAATTCTGCATCATGGGAAATATATCAGGATGTTTAGCTCATCTTTCAGGGACTCACCAGACAAATCAGAATACACACCACAATGCTTTGAGAATAAGCTCTGTATTGCTCCTGCTGGTAACAGTAGCCACAACAGGAATGTTTTTGTTTTCTTCAAGGCGGTTCACTGATCTGGGGACTGGTGGATGATAAGTGGATAAGGTAAAATGCCATAGAGCCCTCTTACCAAAATTCAGAAACATTTATTTCATTTATGAGTCCCCTAATTGTTGTACTTTAGATTACATTCCAGAACTAAGACCAAGATGATTATGGCAGTTTTTGATAGCTTACTTCTTGCTTTTGCAGCAGAATGGGGTTTTGCAATTCCCTACTATTTTTTTTATGATGTCACTGTAAAATAGTTTTTAATACTAGTTTTAATTTACAATAAGAATAGGTGCCTCTTCTCGTGTTAGACTCAATATACTCTTCCTGATGGTTTATTACTATGAACAATATTTATGAACAAGTACAGTCATGAATTATTCACTAAATCAACTAGTGTCCACACACAATTTTATTACCACCTTAAGTGACTTATTCTGCAGTAAAATAATTCTGAATATAGGATAAGTTTCCTTATACTCTAAAAGAACTTTTTTAAGATAGCATTCATTTTCACCTGATCAATTCTTATTGAGAATTAGAGAAAATATGACCACCATTTTTTTCACTGTATCTTCCTTTGAGTACTCAGAATAACTTTTACTTTTATCTCTCATAATCTCCTCAGCTCTAAAATAATCAAAATAAACCATCTTTTAGCCTTTCTCACTGGTGTTATTTTCTGCCTGAATTATCCAGATAAGGACTGGAAAATAGAGACTTCTCTGATTTGGATTGGATAACTGTCTAAAATTCACTTGGGAGTTGAGCAATCCATTTGCAATGAACTTTGGTTCAGAATTGTTTAAATATAGTGTGATAATGTGAAATAGTAACATAAATATTACCCATGGGAATATTTCTTCCATAGTACTAGTTATTGGTTGTGGATATATTCTATGTTTGATGAAGCTGAGTTTGGGTTTTCCCCAGCACAAGTTAAGGGAAATCCAAGATTGAGGCTGACAAGTTTATGATAATCTTCCTTGAAAGGCCATTTCCATAACTTATGCCCAAAATATACCAAACATTTGTGTATAAATAGGGTATTCAAGCATGAAATGATATGATTTAATGTCTTCCTTTTATTCTGATGGAAATAATATTTCTTGCGTGCCTTTTATGTACTGGGAAACATCCTAGAAGCTTTCCAATAAGTTTTCATGCCAAAAAAATCCTAACACCTTCAATCAGTTGTAATTAGGTCCCCATCTAAGCTAAGGAGACCAATAATCAGAATACTATGGACTTGTGTAGAGAGTATGCCACTCTTCCTGATGTGAGACATCAGTCACCTGACCATATCCATCCACAGTACCTTTGGGATCTGGTGGAAGAGTGAAGATGAGGAAGCTTCAACCAATATCCAAGTTCAGTGAGGAAACAGGGCTTGGTCACTCTACTGATATTCTTTGCCTAAGAGTGACTTGTTGGTTTTCTGACTTTCTCAGACCTGCACCACAGCCTGAGACTGAGTGAATATTTATGAACTAAAATAGAAATGATAATAAATCACATATTAAATATTGGTAGTAAAATTCAAATATGTCTCAGAAAACCATGCCTTTTTCATGTACCATCTTTTCTTATAGTGTCATTTTAATTAATGATGTAGACTTTTAGAAAAATAATAGTAATATTTTGAATGAGATGGCTATTAAGATAATATTGCCATCTGAAGTAAGTAATATCCTTCTAACATTTATGAAAATGGCACAATACATATTTTCTGGTCAATTATTTTCTAAAAGAATTAGTCAAAATGGTCACATGATTTAAGAGTGAAGTGCTCAGCCCTTAAGTCAGATAGCCTGTGTTCAAATTAGAGTCATCTCACCAGTTAGCTATGACTTGGGGCAGATATTGAGTCATTTATTACTTTATTTTGCTTGTATGTATAGCTGAGAAATTGGGATAATTTTTTAAAGACCCATCAAATGATAAAATCTATAAACTAATCATAACCAGTATTTGGAATTTATATTTTAAAGCCACATGTTATTCCATAATATTTTCTTAGATAGTCATTATTCTATGAGTCATTTTATATATACTTGATTATATATCAAAATATATATATGATTTTTTAAGAAAAAGCAAAAACATTGAAATGGATGGTGATTTGTTAATAGTTTAATGAATTAGGTGAGATAAATAGGAATTGAAGGGTGCATGAGTGGTTCAGTGGTAGAATGCTCGCCTTCCATGCGGGAGACTTGGGTTCAATTCCTGGACCATGCACCTTCCCCCCCCCAAAAAATACTATTTGGAAGTAACAGACTTTTTGCTTAATTTCACCAGAAAATATTAATATTTTAAATGAAAACCAATACAACTTTCTACGAAGTATCTGAGTAGAAAAAGTTAGGAAGAACATATATGAATTTATCTTTTAAGGATGTTAAACAATGGAGAGAGAGTTCTCAGAGTGATGTTTCTGTTCTGCCTTTAAGAGAGAAGCTGTGTTAGAGCTTCTGGGCATGAAAGCGTTATAAAGAGGAGTGTGTTTAGGATTCAGGTATGATATTGTCATCCCAAATGATATAGATTCAGGCTCTTACCAACTGAAGAGATCACATTTGGCTTCTAGATCAATGTCATGCTTGACATTAACAGCCCGTAGTTAGTACCAAGAGATAACCGTAGGTCACTGGTACTTAAGAGTGGAAATACCACCCATCTATGCCAACGGAAATATCACTGCAAATTATCTTAATTCCATTAGAAAAACTGAAGGGGGTAGATGTTCAAACAGTTGCCTACAGACCATTTTAAATGGTCTGATTCAATTCCATGCAATGCTTGGTCTTTAATGCAGTCTGTGAATCTGAAGCACTGTGTTAAGCTCTCAGACCCAAAGATGAATGAGGCATGGTCCCTCCCATCAAGGAAGAATGCTTTCTTAGAAGATGGAAAGTTTAGTCCAGGAATATTCGAGGGTAATCGATGCAAGGTGCTATTTCCTACTAAGCATCAACCTGAATATATGGGACAAATTAAGAACATTTAGCTTGAGAAGAAACGCTAAAAGCATAGAGATAAAGATAGGGAGAAAGACATAGCAATATGACAATAATAACATGTTGACAGAAGCGACTGCATCTGTCCATCTAAGGCCTGTTCTTTGTGGCAATCATGGTTAAAAATGGAATCATCTTAGGATAGAAAGAGCAACAATATAATATACACAGAGATTCTCTCTCCTTTCTCTCTCTCTCTCTCTCGCTCTCTCTCTCATATACACATTCCTAAGGCACTAATCCTTGTATTATCATTGTGGTGGCAAAATCAACACAGAGCTATATTTGGTCACGGAGATAGACTATCTCCAAAGACAATTCTGGCTAAATAAGATGCTATTTTTGTCCATGGTTTCAGCATATCTGGGGTAATAGGAAAACCTCTGCACTGGAATAAAATGAGAAAAACCAACAATACTTCAATCTAAAATTATAAATTTGACATAAACAAGATGGCATATTGGGAATAAGATGATACATTTCTCTATGCTTCTTCATAAGTATTATTGGTGTAAACACAGCTAATAGAATGACAAGAATATGACACTGTTGAATGTCACGTGAATATTGCTACCCCTAAAAGTGCTTCACAAGCAGGCAAGTGTTTCAGAAGCACAAATATAAGCAATCTTTCTGTATTTCTTAGGTTCTGAGATTCAATGTATCATTTTTTCCTTGCTGCAGGTTAACAAGTGCTGTCCCTTCCAGGGCCAGTAGATATGGTTTGCTAATGATGGGCAATGGCGATCAGTTCCTGAGTGCCCAGGCCCTAGGTGATGCACTTTCCTTTGCCTTAACTCATTTAATTCTCACAAGAAATAAGTGTTTTTATTATTTCCATTGGACATGTAAGGCAACTGAGACCTAGCCAGTCTGTCCAAAAGTTGCCTCTGGTTGTATTGCTCTCCATTATAACAGTTATGTTGCTAAAATCATGTGTGCAGGCATTTTATTAAATGACTTCACCTATTTAAAAATACTGCTTGTTCCTCCAAGCCTCATCCAATATTTGTTTTGCTGCTTCACTCCAGAGCTGTGGTGTGGGGTGCCTGCGTTTCCCAAGCAGAGACGAACTCTTGATTCTGCACCAATCATCATTTACAACCTGAGGCGATTTGCTGCCGATAAGCCTGCGTGCGTTCACATTTCTTATAGATTCAACGCCTATTTTTAAATGTTATCTGTTGACATTACTCCAAACATTCCTGGCTTCGGTGTGGTACCACTATGCAAAAATTCCCAGACGAACATGCCGTTTCAATACAGTCACTTGTTTTTCGAGTCTCCTCTATAAAGCCTTTTGGACGGTAAAACCCTCAAAGCTCCAATGAACCCAAATGAGAATTATTTGAAAGGCATAAAGTAATGATGCTGTTAAATGCTAAATGCCTCCCAATTATTTTTGTTACTGTACTTAATTACATCTGCAAAGATGGGGATTCAATTTTTTGAAGTAGAACATTTAAATCTAGTATTAGAATCTGCATGAGGATAAAAAAAAGTTCTGAAAATGTTTCCCACATGGATTGCAATGTCGTTACCATGTGCTGGATGCTTTCCAAGCCAGCCATTAGACTGGGATTCTTTTTTACATGTCTGTGTACGAATCACTATGGGTACCTGATGAGATATGTTCCTGCAAGAATCCATGCCTGCTGTTTACCCACAGCTTTGCAGCATGTGTGATCTTGAACAAATCATTTAAGATGTTTCCTTTTCTGTAAAGTGAGAGGGTTGGGCCAGATGAGCCATGAGATTCCTGCTATATTTAAAACATGGACTCTCTAGCTGAGAATGGCGATTTGCTGACACTATGGTCTCATTTAGATCAACTGCTGTCAAATTGAAGAAACTCACTTATTCTTCCATTTTCTAGAAATGTTACATCTATAGATACTATAAGATGGCAATCATTACTACTAATAGGAAATACTAAATTCCTCCTTGCTCCAGAATAATTAAATACCTTGCTTCTTTATACTTTGTCATTACCAGCACAGAACTAGAGAATAGAGGTTTGAGGCAGATCCCTTGGTGACGAGGAATATTTAATAGGTGTGGGAGTGAGATTCAAATGCATTAATGATTCAGAGCAGAAACGTAGAAAGAGCCTGTTTTTTTGTTGGCAATATTGAGCAGCAGAACCAAGACAAGCAACTGCCTTTCTGTGGACATTTTCTGAGAGAACACTAATTTCTAATTGTGTAAGCACATTTGTTTAAGTCTCCTGTTTCTTGAAGCTAAAAGCACTTTTTCCTAATCAGAATTCAGGATGATCACCCTTCAGGAGCAGATGAAGTTAATGACCTATGAATTCCATGGCTGATCAATCTTGAGCTGTGGCATTATTCCAACCTGTTATTATTTTGGGGGGAGCCATGAGATGTTTGTTCCACCTGCTTCAATATCATCCCCTTCATTTGTTGCATTTCTTATTCACTAGGTGATAGTTAATGATGACAGTGGATAACCACTAGTATCAGTTTAATGGAAATCCTTTTCTCTGGGCAGGCCTTCCAGACATCATTTGGTATGAATTTCCAATTCCATCTAGGCTTCTCTCTCTCATCATGCAGAGATTATGATGAAGAGTCTGTAATCCCTAGTTAGTTACTTAATGTGAGCTTTCTGGAGAGTAAAATATTTTAGGGATACTGCACACAGGATTATCAAATCAAAATGTTGACAGTGCTTCAAAAACCAAACAGAAGCATAGTTTACTGACAAGTTCCAAGTCTCTTATTGAATCCTAAAGGATAAAAAGAAGTCTATTTTTATACTAGGATAATAACATTTGATCTGATTCCACAGCTAGCTTTTTGAGAATAATCTATTTTAGCTCCCTGTGATGCTTTTGAGAAGCCAGGTGCATTGCATAGCGCTTTTTTTTAAGTGACTGATTAACTTTGTCAAAATGCTAGAACTGGGTTATATGTCTTTAGTTATCATCGTAGTTTTATCGGAAAATATAAAATAACTTCTTTTAGAGGTAGATGCTTAACAATTTACACAGACATTTGACAACAACTGAAGGACATAAGGGGCCATTAGAAATGGACTAACTTCATCCTACCCTCTGATTCTTTGTCTCATACATCTTTGTCTTTTGTACATTCATCTTCTGGTTGAATGTAGTCCTGGAGATAGATAAAATCCCTACCCATCAAAGCTACCTAATCTATTTTTTGCACAAGTGTAACTGATTGAAAGTTCTCATGGTTGGGCTGACATCTGTCATGTCATTATACTCATTGGTATCATCACCCAATGCATATTTCATCATTTTGTCTATGCACATATCTTGAGACTGTCAAATGCTTTGTTACAAACCTATTACATTTCAACAATTTAACATCTAGTCTCTTTTTCAGAACATGCGAATATGGAGACTTTGCCATTACTTGTTCTGAGTGAAATCCTGTTTCTTCCTGATGATTGTCCTTCCTCTTTTCTAAAGTCACAAATCATCTCTTTAAGGGGCACATTTAGACTCCTACTGAGGTGAATTTCAAGTTTACAGAATCCTGTGGAATATATAAAACAGTTAAGTCCATTAGTTTCATTAAAAATGCGTGATACACACACACACACACAAAGAAAAAATGTCCCTCCTTGTTTATGGCCTTGCGGTCTCATTGACAGTAAGGATTTACTAATTTTGTTAAATTTACTAAAAGGAAGATAATTTTTTTTCTCAAATTAGTGGAATGATACTTTGGAATTGATGAAGATGAAATATATTTATTACTTCTAAAAAGAAAAAATAAAGTTTATAGATAACATCCACACACAGCTTATGTCTCTGAGTGTGAAGTCATCTGAAACAGTAGCCTCTCTCATGACCTCTTAAGCTTCTTCCTCTCTTTCCCTTCGTACTTCCTTGTCAGCTTGGCCCAGCACTTTCTTTGCTCTTCTCGCAGGAGCTCAATTCCTGACATCTCACCTGAGAATCCAGCCCCAGCTGAGCTGGCATCCATCATGGCTGGACAGAAGATGGGATGGAAAGAGAGAGGAAGAGGAAATCTTGTGAGCACACCTGATTCTCACACAGATGCTGGTATTTTGGTTCCAGTTGATTGGTCTTATTAAGCTGCCACAATCCTGACTTACTTCTCCGGGCCTCCTCTCACCCCTCCACCCCGATCTCTCTCAACTTAAGCTACTTACTTAGTAGATCCTATACTGATTTTTACTCAAAATGCCAGATTTATTATAAGTATACTTATATTATAAATATTTAATATTTAATTCATATATTGTTTATTATTTTTATGTTATAGTTGCTATGTTACAAAATGCTTGGTATAGTTGATAATTTTCCTCTCAAATATAAGTATAATAATATAATAATAATAATAATAATAGAAGCTTCCGTTTATTTTGCACTTATGAAATGTGATGGATACTGTTTTAAATTCAAACAATAACCATAGCCACAAAGTTTTACTGTGTGCTTTATGAGCTTGTGGAAATTATAGTGTAGTAAGAGAGCAAATCATGACTCAAATAAACACTGAAATGAATATATAATTAGGGACTCTAAGTGCCATGAAGGAAAGTCCTGGTACTATTAGAATAACTAGAGGGATTTGACTTGGCCCCAGGGAATTAGGGAAGGCTTCCCTGGAAAGGTAGCCTTTGAGTTGAGATGCTCAGGATACGAGGAGCTAAGCATGAAATCAGGCAAAGGGTTAGAATTGCATAAACAGTAACATAAAAGGAGCCCTAAAATGGGAAAGAAGAAGGACCACAAAGAGGGCCAGTTTGATTAAAAAGAAGGTGAGGGAAGAGTGAGCCGAGAAGTGTGGGTACACAGGTGAAAGTTTAGCAACCTGCTCTCTGAGGAAACAGGTTGAAGAAAGAGAAAGAGAAAGGGAGGGGAGGAAGGAAGAGAGAGCGAGAGAAGGAGGGAGGGAGAAAGTGAAGGAAGGAGAGAGAGAGGGAAGAAAAGAGAGGGAGGCAGGGAGAAAGGGAAGGAGAAGAGGATCTGAGTAAAGTCTCAGAGAGATGCCGTTCTACTGAAGTTGTCTATTCGTTGTCTATATGATGTCAGATGGTCCTCAGAATGTCTTCACAGCTGTGGGAGGGCTGTGTTTTGTTTACAGTGGACTGGGGAGGAAAGATAACCTCTTTAGCTGGGACAAGCGGTGTCAAGTGAGAAGGGAAACAGATAGGACACATCGAACTCCACGTATTCATTTAGTCTGAAGTGGCTGACCACATCTTCCAAAGGCAAACCAAGGAAAGGGAGGGCCCTGTTAGAACATGGCCATAGGACTGGGCAGGGCAGGGGCTCCTACGCCTTGTGTCAGAGGTCAGAGTTTCACTCTCACAGATCTCTGAACTCAGACCTGAATTCTAAATAAAATTCTAGAAAATATATAAGTGACTAAGGAATCATAAAACATCAATATTTGGTAAATAAAGTGTTTATTTTTTCAAGTAAAATGTAAGAGGTGTACATACAAACCTCTCAAAGAGCAAAAGAAGACAAATGTTAAAGCTCCAGTTCAAAATAGCTACCACAAAAGTGTGTGGACAAAGGCCCCAGCTGAATAGGAAATGTTCAATATTGAAAGTGTTGCACAATTGGGAAAGGCATTAAATGCTTCCTCATCCGAACCTGAAACCTGAACTGCTGTGGTCCTTTAACCAGAGGGGAGAACATCCCAACAGCCCCCAAATACTGCTTTTACAGCTCAAGAGACACTTAATCCATGATACAAAGCACTGGGGCACTTTAACTTAGTAAATGGGTAGATTTCAGACATTGCTGAAAAGTTTGAATAAAAAACAGATGAGGGATAAACTCAACCCTGGAACAGGCATGATTCAGCACCTCTTTAGGTTGTAAGGAGATTTAAATGTTTCAATATATTCACACACCTCCAGTTGGGTGCTACTAATAACCCCCTTTTGGAATGAGACAATGTGTATTGTCTCACCTTTTAAATGAGGAAACTGAGATAGAAAGTTATAAAGTGGCAGCTTAAAATTTGCCAGCTGAAATGCTTTCTCTCTAGCTTGGGGTTCACTCATTTGAAGTGTGTTCTATGCTCAGGAGCCACGTTTGGGTCCAACAAGGATATTTATTTCCAAGAGGGGAGTACTTGCTTTAAGCGGAAACATTTTTACTTTTGCATTGTAGAATTGTGTCTGTTACTAATATAATAAGAAATATATATCCCAACTACACCAGCATTAAGCCAAATCCTATGTTCTGTTTTTCCTTACCAGATGTTTTATAGCATGTAAGTGTGCTAAAGAAGATTGATAAACCTAATAAACTTATATGTAAACCTATCACCAAAGGATTATGGAGATGAAATTCAACTTCAGTTTGGAATATTTGTAAAGTTTTGCCCATAGATTTTACTCTACCTTCGCTCACTCACATTTGTAAAAGAATTATTTTTATCCCATTTTTGGCAGCACTTATGTTTGCAATAAGAAAAGATAAATATACACAGTTTTTTGTCAAATTCTGTCACTAACTCAACTCTAATGAAGATATTCTGCATGTCGTATTTCCACGTTTTTAAAATGGAATTGTAATATAGTTGGTTAGGTGCCAATCTAAGTTTCATTTTATTCCTTGTGAAAAAGGATGGAATTTCCAGAAAGTTAAATAAATGTGTTAGTGAAGAAGGAAAAGAAGGGTTAAGTAATTTTCCTATGTGAAAATTATTTAGCTGCTGAAAAATGAAACCATGATTTGCAGAGGCAAATATATACAGTAAAATGTAGTTTTATTCCCAATTTTTAAAAATGTATACTCACCAAATATTTAAATAAAATAATAAATAACTATAATTAATGCAATAAAATCACTCAAATATTGACATAGTAGAATCCACTATTAAGATTTTGAAAACTATGTTTCTAGACATCTTCTGGTGATATTCATAGGTAGCATAATATAAATCATATAATTCAGATGGTCTTCTATGAACATTTTGTCCATGTCTTTGGGAGGACATGAGCACGTGATTTCTGGTGGACAGATGCCTAAGGGTAGAAGAGCTGGGTCAAAGGGGTCCTCCTGTGTTTCATCTTGGTAAATACTGTACGAGTTTTCAAATCACACCAATGCACATTCCCACCAGTAGTGGGTGAACGGCTTCACCTTCTCACCAGTCCTTTGCCTTCAGTAGTAACTTACATTTGAGCCAGTCTTGTAGGTTTGAACTGATCTTGCATTGTGGTTTCATTTGGCATTTCACAGATACCTAATGAGGTTGAGCAATATTCCAACTGTTTTATTCACCATTTGCATTACCTCTTTCATTCAGTTCAAATTCAGCTGTTTGTGTACATTTGTCTGGTTGGTTCTCAGATTATTCCTTACTGAGTCTAACTGTTATTATAATTATACCAACTCCATTTACTCTCATCCTCTCTTTTGTGTTGCTATTTCCGTGAATTTGACTTATGTTTATATTTAAAAATCTATGGGACATTTTTTTCATACAGTCTTAATTTCTATTTTTTCTATTTATATACTGTTTTTTTTTTTCCTTTCTGTATTTTAGAACTTTCTCCTGTCATCATTTCCTCCTGACCAAATAATTTCCCTTAACATTTTTCAAGGTCAGATCTTCTGGTAACAATTTCTCTTAGTTTTTCCTTATTTGAGAATATCTTTAATTGACTTTCATATTTCAGAGACATGACTAGGGAAAAGCATTCTGAGGGGACGTTTATTTTCTTTCATCACTTTAAATATGTCATCCTAGTATCTTCTAGCTCCTGTTGTTCCTTAGTCATGTCAATTAGTCAGATTGTTATTCCTTTGACGATTATGTGTATTTTCCTTATGGTTGCTTCTAAAATATTTTATTTGCCTTTGGTTTTGAATATGATGTACCTAAGTGTATGTTTTATTTGAATTTATAATTATTTACCCTACTTGAGGATTGCAAGGATTTTTGATTCTGTGATTTGATGTTGTTGTTCATTTTTTTTTAACTTTATTGTCTCTTCAAATATTGCTTGTCAATTATTTATTTCTTCTTCTAAAACTTTGCTTACAGGGAGCTTAAATCTTTTGTTATATTCCATATCTCACTTGCATTTTTTTTCTCTGGTTTCCTCTCTCTCTCTTCCTCTCTCTGTGCTTCAGTTTGAATATTTTCTTTTGACCCATCTCCCTGCTCACTAATCTTCTGTTCTTCTGGATCTAGTTGGCTGTTTAAACCATCCAGTCATTGTTAGGGGCTTGGGTTGAGCCCCTGCTCTCTTGAGTTCAACCAGGCTCCATCCTTTCCTGGAGCTTAGGGTACTTCTCTCAAATCAGCCAGTTATTGGCAGACTTCAGTTCCTTGAAGATGTAGGCTGTGGTCTCCTTTTAAAATTTGTCTGGAGGTAAACTGGTGACTCTTGGGACTGGAGACCCCACAGGTCCTTGCTATGCAGTCGTTTCACAGGGTGCTTATTTCAAGGCAACAGTTTCTCTCACTCTGATTTGTTAGGACAGAGGCATATTGATCATCACCCGATTACCTAGTGCCCACCCACTGCTTTGCTTGGAGTGTAATTTGATCAAGAGTGACTACTCTACCAGTGTCACCACATTCCATTGGATTTAAGCCAGTTCTGATTGCAATTATATAGTTATATGAGGTGTAATACCAGCAGTTAGAGAGTGTAGGGGCTATCTGAGATTGCCAAGTACAGACATCCTCCAGGGTTTGGAGTGGTGGTCCTTGATCTGATTGGCACCTCTTCACCTTGCCTTGGTGACAGAGGGATCCCTTACCCTAAATAGTATGAGACAACTGAACATACGACACCCAGCACTGGAGAGATGAGATGGGCAGCAGTTCAAGACTCATGTGCACAAACTATCCAAAGAATGAGGACAGGGCCTGCAGTCAATGGCAGAGTGACCCATGGGCGCATGGGAGGCATGGTGCACTGTGAAAGGAGAATGAGATGGCCCCTGATTCCCATGGGAAGACGTGATTGGTTTGTTAGAATAATTCCTCAGACTGACAGGTACCTGGGGTCCATTGAGTTGAAGACCCAGTAGGGGCAGCTAGTCCGACTGATGGGGGAACTAGATGATTGGTGGTCATATTGGATGAGAGCTGAGGAGCTCACAGTTAGGCTTCAAGACCCTGAAGCTTTAGGATCCTGAGGCTTTGGGCCTTAGAATATGGTCCTTTTGCATTTTGAGGGTCCCTTTCTCTTGGTGTTTTTTTGCATTCTTGACCCAGTAGGACTGGAAAATTTTACTCTGCTCTTGAGAGTTTTACTAATGCAGTTTCTTAACTTCCTGTCCAAAGGAGTTTCAGACTCCAGCTACTTTCAGGGTTTTTATAGCTATATGTCAGAGCTAAAGTATTTATCTGTTTCCCTATTTGTGCTGGTTTGAAAATGTTGTGTACCCTAGAAAAGCCATGTTCTTCAACTCTGATTCAATATTGTAGGGTAAGATCTTTTTTATTAAGTTGTTCTATAGAAATATGGCCCAACCTATCATGTGTGGGATCTTTTGATTAGATGATTTTCATGGAAATATATTACCACCCATTCAAGGTAGGTCTTAATCTGCCTACTGGGGTTCTTTAAGAGGGAACCATTTTTGAAAAAGCTTCAAAGATGGCACAGACAGGGAACTTTGGAGATGCAGAAAGAAAGTACCCTCATGGAGGCTGTTGAAACCAGAAGCCAAAGGATCAGCAGATGCCAACTATGACCTTCCCAGCTGACATCAGTGTTCTGGACCCATCAGCCTTTCGCGACTCAGGGTATCTTTCCCTAGATGTCTTTGTTTGAACATTTTTTATGGCCTTAGAACTGTAAACTTAGAATCCAATAAATTTCATTTCTAAAAGCCTTTCCATTTCTAGTATATTGCATTCCAGTGGCTTTAACAAACCAAAACAGATTTTGGTACTGAGAGTGGGATGTTATTGTGGTTTGCAAATACCAAAAATCCTCTTGGAATGGGTTTTTAAATGCATAAGGGGAAGATTCTGGAAGAGTTGTGAGGATCTTGAAAAGAAGGTCTAGAATGCTCTGAAGAGACTGTTGGTAGAAATGGAGATTCTAAAAGATACCTCCATTGATGTTTTAGACAGAATTGATGAATGTGTTATGGCAAACTGGAAGGAAGGTGATCCTTGTTTAAAAGTGGCAGAAAATTTGGCAAAACTGACAACTTGTTTTGTATAGAAAGCAGATTTCAAAAGCCATGAACTTGGATATTTAGCAGAAGAGATTTCCAAACTAAATGTGGAAAATGCAGCCTGGCTGCTCCCTGCAGCTTATAGCAAAATGTGACAGAAAAGAGAGAGGTTGAGAACTGAACTCTTGGGTACAAAGAAAACAGAAGTTAAAACAGAAGTTGATGGTCTCAAAAATTCTGAGCTTCCTAGAAATTAAGACTCCAATCAATAGGGCCCCATATAAGGATTTAACCAAATATGGAAGCCATCTCAGCCATTACAGGACAAGTGAGGATTGGAGATGAAGTTATCCAGAAAGGATACGTGAAAAGTCATATTGTCTGATGGTTATGATCCCTGCATACTGCATAGAAAACTGACAAGAGTGTTGCAGGACCTGTATAGATGGAACCACTGCCAGTCTGGACTAAAACGCACGGAAAGAAAAATTACGTTCGAGGCAGAACCACAGAAGCAAAGGTCTGGAGCCAAGAAATCTTGGGCCCAGAGACCGAGCCCACCCATTCATGTGGAGAGGGTGAGTTTGCCCCAGAAGTAGAGGGTGGGTTTTCCACTTTGTTGTCCAGGCCTTGGAGAGGGTCTAGCACATAAACCAAGGATTTGGGGGAGCCTGGTGATTGCTCCATTTTCCTGAAGGGGTAGAGGGTGTGCCCTAGAGATGGCAGAAATCCCAGGTGCTGCCCTGATGTTTGAAGAGGGTAGAGCCAAGAAAAAAGATGGTCCTGTCAATAATCCCTAATATTGCAACCCTCACCCAAGCATTTGCAGAGAGCCTTGCATAAGCCCTTAGAACAGATGGGATTGCCACTTTCTAAAGCCTCAATGATAAATGACTTCAGACTTTGAAATCTAATGGAGTTTGCCCTGCAGGTTTTTGGAACTGTTTGGGTCCAATGACCACTATGTTCCTTTCAATTACCCCTTATGGCAACAGGAACATGTGTCCTGTGACTATCCCCCCTCTTTGTATATTGAATTTAACATATCCACAGACAGAGGGGAATTTTTTCTTTAGAAAAAACCATGCTTGTAACAGACTTTGATGAGAATGTGTACTATTTTGATTTGTATTGTATTTGTATTGTTAGTGAAATGGTTTCAGGCTTTGTGATTTTGTAATGGAATGGATGTATTTTGAATATGGAAAAAAACATGACTGTTGGGGGTCAAGAGTGTGGAATGTGTGAATTTAAAGTGTCGTGCACCCCAGAAAAGCTATGTTCTTTAATCCTGATTCAATATTGTAGAATAGGATCTTTTTGATTAAGTTGTTTCCATGGAGATATGATCTACTCAGTTCTGGATAGGACTTTTTGTTGGGTGGTTTCCATGGAAATACATCTCCACCCATTCAAGGTGGGTCTTAATCTGCCTACTGGAATCCTTTAAGAGGGGACCATTTTAGAAGAAGCTTCAGAGATGGCATGGACAGACACCTTTGATGAGGCAGAAAGAAAATGCCCATGGGGAAGCTATTTGAAATCAGAAACCAAAGGACCAGCAGATGCAGCCATGTGACTTCCCAGCTGACAGAGATGTTCTGCACCCATTGGCGTTTAGTTTGGACATATTTTATGGCCTTAGAAATGTAAACTTAGAGCCTAATAAATTTCCTTTTTAAAAGTCATTCCAATTCTAGTGTATTGCATTCTGGCAGCTTAGGCAAACCAATACAATGACCCTCAGAGGTGACCCTTTGTTTGGTCTAAGTCCATTTTCTTCAACTCCAGCTTGTGCCAAGAATAGACAAATATCTCAAGGGTAGATGTGTCCACAGATAATCAGCTCACCTCTCTGGAAGTTTAGGCTTTGGACTTTGTTTCACCTAGATTTCAGATTACTTTAGTAAGAGTTTTTGTAATACCATTTGTCTTTTGTCTTATTATTATTTGGAGCGTTGACATGCTGCAACTAATCCATTCTGGCTGAGCATTGAAATCCTTCTGTGTGCCACTTATAAACTGATTACCTCTTAGCTCCAAATTAGACTTCATTGCTTGTTCTGTGAAAATGCATCTGGGCCTTGACTTTGCAAGCTGGCCCATGTCAAGCTTTGTAGTAGAGGGCTCTAGAAAGATATTGCATGAGGAAGGAGTTTTTCTGCTGAGTTCCAGGGCCCTTCTCTGGGTAGTCTCTTGGGTCCACTTTCTACAACAACATCTGCTATTTGTAGCTTGAGAAGCCCTTCCAATACAAGGATCCTCAGGACAGGGGTCTATCTATCCCCAGAACCCCAACATGGGGCCCTTTTTAGCGCAGGATTCTGAAGTGCACACCGCTCAGCAGCCCCCAAGCACAAACCTTTTCCCTTGTACCCCCTCCACACAGGTTTGCAAAAGACTTTTCTATGAACAATTTTTCCAGACACCATAGAGGGCAGATTTGGTAAGGGCTTAGAGGGCAGGATTCGGAGGTACACAGAGGTCAGCAGCCCCCAAGCACAAATATCTTTCCTTGTAGCTCCTCCACATGGGTTTGTAAAAGAGTTGCCTATGAATAGCTTTTCTAGACACCATCGAGGGCAGGTTTGCTAAGTATTTAGAGGGTAGATGTCTAGCAAGTTCCCCCAAAGTGGCACTTTAGCAACTTCTCTGCCATTCAGGAAACCACAGACATGCCATCTCCAATAAGATCTGGAGCTCAAGTGTAGAAGTGGGCTCTTCTTTGGGTGCTCTGTCCAACTCCAGGGGCAGAGGCTAAATCTCATGTCTACATGTCCTGTGTTTTTTAGAGTTCTCTGCCCACCTCAGCAGAGGGTCCCTCATTACTCCAGACCCTGTCACAGCTAATGATTCTTCATTTTGCATTTTGCCTTTACAAATCATTGTGCAGCTTCTGTCTCCTGATTGAATTTTGACTGATATACCCTATATTTGATTTTAATGACTGTTTTCTGCCACAAGCAATTATTACAACATAATCTTTGACAGTAGCCTTTGGAATGAAGAAAGAATGGTAGCAAACCTACAATTTACAAAAAAACATATCAAAGAGAAATGTGAGCCATTTGAAATGATAAAAGAAGAAATTGACAATTAGGGATTTAATATGGCAGAAAGGGATGCTTATTTTTATAAAACTAAGAGTAGATGAAAAAGAAAGATAATTTGTAAGGAAAAATAAATGATAAAAGATAAAGTTAAATGAAGGCAAGATGACTGGAAGATAACTGCATTCTTATTTTTAACATGTTAGTTAAGGTCAATGAAAAAACCAAATATATAAGTAAACAAAACCGAACTCTCCAAATGGAGCATGTAACATACTGGAAAAGTAAACATGTTAAAAAAAATTCATTCTCAAACTGGCTGAAAACCTCAGAAAACCAACAAACCCAAATAAAATGAACCAGGCAAGTTGGGGTCTAGCAAGAGTGAATGTCTTCTTTCACCCCAGGGGCATCTGCCATACTTCATGTAACTTGAACTCAGATGAATATACAAAGTTTCAGGAATATGATATAAAGGCAGGATCTCTACAATCAGTGGTCCCCAGTAAACCTGAACATGTACGTATTTAAGAACCCAGAGATTCTAGGCTTAAATATATATCTTAGATAATCGCCTGCATATCTGTACCCTTACATAAATATTTATAGCAGCAAATTCTTAAAAAGTAGAAACTGAAATGCCCCAATTATCTACTAGTAGCTGAATATGTCTGTAAATTGTAGTATATTCATGCAATGAAATATTATGCAGCAGTTGCAAATGTATTAAAGCTATATGCTACTACATCAGTAAATCTGCAAAGCCTAAGGTTTGACATAAAAGTAGCTTGGAAGAATAGGTACAGTACAAGCCTTCATACACAAAGTTTAAAAACTGTGAATATAAGCAATCCTTTAAAGAGCAATAGACCTAAGTTGTAAAATTACAAGTTTAATCAAGAGCAATGCTTAATACAAAATTCTGGGTGGCGGTTCTCTCTGGGGAAGGAGCAGGACACGGCCATCAACAACATACTCAGAAGGCGTCTAAGGAGCTATGGTTGTCCATATTTGAATCTGGGATTTGATAATCTCGGTGTTTATTTTCTTGATATTAAAACGTAAACCAGACATAGGCAGACACCTATTCAGTCTTTTTAAGCATGATATATTTCATAATACAATTGTTTTAAGTACTAAAATAACAAAATAATATTTAAGAAAAAAGATGAAAAGTTCAAGACAGCTGTATATTATGAAAGTGAAGGCATATTATTGAAGCAGACATTCATTTCAGTCAGGAGTTTGAATGATTATTTCAAATCCTCTGAAGACTCCAGGGATGCCAGCATCAGCTCCACTTTCTCTTGATTTGCATTTGTCCTTGGGAGGGTGGGGTGAGGGATAAGTAAGTATATAAAGGCCATCTATGTACAGGGTAATAGCTAACCGCCTCACCCATGTGCTTAAAGATGTATGCCCAACTGTGAAGCTTTTTCTTGTGGCTTGAGCTCTTCCAGGAAGAATAAAAAGAGTAAATAAAGTGACTGACAACACAGCATCAGTAGCATCCTGATGACATTGGAGAACACGTGTCTGAATTGAGACGTCTAAGAGAAAGTAGTCATTTCCACCCTTTGAAATTTCTGTAACTGTTTAAATATCATTTTGGTACCTAACATTCAACAGGCCCTTTTTTGGAAATGACATTTGAAAATAGTTCTTACCAATGCCTTTGAAATCATCTGATTATTATATTATGTGTTAGATAAGATGATCAACACTGGCAATGCGAGTATGCTCCTGTGTTGGGGGAAAGAGAAGCAAAAAGCGAGGTAAATTAAGGACACTGATGGAATGAATGACTAAGATTATCTGAAGATAAGATACGTAAGGTGCAGTGGGCCTAATGATAAACAACCTGAGGATTTTGACCTTGAACTATAAAGCATATTTTACCTAAAATTGAATATTGTTTTTATTTTAACAGGTTGTATAAGGACAAAAAGAGAAAATGCATCCCAGAATGTAAGTATGGTAAAATGATATACAGTGTGTCTGTTGAGTTTTAATCTAGACTCAGTGTTGATAGGCTCAGAGATTTTTACCATTTTCTATTTCATAGCACTTTTTTTAATGTCAATCTTTTTACATTAACCATTGCGTTTTGTTGTCATAAGAACCATATGTTAGGTAGGAATTATTAAGTAGGCTCATTGCTTAAGAAAAAAGAGAGACTCAGAGAAGTTAAGTCAGGAAAGATATATTTTATCCAAGACCAGATTTTAGGTGGTAGAAAAAGAACTCAAGGCAAATTTTCTTGGCTTTTAGTCATTTGTTACTTTGCCTAAGCAGTAGGATGGAGTTATTTCTTTAAGAACAATGTGTAAACTTTGATTTCAGGTAAAATTGGAGGAGAGAGACTGGAAAAGAGACAGCATTTAGTTTTCTGTGAAAGGATTTTAGGCAAAGGTGACACGGGCTGGATTTAAATGGTAGCTGTGGAAATGGAGCCTGCTTTCAGCTTCTTAACTGTATTCTGTATCCTTTTACAGTTTTTATGTGAGAACTAGTTGATTTAGAGTCTTTCCAATTCTTTTAATGGTCTCTTGGTGTTTTTTACAATGAGCTGAATGCTTTGAGGTAATCTGTCTGATTTATCTAAGCTTAGTAAAATGTTCAATAAAAGTGGACTATTTGAATTCAATGAAAGAACACAGACTGCTATTAGATTTTTGGAATGTTTTCTAATTTCTACATCTAAGAATAACAAATGAGGCAGTCATGGAAAATAATATGTTCTGTGGGTTTCACCCCTGTGCAAAACAGTGACGTTTGAGGCTTGGCCAGTCAGCTTTCAGCTATTTGCAATCTCCAGGGATTTAGCTCCATATTTCTTCTTATTGTCTCATTTATTTACACAGAAATAGGCCAGGCTGGAGCTAGGGGACTCTTTCCTTGTGGATTATCATGTTTCCTCTTGCATGGTGGAGTGAAAAGTACACCAAGCACGAAGTCATGAGACTTGAATTCTAAGGCAGGTTGGTTACTTCCTCTACTCTGAATGACCTACGTAAATTCTCCATCCTGCTGGTCTCAATGTCCTAAAAATGAAGATTCTAATACTCAGGCTCATTTCCTTTCCTTTGCAGAGACATAAAACACATGAAAACTAAATAAATTTTAAAGTACTTTATAGACGATAAACCAGGGACAAAAATAGCTTATTTATTTGTATGTTAAAATAAATGTATGGCCAGATTCAATGGATAATATGATGGTGAAACTAGGGAGTTGAGGTGAATGGATTGCTAGAGAAGGCTGAAATGTAAATAAAAAAATAATTGTATATCCTATCCTTGTGGTAGATTCTGCAGCTTGTCTCACTGTATATTTTTCTGGTCTCCTTCTAGCATGGCTTTTCTCTTCAATAGGGACTGGAAATCTAACAGGTGAATTTTCTGGATTCCAGTGAAACTATATTTCTCTGTATAATCTAGGATCTTTTCAGAAGACCAGCCCATGTGAGACTTGGAAAGCTGAAGCAAGCTATGTGGGACAGCAGGTGGACCTGGGAAGACCAGCTCTGGGGCACCCTGGGTAGCATCTCTACTGTCCAGGCCCTAGCGGTTTGGATGCTGATCAATGGGTCATGATAGCACTGGGGATATTACAGTATTCTTAATGTGGTGAAACTTAGTTGATTTTCCTGGGTTCCAAGATATTTTTTAGTTCCCAAAAAACCTCTAGATAGTGCAAAGGAAGTAGAAAGAGGATACTGTTGTCTGCTTATAAGAATCCAGACCAAAATGGAAGTGCTTTCAAGTGACATACCCTCAAACATACGGAATCTCAAATCAGTTTTCTGACCTGAATTGAGTTTGAAGATAGTGAGGACCCAACTAGCATTAAAGGATGAGATACTGGTCATTCATGATGGATAACGTCATGTAGGAACTTAAATTCTCCCCCTTGTCACTTTATATGAACTGCCTGATGGAGGCAAATCTTTAGCATCCTGAATGGCTGCTGTGACAAATCACTTTGAAAGGCAGAAAGAATACAAGTATTGTGAAATGGGTTGACCATTTCCAATTACAGTACAGATCTTATGGAGAACAATGATGTGATTAAGATTTTAAATATTTTGGCTCAAAGAACTACTTTAGAATTTCCCGTGGCTGAACAATGACAAAAGCAAAAAGAAATCTCTTATTTTCTGAAATAGCAATGCTGCTACCATGAAAAACAAGATGAAGAGTTTGATCTTGAGTACTGCTGAGTTGTAATAATTGGTTGAATGAATTCACAGCCTTGTGAAAGTTGAATCATTGATTGGGAAAGATTGGTCCCAAACCCGTTGAATATGAGTTTAAATGGATTCTGTTTGCTTTGTTAGTTGACCTACACTCTTATTAGGCATCTGCTAAATGGAGTTTAGATGGTAAAATATCCTTGTAGAAGAAGGCAGAGGAGGGATGCAATGATGATGAGAAATAAGAATGTTGGAGAGAATTTATTATGTGCATCCTATTCACCTACCCTCAAGATATAGTCCTCAAGCTGTCTCAAAGGATGCTATTCTCCAAGACAGCACATGCATCCTTAAAAGTACTATGGCAGCTGCCCTTTGTAGCTTGAGTAAAGGTGAGAAATGCTGCCATTGAACTGGGTTCTCTGATTTTATAATGGAAGAGGCCAAATAAAAGTATTTCTTTGCCAGACACATTGTCACAACGATGGAAAGCTGAGAAAGAATGATGATCAGAATATTTTGATCCAGCTAGATCTTTGTTGAACTCCATTAGATGACAGAATACCAAATAAAGAGGCAGACCTCTAAGGTCCTACTTGATCTCTATAAGCAACTCTCTTTCAAAAATTAAAACGCAACAGCTTTAGTTCTAGCAAATAGAGACCCATGTGGAACAGTAATATGTTCAATTTTAATATTGCCTCAATTGCCACATCTGGGTAAGTTTTGAGACACAGCACACCTTGAAAGAATGCAAAGTTGTTTGAGCAAAAGGTTTGACACATCACAAATAGATAAAATGAAATTTCTTCCCAGCTTTCTCCAAAATAAATTTTGACCATTTACCTAAGTAATGATCCAGTGAGAGGGAAACGATCAGAACGTTGTGGATTATTAGACAATAGGCATTGAATTTTGCTGATGTCTGGAGACTAAGAAAGCCATTTTTCACTCATTTGGGGGGAGTTGATGAAGATAATGTAATCAATAATGTTGAGGACTGACTTGATAGATGCTGGATTCACAAGCTCTCCCTCCCAATTCAAGTTCACTGTTTGTTTTAATAGAAGACAGATTGTCCTAGAGAATGGTGTTAGATTATTGTAAGACTGATCATTTTAATATTTTATGTTTTATATGACTCTTTAACAAGAGAAATAAGAACTTCCACGGCTCATGATATACTACTATTGATTTAGCCAATTCTCTATTCTAATAAATTTAAAACACTAGAAGAAATTTATTTCATCTGGCTGGGCAAATGCTATACCTTCAGTGTCTTAGCCTGTAAAAAGTACCGCAGGTTAGATGGCTTAAACAATTGAGATTTATTGTCTAACAGTCTGGCAGGCTAGAAATCCAGAATCTAGGTGCTAGTTGGATCATGTTTTCTCTGAAGTCTAGAGCTTTCTGGTGGGGCTTGCCAGCAAGTCATAGTTCAATCTCTGCCTCTGACACATGACCCTGTCCTCTCTCCTACTGTTTCTGAATTTCCTCTCTTTATAAGAACCCCAGTGACATTTGATTAAGATCCATTGTGATTCAGTTTGGTTTCACCTTAACTAATAATGTCTTAGAAAATCTAATTTACAAATGATTTCACATCCACAAAATCAGGAGTTAGAACTTTAATATCTCTTAGTGGGGGGCATGATCCAATCCATAGCATGCATAACTTTAGAAATATGTAAATTCTCTTCGTCTGGGTCACAATTTTATCCTCAGAGTTTTTGGTAATAATTCACCATCTCCAAGAGTATCACACTGGGAGTGAGAATAGCCAGTACCTAGATACTTTGATAAGTTGCGTACATGAAGGGGGGTAAGAAACAGCCCCTAAGGAGTTCAAGAGTCCTGTAAGCCTAACAGATTTTTTGAGGGCACAACAATCTGGAGCATATTGGGATAGTTTCCAAACTGAAAGCACATTTTCCTTTGCTCTGTCTACCACAAGGAAATGAGTTAATTTGAATTTTGGAGCCAACATATATCACATTTGATATATGTGTCATTTCAATGCATTTATTGGATAATTAGGATACCAGCTTTTAATTGGACTCAAACACAGAAGAAGACTGTCTAGCTTGTTCAGTTTTCAGTGTAGGCCATTCTGCTACTTGGAATTTATAAATGAGCAATTATAGTGATGTTTGACATGTCTGTGGCAGATTCAGATGCTGAAAGGAGCTTGTGGCAAGCTTCAGTGGGAGAATTATAGTGCCAGTCCTTGGGTTTTGGAGCAAAGCCATGTCTTGGTGATCAATACTGTATTCTATTGAGTATAGCTCTCAGCTCTCTTAGATATTCAAATTCTGCTCATGAGATACCAAATAATCATGTGACCAGAGCTGCCCTTCATGAACTATGTTATGAAGTGAATGCACAAAATCACAATGCTGGGCAAGCCTAGAAGTAGCATATATGAGCACAAACTCAAGGAGAAACTGGAAGCATCTGGAGGGAAGATGAACAGATGCCTCACCTCAACCCCCTACGTGCCAACTCCTACTGCATTGCTACCACCTCCTCCACCCACACTTAGATCAGGAGAGTTCTCTATATCTAATGACTGAGGATCATAAAATTGAAACCGAGTCATAGATAGCTCTGTATAGGACAGTGCAGTAAAGAAATCCTCCCAGCAGGCACAACTTTGATGATTTCAGATAA
The DNA here is from genome assembly GCF_023851605.1 of Tamandua tetradactyla. Lineage (NCBI taxonomy): Eukaryota > Metazoa > Chordata > Mammalia > Pilosa > Myrmecophagidae > Tamandua > Tamandua tetradactyla. Next base: position 40,182,740 of record NC_135351.1, read on the forward strand.
TTTTTCCACTTTGATTAGGAGTGATGACAGCATCTAAATTCATGAGTAGTAGCTAGTTTTTAGCCGGAAGGAACAAGAATAAGATTTGAGGAAAAGTTATGTAAATGGATCCCAAATTTGACTTATTTTGGTCTCATATGAATGATCAGCTCCTTCTGCAGAAGATGCTCAGTAATCAGCTGAAAGACTTTTTTCTCTCTTCACCCCATTCTTCTTCTATTTGCTTAGGAGTGACAACCCATGGTGACCAGAGAAGAGTATAAAGAGGCTTGTAAATGTGAGTCAATTTACAGTGAGACAATCGACCAGCCGTTTTCTACTTCTCACACCACTGGGTGACTTGGCAGACAGGCAAAACATTTTGACGTAGTGAGTGATGGGTATGTGCTCCTTCTCACTGGGGCCAGAGAGAAGCATGCTGGCACCTCTGCCAGTGGCAAATATTAATTAAGCACTACATCTATCCTACACAGATAGGGTTGCTCACATATCTCAAGCATAAAGTTCTTCATTATTTTCACCAAATGAAGAGCCATGTTCAGTTACATTACTCCCTGAGAACAAAGGGAAGGTGGAATGGATCAGAGTCATAGAAAGAAGCTACTAATACAAACCACAGTCTTGTGAACAATTCCTAAAATGAAAGCTTAGTAGCTATCCACATTTTCTACTTTAATCAGTTATGTGTGTATTTATGGACATGTGTAGTTTTTCAAACCCATTTCCTTAGACAATTGTAATTTTACAATTGTAATTGAGTCCACAGACCATGGGGCATCAAGACAGGATTATGACTGAACTGCAGAAGATAGGGCATTGGTAACTGGTGATCCTTTTGGGGAGAAGTTAGAACATTCCATTTGTATGATGAACAGTTACACCATATTAGGTAGGACCCCATAGTTTTTGCTAGAGTGGGTTTTTTTTTTTTAATATAGAGAGATAGCTATGTTTGGGAAATGAGGTAATCAAAGAGTTGTTTTGTGCCAGATACAGCAAATTGGCTGAGGGTTTTCCATGAGAACATTTCCAGGGAGGTGGTTGTTTTGATCTAAAGCTGTGTTGTTTCTGGTAGAGGAGCATCCAAACTTATTTCCCTGGACATTCCAGAAATTCTCTGAGTTACCTAATGGTCTGCAACAAGCTGGTGTGAATTTCAAGAACTGAAATGTTGAAGGCTGACTGTCTAATTGATTAATTCATTCATTGATGATTCAGAGAACAAACATTTATGACCTATAATGAGGACGTTGAGTGGAAATTTATGTTCATAACTCAAATTGGAGTATAAGACTCAAGTTTGGAGCAACAGAAATCAAAATAAATACTCTACTTTCTAAAGAGGGCAAGAGATCTTCTAAAAATTCTGCTTCCCAAACCATTATCATTCCACAGTCATTGTATACTCCCTTTTCTCCATCTATCTAAACTTTTAGACTAAGGGAGGATTATAAAGTTTATAAGGCATTATCAGGGACTCAAGTTATTGAATGTTAGTAGTTTGGAGAGGGAAGAGGGTGTCTTTTTCTTTTATCCTAAACCAGTAAAGTGTATGCAGGATAATGGCATGTGAAGATTATGGGTTCCTATAAGAAAGTGAGCTTGACATCCCATGACTTAATTGGACATGCGGCAGACTGTGTGAAATGCTTGAGCATATCTAAGCACTAGGAAGAATGTAAAAACTGAAGAGAGAGAAATTAGGAAAGAGAGAAAGGACAGGGGAGAAGCAGATAGTGACCCACCTCTCACTGCCCCAATCATTTGGGTAACAAAGATGTGTACATTTCCTATGGAAAGTCTGAGACATATTGCAAGTATTTTACCCAAGGGACTCAGTGTATGGTGAGATGGAAGTGTGTAAGAGGTTGAGTCACCTCAGTGGGGTGCAGTGGGGAAACTCCCATATGTTCTCCCGGAGAAAGATATCCTCAGCAAGTCAGAGATAGTTGGGGGGCAGCAAAGGCCAGCAGAGAGCTGCAATTGTCAACCTATGCTAAATAAAGAGATGTTTGTCCTTTTCCTCTCACCCCACTGGCCAGTCCTGACCACAGAGAGAAAAAACTCAAGGGGGGAAAAGACACGAATTAAAAAAGAGATCGTGCTTTATGTCCCCACTTGAACTCCCTTGGGTCCTGGAGATAGGGGCGTTGGTGGCTGTTAAGTCAGAAATGAGTTTGAAGCATTGGAATGGGCTAGATAGAATTTCTTAATAACCAAGAGTGACCAGAAAAAATATAGAATATGTCTGAGATGTTAAGAACCCAGATAGGAGATATGACACAGCACAGTTGGAAGTCAGCGATTAGAGAAGCATAAAAGTGTTTTATGTCTATATCCTCTCCATGTTCGCACTGTTCAATGACCCAGTTACACTTGCCAAATGCTGAAAAAATACATTATTGGAATAACCAAAGTGATTTGAGGCATAGGATAAAGAGACTGATATTGCCTGGGTGAAGGAGTACAAGGAGCTTCTTATCAGAGGGCTGGCGTTAGAACTAAGTCTTCAAGGGTGACAAGGAAATCCCTCAGTGAGGAGGATAAGAAGACGCACAGCAGTCAGATGGAATAGTAAAGCCTTCCAGACTGAAATCGTGTGGTTTGGCTAAAACAGGCGTATAAGGCACAAAGAATGGGTGGGGTGATGGTAAGCCATTGACATCATTTTTGTGTGTGGGATGTGCTGTGATCAATCGCATAGTTTGAAGAGATGACTGTGGTAACAAGATAGAACTTGGCTTAAAGTGGACGAGACCAATGAGGAACGTGTGGCAATAGATGATGAGGATTTAAACAAAGATAAGTTGGGAAAGATGGAAGAAGGACAAGTATACAAGATTTTCCATGATAGAAGAGTGAGGACTTGAAAACAGCATGGAAAGCTGTATGAATGAGGGTGAGCAGGTCTCCTGTCGGGATTGGGTTTGTGGTGCTGTATCTTTTACTTTTATAGCTGGCCCATTGGATGTAAACACAAACAAATAAGAAGAAGGCATATTACTGTTTTCTTCTTTCCTTCTTTTCCACCTTCTGTCTAGCCCCCCTCCACTCTTGTATATCTTTCAGTTTTTCTGTTGGCATTTTATCTTCCAGCTGATAAATAAGATAGCATAAGAATTTGAAGTAGCTAATAAACTTATTTTCTTTGTGTTGTCCTAACGTTTCTCAGGCTAGGTTATCATCTAGTTGTTTTTTTTTTTTTTTTTTTTTTTCTCTCTTTCACAGTTTCGGAACTTGGATAGATTGTCCTGGGGAGCAAACAGCTGTGCTTATTATTCAGCTCTTGTTCTGTATTCATGAACAATTTCATGAACTTGTTATTAAAATAGGCATATTGCACAGCTGCCAATGATCAGTTTAGGTGCTTTGCTAAAACTGGGCTTCAGGATGACCACTTCCAGTTACTCCATTTAAAAAATTCATAACAAAGGTCTATATACATTAATGCTGTTGTATATAATCAAAGATTTTAACTCATGATATACAAAATACAAAACAGCAATGACGAGAAACACCAAAAATGACCATAGGAACAATGATTTGGCAAACCAAAAAGTTTGGCCATTTATGTACTTTAAATTCACTGACAACTTTGAAATGTTTCCTTGGCCAGTTTTTTCTTGGATTCATATAAAATGTGATTCATACGTTGTAGCTGCTGGTATAAACAGGTGTAATTTGACTTGCTGTGGCCCAATGCCACACAATAGAGAGTTGTACGATAATTTAACCATTTGACAGATAAATCGTATTTAAGCCAGATGAAAAAATCAGTATGCTTCTTTTTTTTATCAAAGTAAGCTCAGTCAACATATTTCTATTTAATGTAACATCATTATGGGATGGCATCTTGAGACGGTCAATTTAAATAGAAAAGAAAAACTTGTAGCCTAGACCCAAATCACAACCAAGCACCCCACTGACTTCTGCAAAGTACAAAACTGTAAATTGTGTTCAGATTCAAGGATGTTTCATGAGTGCTTTATTAGTTGACTTCTGGGATATGGCAACGTGGACATGTTTTTGTCTTTCTTTCTGGTTTTTGGTGAAGGTATGGGTGGAGGTGTATTGAATTTGCATAAAAATAACCCCACAAGTAGAAAAGCCCTACTAAATGGAGATAGATGTGCTGAGAGTGTCATCCATGTGTTCGTGGACTTGGAGACATTTATAGAGCATAAGTTCACCTTTCCTAACCACCACCGGGGCTGGATGCACTTGAGAAATCCTGGAATGCTTCCAGGTGTCTGGTGAGCTAATTGGCTTTCCTTGGGGGATGTGGGAGGAGAAGTAAAGGAAGGAAGATCTCTTTCCTGATGTTCCTGAAAACTGTTTAGAAGTTTAGCATGATGGGAATTTACCTAGTTTTCCCTTTGGTGTTATTATGCTCAAAAGAACGATCCAATTCCCTGTAGTGCCCGTGAAATAAATTTAGTACCGAAAGGAAGAGACATTTCCTTCTTTATATAATTTGGTACAGTGCTTAAACCAATTAACATCCTCCGAGAAGAAAGTTGGATAAATAAAGCACTCTCTTACAATGTACAATGTCTTTAAAAGTAAAACACTTTTAAAGTAAAAATATAGTTAAAAAAACATGCAACACAATTTATATCTGTTCTGTAGAATGTTTTAAGGAAACCATTCAGTGTTAATACGGTGCATTAAAATTCTGTGGTATCAATAAAAAGTTAAAAGCAAAATGTTATATTAATACTTCTTTTCCAAGCAGGTTTTGTGAAGAATTTGTCTGAGAGCTCAGGAATAAACAGAGTATTATACATAACCATTTTAAGAATTAAATGTGTTTTGTTTAGAAAACAGCTTTCATCTTCAAAGATTTTAATACTCACAGTGTGGTAAGAAGGTGGTACCACTTGCCTACAAATATTTCCTTGTGCTTTAATTCAGAGATACTTTTTTGTTCCTATTTTGATCTTTGAAGGTGTGAGGTGTTTTCTGTTATATATCTCAGTTGAGTTATATAGTTATTCTGCAAAGCAAATATCCCTAAACAATTAAGAAGATCAAGTACCATACAGAAATTTCTAGAGAAATGGAATACTTTTCCAACAATTATTCACCTCGACGAACAGTCAGATAATGAGACAAAATGGTAAAGAAAATGAGTAATATCTAGTATCTGCCATGGGGCACTCATGTGATTCAGAACATGTAACATGGATTTTCACTAAATCCTACCTCATAGAGCCAGCTGTATACAATTGTGGACTGGAGATTTTCAACTGCATATCTTCTGTTAATTCAAATCCATGTGTGTTTTGGCTTATTAAAGCTGATGAAAAGAAAACACCAGAAATGGGCTGGCTTTTAAAATGGGAATTTATTAACCTACAATTTAAAGTTCTTAGACTGTGAAAAATGTTCAACTCAAGGCATCAACAGGACAATTACTGGAGTCTAAAGACAGGCTGCTGGGATCTGGGACACCTTTGTCACATGGGAAGGCACATGGCCGGCAGCTACCGGTCCATTGCTCCCGATTTCAGTGCTTTCGCTTCTGAGCTTCTATGTGTGTCTTTGTCTCTGGGCTTCTCTAGCTCTCTTATCTTCTGTAGGTGTTTCTCTCTGTTTTATGTGTCTCCTTTGCCCACTCATAAAGGACTCCAGTAAGAGGATTAAGTTCACTCAGATGAGGTGTGCCATATCTCTACTGAAATAACCTAATCAAAAGGTTCCACCCACAACTGTCTTCACCCACAGAAATAGACTAAAGAACATGATCTTCTCTGGGGTACAGACAGCTCCAAACCAGCACAATGTGTCTAAAACTCTTCATTTCCTTCAGTCTCTGCCAACAGTAACAGTCTTTCTTAATGCCTGTATTTCCCACAGGGAAACCTTCTCTGAATCATAAGCTAAGAATTTCACATCGATTTATGATTTCTATTCCTCTCCTTTATCCTTTTATCTAGTCATTTGATCTCACTTCCTATCCCTTTCAACTTAGTCATTCAGACAACGCTGAAATTTCTGTTTTTAAACTACTTACGTTCTTGGCTACATTATTACTTAAATAGAAGTAGCTTGGTGAACAGAATTTGGTTCCAGTCTTGTGTCAGCTGTTTGCTAATGTGAGTCTTTAAAGAAGTTTGTAACATCTCTGTGAGCCCCATTTCCCCCTGGTGTTGTTGGCAGGATGAAGAAGGTAATCAGATGAAGCACTCAGCACAGTCCCCTGTGCTAGGCACACAATGCAAGCAGCTATCATTATTGTTTCTACTGCCTGCACCTTACTTCTGGCCTTACCACTTCTCTGGACTGCTGCCAATCTCTCCCAGCCTCTCTTCCTAACTGCAGTCTCTCCATTCTGTACACTAGGATTTCACTTTTCTTATGGCAAGAATACTTCATCACATTACTTTACTGATGAAAATATTGTCATGATTCTCCATTCCCATTAGGATAAAGAATCTTTCATATCTGTATTTTTTTTTCTCCTTCTGACTATTAATAGTGACTCCCCATTCCAGCCAGACCAACTTCCCTGGCTGTGCTTCTATTCCTTTGCTGTGCTGTGTTTTAGCTTCCCTCTTGGCCTCCCCTACTCTGAATCTTCAAAATTTGAGGGATGTAACAGAAGCAGAGGATATGGTGGGGCAGGGAGGGGTGGGGGGGATGCAGGGAATAGAGCATTGAATGCTTATATTGGAAAAGAAAAGCCTCAGATCAATAATGGATGCTTGCACCTTGAGAAACTAGAAGAGAGCAAATTAAACTCAAAGCAAGCCAGGTTGGCCACAGAATAATATAATATACAAATTATCAAGAAAAGGAATGAAGAGGGGGTTATTGCAACTGACACGGTAGACAATGAAATGATTATAGGGGAATACTATGAACCACTCTATGTGCATAAATTCAAAAACTTAGATGAAATGGACAGATTCATTGAAAGACAGAAAACTAGTAAAACTAACACTGCAAGAAATGGTTATATATGAAATACACACACATGTACACACATATATAAATGTATATATGAAATTGAATTAATAGTAGAAAACATTTCAAAGAAAGAAAACTTCAGGCCCAGATGCTATCACCAATTTTGCCTAACATTTAAGGAAGACTTATCACCAATTCCCCAAAACCACTTCCAATAAACAGAGGAGGGGGAAATCTTTCCAATTCATTACACAAATCCCAAATTACCCTAATACCAAGATCATACAATGTCAGCAAGATTTTCACTCACGTTTTCTTCCAAGACTCTTAAGTTGACATTTTACATATAGACTATGATCTCATTTGGGCTCATTTTTTAAAATATGCTCTGAGATATAGAGCATCTCTGTTTTTGTATATATATGTCAAGTTTTCTAAGCAGCACTGGGGAAAAAATCTGCACAGTTGCTTTTGCACAGTTTTCAAAACGCAATTGATCATATTTGTGAGGGTCTGTTTCTGGGGTTTCTAATTAAGTGTTCATTCTTTCACCAATACCACGTGGTCTTGAACACTGTTTATTTACTGTAGGTCTTAAATCAGGCATTGTGAGTCCTCCAACGTTGTGGTACTTAAAAAAATACAGTTTTTACTTTTCCATATAAAATTTAAAATCACCTTGTCAATATCTCCAAAGCATCCTGTTACAGTTTTGATTCAGACTGTCAAATCTATAAATAAATTTGGAGAGAAATAACATCTTAATTATATTAAATCTTCCAGTCCATAAATTGTATGTGCCTCTCTATTTATTTAGATTTTCTCTGATTTCTTTCATCCATATCTTTATAGTCTTGCATATACAGATACTACAAATATTTTATTAGAATTATGCATAAGTTTTTCAGATATTTGAAGCTATTACAAATGGTAAGGTACTTTTAAAATTTGGGTTTTCATCTTTTCAATAATGACATATAGAAATATAACTGATTTTATATGGCACATAGAAATATGACCTTGCTAAGCAGAATGAGTTACTAGTGCTTTTCTGTAGAGATTTGAGGATTTTTAATAAAAAAGTGTCATCTATGATTAACAATACTTTTATTTCTTTTTATTCCAATGTGAGTGACATTCATATTTTTTTCTTATGTTTTTTGCATTGACTATAGTCATTATTGTGGTGAGAGTAAGCATGTTTTTGAAAGTATTGACATGATCATGCGTTTTTGTTGGTTTGATGAATTACATTGACTGATTTTAAAATGATGAAACAGCCTAACATTCTTGGGATATACCTTACTAGCTCACAGTATATTATTCTTTTTATGTATTGCTAGATTTAATTTGCCATTATTTTGTTGAGAAATATTTCTCAGTGTCATTTTATTTTCTTATAATCTCATCTAGTTTTATTATCCAGATTATGTTGGTCATATAAAATTAGTTAGGGACTTTTAACTCTTTTATTTTCTGGAAGAGAATTGGTGCAATTGGTGGTGATTTTAACTTTAACTTTTATGTAGAATTTACCAAAGATGCCATCTGAGCCTGGAGTTTTCTATTCTGGAAGACTTTCAACCATGAATTCTACCTTCTTAATTATGCATCTAGTAGTATACAGGTTATCTACTTCTCTTAGTGTGAGGCTTGGTAATTTGTAATTTTCTATAAATCGGTCCATTTCATCTAAGTTGTTGAATATATGTGCATAGAATGCTCTGTTTAATTTCTTTATTATATTTTGAAGGTCATTTGGGTCAGTATGATATCTCTTATTTTGACTTTGTATTGGGAAATTTTATATTCCTTGTTTTCTACTTAATCTGGCTAAAGTTTTATTAATTAGGCTATTTTCAAAGAATCAGTTTTTACTTAATGATTTTCTCTATTATCTGTTTTCAAATTTATTGATTTCTTTTCCTTTCTTTATAATTTCCTTTCTTCTGCTTGCTTGCACTTAATTTTCTTTTCTTTCTCTAGTTTCTTAAGGTGGAGACTTCAGTTGCTGATTTGATACTGTTTTTATTTTACAATATAAGCACTTAAGGCTATATATTTTCCTATATAATCTGCTTTGGCTGCATTCCTCAAATTTTTTTATATCCCTCAAATATTGATATGTTGTTTAAAATTTTTTATTCACCAAAATTTTTATAGTTTCCCATGAGACTTCTTCCTTGGTCTATAAATTATCTAGTAGTATGGCATTTGATTTTTAAATATTTGAGGGTTTTCCAATATCCTTTTGTACTGGTTTGAAATGATCTAGAAAAGCCATGTTTTAATCCTAATCCCATTTTGTAAAGGCAGCCATTTCTTCTAATCCTTATTCAGTATTGTATGTTTGAAACTGTAATTAGATCATTCCCCTGGAGATGTGATTTAATCAAGAGTGGTTGTTAAGCTGGATTAGGTGGAGGCATGTCTCCATCCATTAGGGTGGGTCTTGATTAGTTTACTGGAATCCTATAAAAGAGGAAATATTTTGGAGAAAGAAGGAGATTCTGAGAGAGCAGAGAATGCTGCAGCAACACAAAGCAGAGAGCCTACCAGTGCTTTGGAGATGAAGAAGGAAAATGTCTTCCAGGGAACTTCATGAAACAGGAAGCCACAAGAGAATGCTAGCAGATGATGCCATGTGTGCCATGTGCCCTTCCAGCTGAGAGAGAAACCATGACTGTGTTTACCAAGTGACTTCTCACTTGAGAGAGAAACCCTGAACTTCATCAGCCTTCTTGAACCAAGGTGTCTTTCCCTGGATGCCTTTGATTGGACATTTCTATAGACTTGTTTTAATTGGGACATTTTCTCGGCCTTACAACTATAAACTAGCAACTTATTGAATTCTCCTTTTTCAAAATCCATTCCATTCCTGGTATATTGCATTCTGGCAGACAAGAACACCTTTTATGACTGATTTCTCATTTAGCTCTGTCATAGTCAAAAACATACTTGAAATGATTCTGATCTTTTTAAATTTAATGAAGCTTGTCTTGTAACTTTAGACACAACTTCAATGATGTACTTGAAAGAATATGCATTCTGTTATTGTTAGAGTGTTCTATATATTGTTGTTCAAATATTCTATATCCATAATAATTTCTGTCAATTTATGTTGTTAATTATTGAAGGAAGTGTGTTGAAGTTTGCAATTTTGGTTTTGTCTATTTCTTCATTCATTTCTGTCTGTTTTTGTTTCATGTGCTTAGAAGTTCTATTGTCAGGTGAATGTGCACTTGGGATCATCATATCTTCTTGATAAATTAACCCTTTTATCATTGTGCGGTATTCCTTTTTATTCCTGGTGATTTTATTTTGTTTTGAAGTCAGCTTTGTCTTCATCTTTCTTTTTTAATAAAATTGTGTTTGCATGTTATATCCTTTTCCACCTTTTATTTTTAACCTTTGTTCATTATTATATTTCTAGTGGATTTCTTAAACATAGTACATCATTAAGTTTTTTTTTTTGTAATCTGACCTGGAACATCTATTTTTAAATTAGTTTAGGCTTTTAATACTTAATGCAATCAGTGCTATGGTTGGGGTTATTTTTACTTTGCCATTATTAGTTTTCTGTTTGTCTCTCTCTTAATTTTCATTCTTATGTTTTATTTTTCCTGCCTTCTTTTGAATTATATGAAAAATTTTAGAATTTCAATGTATTTTTATTCATTATATAACTTTATCTCTTTGGTATTTGTGTTTGGGGAGTGCTCTAGGGATTATGAAGTGTAATTTTGGAGACATGTGCAATACACAGAAATAAGTAAGGATTTTTTAATATAAAAATTTGTATGTAATATGCATGAAAATTACTTTAATTTCTTCATTTGACCTCAGAGAAAGGTATAAGTTCCACGTTTTACTTCACATTTTCAGGATAAAAATCCAGTAGTTAGAAATCTTATTGCAATGAGTAACTGTTTTCATCTAACACAATAGGGATCTGAATTTCCAATGTACAATGTGTCCCACTGACTCCCAATAAGGAGAGCCACAAGTCCGCTGCCACCATCCCCTAAGTGATCTTTGAAGAAGGTACTCTAACTCTGATGAGCCAGCTAGGAGAAATGTGGAGAAGAATCTTGTCTATCAGCTCCGATCCCATTTGCATGCAAACCCTTTGTCTTCCATCAATAGTCATTAAAGCCAGCCTATGCTAGTTTTCTTCCTAGTAAATGGGGAGCAGCTGAAACATTGCTTGTAAATCTTGTTCACATCTGTTCCTAGTTCCAATCCACATATATAAGAGAACTACAAGTATATAAGAGAACTACAAGCATTAAGTGCTCTCTGTGTCTTCTGAGCTGTGGTACCAAGAAATGCCAGAACAAAAATCTGGGATTAGAACCACACCCAAAACCTTATCCTCTAAGTGTGTTGCTAAGTCTGACATCTTCACAAATGATGGTGCACTTTTATGAAAATTTGCTTTAAGCTTTACTGCCCTTTTATCATCAGCAAATGAGCACTCACAGGATGACCAAAGCATCATATGCAATTCTAGGTTTTCTACCATGCAATTGTGCTGAACAAGAAGACGTTTAAATTCTCAAATATCATTAGTTTTTCCTTTGAAGTGGAGGGTACTAGGCTTCTCCAGGACCCCATAGGATGAACACATAATGTTGACCTTGGGCCTGCTCCACTGTTAACATCAGTTTCCTTTGCTCCTGTCCTCTGTAATAATACAAGGCCCCCATCAGCATAGTGATATCAACAACTTTTAGTGTTACACGGACTAAAATGTCAGGTTGAAGCTGCTTCAATTCTGCAAACTCTGTACTGTTCACTTTCTGATCTGAGGTTGCTTCTGAGGAAGACTTCTGAGATAGGAAAGCTTTGAAGGCACATCGGCCAGTAAGCATTGATGTACAGCAGCACTAACCACACTAGAATATTTTTTTAGGCTGAACAGAAGAATAATGCCCAAGATTTAATAACTGACTGGTAAATATTGGTTGAAATATTTGTCTCACCAACCCATTGATCCTCATGAACACTAGTGTCTGTGAATAAAGTTGTATCTCCAAGAATCACTATAAGAGTGTCAAATATTACAGTCCTCCACAGAAAACCTTTTTATGAATTTCTGGTTGGTCGATTATTACAGTTGTTGCAAAGGTGCTTTAGAACCAGAATTTGGTCCTGATTTCATGTTTATTTCTTTCACGACATAGAGATAACAACATGACTAAACAATTATACTTTCGACTTTTGTAATCGCAATTTTTTATTTTTTTTTTACATGGGCAGGCTCAGAGAGACGAACCCGGGTCTCTGGCATGGCAGATGAGAACTCTGCCACTGAGCCACCATTGACGTCCCCACAATTTTTTATTAATGAATTTTTTTAACACACTTTAACTCTGATACCTTGCTCTGCTCTGGTGTCAAAGCAAGATCTCTTGCATTAGAAATCAGCTTAGTCTCTTAGATACTTGGACGACTTTAGGAAAGCTTTAGATTGGTCTCATTTATCTTCAGAGGTCCAACTTCTTTCAATAGAACTTTCATGGAACGCCCTCAGTTGGGAGTGCAGTATTCCTGAGACACAGGACTCATTACATCTCACCAGGTGGCAGTTTATCTTCAGAACTGAAAAGGTCCTGAGATCCAATGTTTCCTCTAAGATCTGTATCAGCATTTATGTGAATGTGGATACTTGTTGTTTCAGGACAAACAGGACTAAAAAGTTCAAGGGAATGTGCTTGTTTTCATCCACTCTCAGGTCCTTCTGCAGGTTCATCATTAGACTGAATCAAATCATCTTCGTGATTCTTTCTTCTGATTTGCCTTTGGTTCACTCTCCATGTTTATGGCTATCTATAGAATTCTGTCTTTTGTTCTGCCTTTGGGCTAAAAAAGCAATCTGGCTCAGGGTCTAATTCATTATCAATAGATAATTTAGTCTGAGACCGCCTAACTGTCCCTTTAGATCTTGGCTTATCTACTCTTGTAGAGGGAAAGAATTGCAGACACTGGTTTTGTATTTCATGAGGCACAACCCTGTTTCTACAGCTTCTGACCCTGAAGTAGTCTGCTTAGTACTACAGACCAAATCCAACAGCTTGCACTTACTACCCATAAAGAAGTTTTTGCAAGCTTCTGACTACACGTATGTGACTCATCAGCGTGCTGTTCATCTGTGATTGTCCTGTTTTCACCAGGAAGTTGTTAATACTTTTCTTCTTCAGTTAAACATTGAATTTCCCCTTCGAATCCACACACCTGCACCCGGGGTTAGTTACATCGCTCATCCGTGAGGGGAAACGCTTCCGGAGTTTTATATTCTTTGTTTCAGAAATAGAAGTCTAGTGTCATCTTTCACGTGAACAGATCTAGTCCCACAGTTCGCTAGAGAGCCAACGCTTAAAGAGGTCTTGGGAAGCAACAGCCTCCAGGAAGGACTGGACAGTCTTCAAGGTTTCTTCTGTGCTTACATTTTTCATCCTTTAGTTATGATGAACGTCGATTGCACAAAAACTGAATTTTCTTTCCTGGGCTCAGAGTGGATGCCAAAGAAGCTGGTTCCTGTAGGGCCACTATTTTCAGTGGACCAACTGGAGCACCCCCAAAACGAGGACTTGAGATTCTCCAGTCACGGTTCCTTAATCCTTTGACCCAGGTACAGGATTCAGGCCAGAGGGTGTTTTTCAGCCCGCTCCGCGGCGCCTCGGCCGCCCTGCACCTGTGTTGCCATCACGCGCTGCAGCGGCTGCTCGGCCTGGCCGGCCCTGAGGATGACCCAGACTTCTAGGAGGCCCCCGGGAAGGCAGCGAGGGCGACCCCTGCGAGGGGCGAGCGTCCCGCCCGGCCTACCCCTGCTGCGCCCGCTCCTGGGGCACCCCTTCCGCCTACCGGGCTCTCCCCGCCGAGGCCACCCGGGGATGCTCCCCAGCGCAGCGCCCGGCTTCCGGGTGCGCTGGGCGGGGAACCCCTAGCCCCAACCTCGGGCTCGCGTGGATGGCGATTGTACGCTTGTCTTTAGTACAGAAAACTAAACTTAAAGTTTTAGTGTGGTGAATTTTGTAAAAAGATTACTTTTAAAGTTACTTTGTTTATAGTTACGTATTTAAATAACCTTTATACGCAGTGGGCCTGAGCTTATAAAGATGCCTGAAATTATGCGAAGATAGTTTCTCCCATTTAATTTTACTTTAAAAAGCCTGAAGAGTTACCAAATTTTATAGCTAAACGATTTTACCTTACTTGGTTTCACCTTACCTTTTTATCACTAAATGTGACTCCCCCCCTCCCCCCGCGTTTATCTTGCACTCTTCTTAGATTGTGTCTTTAGGGACCTCAATAAACCCATTTGAGGAAAATCAATTTTAGTTCTTACAAAAGACATTCTAAACCCATAGAAAAACACGAGGAAAAAATTAAAAGAAATGATATAATTCACAAATAAATCACAAATATGTTGTTTAAAAATTAAATCATGTTACAGTTCACACACATTTATATTTTTTCTTCTCATGCATACACCGCCAGTTCTAGAAAAGCAAGACTGCTAATGATGAATGCATAAAAAATCAGCCTCCAAACAAAATACTGATGACTGAACCCAGAAATGCTGTATTAATAAGAAGGGTTCTTTTGATACCCATATCAAAAGGTAAGGTGAATTATAGCAGGGAAGCATAAAGACGCAAGAAAAATTATTCTGTCAATGCTATGACATATCATCACTATGTTAACATGGCACCAGTGAGCTTAACAGACAAAATGTGTTAAGATGTAAGCATGTTTAAAATGCAAAAAAGAAATTGAAAAGGCCATATTTCGAGATGGTATCATACAAAAGACCCTATTCTTCTTGGTAAACTCTTTATGAATTTATTCCAATAATTAGGCTTATCTGATAAGAATCTGCATAAGGATCTATCTATAAATAGTTATTCAATAGGAAATAATCTTTTCCATTAACTACAGATTTACCAATAAATTGATGTTCAGAAAGTTTTAGAAAATGATTTTTAAATTTAGAGAAAAAAAGGATTTTTGGTTTCAAGTGTTTTCAAATATATTCGAACTAGTGATATATATATATATATTCAAACTAGTAGTTTATATATATATTATATATATAATTACATCATAGTATAAATATACAAACACATATATATTTACAGTGATATATATGTATAATATATAATATATTCACAGTGAAACCAGACAATTGATGATCCATATACAACACTCAAGAAAGATAATTGAACATGTTACCATTACAGTTTAGATACCTTTCTTCTTACTTTTTAGCTTATTTACTTTAAAGACAAACTTCTGTGTAACGGACATGTTCACAGAGGCTAGAGAATAAGTTTCTTTCTGTGGTTCTGTCTTGTTCTGTCTGGTTTGTGCTTTGTTTACTGAGGCCCTGACACCTCAGCACTAGGGAGTATCAGCTCTCTGGGTCTCCTTCTTTTCCTCCTTCCTCCATGAAACTAGAACCACTTGCCTTGCTGGAAGAACAGTCAGGGGAAGCCAAGATTGCTAATTCTAGGCAGGTAGAAACAGAAGCATCAGGAGTCAACTCTAGTCGGGTGTTGGAAGAACACTATGCCACAAGCCCTAAACTTCCCTGCTCATTCCTGCTGGGTATGCCAAGGACATGTCAATGTTCTTTGCCTGGGCCATTTCTTAGAATTGTGTTTGCAACAATTAACCTTGAGAGATGTGGTAATGTTCACCCCAGGGCACTGAGCTGGCTTGCTTTAACTCATCATATAAGCAATAGACCCCAGCTCTGTGTTTCTCTCCTGCAGATGATCCTGCCTCAAGTAAAGGCATTCACTATGAGTTCTTAGTTTTGTTTCTGTGGGTTTTGGGAGAGAGTACAGGGGATAGCCACAAACAAATCTGAAGTTTTGTCTATTGCTTTTATTAGGTATATTCTCTTACCAGGAGTCATGTGTCTTTTGCCAGAATCCCTGGAAAAGTAGTGAGCTTTACCAGATTACAAGCAAGGTAGTACTCCAGACTCTGCATATTTCTTGGCACTGGGATGACCAATCTCAGTCCAAAATGATCAGCAACTAGACATTGTTAGGAACGATGATGAAGGTGACAATAATGGTGATAGAGCTGATGGTGGCGATGGTGATTATGGTGAAGATGATGTGATAGCAGTGATGGTGAGGATGATGGTGAAGATGGTGACAATGATGGTGATGGTGAGATGGTGGTGATAGTGATGGTGATGGTAGCTCCTCCTGTCCCTGAAGCTATGACCTTATCCCTGTACTAGGCACCTTGTTTAAGTGCTTTTTATACATTATGCTAATGAATCCTAACAACCCTGTGAAGGCACTGAATCTATTACAGAGTTCAGGAACTAAAACTAAATAAAGTGCCAAAGTTTTAGAGCTAGAAAGTGAAGAGATACAATCACAAATATTAGGCCATTTCAGAACACCAGTAGAATACATAGACACCCTGGGAATTCCTTAAATTTAATCAGCATCTTACTCATGATTTTAACAAACATAATAAAATGGAACTTCTTATGTAAATATGTATAGCCTGTTTATCTATAGGGATAATAATGTCAGGTATACTTTTTCTTTTTTTCTTTCAGTTTTCCTCTCTTCCTTCATCTCCTCTTCTTTTATTTTTTTCCTTTTTCTAGAATAATGGAAACCATTCATTGTTCTTTGCCTAACCAATGCCAGCTATTTTAAACATATCTCATTATTAAATCCTTCAAAGATAAGTTGGTGTAGCTAGACCAAATCTAGGAAGCAACTGAGGCTCAGGTAAGTAACTAAAGAAAGATCATCCAGCTATTAAATGGCAGGCCTGAGTCCAAAGCTTTTGTCTTTTTCCGCATTTGTTGCTTTTCATTAGTTTGTATAGAATGGAAAACATCTTTTGAGTTAATTAAAATACTATTTAATTCATTTAACAATAACGGTATGCTGTGATGAAAATGTAGACATATTACTGTCCCTTCGCCCTTCCTTTCATTTGGTGTGGTATGTAGGTAGTGTACACACAGACACACACACAAACCATACATGCATCAACATGTATCTATACATATTGATATGTGATACAGGAAAGAGAAGGAAACTGTGAGAGAGAATAGCACAGTGCTATTTAGATTAGAGTGGGGTGCTCAGTAACTCTTCAGTGAGGAGACCTGAAGAGTGGGTAAAGATAGTCAGGTGAGAAGTCAGCTGCAGGAAGGGGGAGCAGTATGTGAGAAGACTTTGAGGCAGGGAGGATCTCATCACAATGAAAGACCTTAACCAAGATGTTGGGAGCTGGAGCTCTGTGAGCTCAGAGAAAATATCAACACGGGATGAAAGAGAAAAAGGCAGAGGCCATTTGACAGTCCCTTGAAGAACATGAAAGGGTGTTTCAGTTTACTTTAAAGCTTTATGGGAAACTATTCAAAGGTTTTAACAAGTTAACTGGTTTGATCAATGTTTTTAAAGAGCTCACTTTCACTGTTCTGTGGACAATGGAGTCAGAGTAAAAGTTAGGCTGTTGCTGTACTCCATATGATGTAATGGAAGTTTCTACTTGTGATATGTCTACATGAGTATATCTTCTTCTGTTAAGGATGATAAAATAAATATTTGTGAGACAACTATAGTCCAGCCATAACACAGAGAACAAGATACATGCAATGTTAACATAGTTTATTTTAGTGTTCAGGCTCCATTATTGTTCTTTCTTGGTCAACTTAGAATAATACATACAAGTCAAATGAAACAAAGGGTCTAACAATGGTACATCCAAAGCTCAAACTAGTAATCTGGAGCTCTTTCCAGAAATAAATAAAACACATACACCTAAGGCTGTAGTTGAATAAAAACTGAATTATCAATAAGTTTTTATATTGTAATGTTCCACAGCAAGTGGCAACAGACTGAACAAAATAATTAAAATATATTTATTATAGTAATGCATTTTCAGCCCTTAAATATATTCCTTTTTTTTGTTTGTTTTGTTTTTGCGTGGGAAAGTACTGGGAATTGAACCCGGGTCTCTGGGTCTCATGGTGGGCGAGAAATCTGCCATTGAGCCACCATTGCACCATCCCTTCAATATATCCCGATAGAAAGTTTGCCATTTCCACAATGTGTTTGCAATGGGCTGTTGATGTAGACTATAAGTGAGAAAATGTCCTTAATTTCCAGCTTCTTAGCTATCAACTGGCCAAAGCCTTGGCCTTTTCCCCTCCATTTGGGTAGACTTTTGTTCTCATTGAGACTGCAGAGAATGAATGAGTCTCTGGCTTTTAGTTTTCCACACTTCCTCACGTTGAAGCGTTGTTCTAATCCCTGTTCATTAGTGGCTGGTTTCTATTCTTCTTGTGTGGTTCAGAGTAGGCAGAAGTTGACTTACTAAATCACCTCCCCAAGAGAGCTTTGGCTACCTCTTACAAAATCTTTCCTATAGCTTTCTAGGGGCCCTCCACCCTGTCACCCTCTCTACTTCCCACTTTATTGCTGCATAGTTTAATACTCAAGTGTAAGTCTCTTTGAATCTACCACCTGCTTCCTAGCACTCTTACAGCAAATTTTGCAAAGAACATTCTGTCTCTGCAGTGTTTTGTACAATTGCTTTTCTGTAGGACATGTTTGCAGTTCTGCAAAAAATCTGTAGAAAAGTTTAGCAAAGAACAGAGAGAGGAACAAACTATTCATTCTGTTATCATTCCGAAATATGTCATCAAATAATGACTAATAAATACCAAAAAGCAAACCTAAAATTTTCAGTAAAAAAAAATATTTTTTTGAAAAATGTGCCTCTTCTAGAAAAAACAAATTACATTTTATATTTATACATCTCTTACGGGGATTAAAAATACCACATTATTTTATTAAAATTACTTTAATTTTAATAAATAGCTTATGGAAAGAAATAGTTGATGCCAACATTGCTAAAAGTCATGTTACTTTATTTAGATTTTATTTTTGTATGCTTATATTTTAAGTTGTTAAAGAATTTTGATCTGGTTTTCTTATGGTCTGCTCTTTTAAAGGGCTCAAAATACTTGTGGTAATTATTAGTTATTGATTGATCATTGTGCTGGCTTGAATTTGTTATTTACCCCAGAAAAGACTATGCTCTTTTAATCCATTTTTGTGGGAGCAGACCTGGTATGTGTGGGATCATCTGATTAGATTGTTTCCATGGAAATGTGACACACCCAATTCAAGCTGGGTCTTAATCCTTTCCTGGAGTCCTTTATGAGAGGAAGCTCAGAGACAGAGAACAGAGCAGTGAATCCACATGAAGAACTCAGAGGGATGCTAAGAGAAGACGTGCAGGACACAGAGAGCTCAGAGAGGTGTTCCCAGAGAAGGAAGCAATGGCACATGGAAACTAAAAGCTACAGAACCTTGGAACAGCAGATGCCTTCCCACATGACAGAGGAATCCTGGATACCATCAGCCTTTCATCACTGAAGGTATCCTCTTGTGGATGCCTTAATTTGAACATTTCCATGGACTTAGAATTGTAATTTGTAAATGAATAAATCTACATTGTTTAAAGTCAAACCATTTCTGATATATTGCATTTCGGCAGCTTTGCAAATGTAAAAAATTATGATCCGCAAACCAATTCCAATTCAACTCCTTCAATTCCATGCCTGCTTTTTCTGTATTTGTCTTTTGTAGAAGATTAAGAACAGTTCTGAATTCTTTAAGTCTTAAGTTGTCAAACTCTGTTTTTTTGTTATCTGCATTAAAAGATCAATTGGATATGGTTCCAGGACAGATAACTTTATTATTTCCTTAATACTGTTTCAAGATGGGAGACTAATAACAATATTCTCTACTGTATAGGTTTATTGGGAAAACTATAAATGAATGCTTTTGAAGGCAGTTTAAATAATCTCATTTCCCCCCATAGAAATGCATGTATCATAAAGGAAATGTAAACATTCCTAAAAAAACACAAGCTGATGCAGGGTTTGAAAAGCTAAGATATTCAACCAGAAAGCTGTCTCTCAAAAGTTTTCTTTAATGAATAATTCAACATTTAATACATTAATATTATCCTTTTAATTTAAAATATAACCTGATGTCAAGTGTATATCAATGTGTATCAAAATGTATGCTTTTGACCAGAAATTCTTCTTCTAGAAATTTATTCTAAAGAAATCATATTGAGTGTGGGCAATGATTTTTTATAAGAACATAGATTAAAACTAAATTTAGAAAAGTGAAGAATTAACCAATGAAATATTCAACAATAGGAGAAGGGCGAAAGAAATTGTATTACAGTTACAACTTTCAATATTCTACAACCATTATGAAATGTTACTTTGGAATGATACTTCCTTATAAAGAAAAATATACTTAAGATAGTATTAATAAAAAATAGATATAGGGCTGGCCATGGTGGCTCAGTAAGCAGAGTTCTTGCCTGCCATGCCAGAGACCTGGTTTCGATTCTCAGTGCCTGCTCATGCAAAAAAAGAAAAAAAAGTTATAAAACAATCAGATCCCATTAAAACATGACTGGAGAAATACATAATCTAGAGTCTGCTTTAACATATACTACTAAAATGCAGCAAGGGCAGTCTATTAGTTTTCAAGTTGCTGGAATACAATATAACAGAAATGGAATGGCTTTTAAAAAAGGAATTTAATGAGTTACAAGTTTACACAGTTCTAAGTTTATAAAAGTGTCCAAACTAAGACAACCAGGGAACAATACCTTAATTCAAGGAAGGCCCATGTGTCTGGTACAGCTCTGTCAGCTGGGAAGTTACATGGCTGGCATCTGCTGGTCCCTTGCTCCTGGGCTGTATTGCTTTCAGATTAATATATGTCTTTAAATGCACCTTGGTTCATGTGGGGGTTCCTCATTTTGCTTCTTCAGGGCTGGCTTTCATCTCTTGACTTCCCTTGGTGCTCTCCAGGTTCTGGCTTGCTTAACATCTCATGGTGACACCTGCCAGGCTCCAAGCATCTCCAGATAGCTGTGTCTCTGTTTTTCAAGTGTAGACATCTGTGTCAGCTCAACCCTGAAGTTTCTGTGCTCTGTGATTTCTGAGATTTCTCCAAAATGTTTCCCTTTTTAAAGACTCCAGTAAACTAATCAAGACCTACCTGAAATGGGTGGAATTAAATCTTCATCTGATAAAAAAGTTCACACCCACAATTGGCTGTGCCACATCTCATGGAGATAAGCTAATTGAAATTTGTCTACAATATTGAATCAATCAGTTCCCACAAGATTGGATCAAGATTAAAACATGGCTTTTCTGGGGCACACAATACTTTCAAACCAGGACAGGGATATAATAAATATTGGAAAAATTTTATAATTATTGAAGCTGGGAGGTGGGAGCAAAAAGATTTATTACTCTATTTTTTTCAACTTTTGGGTATTCTTGAAAATACATTTATTCAATAGTCTTAATTTCTGTTTAGGAATGAATAGAGGTATGTTTGCAGATATTAATTTTTGGAAAAATAAATAAAAATTAGTTTTAGCAAAATTCTAATATATATGTGCATATAAGTATATACATGGGTTTATTTGGAGTATGATTGGATCATTTTTAAACCTTATATTCATTTATAATTTTTCCATATCTTAAAAATATTCTTTGGTCAACATTTATTACATTTATAATCCAAAAATGTCAGTAATTGTTATAAAGACATGTATAGCCTGATAACAAAATGTATTTCTTATCCAGGGACTTGAAGCCAAAACCTTCAGTTCACCCGTTACACAAATAAGGATCACTGAACTTTTCTGTAATCGAAGATCAAAAAAATAATCCTTTCAAGAATTTGTGAATATGTTTTATTGATTGTGAAATCAATAGACCATTTCTAATGAATCTGCCATGTTAATGAATAAAGGATAGATCCAAATGTTTCATCCAAGGCAGTAGAACATTTGTATTCTAGCAGTCAGGATCATTTAAGTCCTGATTAGTCAACAGGCTGTATTCATGGGAATGGCATATTGATTTCAATGGCTTTATTGATTCCAGGTCTGTTACATTTACCACCTTGCAAATTCACGGGCTGGCTTCGTTGACTTCATTTTGGTGTAATATATAGTTGTTTTTAGAAAGTGCTGTAAAGACTTTCTGGCATCTGACCTTCTCTACACAACATTCCTAACCTGTTGATTTTTATTATTTTTCAAATGTCTTTCATTAATTTTGTTAATTTTAGCTTCTGTCATATTGTGCCAGTTTGAAGGGATGTATGTACCATAGAAAAGCCATGTTTTAATCCTAATTCCAGTTTGTAAAGGCAGATATTTCTTCTAATCTCAATTTAGTACTATATGCTTGAAACTGTAATTAGACTATCTCCCTGGAGATGTGACTCAATCAAGAGTGGTTGTTAAAATGAATTAGGTGAAGATGTGTCTCCACCCATTTGGCTGGGTCTTGATTAGTTTACTGGAACCCTATAAATGAGGAAACATTTTGGAGAATGTGGAAGATTCTGAGAGAGCAGAACGATGTAGCCATGAGAAGCAGAAAGTCCACCAGCTAGTGACCTTTCAAGATGAAGGAAAATGCCTCCCAGAGAGCTACATGAAATAGGAAGCCACGAGAGGAAGCTAGCAGATGATGCTATGTTTGCCATGTGCCTTTCCAGCCAAGAGAAAAACTAACTGTGTTCACCATGTGCCTTTCCACTTGAGAGAGAAACCTTGAACTTCATTAGTCTTCTTGAATCAAGGTATCTTTCCCTGGATGTCTTAGATTGAACATTTCTATAGACTTGTTTTAATTGGGACATTTCCATGGTCTAAAAACTGTTAACTTGCAATTTATTAAACTCCGCTTTTTAAAAGCTATTCTGTTTTTGGTATATTGTATTCTGGCAGCTAGCAAACTAGAACTTATGTACAAAAAGGAAAACCAAAAGGTAGAAACTATTGACATATTAAAAGATTCAAAAAGTATTCACAATGGTTTTGTTTGCTTGAGATGCAATTTTCTAGATGAGAGACTTAAAGAATCCAAGTCAAAACTGGTATTTCCACTCTCCTTTCTGACCTCATGACTTTATTTACCAAACACTGCTAACACATCAGAATAACATGTATCTGCTGATTGCTTTTCTTTGAATTCATTGTATTTCCCAGTGATTTATGTCTTATCAGAATTATTTCAACTCTCCAAAATCTAATTTGTTGAGTTTTCTACACAGTTTTGATTTTCCATCTTTTGACATTTGAATTCATTTTAAATTTATTACATCTACAGAGCAGAAACTCATTCTGCTTTTATCACCCACTATGTTGTGAATCACATAAAATCTTTAAAAATTGGAGTAATCCTTCTTTCACTGGAGTCATGTCATTATCAGAGGTGTCTAGACTGATTATTGCAGATTATCTAAATTCCTTTCTTGGGTTTCACATAATATTCTTGCCAGTGGTGTGACTAGGGTAGAAATCTGTTTTTAGTGACCTTGAGTTTAAGTGAATCTTTTCAAATTTAACCTATGACGTCTTACCAAAATCTGACACCTAGTTTCATTCATTTATTGGCTGTCTCAGCAATATTTTGTACATACATATATGTGTATATATTTACCATTCAAATAAACTTCCTTCTATTTCATGTTTTTAATGCCTTCCAGTAAAACTAACTGTTTCTCTTTCTTAACCAGGTACTTCATACAAGTGTTAAACTAGGCAGAACTGTGGTTTGCTGATAGAGTTCTCCTTCCAGGTTGACATTGATCCATGAATCGATACAATCATGAAATAAAGACATAGAAAACAATAAACAAATGTCTATTGGCAGTCTAACACATGCCAAGTCTTGTTAGATGATTAGCTTGGTAGCTAAAGTTTTGGCTATTGAATTTTCACTGCCTGTGCTTGAATCTTTTCTGTGCCCAGTTATCACCGGCTTGACTTTGATAAATAATCTAACTTCTCTGTTCATTATTTCCCCAACTTTAAAAGGTATATAGCTACTAGTTATAAGTACTAACCATATTTAGGGTTGTTTTTACAATTAAATAATTTCAAATATCTGAAGCATTACAACATCAAATAAACCTCAATAAATACTGCCTATTGATATTTCATGCTTACTAGAATTTATAGTGATATTTTTTAATTATGCAACTTTATTATTTTTATAGTTATCTTTATAATTTATGCCTGGCCAGAAATGCTACAATGCATATGCAGTGAAAAGGGATCCCATAATCATTCCATAGACATAGTCCAGGCTCTGTAAACTGCCATCAACAGTTTCTTGGGCATAAGTTCAGACATATTCTATAGCTGTGCCTATAAATGCTTCCTCCATTTTTCTGGCACAAATTAAAGCCTACTGATAACACCAGCCTAATTTCTTATTTCACTTAACATATCTTGGTGTTTTAATGGTTCACCAAATAGAAGAGAATCTCATTCTTTTGGTATACTTGTGTCTATTAACCAACCTCTTTATTGATGTCTTCTTTTTTTAAATATTTTCATTGATAAAACAACATACAAACACAAACATTCTTAACATATGAACATTCCATACTTGGTGTGGCTCACAATATAATTACATAATTGTATATTCATCAACATGATCATTTCTTAGAACATTTACATAATTTCAAAAAAAGAAACAAAAAGAAAAAGGAAAAACCTCCTACATTCCATACCTCTTACCCCTCCCTCTCATTGACCACTAGTATTTCCATCTACCTAATATATTTTAACCTTTGTTCCCCATATTTTTGTCTATGCCCCTTATCATTCCCTTTCATTGATCATTAGTATTTCAGTCTACTCAATTTATTTTAACATTTGTTTCTACTGTTATTTATTTTTTTATCCACATTTTTTACTCATCTGTCCATACCATGGATAAAAGGAGCATCAGACACAAGGTTTTTACAACCACACAATCACATTGTGAAAGCTATATCATTATACAATGATCTTAAAGAAACATGGCTACTGGAACACAGCTCTTCAATTTCAGGCACTTCCCTCTAGCCCTTCTAATATACCTTAAACTAAAAAAGGGACATATATATAATGTGTAAAAATAACCTCTAGGATAACCTCTCGGATAACCTCTCGAATCTGTTTGAAATCTCTCAGCCACTGGCACTTTATTTTGTCTCATTTCTTTCTTCCCCTTTTCAGTTGAGAAGGTTTTCTCATTCCTTTGATGCCGAGTCCCAGTCATTCTAGGATTTCTGTCCCACATTGCCAGGGAAGTTTACATCCCTGGAAGTTTTGTCATATGTAGAGAGGGGGAGGGCAGTGAGTTTGCTTGCCATGTTGGCTGGCAGAGGCCACATCTGAGCAACAAAAGAGGTTTTCTGGGGGTGACTCTTAGGCCTAATTTTAAGTAGACTTGCAGGGATAAGTTTCATATGAACAAATCCCAAGATTGCGGGCTCAACCTGTTGATGTGGTTGTGCCCTTTGCTTGCAAGAATATCAGGAATTCTCCAAATGGGGAAGTTGAATGTCCCCCTTTTCTCCCAAGGGGACTTTGCAAATACTTCTTTATTCACTGTTCAAATCACTCTGGGATTTACTAGAACATCACACTAACCTAGACAAACCTAAAAAATTTCATGCCCTGTTTAAGGTTCTGCGTACTTATGTTGTTCATTTAAACTGTCCATATAAGTTAAATTAGGAAATGCACTAGTCAAAATATAAATTTTGTACCTAATAAACATTTTTTGCTCTAGTCTCACCCAGAAGTTGAAGTTTTAAAATATGAATGACCATTTATTTTCAACACCCTGCAATATTGACATTTCTTCGTTCTTTCTTATGCAAAAACACTTTTTAATGTTTACATTTAGTTACTTTCATTGTACACTCTAGGCATTCTTAGATTATGCCATCTCAGTCTTTATCATTTAGCTTTCTTTCTGGTTTCATACATGCCCCCAGCCCTCCTCCTTCTATCATTCTCACATTCAGCTTCATTCGGTGTACTTACATTATTGTGCTACAATCGGGTAGTACTGTGCTATGCATCTCTGAATTTTTACAATTAGTCCTGTTGCACAGTTGGTATCCCTTCAGCTCCAATTACCCAATCTCTACCCTATTTCTATCTCCTGATGACCTCTGCTCTTAACTGAAATTCTCTAAGTTTATTCATTAATGTTAGCTCGTATCAGTGAGAACTTGACAAAGTTCTTTAATGCACAAAATTTTGAGGAGTTCCCATTCATCTATTTCTTTTTTCAGTGCTCATGCTTTGGATGTAAGATCTAGAAAACAACCTACTGATAGTTTCTGAAGTTGTCTCTTTCCTTTTTCAATCATAATGAATGCTGTGATAATCATGTTTATACATAGTTAAATATATCTGTTGGACGAATTTATGAAATTAGGCTTTCTGGTTAGGGAGAGTGCCTTTTAAAAATTGTGTAGATACCGTCAACTTGTTGTTTATAAAAACTACGCCATAACAAACTCCCAGAATGACTATTTGATTTTGTATGTTTCACTACCCAATCACCAGCACAATCATTTAATTTCAATCCATGGATAGACATGTAATATTATTTCCTTTGTACTTCATTGGGTCTTGGGATTTTACTTACTATTTTTAAAGTTTTCCTAAATTTTTCTTTTAATAAATAAATCAGTTCATTTCAATATAGATATAGATATTTATATTATTATATATCAATATATAAATATAATAAGAAAATTTATCATTATATTTTGCATTCCTTCATTTTTCATTTATATGTTATGTGTTATTCTTGTACTTTCACATTTTTAAATTTTGCATTGAAAACCTTGATTCATCAGAAATATATCGTAGTGTAAATTGTATGTTAACAGTTAGGCTTTCATTGTCTTAAATTAAAAACCCAGTAGATTCAACAAAGTTCATTAAATGAACCACAGGTTTCTACTGCTTTGAAATATTGTTTTATAATCCATATATATATATATATATATATATATATATATGCTTCTCTCTTCTGTTCAAGTGATCTGTTTATTTTTGTGCCCCAGTTTTATAATTGCTATAATGTTTGAGGTAGTCACCATCCGTTACTCATTATTTGTTGAAATTTTTCTAAATATTCTCAGGTAAAACTTGGTATCAGCTTCTGTTATCATTCAAAATATGCTGCTATTATTGAGATTTAATGAAATAGCAATAATAATTTAAGCATTTAAAAAATTTATTTGTTGGTATTTTTCAAGGAGACAATCACATAAAGTTTTAAAATGACAACTTGCTTTCTAGTGTTTGCCCTCATATTTCATGCTACACCCCAGTTGAGCTGTCTAATATTTCTAGGACAGTGATAAACAGTAGTGATCTAAAGACCTCTCTCTATTGTCCCTGCTTTAATGAGTGCTGTCCCTGTAAGGACTTCTCAAACTTTAGCACTGAACCAATTTATGAGGAGGGCTTGTTCATACACAGATGGCTGGGCTGGACCTCCAGAGTTTTGACTTAGTAAGGGTGGGGTGGGGCATGAGAAGCTCTATTTCTAACAAGTTCCCAGATACAATGGATGCTACATATCAAGGGACCATGCTTTAAGGACTGCCTTATATTTTCATGCTATTAAGAATGATGCTGGCTTTCCTTTGAAAATATACTTTAGAGAATGGCAAGAAACCATTTACTATTTTTGGTTAAGAGCTTTGTCAGAAGTGGATGTTGGCATTGTCAAATAGTTTTTCAGAATCCATGGAGCCAACAGTATTATTTTGTTCCCTTTCCCCATATTAATATGATGAACTTAGATAATGGTGCTATACGACTGAAATAGATATTCTACTACTTCCTCAGATAAGGTATCTCCCTTTTGATGTCTTAATTTGGGCATTTTCATGGCCTTAGAACTGTAAACTTGTAACCTAATAAATCACCTTTGTAAAAGCCAATCCATTTCTGGCATGTTGTATACTGGCAGCACTAGAAAACCAAAGCAACTTTATAAAATGGGAATTTAAATAGCATGAAACACACTTGAGCATGGCATTTTTCCTTTATTGTTGTATAATAATTAACATTTTGCTTAGGGATGCTCTATTCCAACAAATTTTCACTCTTCCCTCTTTTTCTGGATAGGATATTAGGGTTAAAATTGTTTCATAAATAGAATTTGAACTCTTATTATACACTCTGGAAGATTAAATTCAGAGTGAAGTTATTGATTTCTTGAAGTTTTGATGAAGAAATCACTTGGGCTGGCGTTCTTTAAGGAGTCTGAGAAATTCACTCAGTTTTTTCCAAGTAATTGTTATTTTAGGTCAATTTTGATAGTTTTTATTTTCCTAGAAAACTATCAGTTTCATCCAGTTATTCAAATGCTTAGTAAAGTATGTTGCCATTAATTTTTAATGAAGTTTTAATCCATGTTTTAAACTTTTTTTTTTTTTTAATCCATGTTTTAAACTTTTTTTTTTTTTAAGTGCATCACCTGGGAATTGAACCCAGTTCTATTCATTTCTTTAATTAGGATAATTAGTTGTTTAATAGTTTTTGAATATTTGGATTTGTTTAGTAGCTTCTTTCATTCCTGTTTTCTAATTTATTAACTTACATTAATAATAGTAGGTATTATATTGAAATATATTATGATTTTTAATACATGATTATATATCCAGTATAATACATATTTCTTGATTAATTTATTTATACTATTTTTGTATTATTCAATTATATCACTTCTGCTTTCATCTGATTGATTTTACTGTCCTTCATGCATTTTCTTTATTATATTCTGTTTTTATTATTTCTTGGTTTTAACATTTAAAACTTTTAATTTTGTTCTATTCAGGGTTTTCTCCATATTCAGTAGAGTCTGGTGCATAGTATTTTAATTCTTTTTTCTATCTACAATTTTAGGTTTTATTTGCTACTGGACACAGTAGTAGCTGAAAGAGTGCTTTTGTTAATTTGCGGTGTTTATTTGTGTTTGTTTGGCATTAATAATTTCTAATTACATAGGGTTGTAAACTGATAATATGGTCTTCATTATTTATGTATTTTACAGTTTATTCAGCGTTTTCACTCATCCCACACATGAACAACTTTGAAAAGCATTCCTTAGAGGTTTAGTCTGTTTTGTGCTCTTTTAATGATATTCTTTAAGACTATATATAATGTATATAGCTGTTTCTTAATTAACAAACATCTTATTTACCTTTATGTGCCCATAAAAGGCCATGATCTCTTCTCCATCCGGGTGGGAGCAGACCTACTGTGGGTGGCAGTTTTGGTTAAATTGTGTCCATGGAGATGTGCGCCAGCCCATTCAAGGTGGGTTTTAATCCCCTTGCTGGAGTCCTTTATAAGAGGATAAAAGACAGTATAAGCCTAGAGAAGCTAAGAAGGAAAATGCTCCGGGAGGAGTAAGAAGGAACCACAGAAGGAGCCATTTTGGAATCAGGGCCAAGTAGAGAAGGACCAGCAGACATTGCCACGTGACACAGGAACCGGGACACCAGCTGAAATATCTATTTCAGCCCGAGGAAAGGCACCTCCTCTTATGGCTTAATTCATTTTCATGTCCTTGGAACTGTAAATTTGTAACTTAATAATTCCTTATTTTAAAAGCCACCCCGTCTCCAACATATTGCCTTCTGGCAGCATTAGCAAACAAAAGCAACTGTATAACATGGAAATTTTTTAAAAACTTACATTTCTGACCCCTCCTCTACCTTCAGATAGTGGTTGTTATATATTATGTGTACTTATTTTTAGTCTTAGTAGAAATTACCTTTATATAATGCAAACATCCAAAATTTAATTTAGAAATTTTAATCTATCTATTAACTCAATGCTATGAAATATAAGGGGATGCAGGTACTTATATTTTTAGCTTTTTAACTTCTTCCTCTGTTTTTCTCCCATGGCTCCCTCTCCTAGATTTTTGTTATGTGTATGTGTCGTGTACTACACAATGAATTCTTATCACATTTACTTTCACTTTTGTAATTAAATGCCGTGAAGACTTAACCTTAAATTTTCATGAAAATGGATTTCCTTTTCAAGTAGGATTATTATTTCCCGAAAGGACTCAGTAAGGTGAAATTCCTCTAGTTCTCCCATGCTTGACTTTGTCTATGTGTTGCATATATCTTTAAATACAATTTTATTGCATACAAGAATTGATGATTCCTTTTCCTCAGAGGATTTTGTAAACTTTGCTATATTATCTTCTACACTAAACACTCTTATGGACAATTCTGATTCTATTGTATTTCTACTTTTGCAGATATTAATATTTGTTTAAAGATTATTTTTTGCCTCTTTCTCACTAACATCGTTTTTCTTCTCTTCCTCCTCCTCTCCTGTAATCCTGACGTTCAGAGAAATCAGTAAGACATAAATTATTTTCGGTTGTTCTGAATAACATTTCTACAAAATAAAGTGTTCTTTCAATATGAAGACACAGGTCAAGCATGTTTCATAAAAAGATTCTCTGAGTTTGGAACAAAATTTTGTTTTACATCTCTTACCATGCCAATCTCTTCTTCAGGCATGCAGGTGGAGTGAACTTTGTATCTTCTCTCTCTGACTTCTCTATATACTTTGTTTCTAATTCTCATTAATCTTGACTCTTTCTAGTTTCCTCCAGTCCCCTCCATATTCCTGGCTGTGCTTGAAGGAGGATTTGAGTTCATTTTGTTGCATCTGTTGAAGCTTTCATTTTTTTAATGATCTTATTTTGCTCATTTTCTTTCCTGAATTATTGCAGCTCAGTTGCCACCTTCGGTTGTCTAACTCTTTTTGAACATATACATATTCCTTGAATTTCTTTTCAAATTTTTTTCTAATTCATCTGATAACCCACAGACAACTTTGATTGTTTTTCTTTTTTACTGCATAATTTTTTCATCATTAGAATCTTCTGTGACATGTGTGCCCGTGTGTGCATCACTCTTCTAGTTTCGCTAGGGCATATGCACTTCCATGCTATGCAGACTTCTTTCTGATTCGTTATTAGCATTTGATACTAGAATATTCTTTTCATGAGAGGAATCTGTTGAAGAGTGGTGCGGGGAAGGTGTCAAGCCAGTGGGCAGGGCCAGCAGGCGGCCTTGGTAGTTTGCTATTACAGCATCATCTTTACCAACTCAGCTAAGCATGGTCTGGGAAAACATTCCTGCATATCTCCTCCTCAGAGTGAGCAGGACTTTGTCTTGGCTCTAAGGAAGCTGCCTCTGTAGAGGGATACAGTGTCTACTCATCTCTTTTATGCTACTGCATCTGCAGGGTGGCTTACCCTCTTGCATCTTATTCCACCATCCTCCTTCCCAGGCCCCAAAGCTCTCTACTGCACAACACGCCCACACATGATCCCACAGCTTTTATCTGCCGAAAAAAGAAATCCACTTCCAAGCTCTTTCACCCTCTGGGCTGGGTGAGAGCCTGTGACACAATGGTGACGTCCTGATGCAATAGTCTGAGTTTGGTGCCCATGTGTTGTATCTCCCAGGGAAAGGTCATGCTGGAGTTTGCATTAAGGGTGAGAAGACTTTGAACTGTAGAGCTCCTGTGTGGTTGTTGGGCAGCTCAGAAGCCAGATTGAGGCCTCTTACCCCTGAGGTTGAGGGATAAGTGTTTTAATATTCTGTCAAAACATTTATTAACTTTAAAAAGTAACAGGGGGAAAATAATACCTAAGTAAGATAACAGAAGAAACCTTTTCCAGGCTGAAGACGTGAGTCATTAGCCTGAAGCAGTTCCTGGAGATGTAGGCAGGTTGAAAGAGAAAATACACACATTTAAACATACTTGGAAGGAGTCTCAGGCTACAAAGATGAAGCAAAGCAATGTGGTGGCTACTGAGCAGTAGGAACCATTTAATTGTGGAAAAGCTGATCAGAATGGCACTAGGTTTGCATCTGCAAACAATGGAAGCCAGAAGATTTTAGGTTATTTTTATAGATCCCCGAAAGAAAAAGACTCTCATTTTGCCAATGGATCATTCATTTTCATAGTGAAAGATATTTGCAGATGTTTAAGGATCCAGAGAGTATATTGCCATGAACTGCTTCTGAGAAAATGATTAAGAAAGAATTTAACAAAATGACTAATAAACTGGAACAGAAGCATCAAGATAAGGAATAATAAAGAAGAAAGAAAGAAATGTGTGTATGTGTATATGCATGATATGTGTGTGTATGTTTATACATTAAAATCTAAACATCATAATAGAGGAACTGGAGATATAGGTAAATATGCAAAAGCAGTAAATATGTATTTTAAAAATAGAAGAAACTAGGGAAATATTTTATTATAGTATAAAACTAAAGGTATAAAACCAAGGATGTGAGTTGAGGAAGTAAGAGAATTCTAAAATGACGTGGTGCAGACTTGAAGAAGCTGCAAAATATTCTAAACATCTCATTTATTGAGGAAAGATAGAGATGAAGATTTTGATTTTATTGTGTGATATATGAAATAGAAAAGAAAGGCAATCACTGAAGTGGAAGTGTTCAGTAAAATCGTTCAAACTCCCAAGTTGAAACACTTATGTAAGTTATAAGATTATATAAATTGAGATTATAAAAAAAAAGATGGAAATCATTCAAATTTATTTTATAAACCTGCTCTAAGATCAATACTAAAACTTGAGAGAGAGTGCAGAAAAACAGACAGGCATAGACCGATTTCACTTAGTAATATAGAAGCAGATAATCTACATACAATTTTAACAAGTAGAAGCTAGTCTTATGACCAAAATGCTAGATTGAAGAGTTGTGTGGATTATTTATCATGAAATTAGCAACAAAAATCATATTGATAATAAAAGCTACAGTTGTGGGTGGGCCACCATGGCTCAGGAGGCAGAGCTCTCACCTGCCATGCTGGAGACCCGGGTTCAATTCCTGGTGCCTGCCCATGGGAAAACAACAACAACAGCAAAGCTACAGTCATGTTAACACACATTCAATAGGAATTTTATAAAATCCAATTCTAAAGAAAAAAAAGAAAGTTAAATAGGAACAGAATGTTAAACAATGCAAATACTACTTAGGTAAACCAAAAGCAACCACCCATCAAAAAAGTAAAACTTTAAAGCTTTTCTCATTATATCAGGAAAAAAAGAGAAATGCACAGTATCACCATTAGTATTCAACATTTTTGAGATTCAAGCAAGTGAGGCAAGGCAAGGTAAAGCAATCAGTACACACCTTTGAAAAATGTAAGTATTTTTCTTTTTGCTGGTTACACCATTGTAAAACCATGAAACCTAGAAAGCTGTCTTAAACTATTGGAAATAACCATAAATTTGTTAAATGGCTCTATATATGTATGTTCTATACAAAAACATGAAATCATGAATTTCTCACTCTAATAATGGAAATTACTTAAAATGAACATGGGAGATATTATTTTACAATAGTGCTGTTAGAATTTCAGGAAAAAAGAATACTCTCAGAAACAGCATTTGGAAATATGAAATGTTAGTCCTCTGGCATAAAATATATGGTAGTAAACCATGCTCCAGAAATTCATTGCTCAAAGTATATTCTGTCTATACATTAGTAGCAGAATATAAGGAAATATGTACAGGTTTGTTTACCTTGTTTATAGCAAAAACACAAAGCAACTCCCCCCCCCCAAAATACTTGTAAAAAGTGAATACATTGTTTGAGAGACTAGCTAAGGAAAGTTGAGTATATCTGTACATGAATTATGTTTTACGCAGCCCTTAAAAATGAGAAGTAGCATCTTTGCTGTTGACTTGGATGAATGTTGATGTTTTCTAAATGGGAAAGGGGAGAGGGACAGAGGAATTTATAAATATACTTCTGTAGAACAAACTATAATTAGAAAATACTCTGGATGGATATATATTCACACCTGTTCGTAAGAAGTACATGATCAGAGAAAAAGCCATGGAAAGAACATGTTGATTGGCAGAAGAGTAAAGGGGAAGAAAGGGGAATGATAAGAAAAAATAGAACAAATCTGGGAGAATCCATGATTTAAAAAATTACAGATGATACTCAGATTATATAACAATATATGCATGCATGAGTGTTTTAGTAAAAGTGCATAAAATGATTCATAGAAGCATGAACACTGAACTCTCAGAAAAAAAGGTTTAAGATTTTTTTTTGTTTTTTACCCTTTTCCTTTTATGCTTCCATATTGCTTGTTTTTTTTTATTTTACCATCACGAATGTAAGCTAGTTTCATTAAAACACAACGAGAAATGCTCATTTAATGGCTATTAGTAAAATATTCTAAGCATAAATTCCTAATCAATTGATAGTTTATGTGTTTTGTGACTGAACAACTAACAATGGATGTGTTATATAGGAATTTAAAATATACATTGCTCATGCAATATTTTTTCTCCATGTACATAATTTTCATTCTATTAATAGATAGCTTTCTTGCTAAGATTCCCTACTTACAGGAAATCAAAAGACACGTTTTTAGAACATTTTCTCATTTAAATAGACTATTTGTTATTTCTGAGAATAGTCTTCCTTTATCTGGCTGTTTGGTTGAGATTAATAAAACAGCAACATTTTATTAGTCACTACTTAAAATGTAAGTAATGTGTCCAGGTTATAAACTCTTCTAATATGTTCTCAGTTTCTTTGAGGATGTGAACTATTTCTGCATAATTCCAAAGACCTATAGTCAGAAAGTGACTTGTTCTAGGAGAGTCAACAAGGCCACAATTGTTCTGTGCTAATATTCTTATGGATTAATAATAACTTTGTAGGATAAAATCCAGATAAAACAATCCTTTGGTTTCTGCATTATTTAATATATAACAGCAGCAGGCTAAGTAATTTCATCTGTGGGTGCATTTGTTTCTCACATTTTCATCACCTCTGAAGGAGGGGTGCAAGGAAAGTCGTGTTACATTTCCACAGTGCACTATTTATGCTTCCACTGGGAGCCATTCATTCTATTTCAGCTCCAGTCAACTTTTTTCTAACACATTTAGGTAGCTTTATAATTGTATCCCTATATGACCTGACACCACTCTTTGGTTAACTGGGGCCAAATTTAGCTCTGATATTGAGTATAGAACCACATATTTTATTTTTTGCTAACCAAAATACATATATGAGGTATTGAATGTGGTTGTTTTAGGGATATCATATGGTATATATATATAATAATTGCATATAATAATTATCTTAAGCTGCTACGTCTTCACTGCTGTACTGACAAAAAACAAAAAACAAAACAAAACAAAAAAGTCAAGCCCTGATTTGTAGCATTGGCAATTCCCGTGATGAAAAATTCCCACTCTGACCGATATTACTGGCTTAACAATTCCTGAGCATGTAACCCTGGCACTGGCAAGCCAACTCCTGCACCCAATGGGGCCTCTTGTACTTCAAATGTAACTGAATGATAGAAGGCGTTAAACTATCCATTTTTCAACTTATCTCCTTTCTGATGGAGCCAATTCCCAACTGAACCAGAGTCTTTTCTGACAGTCTGGTTTTATGTTACCAAACTAGATAGACCCTTAGCTGGTTTCTCTGCTATCTAGCTTTCTTAATAAAATCAAACAGCTATGTTATTTATAACTTTCAATTATGTAAGACATTTTTCAAAAGTTGGAGTGCAATATTCATGCGTTAGTTTGTATTTTGGGCCATAAAGCAATTGCACTGGAGCTATTATAATTTAACAAAATTGTTTTCTTACTACAGATAATAATTTAACTGTATAGACTTAAGACTCCTTTGGGATCAAATTAAAAGATGGTGGTTTTTTTTTTTTTTTTTTTTTTTTTTGCCTGTGTCATATTTTATCATTAACTGTTAGGATTAAATACGTTCATGTCCACGTGACTCTCCTTCCTTCGGACTATAGACAATAGTGACAACATCTGTATAATAACATGGATTCTATAGCCAATTATTTTGGTTTGGGAAATTTTCAAAACTTTATCCCTTTTAGGCTAAGAGTTGTTTGTGGGACCAAGGATCTTGGAGATCAATGCCAAGTCAGTTCAGGTTCCATGAGCCACAATGGAACTACTGTCTGGGGAGGGAGGGAACAGTGCCCGGACAGAAGATGGGATATTCAAGGCGTCATCTAAGAAAATTCCTGGCTGAAAACAGCCTTCCCACACAAAGCCTGGCCGAGAACATGACTACAATATTCTGGTCACCTTCTACGTGGCATTTAGCTGAAATGTCAGCTTTTGTATCCTTAGGACAATGGTGGGGATGTGTCCATTTAACATAGCCCTACAGATTTGAGAAAATAGAAACCAGTAATAATTTGAAGCTTTCTTTGCTGGTTTCTGGAATCTCACCTTCAGTACTGGAGCTGGGTGGCCTCTACCATTGCTTTTTCCCTCTCCGGCATCTTCACTGCATGATAAAGGCTACTCAGCTGTGGTTCTGAGCAGCAGTAACAACAAAATTAAATAACCACATGGAGGCTGGGCAAATAAAAGTCTGCTTCTAAATATAGTATTTCACCAAAACACTCAATAAAATCTACAAGAGCTGTTAGAATAACGGAAAGTACAAGTAAGAATGACATGAGCACAGGCTGCCCGGCACCAATCCATAGACCCACATAATATGTTATTGAGGTGACAAGGAATATGACAATTTGTTCTAACGACCCAGGCACAGCAGTGAAGTAATAAGCTCAACTGTAAGAAGAAATGCTTAGGCTAAATGTTATGAAGCAAAATGGCAGATTCTTTGAAGTATTAGAAAGGTGTTTCTAGAAAGATCTAGAATCCACTGTTTTTAATTCAGTTTTGATTGAAGGAAACATTCCCTTTCCCCTTTACTGCATGCTGAAGAAGGTGCTAGCTATGACTCCACCTTAGGGGAATGAAATAGAAAAGGCTTCTACATTTTTCCTCGAACCCATGTTTAGACACTGAGGTAGAATAAACGTAGCAGCTGCTTTCTCCAATGGAGAGACTCCCAGAAGAGGTGGTTCTACTTGGTGCTTGCAGTTAACTTGATTGCTCTGGATTTGGAGTTGCTTCCTCCTCTTCTTGTAACCACAAACGCTTGTTAAGTACTGAGCAAGGAGTTGCTGCAATGGGGAGCCACCATGTGGGAAGAACCCCCATCCTTTATGGTTTGAGGTTGACACATTCAGGGCTCCTAAGAGCATTTCCTGTCAAAGGACAACACATTTTTACCACATGTGACATTTCATTTTATGCAGCCGGGTATACATTCCGGTAACAGCTCTGGCTTCTTCTAGGGATGGAGGAGCGACCTACTTTATTGTTGAGTTTGGAAGATAAATAGTGTATAGTCTTCAGCTCAAATTATACAGCTTCTGTGCTGCCCTATAATGCCCGTAGTTTTTTTGTTTTATAAGCCAAGGGAGTTCTGGAGGGGTTTTTAGCACTACCTGTGACAGAGGTACAATGTGGAAATGTCTATGAAAACCTGACATTTGGTATTGGGAGATTATTGTTGGAACACATACCTGTGCTTCACCCTGCATCCAAGCCTTTGGCAGTAATCAATACTGCCAAGTATCAGTATTAGGGGCCTGATATCAGGTCCCAATATTTTACTCTTTGCCTGTCTCAATTCATTTCCTTATTTAACAAATGGTTCAGAACTCAAGTTAGGAAGGCATTGGGCAATATTTACTGGGACCTGCATTCTTTAGAATGGATGAAAAATTCTTGGGAATTTGAACAAACTATTCCTGAGTCTCTGTTATGCAATAAAGAACCACCCTCACATTGTTGAAGGTATAAAGGACTTTTTTTTTCTTGATTTAATTTGATACTATTCAAAAGTAATTCTCATTAGGACTCAAAAATATTGGGGGAAATGAACACGCATCACAAATTATACCCCACATTCATTAAGACTGAGTGAAACAATTTGGAGTAAAGAGCAGATAATACAGCTCTTTACTAAAATGATCCCAACTTTTTTGTGCGCATGTATATATTTATGCCCCGTGCATGCATGTCTATGTATGTATGTGTGTATGCATGCCAGTGATTCTCTCTGGGTGTGCACGCGTGTGAGTGTGTATGTGGTAGATGGGGACAATTACACAGTGCCCACCAATACCACATTCCTTTCCTTGGTTTCTTGGGCACTGAGAGATAGTGTACAGAGATTTTGTGGTGGTTTGGACCTGTATATTCCCCAGAAAAGCATGTTCTTAAACCTAATCTGTCTCTGCGGGCATGAACTCATTGTATGCAGGGCTTTTTTATGAGGTTACTTCAGTTAAGGTGGGCCCATCTCAATCAGGCTGGTTCTTAAACCTGTTGCTAGAGTCCTTTATAAGAAGATCAAATTCAGACACAGAGAGAGAGAAAGCCACAGAGGGAGCATCCAGGAGCTGAAAAGAAGGGAGAGACCAGGGATTGCCTCCATGCCTGGCCGTGTGTGAAGCTGAAGAACAAGGATCGCGAGCTGCCAGCCCCAGAATACACCGAAGTCTTTGGGGAGAAGCATCCCCTTGAAGATGCCTTGACTTGAACTTTTTTCCTAAACACAAAAATATGTGCCTTTACATTTCCATTGTTCAAGCCACACTTTTGCATGGTCTTTGCTTGATGAGCCAAGGAAAGTTAAACACCATGGATGGATGGCCGCAAGGCCACTGCCCAGTCTCCCATAGACACTGCTCTTGCCATATCCCTGGAGGTCTCCTCAAGCAATGCTAAACTTTTGGGTAAATCACATGTTATTCCTCCATACTTTCTAAAGTACAACTTCTTTCAGCAGAGTGAAGGATCCTTCCTCCAGGAAAAAATTACAAACATAGGCATCAATGCAAATATAAATTTTATACACACTTTCATGGACTTTATGAACATCATGAAATCAACAGACATAAGCCTAAGACTCAGTCACCCAGAGAGCCAGTAAAGTGTATATTTGATTAGGGAATAATTGGGTTAATATTTGGAAGCGTTGACAAGCCATGTTGTAATCATTGGCAGTGAAGAAGATTCTATTGTCAAATTACTTTTGACTTACATGCTCAGATGCCTTTTCAAAATCCTCATTTAAAAAAGAAGCTCCTGGGTCACTCTAGCTATGGCACTCTTCGAGCATCTATTGAGGACTTGAAAAAGGATTCACTACTTTCAGATTTTCTCCTTTTGTCCTCTCACATTTGACCCTTTCAAATATTTGCCATTGCCTTCTTGGATGGATATCTCATAGAAAGCATCCTCTTTGGATCTAAATCATCTTTTATGGGAGATATTTTGAAAGTTACGTAGATGCACATTTCATGTTGAGATGTAAAGCACGCAGAAGAATGTGGTTATTATGTAAGGGGATTTGCTAAAATAAATATTAGCATGACATTCTTACTAGCACAAGGCAATAGAAAAGTCAATTTATATGTTTATGTTCAGCAATAAAGTTTGTGTTTGTTGAATTTCATAAATAGTCAGAAATTATTTCATAGAACTTACCAAGTTTGGGTGGTAAAAGTTTCTTAATTTCTAAAGAGTCATTATGTTTTGTCCATCAACATCACTTGAAACCACTGCTTCTCTCCGGAGATCTAAGGAGGAACTAAATCAATGAGAAGTAAACCTGTGTAAAATTATAACAACTTTAGTGCTTTGAAGCAAGCAGTGCCTTAACCACTGTGGGGGAAAAAAAACAAAGAAAAGTAGTGTCCACTTGCAATTAAGTCATGTTTCCAGAGGGCTCATTACACATTCTAACTGTCCCCAGGTTTATTTGTACACATTACATTGGATCCAGAATTCATAAGTGGCAAAGTTATGGTATTATTTTCCATTAATTCTCTTTCCTCCTCTCTTTCCTTCCTTTTGTTTTTAGTGCTCCTGGTGGGCAATGGGTCTTTAGTTCAGTTGTGGCGTGAGAGAGGCCGTTAGTGCTGGTTCTCTGTTATAAAGGCATACTTAATGTACAAAGGACAATAAAGATCACACTTTTTAATGGACAGTTCTGTGAATTTTGGCACACAATGTTGATATACCATCACAGTCAAGATACAGAATAGTTCTCTTGCTCCAAAATACTCTCTTGAAATTGCAAGCTATGCAACCTTTAGGCAACCACTGATTTGTTAATCATCCCTATAATTTTGCTTTTGCAAGAATTTCATTGCAATGGAACCATGCATATATACGCTTTTGGATCTAGCTTCTTTCCCTCACCACAATGGTGATGTTGGTGTATCAGTAGTGTGTTCCTTTTTATTGCTTAGTATCCCACTGCAAGAATGCACTGCATACAATTTCTCTCTGTGTGCTCTACTTGAGGGACATTTGGACTGCTTACAGTTTTTGGTGATTTCAGACAAAGCCATTATAAATATTTTCATGTAAGTTTTTATTGAACAGACTTTTCCTTTTTATTTATTTTTGTATTGTGCATGAAACTTGCGTTAGTTTCTGTTTTACTTGGATAAATACCTAGACGTGAGATTGCTGGTTCATATGGTAAGTACATGTATAATTTTATAAGAACCTGCCAAACTGGTTTCCAAAGTGACTGTACCATTTCACATCCCCCACCAATAATACATGAGAGTTCCAGGACCTCCATTTCCTTGTCAACATTTGACACTAACACCATTCATATAAGCATTTCATAGTGAAGAAGCTAGTTCCAGAAACTCTATTCCTCTAGTTATCGCAGAAAAGTTACCAGGAGTAGTCAACATATTCTCTCCCACTGCCTCACTCTAGGAAGAAAACTAAGATGGCACACCCTCATTGTAAATAGTTAATAATACGTGATAGACTTAGCGCCCACAACTCAACCCTTATCATTTTATTTAGCATGCCCTAGAGCTACATTCACCCTTCATTTTCAATCTTCTCACCTCTTTTGAGGTTCAAGCCACTTTGAATTTGAATGTCAACCCCTTTAAGCCACTGGATTTTTGTTAGGCTCCATGAGGATGGGGCACATTTATTTAAGTTGCTGCTGGTCTCTGTCCTTAATCCAGTGCCTAACCTGGAGTAGTGCTTAATACATATTTGTTTAATGAATGGATGAATCATGTTTCCAAATATAAAAAGCTTAAGCGGTTCCGATATCTTTTCAAGTGTTTGGGCTTTGAATACATTTTTCTTCTCGTTTCTTTAGTCAGAATATTTTCTAAGTAAATTTTATATTATTTCCAGATTTTTTCTACAACTTATTTGTTTATTAAAACTGTTCTTCATTTATTTTTCAAGGTGCTAGTGTGTAAACATTCTGCAAAATAACACCAACTGCATTTTGATAAACATTCTAGTGCCTTCTTCCATCTTTAAAGAAGGTCATGTTTCAGATTAGATCCAACAATTGCCTCTCTGTCAAACATCCAGATTTTCATCTGTAGCCATTTTTCAAGGCTTTGATTTTTTCTGGTCATATCAATAATGTTCTTCACAGATGGTTTGATGCACATAAATTTTAATTAATTTTTCAAAAAATAACTGACAAAGAAAAGTTTGTACTAAGAATATAACTTTGGACTTCTTCAGCATCTGAATTTTCATTAATTGCTTATTATTGAAAAAAATAAAATATGTTTTTAAATTTGTTTCCATAACATCTTTTAAACAGAGTTCTCAAACTTTAAAGTGCAGAGAACACAAATTAATCTCTGCAGCTATGACTCCAGAACAAGACAACAAGACATTTTACTCTGTAGCCATAGTTCCAAAAGAAGCCAACAAGAGACTTTACTCTTGATTTGGGGGAGGCACCAAATATATGCTGCCTATTTCCTCATCACAACCTTTTGTAGTAGCTGAGAAGGGTACATTTTCTCAATTCTACATATGAAAAACCTGAGGATCCTGGAATTTAAATAAATTGCTCAAGACTGTAAAAAAGATCGTACAAAGTCTATGTGTTTGTCTAAATTTCATGCCTTACCCATTATGTACAGTTTTTTCTTCTCTTGTTACATATTAACTTATGAAAGACAGAACGCAAACATATTTGGTAGAAATTTCCAGAATATTTTTTCCTTTACATAGCTTTGTCTTTTTTTTCTCATCTTCCCCTGTTATGCAGGAAGGGCTAATACTTAAATATTTACGCAGTAATTAATATTGATTATATTACCTATACAAGGGTAAATTTCTTTGATGTATTATCTTTTTCCTGGAAATATCAATATAGCTTATTTTGTAAGATCTTTAATCTTTTATTCACATCCCACTCCCACTCCTTTCAACAGTTACTCTATATTTTTGCCATTCATCCTAAGGTTTCTAAAATCACTTTTATTCCCCATTCTTTCAGCAATTGACTTCCCCAATAAACTAAATCATCAGACTGAACTTCTTCAAATCCATGCCTTATACCCCTCATAGTTTTCTATCTACACCCACCCTCCATTCTCCTCCTTAAGTCTGATCAACAAATCAACAGATTCCTGACGCAGCTGCTCATCTTCACAGGAGTGGTGCTTTATCAATGTCGTGCATTGAATTGTGGCCCCTACAAAATAAGCTGAAATCCTAATCCCCAGTACCTCAGATTTGATCTTATTTAGAAATAGGGTCATCACATAAGGGACCAAGCAAGTAAAAACGAGTAGGGTGACCCCTTAATCTAATAGGACTGGTGTCCTTATTGGGAGAGGAGGAAAGGCATGAAGCAGAGGGGAGAAGACTGTGTGAGGCCAGAGACAGATGTTGAGGACTACAAGCCACAGAAAATCTAGGATGGCAGATCAGAAACCAAGAGAGAGTCATGGTACACATTCTCCCCTTGAAACTTCAGGGGAGCAAGCCCCTTGACCTCAAACTCCTGGTATCCAGAACTGAGAACAGTAAGTCTCCATTGTTTCAAGCTGCCTAGGGTGCGGTACTTTGGAAGTCCTAGGAGCAGTGAGCGTGTTCACAGCCTCTCTATCCCTCCTTTGGGATAGGATTGTGCTCACTATGCTCTGTTCTTTGCAATAATCTATAACAATATGAATCATAAAACAAAATGCAACAAAGTGAAACCTTCCCTTTCTTCTCTCTCTCTGCCTACCATATCCATTCTTTTACTTTTATTTAAGCCACTAATCCATTTCTCAACCTTTGTGGCATATTGATAGCATATGGGGAATTTTAAAACCTCGATATGGTCCCTGGATTGTGGGAAGATGGTGGAGTAAAAGCTATAGAATTCAGTCCTTCCAACAGAGCACTTATTAAAAAGGAAGATACTTTCTATAACAACTATTTTGAAACTTTGAAGGCCAGAAGAACACTATAAAGCATTCAGGGAAAAGAAGGGGGAAGAGGCTGGTAAATGACAGTAAAAAATAGGAAATTTCTCTGTCTGTATGGTGGACGCTGGTATTCATGCCCACTCTCACGGCAGGCCACCGTGGCGCCCAGCACCTGGCTAGCTCACTGGTAAAAGAAAGAGACGTAAAATCCTCTTCCCCAAGACCAGAATAATTGCTAATCACAATTAGCAACCCCTGGGGCACGGTCTCTGAGGGTGGCCATGATTCCAACCCACCGCAGACAGAGATGGCAGTGGAGGAGACTTAAAGATGCTGCACTTCTTCAGGGCTTTGGGGTACAGTTGGCTGAAGGGCTGCACTGGCTGTAAGGTCAAGAAGCTCAGCTTTGGGGAACCGTGGAAGAAGTTCCTGGCACCCTTCTTGAGCCCCTCCTCTGGGCTTTGGAGCCTGTCTGCACCCACCATGGGCTCCTTGCCCGGCTTTGGCCTTGAAAGACTGACTTAAGGAACTGTTCTCCACCAGCCCCCTCCT
Source organism: Tamandua tetradactyla (assembly GCF_023851605.1). Lineage (NCBI taxonomy): Eukaryota > Metazoa > Chordata > Mammalia > Pilosa > Myrmecophagidae > Tamandua > Tamandua tetradactyla. Next base: position 40,226,297 of record NC_135351.1, read on the forward strand.
CCCAGAATTTGCCCTCCAGGCGAAAGCAGCTTGAGACAATAAAAGGACTGTAGAAACTATAGAGGCAGACAGTCTGGAGCGAAATCTTGCTTGCTTTAAACACCCGTGAGAGAAGGACTGTCTCCTGGGAAATAGAGGAGGCATTCAAACTCCTGTAAATAGGGAAACACCAAAACAACTAACAAGCACAAGCCCAGGACAGTCAAAGGCCCAGAGAAATCAGGGAAGACCCTGTCCAGTGGATTTGTCTTGGGCAGCCCTTCCTGATAGAAGGTCTGAAGCTCTAGAAAGTCTCTCATCACCAGCAGTCTACAAAATCAAGAAACAGAGATGTCAGTGAGCAAATCCAAGAGTTAAAATTTTAAGATACTGAAACATGCATGTTTTTCTTAAGTACACCTAGATCATTCTCTAAGATAACCCACATCTTAGATTACAAAACAATTCTCCATAAGTTTAAAAATATTAAAAACATACAATATATCTTCTCCAACCACAAAGGAATGAAGATAGAAATCAATAAGCTATAAAATACTTGGAAATTAAACATACTCTCAAACAACCAATTGGTTGAGGAGAACATCACAAGGGAAATTAAGAAATATCTTGAGGCATAGGGAAATGAAAATATACTACGCTAAAATGTACAGTATGCAACAAAGACAGAATTGAGAGGCAAATTTCTGGTGCTAAATGTTTACGGTTAAAAAGAAAAAAAGAATTAAAATCAGACACCTAACCTCAGTACTGAAAGAACTAGAAAAAGAAGACAGACTTAAATCTGAAGAAAGCAAAAGAAAGAAAATAACAAAAATTACTGCGGAGTTAAATGACATAGAGAACAACAACAGCAAAAAACAATAAAGGATCAGCAGAACAAAAATTTGGTTCTGTAAAAAGATCAATAATGTTGACAAATTAAAAAAAGAGAGTGGAAACAAACAATTAAAATTGGAAATGAAAAAGGGCATATTGTGAACAATTCTGCTAAAATTGCAAAAGAGCTATAAAAGGATACTATGAACAACTGTATATGAATAAATTAGATAACCTGAATGAAAAGATTCTTAGAAACACACAAAATATCTACACTGACTCAAAAAGAAATAACTCAACAAACTAGCTATTCGTAAAGTAGTCAAAAACCTCCCAATAAAGTAGAAAAACCCAGGACCAGATGGGTTCACAGGGGAATTTTACTAAACATTCCAAGAACACTGAACTCCAATTTTGCTCTAACTCTTCTCAAAATTGAAGAGAAGAGAACACCACCTAAGTCATTCTATGAGGCCAACATCACCTTCATATCAAAACCAAATAAAGATATCACAAGAAAAGAAAATTACAGACTAGAATTTCTTATAAATATAGATGCAAAAATCCTCAACAAAATACTTGCAAACCGAGTCCAACAGCACATTAAAAGAATTATTTACCAGGATCAAATGGGGTTTATCTCTGATTTGCAAGGATGGTTCATCATAAGAAAATCAATTAATATAATACAGCACATTGACAGAATGAAGGAGAAAAAACACATGACCATCCTAATTGATGCAGAACAGAACTTTGACAAAATCTAACACTGCTTCTTGATAAAAACATTTATCACACTAGAAATAGAAGGAAGCTTCCTCACCATGGTGATGGACATATATGAAAAACTCACCACTAACATTCTACTCAATGATGAAAGACTGAAAAGCTTTCCCTCTAAGATCAGGAAAAAGAAAATGCTGTTCACTACCACCACCGTTATTCAATATTGTATTGGAAGTTCTTCATCTATTATATATCAGATAAGGGCTTAATATTCAGAATATATAAAGAGATCCTACAATGCAGCAACAAAAAACAAACAACCCAATGAAAAATGGGCAAAAAGACATGAAGAAATACTTTTCTGACAAGGAGACACAAATGGCTCAAAAGCATATGAAATGATGCACGATCTCATTGATTATTAGGGAAATTTACAAATCCAAACCACAATGAGATACCATCTCAGAATGCTATTATAAAAAAAAAAGTCGAGTGATGGAGAGGATGTGGAGAAAGATTCACACTTATTCACTACTAGTGGAAATGTAGAATGGTGCAACTGCTCTGGAAGGCAGTTTGGCAGTTCCTCAGGGAGCTAAGTATAGAGGTGTCACATGTTCCAGCAATCCCATTACTAGGTATATATTCAGAGGAACTGAAGGCAAGGGCACAAATGGAAATTTGCACACTAATGTTTATAGTGGCATTAGTCATGATTGCCAAGAGATGGAAACAGCCCAAATGTCCATCAACAGGTGAGTGAATAAACAAACTGCGGTATATAAATACAATAGCGTATTATTCAGTGGTAAGATAGAATAAAGTCATGAAGCACGTAAGAAAGTGGATGAACCCTGAGGACACTACAGTGGGTGAAATCAGCCAGAAACAAAAAGACAAATACTGTATGCTCTCACTAATATGAATTAACATTAGCAAGTGAGCTTTGAGAGGCAAAGTTGAGAACACAAGCGTTCAAGAATTAGAAGGGTAGAGATTGGGCATTTGATGCTGAAGGAGTACAGAATGTTCAACAAGACTGATTGTAAAGACCCAGAAATGGATAGCACAATGATATCTGGTGGTACCAAAATATTGTAAGTACACTGAATAAAGCAAACCATTAATACTTTATTTAGGTTGAATTGTATGATGTGTGAATAAAACTGTTTAAAAATGAACAGAGATTCAAATACTGGAGAAAATGTGGAGTGAGAGAGAAAGATGTACCTGTCCACTGTTGACAGGGAGTTAGAGAGGTGCAGCCCTTTTGGAGGGCAGTGTGGTGGCTCCACAAGAGTCTAGGGCAGGGGTTGCTGTCTGATACTGCAACCCTGTAGTTAGGCGTGTACTTGGAGGAACTGAGAGCAGGGACGTGATTGGGCATTTGTACACTGGTATTTATGGTGGCAGTGTTCAAGAATTTCAATAGATGAAGGTGACCTAAGGGTACATTGATTGAATGCTAGAAGGGGGGATTGTGGTGTATGCATTCAATGGACTATTGGGTGGCTGCAAGAAGGAATGAAAGGAGGCATGCGACTAGGTGAATGAAATTTGAGAACAGTAAGTTGAGTGAAGTAAGACAGAAACAGAAGACAAATATAATGCTTCACTATTATTCACTAACTATGATGTGCAAGCTTTGAGAACTGAATTTGAGAGCATAAGTTATCAGGTGAAGGCCTATTGTAAAGGCTCCTAGATTGTATGCTCTTACAGCAGTCACATCTGTTCCAGAGTTGTAATTGTTGTTTCTAAATTTTGAGATGCTGAGCTCTTTGTGTATAACCTGGTATTTCCCTGGAACTTTAGATATTTGTGCGACATCTGAAACTCAGAGCTAGAGTTCTGATGCTATACAGTCAGCATTACCCTATACAGCAATTGTTAAAAACACTATAAAGGTGATCAGACTTCAATTAGGAATATTAGTGAGGCCTATCTGGGTCTGACTAAGGTGTATCAGACTGAAAGGTAAAGGATGATACTCATTGTATTTTAAAACTTCATATTCTGTGTGAGACCAAAGGAAGGGATGTTTACTTAATGCAAAATTTGCATTTTCTGTAGTACACTATCTAATTTAACTTGTATGATCAGCTTCTTCAAACACCATAATTACATGGAATTATGAATAGAGAGTGAGATCTTGTTGGTTTTTACAGATTGGTGTGGTGACCCAATACATCCCAGAGTAAGCTGGGAAAATATAAAATATAAATAAGTATTTGCAAAGTCCCCTTGAGGGACTGGGGAAAGATACGGAAAGTATTAAGCTTCCCCACCTGGAGAACACCTGATGTTCTTGCAAGCATTGGGGGCTGCCAATTTGATTGGACAGGCTAAGAATCTTGTGGCTTGCCCTTATAAAACCTACTCCTGCAGAGAAGAAGCTAAGCCTACTTAATTATACTTAAGAGTCACCCCCAGTGAAGCTCTTTTGTTGCTCACATGTGGCCTCTCTCTCTAAGCCAACTGTGCAGGTGAGCTCACTGCTCTCCTCCCCTATGTGGAACATGATACCCAGGGGTATGAGTCTTCCTGGAAATGTGGGACATGACCCCAGGGATGAACTTGGCCCTGGCGTCATGGAAGAAAGAAAGACTTCTTGACCAAAGGGGGGAAGATAAATGAAACAAAATAAAGTTTCAGTGTCTGATAGATTTCAAATAAAATTGAAACATCTTTCTGGAGGTTATTCTTATGCAGTATATAGATATCCCTTTTCAGTTTTGGGTATATTGGAGTAGCTAGAGGGAAATACCCGAAACTGCTGAACTGTAATCTAATAACCTTGGTTCATGAAGATGATTGAATAACTACAGAGTTTTTAAGGTGTGAATGTGTAAGTGTGAAAACCATGTGACTAGCACTCCCTTTATCCAATGTGTGGATAAATGAGTTAAAAAAAAAAGATAAAAAAAATCTGCAATCAATAGAAGGCGGTGAGGGTTATGGGGTATTTTGGATGTTTTTTAAACTTTTATTTTTATTTTTTCAATTTTAGAATAATGAAATGTTCAAAAATCTATTGTAGTGATGAATGTACTGCCTTACGATGACACTGTGAACCAATGATTATATATTTTGGTAATTCTATCTAAATAAAAAATCATTGAGAAAAAAAACCCAAACATTGTATTTGAAGATCTTGCCAGAGCAATGAAGCAAAAAAAAAAAGTGTTATCCAAATTGAAAAGGAAGAAGAAAAGCATTTTCTATTTCTCTATTTGCAGGTGATAAGGTGTATATTCAGAAAAATCCTGAAAAATCTACCAAAAAAACTCCTAGAGCTAATAAATGAATTCAGCAAACTGGCAGAGTAAAATATCAACACCTGAACATCAGTAGTGTTTCTATATAGAAGCAATGAACAAACAGGAGAAATCAAGGAAAAAACCCCATTCATAATAGCAACTAAAAGAATCAAATATCTAGTAATGAATCTAGTGAAGGATATAAAGGACCTGTAAACAGAAAACTAAAAAACTTTTCCAAAAGAAATAAAAAGTTAACGGAAAGACATTTAGCATTTGAGGATTGGAAAACTAAATATTATTAAAATGTCAATCCTATTAAAATGTCAATCCTATCAAAAGCAATTTATATATTCAAGGCAATCCCAATTAAAATTCTAACATACTTGTTTGCAGAAGTGGAAAAGCCTGCCATAAAATTTATATAAAAGATAAGGGGCCCCAAATAGCCAAAGCCATCCTGAAGAAATGAATGAAGTTAGAAGACTCAAACTTCCCAACCTTAAACCTTACTATGAATCCATAGTAATCAAATCAGCATGTTATTGGCACAAGGACAGTCATATAAACCAATAGAAAAGAACTGAGAGCTCCTAAATGAAACCTTACCTTAATGGCCAACTGACCTTTTTTTTTTTTACATGGGCAGGCACTAGGAATCGAACCCGGGTCCTTTGGTATGGCAGGCAAGCATTCTTGCCTGCTGAGCCACCGTGGCCCGCCCTCAACTGACTTTTGACATGGTGTCAAAGACCACTCAGTTGGGAATTAACAGTCTCTTCACAAGTGGTGCTGGGAAAACCGGATCTCCATTTACAAAAATCCCCTACCTCACACCTTATACAAAAATCAACTCCCGAAATGTATCAAATACCTAAATATAAGAGTCAGAATTATCAATGTCCTAGAATAAAACACAAGGTAGCATTTTCTGGATTTGGTGATAGACAATGGTTTCATAGACTTCACACTAAAAGCACAAGCAAAAAAGAAAAAAATAAATGAGACCTCATCAAAACGTAAAACTTTCGCATCTCACAGGACCTTATCATGGAAGTGAAACAACAATTTACACAATGGGGAAATCATTTGGGAAACATGTATTGTTTAAACACAAGATTTAATATTCATAATATATGAAGAAATTCTTGAACTTAACAACAAAAAGACAAGCAACACAATTAAAAAATAGTCAACAAATATATCTTTCCAAAAGATAAACAAATGGCTAGAAGGCACATGAAAAGATGTTCAGCATCATTAGCCATTGTGGAAATGTAAATCAAAACCACAATGGGATACCATTTCACACTCATTAGAATAGGTGTTGTTAAACATTGGAAAATTACAAGTGTTTGAGAGGATGCAGAGAAATAGAAGCACCCATTCTTTGCTGGAAAACAGTTTGGCTGTTTCTCAGAAAAAAAAATATGGAGCTACCATTTGACCTGACATTTCCACTACTAGGTTTAAATGCAAAAGAATTGAAAGCAGGAACTCGAAAGGATATTTGCACTACAATGTTCATAGTGGCATTATTCACATTTGCCAAAAGATGGAAGCAGCCCAAGTGCCCAGCAGTTGATGTGTGGATATCACAATGTGCATATGCATACAATGGAATATTACTCAACCTTTAAAGGAATGATGTTCTGAGATATGTGACAATATGGAGGAACCTTGAAGATATCAGTTTGAGTGAAATAAACCAGACACAAAAGGACAAACATTGTGTGATCTCAATGATATGAAATAATTAGTGTAGACAAACTCATAGAGTTGGAAACTGGAATATAGTTTACTGGAGGACGTGATGGTAATAGGGAAGGGGATGTTGAGGCTTAAAATGTATAGGGTTTCTGTTTGAAATGATGGATGGTGGTTATGGTAGTACAACTTTGTAAATGTAATTAACAACACTGAAATAGTACACCTGAATGTGGTTAAAAAGGGAAGTATTAAGTTCTATATATAACAGAAAAATTTTTTTAAATCCATGGAACTGCACCACACGCACAGAGAATCCTATGTTAAATCATGGTCTATAGTCCATAATACAGTTATAAAAATATGCTTTCATCAATTTTAACAAGTGCTTCACATTCACGCGAGGTGTTAATAATAGGGTGGTATATGGGAATCCTGTGTTTTATGCATGACCGGTCGTTCTGTAAACTTACAACATCTCTAATAAAGAAAATATCTGAACATCTAAATGCATCTTTTCTTTTCACTCCTACTATTCATCTATTATGGCATGATTTTTAACAATAAGCTCTAGTTATATATAGATGTAAAATTTACTGAAAAAGCAAAAGTTAGATAAAAGTTTTGCAATGATTTTTTGAGTCACATTATTGCACTGACAATAGAAGAGAGTTGTGTCCTATCACTCTTTTTTAAAAATCATAAAATATTCAGAATTATAAATGAAGAACCCACAACCTTCTTTATCTGAGTTAAATGTAGTGTATGGTGGATCCCCTGTGACTTAGTAATTCATGTGAACTCACTAAGGATCTAGATTTTTCCTCTTATTTCTCAGAACAAAATTCCAGATGCTTGTTCATCCCTAGAGGAGGCATTTCTAGTAAGAATCTGTCCCTTTAGCATCCTTTGCCCTCAGAGCCATAATAGCAAAAGCAGTCCCAACATTTCTAGTACTAGCAGTGGAGTGCAGAAAGGTCAAGTTATAGGTATTTTCTTATCAAATCTGGACATTCTCAATTTAAAAGACAGAATTATAAAGACTGTTAGTTTACAAGCTCCCAGAATGCCATATACCAGAACTCGAACAGCTTTTACAAAAGGGAATTTAATAAGTTACAAGTTTACCATTCTAAGGAGTGAAAATGTTCAGATTAAGTCACCAACAAGAGGTTACTTTCACTCAAGAAAGGCAGAAGGAACTAGAACATCTCTGTCAGTTGGGTAGCCACGTGGCTGCCATTTTCTGGTCCCTTGTTCCTAGGCCCTGTTGCTCTCAGCCTCTCTTACTGGGGAGTTTCTTCATTTTGCTTCTGGGGCTGGCCTTCACCTCTTGGCTTCCCTTGGCTCTCTCCAGGCTCTAGCTTGTTTAACATCTCATGGTGGCATCTGTTGGGCTTCAAGCATCTCCAAACATCCGTGTCTCTGTTCTCCAAGAGTTGGCATCTGTGTCAGCTCTGCTCTGAAGTTTCTTTCAACTCTCTCATTCCTGGTTCTTTTCCAAATGTTTCCTTTTTTAAAGGATTTCAATAAACTAATCAATACTCACTTGGAATGGGTGGAGTTACATCTCCATCTAATCAAAAGGTCACACCCACAAGTGGGCATGCCACATCTTCATGGAGATATTCTAATAAAAAATTCCAATCTACAGTGCTGGATTAGGATTTAAAGAGACAGCTGCCTCCACAAGTTTGGATCAGGATTAAACCATGGCTTTTCTGGGGTACAAAATACTTTCAAACAGGCACAGAAAGTATAGAGAAAAAGATTTCTAAAGGATAAAAAGCAATATGCTGGTCTTTCAGCTGAATTTGGCTTTTGGAAATCAATTATTATGACCAGTGACCATTGTGCCCACATCCAAGGCACTTCTTTGGACTACAGTTTAATTTTTCTTGAGCTTTGTAATTACTGTTTTTCTGCTTAAAATGATTAAATTAGACCTAAACTCTTACCATTTTGTAAGATATATAAAATCTACAAAGCTCTGTGCAATGGATGTTTGAATGGCATTTGATTAATATAGACAACAGTGATTTATACGTACTGTGAGACAGACAAATAGTGAGCCACTGGTGTGATGTTGAGCTATCTAGGGTGCCAGCTCTTCGTTTCATGGCTTTGATATATAATCACCTATTTGCTCAATTTCAAAAGCACTGCAAACCCAGGCATTCATTGATAACAGCAGTAACCACATTTATCAATTGGTCTCTAAAAGCAGTTTGCACTGAGGAAGGATATTAGAGTTAAAGTGGCATCCACAAATAGAGGGACAGGGATAGTGCATGTTGAAAAGTCTGAGAAACACAAGGCTCACTTATTCTCTCAAATATTACCCCCTCCTGGGAGAAGGTCACGTGAGATTATTTCATTGTGGCCCCAAAACCAGAAAGGTGGGACTAGGCCAGCATGGTGTTAGCAGGACCCATTTGACCTTGGGGTAACATGACCTTGTAAGGACTTTCAAGGATGGACTTTAGCTGTTTCCCTCCCTTTGGTAATATGTTCACAGAGGAAAAGAGAAATTACAGAAAGGCCCATTAAAGGTTTTTGCCTAATTATACTAAAGCTTCATGATCATTGACACTTCTGCTGGGCTTATTCGTTCATGACCTGGTAGAGGGGCAGGCAAGTGAATAGGTATTTTGTTTGCTTCATTTTTTAACTGTCATGAAGGATTTTTAAATAGCATTATGAAGGCACAAAATAGGAATGTGGTAAATTTCTGAGCAGAGTGGAATTTTTTAGGGAAGACTTCATGTAGAAATGACATATTGGGAACCACACCCCTTCATACCTGCATTTATAGATAGAGTTGGGCCAAAATGGAACCAATATGAGAGTAAAGTTATTAATCAGAGGGGAGCTGAAGTATTTACTACATGATAGAATAGTGACGACCTCATTAAGAATTAGTTATAACCAGAAAATCTCTTTATACTAAACATACATATGTATGTATACACACAGTTTTATCATCTCTCTATATCTAGCTAAATGTATATCTAACTACAGAATATTCATATATACCTAGATGTGCTGAAGTATCTATAGATCTAGATCTAGATGTAAATCTCATGCTGGCTCTCATTGGCTTCCTCCTTTTCCTATAGGTGCTCCATCTGGATGGAAATAAATGCACCTTTCATTTCCTGTTGTCCATCATTGTCCATGCAAGTTGCTGCAATTTATCCCTTCATGTCTAGAATTTCCAAGTTACTTTTTCATGTGTACAAGCCTTGATATACCCAACAGGAAGGTAAAATTCTTGGAGAAGACTTGCACTTGTCATATGCTTCCCTTAATCCACCTGGGTGCTTGCCCAATGAGAAGCACGTGGTCTGCACCCTCCAGGAATAGCTTATGAATGGACTGAGCTCACAGGGGACTCTTAGGTGGATGGCCAACTGTTACATTCCACTCACCTACCTATTTCTCAGGGTAACTTCCTTCCTAATTGATACCCTGTATCTGCTGCAGTTTTGAGTATGTCCTCACTAAATAATCTGAGCCTCTATAAAGTTGGCTTAGAAAACCTAAATTACTAAATTCAGGGATATTTCTATTTGAATAGGAACATCTGTTTAAGGTGAAGATCCAGGAACATAAATTTTTAACAGTGGGATTTTTCAAACCATGCTATTAGCCAGTGGGAGTTTATTGGTGATGCTTCCACCACATAGCTATGTAACCTTGTTATTTATAATACATGGGTTCAATAGTTTTCTTTCCTTCTCTTTGGTAACACCTTCATTGTCACCATCTTACCAAAGAAGTGATTTTTTCCCCCAATTTCTCATGTTAGACAACTGATGTTATGTGTCATAAATAGACAGTCATTATCTATGATACCTATAATTTGGAAGAAAATCCAGTATTGTTATTCCACTAAAACTTGCAATTTAGCAAAATGGCATATTAAATAACAAATGTTCTCTTTGTACTGCAATGCCTTTCCTGTATATTTGTCTTAGCAATGGTTTACCAAGGTTTTATATCTCTTTGGTTTTAACAGTTAATATAAATGCATCTATATTCTTTAACCTAGCATAAAAGTAACTCTTAAAATGTTTGGGTCACATTTCTTATTTGAGTAGCAGAATCGTTTCAGATTTTAATTTCTATTTATTTACTTTTATGAGTTTTCCATATGATTGACAATGAAAAGTTAACATTTTATATGAAAGTTATATAATTAAAAATAATTAAATTCATTAAAATTATTTACTTTAAACATAGATCAGAGGTTGCAAGGGGAAATGGGAAGTGAGGAAGGGAGAGTTTCTGTTTGGTAGGTATAGAGCATTTATAGATAAAAATTTATATATATATATATATATAGAGAGAGAGAGAGAAGGAGAGAGTTAGATTATTTTACACTTACTAAATGTTATGCACTTACTTGAACTACCAGGGAAAATCATAGTGAGTTTAGGAAATTATTATTTTTTTTAATTTTAGTATATTGTTGCTTCAGAGAGAATGGTACATTTGTGAAATAGCTTATCAATTATTGGCACCAAAAAAAATTTCATACCAGGTTGTTTATTTTATATAAAAGTGATACATTTACATTATTCAAAATCATCCGAAGCTACTGATGCTTTCCTTAGACAACTTTTTAAAAATATGAAAATACTAAAAAAAAAAGTTTTTGGAATGTACCAATACATTTTACCTTACTCAGTGGAAAAAAAAAAAAAGCAACAACTCACAAACGCTGGGAACAGAAACCTGAGTTTGAGTCCCTGACCAGTCACTTACTGATTCTGTAAACTTGGGAAATTCACTTAATATCTCCATCTCTTCACACTATCTATAGCCTCACAAGGCTGTTGTCGACAGATGCCACAGTGAGCCCAATGTTGTGAATTATAAATCTCGGGTCCCACTGGCTCATCTAAATTCACCCTAGTGTCCATGGATACCAGTATCCCTGGACTTTTGATGTTGGCTGGTTTTGAGTATTTGGAGAGAACAACCTTGCCATGAAATCTGGTATTTTTAGATGATCACTGTGGACAGAGGTGCTGATAAATCCCCAGTAGTTTCATGGGGTATGACTGCAGCACATGGCCAAAAGAGTAGAAAAAGAAGAAGGATGCAGTGGGTTTACAGTGGAAACTGATGTTGAAAGACTGCCAGGTAGGCTTTTCTGAGCCATACTAGGTTATGGGAGAGTGTATTACATAGCCCAATTTAGGCATGTTCTTAATCATAATTTGCAACCCTGTGGGTGTGAAACTATTATAAATAAGACTACTTGAAGATGCAACTTTTAGTTAATGTGTGGCCACCTGCATGAGGATGGCTCTGAATCCAGACTACTGGAGAGCTTGAAAACAAGAAGAGATTCTGAATGTGAGACAACCAGAGACCTGAAGTCAAGGGAACCAGAAAGAGAAGGGAGAGGGCATTTCTACGGGATGTAGTCAGGGATGAAAACCAAGGACCCAAGGGACTGCCAGCAGCCAGCACCAGGATGTTACAGATGTTTCAGGATGGTGGAGATGTTGGGGAGAAATCATCACCTTGCTGATACCTCGATTTTGGACTTTTCCTAGCCTCATAACCATAAGTTGAAGAATTCTGATTGTTTAAGACAAATCACTGTGTGTGGTTTGTCATAGCAGCTCAGGCAAATTGAGACAGTGGGCAATGCCTACTTTGGGGCTCTCTGTGAGGGAAGACGGTATTGTTCAGGGCATGCATTTCCCTACATGTTTTTGAATGAGATTACATTAATTTACTTGAACTTAAAATTTTATTCACTATTCAATTTGAAGTCAGAAGATCCTGGCATCTAACCATGTCTCAGGTAAAAAACAGTATCTGTTATATATAATCCTTTCCCCTCAAGATGGATCTTCTATATAGTAAATTGTGTAAGCAACTAGAACAAAAGCTGCCCCACTCCATATGAGAAAGGAGAGAGAAAGAGTCTGAGAACCCTCTAGGGTGGGGAAAAGGTTGAGGAGAACACGATGCTTGTTGGTTTTTTGGTTGAAAGCAGACAAGGAGGGAAGACAAAGGGGGAAACCTCAGGCAGCTGAAGAGGAAAGGGATGGAGCAGTGGAGAACTGAAATTTAAAAATGAAGGCTGGATGTTCTCTGATAGACACCCTCTCTCCTCTTCACGATGCGATCGTTAGTGGAATATCCATTTCCTGTTTTAAGTTTTCACGTTCACTAAAGTATCCCATTCTTGTTTTTTTTTTTTCAATCTTTATGTAAAAGCATTGACTTGTGGTGAGCTTGAAAGCATTTTACCCTATGGATTATTCATTTAATAAAATTAAGTGTGGGGAAAGAGAAGAACTTGGTCTTAGACACACGATGTCTTTGACTCATACTGCAGAAAATAGGATCACATCTTGAAAAGTTGGAAATAATAAAATTTAACAGCATGATCCCAAAACTTTATTTCAAAGCATCTGTCAGTAAGAGAAAAGGAGTAAATTGCAATATGGAGATTTGTTTGATCTGCCTTTGGAGACAAAATTAGAGCCACTTAATAGGAATGAAAAGGTTCAGAAACTGTCAAATTAAAACTCTGAGGAAGGCTCCAAGAGGAATGAAACACTTCTTCTATTTTAGGACTTAGAAGTAGAAATGCCATTTTAAAGTTATGTTTCTATTGAGTGACATCAGATTAAGTTTTGTTTGGGTTTTGACAGGCATGATGGCTTTAGTTTTGTTTCGCCAAATAAAATTAAAGAATGGACATGGGATTTTCTTAAGAGTGACTGTGCACAATATCATATTTCAGATTCTAACTAACCTTCTCTGGAGATTAGAGAATGTAAGAAATATCGATAGTCTGTGGAAGGTGGGATTAAATTCTTTCATCTGTTTTTCTTTAGTATTTTTCCTTTCTTTGTTTCCATACTTACTTTGCATTTAATCAGTTTTCAAGAACTTACACTTTTACTCAGTTGAAGATTATGCTGTAACAAGGCAATGTATACACATACTCAGTGCTGGGAATTATTTTTCCATAGATGAAAAAAGCAGAAATTAAGTATTTAGCCTTTTGCAAATGTTTTGTTCCTTTTGCACATAGTGGTTATGTATCCATTAATGTGGAAAATGAATAGGGTGTTTGAATGCTTCGTGCCTCATTCTTTTTTGTAAATATGTATTACTGAAGTTAAAAATAAATTCTAAATTCCCAAACTGATTAGTGGAATTTCAGGACATACTGTTCACTCATATTTTCTTTACATGGCTTGCCATTAATCTTTATTAAAACTGATGACTACATGATCAAAATTAGACATACAAAGAATACCATTTCTGGATTTTGTCTTACTTATGGATAAATCACTTGTATTCAAAGATAAGTCTTTTATTTCATAAACAGTAAAGGGTTCAGTAATACATAGCCATCTGGATATATTTTTTAAAGCTTTAATTTAACATTGAAATCCAGGGTATTAGGTTTTGTGCAAAATGAGGTTTTAATAATTTTAGCTAGTGTCTGTTGAATGTACTTAGTACTCTGCACTTAGTAGTTTCCATTCAGTACTGTGAATTCAGTAGTCCGTTCAAAGGATTCTGCTGAATACTCAGTAAATATTATCTCTTTACTTTTAACAACGACCAAATGGTGTAAGCTTTATTATTATTGTTCTTCAATAGATAAATAAAATGCAGTTTAGATAGATTTAGTACCTTTCAAAATCCACTCAAGTCAGATGACCAGACCACTAAGTGATCAACTTGTGTTTGAATCCAGGAAGCCTGCTTATGATCCTTGAGTTCCAAACCACAATTCATGCTGTTACTTTCTTCAACTCTTTTAAGGTTGATCATGATAAACACATAAATAAATAGAGGTATTCAACATTCAAACTATAGATGCTAAGAGATGGGAGGATTATGGTATGTAAGTGCAAAAACAATAAAAAAGGCAAAATATTTGACTTTGGATTACTACATTATTATTACCTTTCTTTAGTTTTAGCTTTATTTTTTGAGTTTTTGACCAATAAGAAAAATAACTCAAATTCCCTTAGCAGTCACATGTAAGTGTAAACATTCTGGGAATATGCTGAGGAATGGAAGAGATCGGAGAGTGGTGCTTCTGAAACTAACAGTGTTCTAACAGCAGGGAAGCAAACCACAAATGATTTGCTATTGATATTAAAGTGCTGAAGTTTGGTAAATGATTTAGTTTTTACAAATTAGATTGGGTCCAAGGTTACTGGTATAAAAACATCAGTTTTACTTGTGATTCAATAAGCCATTTTTATGTTGGAAGGATCTGTGTTTTAAGAACTGCACATAAACCTTGTGATACCACTGGGAGTGTGTCTTTAATAGGCTTTGGGGCAGAAAACAAATTAGAAGTGCTGTTCTCAGTCTTTATTGCCTTGTCACACTACTGGTTCACTTGACAAGCCATAAAATGGGATAGGGAATATTTGGGACTAAATAATACAGTATGATGCTGTAATAATACAGTACAATACTATGTTTATATTGTATGATACAATGCTTGAAGAACGAAATCTCCTTATACCAATTTTCTAGAAAGCTTTTTTACAACTATAAAAAAAGAGACAAATTCAGAAAGAAGTCCGCATGTGGCCTAAAGATAGTATCCCTGATATCAGATCCTCTGAGTAAATTTAGAGGACAGGTTTGATGGAGGCAAGTGTTTTATGCTCAGCAGTGCCTACAGCAATAGCCCACTCCTTTCACGTGTTGGTTCGTTTCTGTTAGCATTTTAATTACAGCACAGATTCGTCAATAATTCCTCAAGGTGGGAGAGATAATGGACTCTAGGTGTTCTGGGGTAGATAGAAAGAAATTTCCTATCCATGGTATAGTCCGTCATTAAATTCCCTTTTAAAAATCTCCATAACCTGTTTGACCCTTTTCTTGTGCCACCAACCACAATTTTTGAGGCCACCCATCATTTGTGAACTGGTTTCATCTGTTCTTTGGAGTATAGGTTCTGTAAGGACAGGGCTTTGCATTACTATTTGTATTGCCTCATAGTGCCTTTGAGAACGCTTTCAATAGAATTGGCACACATTTGCATTTGGGGGGTGAATGATTCTTTCATATTAATATAAATCTCCATGACAATTATTAAAGCCTGAGGAAATTTAGTCCAGCTGAGTTCTCTAAATGTTTCTAACAAATAACCAGTTTCCAAGAATATTTTCATTTGTTTGTTTTGTTAATTTAATAGAGTGTCTTTCTTAACATGGTTAAAATAATGCCTTGTATAAAATGCACACTTGAAATAATTAACATTTTATTAATTTTCAAATCAAATGTTTCAAAATAGAGATTAGACATAATTTGAAATACCATATGAAGGTTATAGTGAGAGAAAACATAATTATATTTTTAGGACCAATTTGACTTTATTTGAATGCAAAATTCAGGAATATTCATAAAACCCTACCTAGCCACTATCTTCTGCTGTTTCTGTCATATTTTTTACTTGAATTTATTGTAGCCAACCAAACATGTTTTATTAGATTACAAGAGTAGCTTGAAGAAAATACAATTTAGACTGGAAATAGGACAACTGATTTTTAATTAACTGGGTGTGTGATTTGGGGGCAGTTTAATATCTATGGGGCCCATCAAGTTTCTAATATGGGTGGATGTTGGTATTTGAGGATGAAGAACAATTTGTGATGCTGGTCCTACTTTTATTCTGATTAATAAAAGAGAACAACAAATTACAGCAAAAATGCAGAAAACAATGTGAATGTTTCACAAATAAATTAATTTTAATTTTCAATAGAAGTGATATAGTTTTTAAGATGTTTTATTCTAAAAAATAATGTGAAATTGTTCTTTTGAACTTAACTGGAATCATACATACACAGCACTGATCATGGAGGAATTTTTTATGCATCCAGATTCCTCCATAAAGGCTTCTTTAGGATCTCCTCTGGGGGAAAAGAGATTTTTCTTGAAAGTTCTTATCTACACATATACCTTGCTTAATGGAAGAGGCATCCTTGAGCGAGAATTTCTGTATTATGAATGTTCAGCAAACAACATTCTCCTTAATTTCCATCCATAATAAAATTTTGTATCCCCAGAAATAGGTTGATATATTGTCTTTCAAGAAAACTTGCTGAAATAATTAAATATCTGCATGTGAAAATTGAACTTCTATTTATACATTGTACCATTACAAAATTAATTAAAAATTCAGCATGAATATAAATGTGAAACTTAAAATTATAAAATGTCTAGAAGTGAAAATGTGAACTCAGATTTGGTAAAGGTTTCTTAGGTATCGTACCAAAAGCATGATCCATGAAAGAACAAATTGCTAAAATGAACTTCATTAAAATTGAAGGCTTCTGCTCTTTGAAAGACACTATTAAGGGAATAAAGAGAGAAATCATAGAATGGGGGAAAGATATAAAAATATAAATGTGATAAAGGACTTGTACAAAGAAGTATCAAACTCAGTAAGAAAATAAGCAACTCACTAAAAATGAGCAAAACTGATGGTAACCCCATAGATGAAAATGCACTGGACACGAATAGTCATTAGAAGATGGAAATTAAACCTATAAAGGGATATAACCACATACCTATCCTAATGATTAGAAGTGTTTGCTAGCATGCAAAGGAAATGGAACTCTCACACATTCCTGGTGAGAATGAAATGATACTGGTACAACCATAAGAAAACAGTTTGGAAGTTTCTCATAAAGTTAAATGCAAACCTATCATATGATCCAGCCATGCCTGCCCTCTCAGTGTTTGCTCAAGAGAAAGTCTATGTCCCCGTGAATTTTGTACACAAAAGCTCATGGCAGCTTTATTTGCTCTAGTTCAAATCTGGAAGCAACCCAAATGTTCATCAGTAGGTGAATGGTTGATCCAATTGTGGTATACCTTCACAACAGAACACTACTCAACAATTAAAATGAAAGAACTACTGGCACACACTGCAAGGGTGATGAATCTCAAAATAATAATGCTGAGTGAAAGTATTCAGGTGAAAACAGTTACGTACTGGATGGTTCCATTTACATAAAATCTGCTGTTTACCTCACTGATTTTTTTTAAACAATTGCAGATTTTACATATAAAATGTGCATTTGTTTCTTTATAAATCTACCTGGTCATTTTAGATAGTCTTTAGAAGAGAATAGTAAACCAGAAGTTAAACTGAATGTATTTCTCAGAAATGAAGACAGAGTGATAAAGAGATGGAAATATGAAAAAGAGGTTAAGAAACATGAAGGGTAGATTTTTAAAGTTTGCCATGTATCTAATCAGAATACCAAAAGAAGAAAAAAAAATTGGGGAGGATGGAGAAGGGGCAATATGCAAAGTGATAATTGGGGGAAATATTATATAATATATATTATATAACAAGCAGAATTTCAGACCACATATGAAGCTTATGGTGTGTAACAAGCACACCATGAGCCACATGTAGATATGTGGAAGCAAAATTGCAAAATCCTAAGTAGGAAGAGGTCATACAGAAAAAGAAAAGGAGCAAATTATATACAACAGAAAGAACAATTTGTATGACAGCTGACTTTTCTCTAGCCATAAGCCAAGCTGGTAATAAATCTGAAGTGTCGAGGAAAAAAAAAAAAAGTATCAGCCTAGTGTTGTATCCCCCCCACCTGCCTTTCTAAAATCAGGACAAGATGCCACCATTTTCAGATAGCATAAATTATGGGATTTGACCACAAAGACATCTTGCTAAAAGAGCCTAGCTAAGAAAGAAAAATACCCTATAAGGATGAAAAGAAGGGGCAAACATGTAAAAGAAATCTATACAGACCTTGTGTGAAATTGTAGCTATATCTGGTTATATGGAGTCATATTACAGGCTGTAAAAACAAGGCAGCAGGAGCAGGGCCAGTCGGATTCCAGGAGTTCACTGGGGTTTGATGCCTCTTCCAAGGAGAAGGACCTCAGGGTATGGCCACATGGTGTGTACGCCCTCCTTTCTGTGAATCCTGCCTTGGACAAATTTGCTGCGGATTGGAGTGGTGCATGTGCATCCATTTGATCCTGGACAAGTCATTGAAGCTTTTGGTACTTCAGATACTTCCTCTGTAAAATGGGGATAATAGTAGAGTGACTATCACATGGGTTGTTGTAAGGATAAATCAGTCGGTATAGGTAAAGAGTGTACGACAATGCCCCAGGCATAGTCTGAATGTGAAAGTGGACAGCTGTCATTCTTCCTGGCACTTCTACTGCTGTTGCTTATTTTATATATTAAAAAAAAAAAGTTTCCTAGGAAACTAACTGGATGCCAGAAAACAGACTTCAAAAAATGCAAGAAAGGAAATTCACAAATCAATCAGACATGTAGGTTCAGAAATTTTAAGTAATAAACTGAAATTTTAAATGTTGGCAAATCAAATCTACTAAAGTATAAAACATGCTCAATTTATTTCCTGACCAAGCAGAATTTATCACATTAATGCAAGGGTGACTTAGGATTAAACAACCTGTTAATGCAGCTTATCATTTTCCTTATGAAGATTCAAAGAAAAAAAAGCAATCAATGCAAAAAATATACACAAAAAGCTTATTTGAGATAAACACTAATTCATGCAAAATGACATTTAGAAAAACATAGGAGAAGGCAAGAATTTCCTAAACCCACTGAAAGCTTTCAAATAAAAATATCTAGCAAGTCATCATAAATAGGGATGGGCCGTTGGAAGCAATCTAATGCCAGAACTCAGACAAAGATGTCTCGTATCACAGCCTCTATTTGACATGGTAGAGAAGGATCCAACAATTAAAGGAAAAAAAGATAAAGAATGACAAAAGTGTGATAAGTGGCACTGCTACAACGAACAACTCTATGGGGCCCACTGCATGCTTCTGGAATGTGCAATAAAACAGTTCTGATTTTAAGAGTGGGAGGAAAATGGTGAAAGTGCCTTATTCACAGATTTGATTGTCTCTGTAAAGATTGAAGCTATGCGAACAGATTGCTAGAATAATAGATTTTAGCCAAATGAACAAAAATCAATATGACCGGCAATAATAATTTGACAATGTAAATCACTATAATAATAAAAATAGCATTACTCGAAATTATATATTTTTCAGACTATCTCTAAAAAAAAAGATGTAAAACCATGTGGAGGGATAAAATTATGAAACTAAATTAAAGGATGCTTATTAAATTGATGTATATATTTAATGCAATTATTTTTAAAATTTCTAAGAGCTCTTTGTCTAAATATAGTCACAAATTGATCCAAAAATTCGTATGAAACAACAAATAATTGAGAATTTTAAAATAATTTTGAAGAGGAAGAATAGAGGATGTTTATACTACCAGACAGCCAAAGTGGTGGTGAAGTTTAATAGTATTCATTCACAGACACACACATGTAAACATACATGTAGACAAACATGCATGCACATGTATGTATCTAATCTATACAACATATGCACTTATTTACATACATCGCATACTCACATATGTACCTGTATACATGTGTTAGATATTGCTATATACTTTGTGTGTGTAAATATACGTATGCATATGTAAATATATAAAGAAAGGAGAGAACAAAGGTACAGAATATTGAGCTTTGAAATGCAAAATCACAGTCTAGATAGACCGAAGATTTAATTGTGAAAATCATAACTGAAAACTTTAGGATTCTGTATAATTTAATAACCCTGAATTTTGAGTAGGGAAGGATTTTATAAGTGACAAAAAGGATAATCCATAAAGTGTTATTTATGAGGAAGAAATTCATACGTTTTACTGCTTTTAATTTAATTTGTTTAGTGCTAGAAAAGACACCACAAACAAACTTAAAATAGACACAAAGAGATTTTCAGTTCATCTACCCTCAAAGGATTTGAAACAAAATAAAGATCGTTACTAATCAATGAGTGAAAACAGCAATCTACTAATAACATGGGCAGCTATATGAATAGACAATTTACCAAAAAGGGTGCAATGACAGAGGATAACATAAATACAAGATGTTCATTAATAACCAAGGAAATGCAGACACTGGCAGTTTTAGTAGATGCCTGCAAAGTTTTGGTTATTCCTTCCTTCCCGATGTTGGGCGACCTGGAATTGCCAGTAAAACAGAGAGAGCCTCTGTTCTGTTTGTTCAGCCCCAGGGCCCACTGACCACCGGACCACCCGCCTCCCTCCACCTTCTCTCGGAGCCTCAAGCTCTAGCCCTGCCTTTCCCAGGCAGCCGAGGGGGAGGGAACCCACGGGTAGGGGTTCAGGTCTTCCAGCCTGCCAGTCTCAGCCAGTCGCCCGAGGCCAGGGGCATTCCACAGAGGCCCTCCACCGAACCTGCCCCTATGGCCCTGAATTCCTAATCCAAAACAGTAGCAACATAATTCGGCCGTTCTTTTACCCCTCTAAGTTTGGGGGTAGCTTGCTACACAGCACTACGCAATGCAAACACAGTTTGAAATAGTTAGATACTATTTGGCAACCTGTATATTACTCCCAACCCAAAATCTTTCAATGTCACCAAAAAATGCCAATTAATGTAGAACTCTTCTATTCTGCTGGTGGAAATGTAAATTTCTGTGTTCACGCTGGAGAACACTTTGGTAGTCTTTAACAAATTTAAGACAGCATTTGGCAAATGATTCAACAACATTATTCCTAGGATTGCATTTGTGCAGAAAAAGGGAGGAGAAGATTATGCATGCAGCATAGATTTTAGCAGTGAAAACCTGGAAGCAATTGAAATACCAGTCAATAGGGGAAATGGATAGATAATTTTTGCTCTCTTTCTATAGTAAACATATGTTCGGCAAACATTAGGCACACAATAAATATTTCTTGAGTAAGTGAATGAATTCAAGCCACATTATTCATCCATTAAAATGAATAAACAGTCTTTATGTATCAACAGAGATGATTCTTGAAAGGCAAGTGTCATCATATTATAGATATCATGATACCATTTAGGAAAAAATGAAAACATAAAATAACGCTCCACTATTTTCAGAGTTATGTGCTATGCATCATAAACATATTGAAGCATGGTAGAAAAGCATTCATACCAACTTCAGAATAATCACTGCCTTTCATCAATGACAGAAGTGATGGAAACAAGGAGTGTATTTTTTTAAAGTACAAGTCCTGAAACTTTTATTTTTATTTTATAAAAATAGAAGTCCTAAAACAAATATTGCAAAATATTGAAATTTGGATGGGAGGGTTGTAAGGTGCATGGATATTGTGTTGGGTTTTTTTTTTTTTCATCTTATTTTATATTTTTGAATTATATCAAAACATTTCAACCCTTTAAATTACAAAACTGCAGTAGGATCAGTGCTAAAATAGAGGTGTATGGCAAGGTGTGGCACAGTGAGAGAGAGATTGTGTGCAATTCAACAGCCATGTAAAGCCCATTCACCATGTATACAACTTGATCAGGTTTGCATTTTAGAGAGATCACTCTGGCAAGACAGTTTGCAAGAGTCTGGGAAAATTTAAAAGTTAACAGGCAATCACAGGTACTCGAAGCAGATGGAGGTGGAAAGAAAGGGACCTGATTAAAGGGATATTTAGGATGTAGAATTGGCAAGATGTGGTCACCCAGTGCATGTGCTAAGGTAAGGGCAGACCTGGAAGACCTTCCGGCTCTCTGCTTCTTCATGGCTAGGCAGGATGCGGAAAGATCGCTTTGAAGTAGGAGACAGCAAGCCCAGAGTTTAGACCTGACAAGTCCGGGATATCATTGGGATAGTTGCATAGTAAGGAGGCTACGAGAACACGGTATGTTTTGATTGAACTTCCTGCAGGAGCTCTAGCAAAGAAGGAGCAGCCTGTGGAATGTGGCTAGACGAGGCAGAGGGTACAAGAAAATCAAAGTGACCATGAGTGAGGGGAATCAGAGGAAGGCAAATTTGGGATGCTGCTGTCCAGGACAATCCGGAATGGTGATGGGTTAAAAGGTGAATGTAAAGCCCATTCATCATTAAAGTCACGCTGTGCTCTTTGCATAGACAGCCTCACAATTTAATCCAAGTCCTGTACTCACTGAGGGCCTGATGCATGCCACGCTCTGTGCTAGGAGCTGCGGTGGGAGCCAAGGCACAGACAGGTTCCATGACTCCTTTTTCAAGATGTGTCAGATGCTCCTTAGCACTAGCCATGCCCCAGCTTGCTGTCACCTCTAGGCCTGTGTGTACACCATTTGTCCTGTCTGGACACTCTTTATTTCCCTTGCCTTGGCCTCCTCACCCAGACCTCAGAGGGGATGTCTCTTTCAAAGACCCATTGCCCTCCCTCCCAGATGGGGTGCAGTACTGGAATAAGAAGGACTGTATCTCTGTGGCTGATACAACCCCTGTGCCCAATACAGTGCCTAATAATAGGCATTTAATGAATATTTGCTAACTATTAAGTGCTGTGGAAAGCACAGGATCTGCATGCAGGGGTCTTACTGTCGACCATATATAGGGTGTTTTGCTAAGAATCACACCCTGTGATTTTATGCTGTGTCTCTCTCTTGTTAATTATAAATTACTCAAGGTCACGGATGGTATCTTTTCCTGTTTTGGCATTGGCACCTCAACTTCCATAGTGTTCAAATAATGTTTCTAGCATTCACTTGAACAATATATTAGGCTATGAATAAGATTAGCTGATTTGTACCCTGTGCCCATATTAACTGTTCCACTGCAAATCTAATGATTTGTTGATTTAACCAAGGCCTGATATCCCCATTAGGTCCTATTAGCACCTCAATGTGAGCTTTGTAAACCTGGCAGAAGCTGATGAGTATCAACTACTAGAAATTTGTCAGAGTCTTTACAAAAAATTGAAATAGAGGAGCAGAACACTTCCAAGTAATGTTTTTTCTGAGTACGATTATTTAGAGGGTAGATGTTGTCAACATGATTTCTCAAATTCTGATGGTTAAAAAATAGACCTTAAATTTAGTGTTTTCCTAAATTTAGAATTATTTTAAGTGCATTTTAGTTAAATGAAAAAGACTTACATTTATTTAACCATATGGAACTTGAATTTTAAAACCTCTCAACATTTAATTCTAAATATGAGTTTGTTGTCAGAATTGGGAAGGTTTAGTTTGTTGATTTACATTATATTTCCAACGTACGCCTCTGTGCTTGAGAGATGGGAGAAATTAGAGGAGAGAGAAATAGAGTAGTTGACCGATGACCTTTTAAGTGGATCAAAACAACAGTCTATTTATATCCACTGGGAAATGCTCATCCCTTTGGAGGCATCTCATGGCCTCTTTCCTCTATGTGACCATTTTAGGTGTTACGTTTTAATCCCGATCTAAATAAAGAAAGTAAATACTGCTCAGGATCAAATTCCCAGTCTAGTTAAATGAGAAATCCATTAGGTTGGAAAATCTGTTGAAGTTGTATTGCTGTAGCCATTGATTTCTCTTTCCTGGTATCAGCTTGCAGTATGCATGGAGAACATCCTCTCATCCATTTACTAAGCTAGCATTGCCAACATGGGGTGATTAGCTGGACCCACAGATCATCTTCATGTAAACCCTTTACTTTGATGGCAACAACCTCACTGTGATGCCAAGGGTGTCCTAAGGACACCTGAGTGCTCACTGTTCTCTCTAACAGAACTCCCGAAATCATAGACTATAAAACCAAAATGAACTGTGGTTGACATTAGTAAGCCTGCTACGATTTCATTGTTCCATTCCATTACTATCTGAGCCACTCAATATCTATACTGGGAAAATTCAAATCACATAAACAAAAGGCAAGCAGTGTTTCTTTCTTAATTCACTCACAAGGTCCATCTTAGATTCCACCATAGAGGAAAAAACAAATACATCTTACTTTTCATGTGGAATCATTGAAAAGGGAAAAGTATAGGGCAGCCTGTCAGCCAAGCTTTACTTTGCTGGTCTGATTTATTTAAGGACTCAGACCCAATGAACTGAAGAGATCTTTCCTTGCGAGGCTCGTCAAGATCAAGTAGATTTGTTAAGGTATGGTCTTTTCATACATTGGCTCACATTGATCTTAGATAAGAGTTTTAATTTTAAAGAAACAGTGAAGAATGAAGTAAAATATGAGTATGGTGGCAATATGCCTATCTTTCCAACCAGGGAACTTCAGGAAATGTAAAGAACTGCTCTTAAAAATTGTGTGAGTGATATGTCCTCTCACTCTTATTGGCAGATAAGCTCACTGCTCTTCCTACTACGTGAGACATGACTTATAGGGGGGAATGTCTTCCTGGCAATATGGGACATGACTCCCAGGGATGAGCCTGGTCTTGGCATTGTGGGAATAAGAGAACCTTGATCAAAAGGGAGGAAAGAAATGAAACAAAATAAGGTATCAGATATTTCAAATAGAGTTGAGAGGTCATCCTGGAGATTATTCCTATGCAATATATAGATATCTCTGTTTAGTTTCTAGCATATTAGAATAGCTAGGAGGAAGCACCTGAAACTGTTGAACTGTAATCCAATAGCCTTGATTCTTGAAGATGATTGCATAACTACATGGCTTTTATGGTATGACCATGTGATTGTGAAAACCTTCTGACTGACACTACCTTTATCTAATGTATGGGCAAATGAATAAGAAAGTGAAGGCCAAAAAAACCCACAAATAAATAATAGAGGGGATAAGGAATATAGATTTTTTTGAAGTTTTATTTTTATTGCTTTTGGAGTAATGACAATGTTCTAAAGTTGATTGTGACACATTCACAACTATATGATGTTACTGTGAGCCATCAATTCTATACTTTGGAACATTATATAGTATGTGACTATATATCAATAAAATTGCATTAAAAAAAAAACAAATGCGGGAGTAATTTTGACACAGAGACCATTGAAAATGGCAATTCATTTCTACCCTCAACATCAAACCCAGCTTTCTTCTGAATAGCGTCATTGCTTTTGCTGACCCACTTTTAAAAATAAATATTTTAACATTAATCACACAAAATCATTGTGTGAGTGCAAAGAAGCATAAACTGGGATCATCTCTGACAAACCCCAATTATGGGGGTGAGGGGCAGAGCAAGTAAAGGTGAAATGCTAACAGTATCTATTAAGACTGAGTGACTGGGGCTTAGTTTGGAAACAGTGATATTCATTTGACAAATCTGGTCGAATAAATATGAAGCCAACCTCCGATATTAATGTGGAAGGTGAATAATTTGATTGGAATTATTAAGACCATTAAAACTGATTGCTTTAAGATTTGTTGTTATTCTGTTAGATTAAAAGATAAATCAATGTCAGCTTTTTTTTGCCAGGACCCTCCCAACTAAATCAATCAATGACTAACTTAGTGTGTGCGTTCTGTTTCCAGTCATTTTGGTTTCATTCTAACAGGCTAGTTTTTCCCCTTGAAGGAACTATTACTTGTATGTATGCAGAATGTGAATCAATATCTTTTCTTCCATTATAGCTGCTGGAAATTTTTCATTAAAAAATATGCAGTTTCTTTGCTTGATGGGATTGAGACATTGCACATCTTTAAGCCATTTAGATAAAAATGCATGCATGATTTATAAAACAAGCAAACAAAGCATGACCTTTCCTGAACTGATTAGCAGTGCTGTTCTTCAGAAAGGCAGTTGACTATAGATTCACTCACACTGAATGATTTTATAAGTGCATACGGGGTACAACACAAATGTCTATCATGAAAAAGTAATGGATTTGAAATAAAATTCGAACCAAACACCAGCAGTCTACCATCATAAGAAAGAAAACTCAATTCACTTTCCATGAGCCTGCGAGCCCTGTTTCACACTTCATAGGTGTAACTTAAGAATGCCATGCCAGAAATTATTTTAGTTTTAGTTTTGATCCCTAAAATATCCTTCATTTTCAATCCTAAAATATTTCTATGCATCAACTGATGCTTGCTTTAAGCGCAATAGAACCTGATGCACTTGAAAACAATAACAACTAGGCATTGATAGGCAGATTTCGTTTGTTTTTTTTTCCTGACAGCTTTTGTTCCCTTCTCTGTGATCCAGGGTATTGCATGAACGGAAGAAGAGTGTGATGTTCAGCCATCTGGAAATTGATTCTAACTACTCAGATGGGCCACTTTTTCAGTTACCAGAGGCATTGTCAAACAGTATAAAAGTACAGTTCTTTTTATTTCCGCCTTGCAATGTCAGACTCTCAAATTAAGATAGGCTTAGAACGATTGAGCTATCACACATTTAAAAATAAAAATGCATACCGCAGTTCACTTCCCAGTAAAAAAAAGCCTTCCATGCGGATGATGAGCTCACGAACCCGAAAATAACCGTCCTTTATCGTTGATTTGAGGCAGCTTGCTGTTGTTTACTTTAAGATCTCTGAAGACAGGCACTGTTTTTGTACATCTCTGTCACCTGAGGGCATGCATTGACCAGAATTTTGGGACTGTTTCTAAATAGAATGAAAATATGGAAAGCCGAAGTTTTAATAATATCCTCAATTTAATAGAGCATTATTGTGGTTATATGTTTACTTACTTCCTCCTGGTTAAAAGGCAGAATTATGTGAATTCCTCTTTTCAAGGAAATTCTTCAGAAAACCATGCTAAATATGTTTCCTATTTCTTCCTGCACACAATATTTTGTTTACCACAATATTACGCTCATGGGGACATTGGACAAATATTTCTCATCAACAGAAACAAACTCAAGTATTTTAAAGACAGCTTGTTTCTTTTTCAATTTCCTTTAATATGGTGTTAATTTTTAGGATGGACTTTGCTAGGGCAGTTCTTTCTTGCACGAATCTCAACTTATTTACATGCTGGTGTACATAAGGAAACATTGCTAAGTGTGGAGAACTATTTCTAGAAAACACTGAGAAGTAGGCCATTTCGTTGGCTTCTTACGTTTCCTGTGAGTGTCTCCCAAGAACTACTTCCAGCAGAGTCTCCATACTCAGGCCCCTTTTTACAACAGCAAAGAAGGCAGGAAATGGCATGTTAGAGTTTTCCGACTGATGTCCTATATTTTTTTAAAAAACCATGTAATTGGCAGTTTTGAAACAATGAATTCTATTTAACCCTGCAGAGGGATGGCTTAAAAAAAATTCACCAAGCAAAACTGTGTTTTAAAATAACAAAACTGCTCAGAGGAATAGACAAGCTGACCTTTGAAGAATGCTCAGTTAACATGATAATCTTTTATTGAAAACCCTCCGCAATGGCCATCTGAAATAGTAGAACAAAGGTCAAGCAGAGGCCATATTTTAAATGTTCATTTTTAATCTAGGACTGCTAGAGGAAAATGAAATGTAGAAAATGATGAAATTTTGTTTCAATGTTCCTACGTGAGGACAATTTATCTTGGAAAACAATGCAGTCCAGTCTTGCCCTAGTTGAGTGGGGAGAAGGGGACAGTGGATCTTTGCAAAGTAGTAGGACCAGGGTATGGACGAGGTAGCTGCGACTCTGCCTTGGGGAGGGGCAGATTATGCTACAGATCAACTTGTTCTATTTCCAATCCCCTTACGGAAGAAGGCCCTGGAAGAAGCAGCCGCCCGCCACTGACTCACCTACGATGCACCAGCTGATTTCCTTCGGAGTTCAGATAGCCAAATGCAATGTCACAGCAGCAGTGCATTTAGGAACTTGTTTGTTTTTAATTTCCTAAAAAAGCAGAAGAAATTTTTTTTCAAAGATGGCTTGAGAATCATTCTATTCTTGCATATAGTGAAGCCATTTTGCTATTAGAGAACTCTGCGAAGTAGGACTAAAAGTAGAAATAGTTTGTAGTATAATTCCCTCTGTTTCCAAATGCTTAGGTAACTAAATGCATGGAGAATTCCTGCAAAGAGAAATGCAACTAAAAGGAGGAAAAACTCTCTTTCATGTCAGACAACACAGCACCAAAATCAGCAGAGAAAAAACAATGAATCCATTTGGCCTGGGAACATTGGCGTACTGACTCTAAGCAGTCCTTAACCTCAGAAAAAAATGTTCAGGGTTCATTCCTATACATACAGAGGGGATTCTTCTCGCTTCACTTGTAGGACTCTGATATTTTTCTGATGCATCTCCTGTGAATCTTCTTTTAGGAATTTTTTTTTTTTTGGAGTACTAACTACTCTTCATTATGGGAAATGGTTGTAATAAAATGTTCAGAAATGGTTACACTGGAAATTGATATTCTCCAGATTCACGCTCTGCCTGTAGACATAGCGCATAACAACAACAACAAAAAAAGAAATAAAACATTCATGTACTTCTCTACTGATCATAACCCGACCTTTACTAGAGGATACTACCCTGGGAAAATAATAAAAATCTTTAAACAACTCTGGTTGTATTTTCTCTATTGAATTAAGGAATCTTATTCTGCTTCACCCAAGTAATATACCCTCTCCAACTGGGGAAGTATGCAGGTAAGTTGAAAGCATATTTCTTGTAAAAATTCAGGGGCTGTGACAATAAAGTTCTTTTATTAGTCAGGGCAGGCTAGGTTGTGCTGGGGTGACAAACTCTTCCCATATCTCCATAATTAACCCACACAAAATCTATTTTTTCTTAATCCTGCAAGTCCCACAGGGGTCAGTTGAGAGACTGCTCCACAAAGTCACTAAAGGACACATATTAGAAAAGATTCCACCATCTCAAAGCTCAACCAGGTGATATAATTGTCCTCAGTCTCTGCCAGAGAAGAAGAGAAAACCAAAAGGTAGAGCCCCAGCCACCAAATGCCCTAGCCTGGAAATGACACACAGCCCATGGCCAGGACTTGTTTGAGGTCCACTTATTTGTAAGAAGACTGGGAAGTAGAGTCCTCTGAGCTTCCAAGAAAGAAGAGAGGAAGAAAGAACTGGCTGGTGTTGTGTTCTGGAATTTTCTATCATAGGCTTATTTTTTACACATATGCAGATGAATAGAGACAAGTTTGTGTTATAGAACAGTGGAAAAATAAACTGGAGAAGTGGACTGCTGGTAGATTGCGGAGGGCATTGATGGTCAAGCAGAGGCATTTGTACTTTATCTTGTGGACAGTGAACCTCAGAAGCTGTTATTGGTGCCATCATGATATCATTTGAAGGTGAAAGTGCTATCATTTGGAGTGGAGGTAGAGCTGAAGATGGGCAAATTAATTGCAGATAGATACTCTATAGAATTTCCTCCAGGATGCCAATATTTACTGGTGTTTCCCTAGTTTATATTTATTTGGGTATGGGATTTTTTATTCCCTTATTCCCCACCTCTTTCATATTTGGCCTTGCTTGCATCTGAGAGTTACTCTGTGACAAGGTCACCTTTTCTTGGTTCATCTCACTGTCAGTTCCTGGTATTAGAATTTGGCATTTGCCAGCTCCCTGCTAGAGTCTGCCCCTGCCTTCCCCCTACCACAGCCAAAATTTGCAAAGCAGTCTGTAACATTTTTAGCAAAATTACAGGTTCCCGAACTGCTATAAGAAAGTTCATCCATCTCATATAGGCAAAGTGGATAGAAGACAAGAGAGACTGAGGTTAGAACACAATTCTAATTATTTGTTTTTTGCAGACAGTAAGGGCTTAAAGGAAGTGGAAGCAATGCGATTGAAAATTATTTGGAGAGTACAGGAGAATCTAGAGAATCAAAGGTGTCTGTTGGTGAACTTGAGTGACTGAAGAATCAGTACCTTATATGAAATTACTTAAGGAAAATTCTAGAACACTGCCCTTAGTTGTATATAGTTTTAAATACAACAAGTCCGTTCTTCAGATTTTTTCCAGATGTCTTTCTAAAACACAACTCTGATCCTGTCCTTTCCTGCTGAAACATTTGAAGTTCTTAATTATTTGGAATGCTATTTCCCCAAATAGGCTAATAATGTTACTGCACAATAAAGTCTGATGACTAAATAAATTGAATAAAAAATGCTAGGTTTTTCTTTGTAGGTATTCTTTGTAGGTAAATAACAATGATAAGTAAATGGAAATCACTTAAATAAAGTGGTTTCTTTAGTTGGTTTTATAGTGAATTAGAGACTAAATTGATTTAATTCTTCCAAAAAGATTATAATAAGTAAAATGAGAATTCTGGTTTGCCAATGGGAGGTAGTATTTAAAGTGAATTAAGTGGTTCTTTGTGCTGCAGTAGGAATGACAGAGAGAAGGTGAGGTAAGCACATTTGAGAGCTATTTAAGAGCTCAAACACTGAGGTATGGACATTTAAGCATGGCTGAGATTCTGACGTTATATAACTAACAGGGGTGGTGAGATAGGTGAGCTTGGAAATAATAGTAATATGTAATATTTATTGAATATTATGATGCCAGGTATTATGCTTAGCTCTACTTAGTTTGAATTACATGAATCTGAGTATTTTATATGAGAAAATCTAGGCAAAGATTAAAGAGTTCAAGGTTTTCATATTATAATTGATAGAATTAGCACTTGAACTCAGACATTTGACTAATGCTCTTAATCACTATGTTATACAAAAACTATATAAATACGCACATAGATCAACAGTTTAAAACTTGCATGTGGGGACAGAAGGGGTGGGAGACACCTTTTCTGTGGACATACAGAGTTAGTGGTACCTTTCTAACATCCCAAGAGAGTAATTCAATGGATGATTCTATAACTCAGAAGAGAAATTTGGAGATATGATTTGGGGATAATTGGCATAGAGATGGACACAGAATTCCAATGTGATTGTCATGGGAGATCAGAGAAGCCCAAGTCAAGAACAGTTTCATGTCATTGGTGGAGGAAAAAAGGCTCACTGGCTTCATGAGAACATTGGGGTGGGGAGCTAATGTAGGATTGAGTAGGATAAATAATGGGAAGTAAGGAAACAGCTGTCTTTAAAGAAGCTGTTCTAGAATTTGACTATGGATGGAAGAAGAGAGTAGGTTGTTACAGGGAAATGTGCAGATTAAGATTTTTTTTTCAATGGAGGAGGCCTGAGTATTTTTTTTTTAAGTTAAAAGGAATTGTCTTTTTGAGAAAGACATTGAAAACATAGGTGAGAGTAAGAATGACCAATAGTATAAGATTTCTGAGAAGGCAGGAGCGAACTGGACATACTAAAATAGAGGTTGGGGGAGAGGATATCTTTGTGAAGGAAAAGCATCTGCTATAATATTTTGGGAGCAGGACTGAAGAATATATGGGTGCCCCTGAGCGCAGGCTTACAGGGTATGACATGTGGTGGGAGGGGCCTCTGTCAGAGGGCTTCTTTTTCCCTGTAAACCAGACGGCAAAGCCATCTGCTGAGAAATAATGATGAAACATTCTCAGGACTCTTTCCAAGTAGTATAGAAAGTACTTGGAAAAAAAAGAAAACGTTGCAAGAAAAGCAATGTGCTATGCAGAGTTATTAAGACAACTAAAATCAATAATATTGAAAGACCAAATGGTCAATATTTGTTACATAATCCACAATTTTCATATTTGAATAATGTTTTACTGTTTATAACCCACTTCTGTCTACATTTTCTTGGAGCTTCACCATAATAATGTACTTCACAACATTTCCAGTAAGACAACTTTTACATCACTTATGTATACTACCTGATACAGATAACAATTAAATAAACAATAATTTTCTCATTAAGAGACAATCACCACTGACATTTTGACATAATTGTTTCTATGGTTGCTATCATATATGGGAGGGATCAAATATTCATTTAGCTTTGTAGTCTCCTTTTCTCCCATTCAAATACTCATTTTGTGCATTTTCCTACTGGAATTGTAATTGAAATTACATTGTATCAGTATAATAGGTAGACTCTCTGCTTCATGGTGCTGTGGTATTCTCTGCTCTCGCCGAATCTCCAGCTTTCTACAAAATATTTCCTCTTTTGTAGGATTCCAGTAAACTAATCAAGACCCACTTGAATGGGTGGAGACACATTTCTACCTAATCCAGCTTAAACCACTTTTGATTAAATCACATCTCCAGGGAGATGACCTAATTATAGTTTCAAGCATACAATACTGAATAGGGATTAGAAGAAATGGCTGTCTTTACAAAATGGGATTAGGATTAAAACATGGCTTTTCTAGGGGACATACATCCTTTCAAACCAGCACACTTTCTCCAGTCCTACAAGCTCATCCATTCTATTTCCAAATTTTTGTTAAACTACCTTCCTTTGAAAGATTTGGGAGTAAGTAGAATTCCTTCATTCCACATAGGAAATGTCTCAATTTTTGTTGGCCCCAACCTCTACTATTAGGGCTTAATCCTGAAGTTGTGATGACGTGTATGGGCATGGTTAGGACTTTTTTTTTTTTTTTACTACAAAGGCTTTTTGTGATTAGCCAGTGGCTTACACAGTGCCCTCCATCCTGAGGGTGCAGCGCAATGCTAATTTCTACTCATCACATCTACAGGACCACTTTTTCAACCCCTTTGGGAGATAATCCCATGACGATAATGGCACACTGTTCACAATGAAAAGTTACAAACTACCATTTTATGAAGAAAAGTTAATTTAAATTCTTAGATATAAACTTTCAAATAATGCCTCTTATCTTCAACAACTCTTCTTTTTAGATTAACTCGTCATCAAGTGCAAGTTTATGGGAGCATGGTGATGGTCTAGAGAGGTGTGGGATCTAGTTTGTCCTCTAGCACAGCTAGTCAATAGCCATGAGCTGTCTGGAACAACTGTTTGGAGCATTTCTGTATGCACATCATACACCTGGAAAAGGTGTAAGGGCTGACAGTGCAGCGCAGAACTCTAAGTAAATTCTTCCAGGCTGTGAATGTTGGTGCTGCTCCTCCTTAGGCATGGCAGGTTGTTTTGGAGTCTCTCACGAGTGCGAACAAAAGCCCTTAGGTGAGCAGTGGGAGCTCAGTTGCAGAATTCTTGCCTGCCATGCCATTCCCAGAGCCTGCTCATGCAGGGGAAAAAACAAACACACAAAAAACAAAACCCTCTCGACTAGGAGCAAAAGAAAGAGAGGTCGACTAAGCTCCAATTGCAGATGTCATTAACAAGTTCAGACTGCTGAATTCAAGCTCCTATCACAGATAAAACCACAAGGCAAATACAAAAGAAACCCAGCAGTGAGGAGGAGGCAGGACTGATGATAAAATAGAGGCTTTTGGAATTGGCTGAGCTCAGAATACAGGGAAAAGGCTGTGCCCCAGCAAAAGGGGCACGTAGAACTGGGTAAAACCTCCAGCTCTGAATTGGAGGTCTGGGAACTGGATTTGAGAAGGATTTTCTTCTTCTACTTCTCCTTGTCTTCCTCCTCCTTCTCCTTCTTCTTTTTCTTTTTAGCCGCCCATTAAAGAAAGACATTTTCAGTTATCTGCACTTCCCCATGCAAGGGCATAATTGAGGACTGCCTGAGAAACAAGGTAGCTAATCAGGTGAAGGAGACAGTTCACTAAAGTACATATATTCCCTCAAAAAAGATGGGGCGATGGCAAAACCCAGTGCAAGTGGTGGCTCCCATTCAGAGAATTTAGAACCCAGGACTTGGAATATCAATAGCACTTTCAATGTGAAGAGTAGCCTATCTCAAGCATACAGTAGTCTCAATCTATGAAAAGTGGAAACCAGTCTGCCTCAAAAATGTTTCTGGCAGTAGGGAAAAGAGGGCTATTTGAAAGACCTGTAACTTCTCTAGGCTGCTGGGAACAGGGGGCTGCAGATTGGCTTTTCACCCCAAAAAAGAGAAGGGAGCAAGACCCAGCATAGGTGGTGACTGTTCTTTAGAGAATTCAGACCCAAGGGACTGAAAAATAGAAACAGCTTAAATGTGCCTTTAGCCTCAGCCTCTGACTCAAGCACGCCCCTGGCAGGGACAGGATCTGCTGAGAATTAAAGGTTCCACACCACTTTACATTGGTAGGGGGCTGGGGGATGAGAAGCACAACCAGCCAGGTAGGATAAGAGAAGCACAGATGCATGAGGCTTCACAGGAAAGACTGACAGTCTGCTGGGCCTCATCTTCAGGGGAACTAGATACTGATTATACCTAGTTCATGAGTCGTGGGCCTAAATTGTCTCTGAAAATCTGATTGGGGTTGATCCTATCTGGGAAGATCATTTTCCCTGACCCAGACTTCCAGGTAAAGTTGCTAGAGATAACAAAAGTGGTGTTAAAACATAGAGAGATGTGCTCGCTTCGGCAGCACATATACTAAAATTGGAACGATATGGAGAAGATTAGCATGCCCCCTGCACAAGGATGACATGCAAATTCGTGAAACATTCCATAAAAAACAAAAAAAAACAAAAAAAAACATATAGAGGCAAAAAAAGAAAAACCCACGGATCACATTCCCTGAGGAGAAACAGGGTAGTAAGAGTTTCCCCTGGTGGTCAAACAATGACACACACACACAAAAGTTATTTCAAAAACTTCCATCTATACAGGGCAAGAACAAGCAAAATGAGAACTGAGAAATTCTGATCAGTTAAACAGAAACTACGTTAGAGGTCTAGAATAAGTTCAAATGAAAGTTCAAAGGAATAGATAGAGAACAAAGCCTCCCAACAAGAAAACTCTAAGCAAATGTGAGAAAATGACCTCCAGAATAAACTAATCAAGAAAATCAGATACCTAGGCACCAGTAAAAAAAAAAAAAAGAAAAGAAAAAAAAAATCATGAGCCATACTAAGAAGCATTTATGACCCAGTCAAAGGAAAAAGCTAACATTTCAAATGAGATACAGGAATTGAAAAAAAAAATGTATATATGTGTTATGGGTGTCCCAGAAGGAGTAGAAAAGGAAAAGGGGCAGAAAGAATAATGGAAGAATTAATCATTGAAAATTTCCCAACTCTTATAGAAAATTACAAGTCCAAGAAATTCAGCATACCCTAAACAGTATAGATCCAAATAAACCTAGACCAAGGTACTTACTAATCAAACTATCAAATGTCAAAGACAAAGAGAGAAATCTGAAAGCAGTAAGAGAAAAGCAATCCGACACAAACAAGGGAAGCTCAATAGGACTAAGTGCAGATTTCACAGCAGAAACCATGGTGGTGAAAAGGCAGTGATATGATTTATTTAAGATACTGAAAGAGTGAGACTGCCAAGCAAAAATTTTACAGGTGGAAAAAATGTCTTTCAAAAATAAGAGACAGTTTAAAATATTTACACATGAACAGACACTGACAGAGTTTGTGAACAAGAGAACTGCTCTATAAGAAATACTTATAGGATTTCTATAAGGGAGTGCTACAGGCAGATAGGAAAAGACAAGAGAAGTTTAAAGGAGAGGGTGGTAATGAAGATTATCAATAAAAGTAGCAAGGTAAAAGGAGAAAAATAAGATATTATATATATAAAATCCAGAAGAAAAAATGTTTGAAGAAAATACTTCCTTTACAGGAATAACATCATATGTTAATGAGCTAAACTCCCCAATTAAAAGACGTAGACAGGCAGAATGGATTAAAAAACAGGACCATCTATATACTGTCTGCAAGAGACATATTTTATATACCACGACAAAAATAGGTTGAAAGTGAGATTGGAAAATGGTATTTCATGCAAAAAACAGCCAGAAAAAAGCAGGGTAATCATACTAATATCAGATAAATTGGACTTCATGTGTAAAACAATTAAAAGAGACAAAGTAGGACACTATGAATAAATACATCAAGAAGACATAACAATCATAAATATTTATGCACTAAACCAGAGTGCACCAAAACACATGAGGCAGACACTGACAACAATGGAGGGAGAATAAATACCTTTACAACAGTAGTTGGGCCTTCAATACACCACTCTTATCAATGGATACACCATGTAGACTGAGGATCAATAAGGAAAAAGAGATCTTGAATAAAATGATAATTGACCAAGATTTAAACCAAACACTGTCATCCCCCTACCCCCAAAAGCAGGATACACATTTTTCTCAAATGCTCATGGATTTTTTTTGCAGTATAACCGCAAAGCAGGTTTCAATAAATTTTAAATGATCAAAATTATACAAAGCATTTACTTGAATCATAATGAAATGAAGTTGGAAATCAATAATAGGTGAGAGGTTGGAAAATTCACAAGTATATGGAGGCTAAACAACAACCAGTGGGTCAAGGAAGAAATTACAAGAGAAATCAGTAATCATCACAACTTATAGGATGCAGCAAAGGCAGAGCTGAAAGGAAAATTTATTGCTCTAATTGCCTATATTAATAAAGAATAAAGAACAAAAATCAATAACTTAGTTGTTCACCTGGAGGAACTAGGGAAAGAACACTAAATTAAAAAAAAAAAGAACCAAAATAAATGGAATTGAGAACATGAAAACAATAGAGAGTATAAATAAAACCAGAAGTTGATTCTTAGAAAAAATGATAAAAATTGATGGACCCTTAGCTAGACTAGCAAAGGAAAAGAGAGAGAGGATGCAAATAAATAAAACCAGAAATGGGAGAGGGTACATAAATACTGACCACACAGAAATAAAGGAAATAATGACAGGATACTATGAGTAGCTATATGCTAACAAACTAGGCAACTTAGATGAAATGGACGACTTCCTTGAAAAGTAAGAACAACAAACATTAACTCAAGAAGAATAGAAGACCTCAACAAATCAATCACAGTAAAGAGATTGAATCAGTCATCAAAAATCTTCCAAAAACAAAAGTCCAGGACCAGATGGCCTCACATGTATATTCCATGAAGTGTTCAAGGAAGAATTGGTACAAATCCTGCTCTAACTATTAAAAAAAAATTGAAGAGGAGGGAAAACTACCTCAATCATTCTATGAAGCCAACATCATCCAAATGCCAAAGCCAGACAAAGAAACTACAAGAAAAGAAAACTATAGGCTGATCTCTTTAATGAGTATAGATTGCAAAAATCCTCAGCAAAGTACTTGCAAATCAAATCCAACAGCATATTAAAAAATTTATACACTATAAACAATTGGGTTTTATACCTTGTATGCATGGATGCTTGAACCAAGAAAATCGATTAATGTTTTAATACCATATCAATAAATCAAAGGGGGAAGAACCATGTGATCATCTCAATTGATGTAGAAAGGGCATTTGACAAAATTCAGCATCCTTTCTTAAAGAAAACACTTCAAAGGATAGAAGTAGAAGGAAACTTCCTCAATATGATAAAAGAAAAATATGAAAAACCCATAGTTAACTTCATACTCAATGGAGAAAGAATAAGAGCTTTCCCTCTATGATCAGGACCAAATCCAGGATGTCCACTCTTAACACTGTTATTCAACACTGTGCTGGGTGTTCTAGCCAGAGTAATTAGGCAAGAAACAGAAATAAAAGCCACCCAAATTGGAAAGGAAGAAGTTAAAGTTTCATTGTTTCAGACAACATGATCCTTCATGTAGAAAATCCAAAAATATCTAGGGCAAAGCTACTAGAGCTGATAAATAGTACAGTGATGTGGAAGGATATAAGATCACTATGCAAAAATAGTGTTTCTGTACCCTAGCAATGAGCAATTTGAGGTGTAATTCAAGAAAAAACCTCTACTAACAATAGTAACCAAAAAAAATTAAATATTTAGGAATAAATAACCAAGGTGTCCCAAAAGGAGTAGAGAAGGAAAGGATATAAAAGACCTACACTCAGAAATCTAAAAAACATTGTTATAAGAAATTAAGGAAGACATAAATAAATGAAAGGGCATACTGTGTTCATGGATTGGATGACTAAATATATTTAAGATGTCAAAACAACCCAAATTGATATATAGATTCAATTGAATACCAGCTAAAATCCAAACATCTTACTTTTCAGAAACAGAGGACCAATAATGAACTTCCTTTGGAAGGACAGTGTGTCCCAAATAGCTAAAAACATCTTAAGAAAGAAAAATGAAGGGGGAGTGTGGAGAGCCGCCTCCCGGGTCAGGCCTAGTGGACACGCTGCAGCCTGCTTTAGAGTTCCCCCCGCCCATCGAGTGAGCCAAGATGGCGCCCGCATCCTGCCTCCGCGTATGACGTACGCACCCACCAACCCTATCTTCCAATCACCTTTGTATACGTGGCACTAACCTATTGGGTTTGGGCACAGTATATAAGAGGTTACCCGGACAGGGTGGGTGGAGACGACCCACAGGGAGCCGTACCTGACGGCCGCACAGAGGTTGTCTCCCCGCGGGGTATCTTGTCCCGCGTGGAATCTGTAACAGAGAATGCAAGCTTAACTCCAGTAAAGGTCTGTGCTTACAACTGCTACGTGTCTTGGATCTGTGTTTCTCACCAGCGCGGATTTGTCTGCGTCTCTCTGTCTCTCCTCATTGTCTCACCCGCCGGCCGGGGACCAGACGCTGAGCGAGAAGTCGCGGACAAGTGGTGGCCCGTACGGGGAAAGGCAGCAGAAGGGTTCCCCGTACGGGCCACCACTTGTCCGCGACTTCTCGCTCAGCGTCTGGTCCCCGGCCGGCGGGTGAGACAATGAGGAGAGACAGAGAGACGCAGACAAATCCGCGCTGGTGAGAAACACAGATCCAAGACACGTAGCAGTTGTAAGCACAGACCTTTACTGGAGTTAAGCTTGCATTCTCTGTTACAGATTCCACGCGGGACAAGATACCCCGCGGGGAGACAACCTCTGTGCGGCCGTCAGGTACGGCTCCCTGTGGGTCGTCTCCACCCACCCTGTCCGGGTAACCTCTTATATACTGTGCCCAAACCCAATAGGTTAGTGCCACGTATACAGAGGTGATTGGAAGATAGGGTTGGTGGGTGCGTACGTCATACGCGGAGGCAGGATGCGGGCGCCATCTTGGCTCACTCGATGGGCGGGGGGAACTCTAGAGCAGGCTGCAGCGTGTCCACTAGGCCTGACCCGGGAGGAAGAAAGGGAAACATCTTTAAACATTTTCTTGTTTTATTGTATTTTGTTTGTTTGTTTGTTTTTTACATGGGCTGGGGCCGGGAATCGAACCGAGGTCCTCCGGCATGGCAGGCAAGCACTTTGCCCGCTGAGCCACCGCGGCCCGCCCCAATCAGCGTGTGCCTACCCTACGCCGGCAGGCGCGGGTAACCCGTTGAACCCCATTCGTGATGGGGATCGGGGATTGCAATTATTCCCCATGAACGAGGAATTCCCAGTAAGTGCGGGTCATAGATGTCCGGGGCTGCACGCGCGCTACACTGACTGGCTCAGCGTGTGCCTACCCTACGCGGAGGCAGGATGCGGGCGCCATCTTGGCTCACTCGATGGGCGGGGGGAACTCTAGAGCAGGCTGCAGCGTGTCCACTAGGCCTGACCCGGGAGGCGGCTCTCCACAGGGGAGGTCTCACACTACCTGGCTTTAACTACAAAGCTGCAGTGGTCAAAATAGCATAGAATCGGCATAAAGAAAGATATATTGACCAATGGAGTCGAATTTGGTGTTTAGAAATAGACTCTCATCTACAGATAATTAATTTTTGATAAGGTATTCAAATCCACTCAATAGGAACATGGCAGCCTCTTTAACAAATAGTGTTTGGGGAACTGGATATCCATTTCAAAAGAATGAAAGCAGGTACTTATCTCACATCTTATGCAAAACTAGCTCAAAATGGATCAAAGACCTAAACACTAGAGCTAAGATCATAAAACATTCAGAAGAAAACGTAGCACAATATCTTAATGATTTTGTGGTAGGACATGGTTTTCTAGACCTTATGGCCAAAGCATGAGCAATGAAAGAAAAAATAGATTAATGGGATTTCCTCAAAATTGAATATTTTTGCACATCAAAGGACACTGTTAGAAAAGTAATAAGGCAGCCTGGAAACAATATTTGGAAACCATATATCAGGTGAAGGTTTAATATTCAGGATATATACAAATATTTTCATATGGGGGACAATATTTGGAAACTATGTATCAGATAAGGGTTTAATATCCAGAATATATGAAAATATTTTTGTGTGGAAGACAATATTTCGAAACCACAACGCAGACAATATTTGGAAACCACATATCAGATAAGGGTTTAATATCTACAATATGTAAAAGGATCCTACAACTCAACAATAAAAAGGCAAATAACTCAATAAAAAATGGGCAAAAAGTATGGATAGACCCTTTTTTAAAGAGGAAATGCAAATGGCTCAAAGCATATGAAAAGATGCTCAACTTCACTAGCTATTAGAAAAATGTAAATCAAAACCATAAGGTGATATCATCTTATACCTACTAGAATGACCATTATCATAAAAACAGAAAACCTCAAGTGCTGGAGAGGACGTGAAGAAATTTGTATACTTCTTCACTGTTGGTAGGAATGTAAAATAGTGCAGCCACTCTGGAAGGCAATTTGGCAGTTCCTCAGGAAGCTAAGTATAGAATGCCATATGATTCAGCAATCCCATTACTAAGTATATACTTAGAAGAGGTGAAAACAGGGACACAGATGGACATTTGCAAACCGATGTTGATAGTGATATTGTTCATAATTGCCAAGAGATGGAAATGGCCCAAATGTCCATCAATGGACCAGTGGCCAAACAAGCTGTAGTGTATAAATATGATGGAATATTATGCAGCTGTAAGATGTGATAAAGTCAAGATGCAAGCAATAACATGTATGAAACTTGAGGACATCATGTTGAGAGAAATAGGCCAGAAACAAAAGGGCAAATATTTCACAGTCTCACTAATATGAACTAACTATAATGAGTGAACTCTGAGAGTTAAACATAAGAGCACAGGTTATCAGGAAATAGAAATGGTGGAGATTGGGCATTTGATGCTGATGGAGTATAGAATGTTCAACAGGATTGATTACAAAGATTCAGAAATGGATTGCGCATTATTGTGTGATGGTAGTACAATACTGTAAGTACACTGAATAAATCTGATTATGAGAAAGTTGAAAGAAGAAGGTTATGACATGTATCAGATGAGAAAGAACGAGTATAAAAACTGGGACTATATAGCTTAGTGAAACATAGTTACAATGATGGTGATTAAATGTATAAATGTAAGAAAGTTTTTACATGAGGGAGAACACATGAATTTATCATTGTAAGGTGTTAAAAATGTGATTTTATGTGGAAAAATACA
The DNA here is from genome assembly GCF_023851605.1 of Tamandua tetradactyla. Taxonomy (NCBI): domain Eukaryota; kingdom Metazoa; phylum Chordata; class Mammalia; order Pilosa; family Myrmecophagidae; genus Tamandua; species Tamandua tetradactyla. The sequence continues at coordinate 40,267,760 of NC_135351.1, forward strand.
ATTGAGGTATCAAATTAACAGTAACATTGTAGTTTTCCTTCATTAATTATAACAGAGGTAATATACAAAGCTAAATGTCAATAAGAGCTGTATATAAGGGAGGAGTATGAGATTCTTGTTGTTGTTGTTTCTCCTTTTTTTCTCCTCTTCTTTATTTGTGGAAGAAATGGAAACATTCTCATATAGATTATGGTGGTGAATGCATATGTGATTATATCAGGAGCCATTGATTGTACACTTAGGATGCATTGTATGGTGTGAGAATAAAAACTGTTTAGAAAAATAAACAGAAAGATACAAGTTCTGGAGAACATGTGGAGAGAGATATATACCTATTCGCTGCTAATAGGGAAGTAGAGTGGTGGAGCCCCTCTGAAGGTCCAATGGCCTAAGTATAAGGTTGTCAAATGATTCGAAACCCCATTATTAAGTGTATACTTGTTAAATACTGAAATCAGTAGATATCTGATTATATCATAAATAGATATTTGCACAAGGGTGTTTATAGTGGCATTATTCACAATTTGCAATGGCTGGAAGTGGCCTAAGGGTACATCAACTGATGAACAGAAGGGCCAATTGTAATGTATACATACAATGAAATATTGAGCGGCTGCAGAAGGAGTGAAATCATAAAGTGTGCAACTAGGTGAATGAGTCTTGAGGACAACATATTGAATGAAATAAGTCAGAAATGAAAGGACAAATACATGTTCTCACTAATATAAACTAATTATAATAAGCAAACTCTGAGAATTGAGTTTGAGCTTATAGGTTATCAGGGGATAGAAAGTGGGCTGAGATTGGACAATCAATAAAGGAGTACAGGATGTTCAATAAACCTCATTGTAAAGGTTCCTAGGTTGTAAGCTCTTACTGCAGTCACATCTATTCTTGAATGTTGTTATTTCTAAATATGAGATGCTGTGCACTTTGTGTATATCCTGCTAGTTACTTGGAATTTTGGGTGTCTGTGTGACACCTGAGACTAAGAATTAAAGTTCTGCAGCTCTGAAAGTCAGCATTACTCCATACAGCAACTGTTAAAGAAGCTGAAAAAGAGATCAGACTTCATTCAGAGAAATGAATCAAATGGACTTGGTTAGGACTAAGGTAAATCAGAATACAGGGTAAAAGATAATATTACCTGTATATTAAAACCTCAACTTCTGTGTGGGACCAAACTAAGAGATATTTATTTGTTCCAAAATTTAAATTTTCTGTAGCACAATATCTATTTTAACCTGTCTGGTCAGTTTATTTAAACAACATAATAGGACCTAGAATAAGGAATGAGATCTTGTTACTCTTTACAGGCCAATGTAATACCCCAATACATTCCAGAGTATCTTAGGCAGAAAATAAAAAAAAAATTTGCAAAGTCCCCTTGAAAAACTCAGGAAAAATGAGGTACTATTAAACTTCCCCATCTGGGGAATCTCTGATATTCTCTCAAGCATTGTGTACCCCAATTTTTATAAGCCAAGGTTGATACCCCTTTCCATCACCAAGAAATTAAAATGGTCAATGACCAGATATCACTGAGGTTGAGGGAATGATCAAATGTGAGAGAGGAAGTATAACTGAGAAGTTAGGATTTAACAAATGATTATGATTACTGGCTCATTTATAGATATTTCTTTTTAGTTTCTAGTATACTAGAATACCTAGAAGGAAATATCAGAAATTGTTGAACAGTAATCTAATAGTCTTGCTCTTTGATAATGAGTGTATAACTACATAGTTTTTTTCATGTGACTGTGTGATTGTAAGTACCCCCTGGTTAAGCGTCTTTCCTTTATCCAGTGTATTGGTAGTTGAATAATAAAGTAAAGACAAAAATAATAATAATAATGTGAGGGACAAGTAGAATGAATATTTGGGGTGTTTTTAAAATTTTTATTTCTTTTTTAGAATAATGAAAACATTCTAAAATTGATTATGGTGATGAATGCACAATTATATGATGATACTGTGAGGCATTGATGATAATTTGGATGAATTATATGGTTTGTGAATACATCTCAATAAAACTGCATTGAAAGAAAAAAAAAAACAACAATTTTTTGCTGAAATCTAAATGAATATTTCCATTATATTATTCTGGGGGCTTGCAAAAACTTTCCTCTTCCTGTCTTTAACATCACAATTTTGAAATAGGAGAAACAGCATGTGCAATAGGAGGGGAAAAAAAAGTACTGAAAACAGAAATGATAAATTTAAACTTCTAGGAAATAAAAGTACAACCAAAGTTCTGTTAGACTCGAAAAACAACATTTTATCAAATTCCATGCTCCAGACATAGAAAAGCATGCAAGCACTCTCCCCAGTGACACCTAAAATGACCCTGGGGCAAAACTTTTAGTTTGATTTTTAATTTTCTGGCATTAGTGTGTTTTCATCATTTACTATTTCTTCTCCCTCTCTGTGCTCCTGGTGAAAGGTGATAATAACCATCTTACTCTTGGTTTTCTTTTGACGTGACATCCACATTTCTATACATTCTGCTTCTTCACATATATCTAAAATATGAATTTATATATATATTTTAAATTAAATGGTTTCATTCAGTGGTTGTTATTACAAAGATTGCCTCTCTTGAGTAAATTTCGGAAAAGTCTCCAAGCCAAGGATGTTATTTTAAAACTACCTGTACTAAAAGTTACCAATATTTCTTATATTCTAATTTTTACTAACTTCATAAATCATAACTTAATTGGATGGACGAATAAGAAATGAATTATGGAAGCAAAGAAATTAGCTAACATACAGTACCATATTACATGAGAACAGTCAGCTTTGACCTAAAAACTAGTCAAAACCTATAGATAGCAACTTCATCTTCTACTAATAATCTAAAATCATACAGCATTTTGAATTATGATACTTTCTCTTATATATCCTCTTGTTCCAGCTGAAAGCTAAGGATTATTCAAGTTTTTGAAGTCAGAAATCTACCTCCTATACATGTTTTTCTATGGAGAAAGGAAATTCAATACAAAGCATTGGGTTTGTCTTTTTGAAAATAGACAATAAAATATGAGATGAAATCACTTTTCTTTCTAGTAAAATGCACACATTTATTCATTATAATAGTAAATTTTCTTCCTTTGAGAAATATCAACAACTTCTAGCAGTTTTTTCAAGTTTCGATTACATTTATTTTTAACTAGGAAAGCAGTCACTAGCACTTGTTTTTATGAATATTAGTGGTGAGATTGCCTCTTTTCCTCCAGCAAAAATGAAACAGTAAATAGTAAAAACAAATAAATAGTCTATCATTTCACTTTTAAATCATATGCTTGTTTTGCTGGGTTAAATAGAATAAACCACAGTTTATCTTTACCCACTATGGAGAAGTCACAGACCCTGATGGCAGACAATGAGTTTACAAGAATTTTTTATATTAAAAAGTTCACTATCAAACCAAAATTTAAAAATATGATTGGCACAATTAATTATTTCAGAGCATAGCTAAAGACACTACTCTAATTGTTTTACCAAGGTTTATCTTAAAACTAGTTAATTTGGGAATGCCAAGTGGTGTAGCCACTGTGGAAAGCAATATGGTGATACTTCAAAAATGTCAGGATAGAATTACTGTGACCTTCAAATTCCACTCTTATATATATATACTAGGAGAAATTGAAACCAAGGACTCCAATACTTGTTCATAGCAGCATCATTCATATTAGTCCAAAGGCAGAAATAATAAAAATGCCCATCAACAAATGAACAGATAAACAAAATATGTTACATGCATACAATAGAATATTATTGGGCCATAAGAAATAAAGAACTTCTAATAACATGCTGCAGCATGGGTTAAACCTGAAAATATGTTGAGTGAAATAAGCAAGGCGTATATGAACAAATGCCTTATGACACTTATATGAAATATCAAGAAATAGCAAATTCTGAGGGGCAGAAAGTTGATTAGAAGTTGCCATGCAATGCAAGCGGTGAGGGTTTGGGGTGGGGGTAGAGAGTACAGATAAATATTGGAAATGTTAAGATAAAATTAATTTAAAAAACTGGTTGACTAAGACAAAGGAAATACGTCTCTGATTTTAAGGGATTTTCTTGCTCATCATTACTCAGAAAACCTCTCTCTATTTCACTACCATGAATAGGAAACTCTTCCTTTTGTTGAAGGTTTCCCATTCATTAAGAATTCCTACTTAGCGTGCTATATGTATACATGACATTATATAGAAAATATCCTTGAGTCCCAGAGTGGAGTATTAGTCCAAACCAAATTAAAAAAATGTCTGAGCAGAAAAATGGTAGAGGATAGCTGCCTACAAGTCAAAGACCTGGCAAGGTACATGGGAGAATACTAAAGTTATTCCTTCTTTATTGCAGGATTTTCAGGTTATTCTACATGTAATGCTCTCAAAAATCCAGTTTTCTCAGATTTTTTTCCTGAAATGTAAATACACTTATACTGCTCCATGTACATTAACTTCTTTCCCTTCTGTGATTTAATGACTATGCAATGGCCAGTGTATAGTGCGTTGTCATAGCATAAGACACATTCATTCTTGTGCTCATCTGTTTCAGTAATTTAGCACATTGTTATTGACAACTATTCTCAGGTGAATACCCTGGGAGAGGTCTAAAAATGCAAAAATGAACAAGCTTCTCTTTTAGAAGATCACAACCTATGAAATAATTAGGAACACACACATATAAATGAAAGTTTTAGGAAATGAGCATTACTATATTGGCAAGGATGAAGTCCTTTCAGATTTCCAAGAAAGATAAAAATGCTTCTGCCTAGGCCGTGCAGGCCTCTGAAAAAAGATGAAATTTGAGCTTGTCCTGAAATTGAGTATGGACCTGCCATGGTGTGGTAGTTAGATTCAGTTGTCAACTTGGCCAGGTGAAGGCACCTAGTTCTGTTGCTGTGAACATGAGCCAATGGTAGGTGAATCTCATCTGTTGCTAATTACATCTGCAGTCGGCTAGGAGGCATGTCTGCTGCAATGAGTGACGCTTGACTTAATTGGCTGGTGCTTAAATGAGAGAACGCAATGTAGCACAGTTTAAGCAGCTCGGCATTCCTCATTTCAGCACTTGCAGCTCAGCCCAGGCCTTTGGAGATGCAGAAAGAAGTCACCCCAGGGAAAGTTGTTGGAACCCAGGGGCCTGGAGAGAAGACCAGCAGAGACCATCCTGTGCCTTCCACGTAAGAAAGAACCTCAGTGGAAAGTTAGCTGCCTTTCCTATGAAGAACCAACAAAATAAATCCCCTTTTATTAAAAGCCAATCCATCTCTGGTGTGTTGCATTCCGGCAGCTAGCAAACTAGAACACATGGCAAGCCAAATGAGAGGTGCTCTCAGGCAAAGCCTGCTGAGTCATCTCCTATCTCCTGCTTACCAATGAGTGGCAGAATGAGGAGTTATATTGACTGAAGTTTAATGTCTGCATGTCAGAAGGAAGGAGAATGACTCAAATGGTAGGACAGTGTTACTGTTTGCAAAGTTAAATTATTTCAAACGTTGGCAGAGAGAAATCTCCAATTAACATAGGAGCAGCATTTTCAGGATTATAAAGTAATCCTTACGAACGAGATCATGAATTTCCAGAACATCAGATTTGTTCACTAAGAGTGGAATTTGCTAAAATTTTCATTATCTCATCTACCCTTGAATGAGATGCAACTAGACTGATCCAGGAGAAAAATAACAGTCAAATGAGCTTTACTGTTGAAATGCAGCTGGATGATGGCAAAGCTAACATATGACAAGACTGGCTGTGACATTATTAAGCAGTATGAATTTATCATATTCAAAACATTTGGTGTCTGTTGTCAACACAGGCACATTTCTAGATAAACCCTAGTGAGAAATATGCAAAGATTTTCAGCTCATGGTTCAAGTTGAATTATTTTATCAGTCAGTAAAATTAAAAAAAAAAAGATTCTCATCTGTCAATTGTTAGGGAAGTCATTTAAACTTGGATAACAAATACTGTTCTTAAATGTATTCAGTCACTTTCCATCCATCTTGTTGCAACTCTCCGTTTGTGTTATAGGATCTTGTTGGGCAAAATTCCTGTTACTGAGTAGAGATGTTACTGAGTAAATGCCTATTACTCCACATTTAGTACTTGTGATTGTCTAATAATTTCATGCTCTCTATACTGTAAATTCCCCTGGTGCCAGGCTGTCCTTACATCTCTACATGTATACAGCAAGAACTCAATACGAGTTTAAAGGGAGTGGGTCCCATGATATTTGCTTCTTTGACCCTCCTTTATTTGAAAGTGAAATGTTGATTTTTTTCTGTAGTGTATTTTCGTTTTATTGCAGAATGCAAGAAAATCCTTTTATTCCCTCAAGTCTGTTTGAGTGCTTTATATTACATATCATTGAGGAATTGGGTTTCAGTGTGGTATAGGGCTTTTTCTCCTACAGTGAAATGCTTGATGGCTTACATTTCGCTTTTTTAAGATTCTGCAATCAAGCTCTCTCTCACCCACTATAATTGGACCAGGCACACAGAGTTCCAACTAATAATGTGATTTCTTGCATCATTTTGCACCTTTAACAATTTCCTCAATGACTCAAATCCTTTGGCCTTTGAAATGTATTTTGTTAACTGGAAAGATGTAAACAGCTCATTTAATTTGACCTTCAAATGTTTCTTCCTTTCTCATTCCTTTAGTGGGAACATAGCACAGCCCTTAGTACTCTCTTTAGCTGTGAGGTGGCATCCTTCTCCCTACCCCCCCGCCCCGCACCTCCGCTCTTCATGGTACCAGTCAAGCTCCTTCAATACTGACAAGCAATTATTCGTTTTTGTTTCCTTTACACTCTATATTGGCAAAACAATCATTGAAAGGAATTGTGGAGGTAGAAACCATTATCTCCGCACTATTGTGGTAACATAGCTCTTAGGCTTGCTGAGAATATCCATTAGTTTTGCTCTCTTATCTAAAAATGATTTCTTCTTTGCCTGGTATGGCCCCAGGCATTGAATATTTCACCAACTTCTGCAACATTAGGGATGGATACCTTTATTTCTTCAATAGCTGAGGTCTTTTCCTTATTGGCCTTTGTTCCTAGCTTAAAGGCATTCTTGGCTCATTTCAATTCCAGTTGTATTAGCTGTTATTTGGGTACTTTTAAGAAGCCTATTTGACTGAAGAGCTTTTTTCCCCATCTTTCTTCTCTCAGTACTGCTCTGACCTCCATCTGCTTAGGTAAATGCATCCTGAAACACGTTCAAATAGAATGCAAGTGTACACAGATGGAACAAGGACATTTAGCTGGGTTCTTCACTCAAATTATGACCAACAATGTTTGCCTTTGAGGTCATGATAATTTGTGATTGTTTTAAGCTTTGGAAATAGAGCAGGTTTTGCTTAGAAATATTATTCTTTCAAATGTTATCATTGCCCCTCAAGTTCAGTCATTTTTTTGAAGGTGTTGTCTTGTAGAAATAAGTGAAGACCACCCATATGCAAACAAAGGCTGTTTGTTGAGAGCTTGCTGTATCGAGGATTGACCACAATCCCCTGGGTTTAGTAACAACTCCAAGATCGACAAGGGAGTGGGAAAGCTGATTAGAGGTTGTTGGCATGGGGAGGCTAGAGGTGGGCTAACTAGAAGTGGGGCAGCATATGTGACTGTTTAAGCAACGCATTTGACTTTTTTCTGGTTAATTCTAAGTTGAGAGCAGTATAAAAAAGTAGGGAAGATGGCAGTCATTGACCAAACCTTGACTGTTCTGGGCTTTTTACTGCAAAGCTTGTAGGTTAGAAATCTGTCATCATTTGTTGTCTCTTTCAGTGTTCATTCCTCAATCTCTAGAATGTATCTGTCCTGGAAATAGAGTATTTAAAACAACCCTCAAGACCCAGAAATAATGTTTTGTATTCTGCTAAAAAAATCACTGGAGCTACTGACATCTAATAGATCTGGTTGGAATCTATTTTTTTTTTAATATATACTTGATGCTGTAATAAGTCTAGAAGAATATAAAAATGCCTGATTGGTAAAGAAATTTCTAGATGGTTCTTGGGAAGGGCTTCACCCATTTAATCATGGCTTTGTAGACTGAATGACCTTGAGCAGTCATTCAAACTCTCCAAAATATATTCTATCAACCAGATAGGAGGACGTATAATCACATTATTCAGTTACTCAGTCTTTAAAATTGTTACATCAATTTAGTCTTATAGAAAATGAAATTAGAAAGCTATTTAAAAGACAAAATATACACAGCTATAAGTCACCAGGGTCCTCAAAACACATGCCAAATTCTCAGAGAAGTGACAATGCTATGTCCTTTGAAGATAGGGAGTTTTGTGTCATTGACTGCACAGGAACAGGGCATGGTGGAGCAGCTCCATGGACCATGAGATATTGGAAGAGCAGGCAGGGTTGGGAGGGCTTGCTGGTATCCACTACTCACAAGTCAGGATTGAGTAGGCCAGCCCACTCATTTTAGAGGGAAAGGTGCCCAATTTTTTGTGGCTCTCTGAAAGAAACAGAAAGGGTGATTACTAAGGAGAGACACTACCAAATATACCATCTACTAACTGCCTGTGAATTGAAATAAAAGTAAATTCAAATTATTATAAGGAGCACTCCCTAGTGTTCTTAAATTGTAGCATAGATATAACTCCTGATTTATGTGTCTCTAAAGGTGGCCTGAACCCTGTAGCTGCTTTGATTTCCTGCCTCCTCTCCTACTCTTTTGGGTCAGCAATTACATTAAACTATTACAGTAATAACAGAGAGTATCAATACCTATCTTAAAAAGAATTGAATTCTAACCATTGTAGGCATCATCCCTGGGTTATATTCTGATGATTTGATGACAGATATATCGTAAGTGATCAGTCAATATTTCTTAGAGGATGAATTTTTTTTTTTCTTACTACTGGGTAAAATTTTGCCTTCAACAGAGAATTAAATTTGGCATGTATTTACACATATTATGTAAATTTCTTCCTGTAGCTTTACAATGCACATAGATTTATCCTGCATTTTTGAATACTAAGAATTAAGTTATACATGTTTACATACATATATATATTTCCCATTGTTAAATTTATATTGAGTCGAATGATTGGATAGCAATAAACATTAAGAAATGAGTGGCTGAGATACCTGTGAATTATTTACATGTTGTAACAGAGATAAGCTTTCAGTTATACATCCCATTTCAACTCTCAAATAAAATATCCATGAATCTGGGATATTGTGGCTTTTGTCATCCTTTCCACTGTGTGATTACAATGCCGTGTGTAAAGAAAAGGCATCCCTTGTGGTTGACTTAAATGTCCTTCAGGTATACAATAAGGATTCTGAAATTCAACCCTTTTAGAGCAAAAAAAAAGTTAGTGTGAACACCCCAAGGGTGTGTAGCCCTTTGTACTTAGGGTGAAAATCTAACATTCATGATGTTCTTGTATGTGAATTGTTGGTGATAAGTGGTGAAGGGGTGAGCAAAGAAAAAGGGGGATGAGAGTAGAGTGGGAAACATGCCCATAAAATGAACCAAGTAACAGAAAGAGGCTTGATTCTGGAAAGACCGCAGCTACAGAATGAGTCAGACCCAGCAATGATGTCTCATCTGAGCCCTTTTACTTTGTTCTCAGTTCCTTCCTGGTTCAATCATTTTGCTCAAATCTTTTCCACTTCTTTTAGCATCCACGGTTTAACAGTACAGTTGGTAGAGCTGGGAGGGAACGAAGGTCAGAATCTTTGTTGCTTTCTGTTTAAGTACGAGGAATGACTACTTACCCTAGACATACCGTAAACTCTTTTTGTCAACCTCCAAATCATTCCCAGAGATTCATTGTACATATTTAGGATTCTCAGAAATGAGAGATTTAGTCGCTATCCATAAAGATGATTTTGTTCATACTTTATGTAAAGTGTGACAGCTGAGAGGTCCCAATCAGACCAGACTAAACTGGAGTGTTTGCAAAAAAAATGAATATTGGTTTCATCACCCAACACTTCAGTATCTGGCTACACTGTCTTCTTCCTCTACTATTGGACAAGTTCCAAAGAAAGTTTTAATTTTTGACACGAAAACTTGGCCTTCTGAGTTTTTGCATAAATACATTTCAGCCAATAATATCTGGTGGGCTTCTTCTGCAGCAGCTGCCTCTATTCCTTGTTTGGCAAACTCTCCCCTAGCATCCCATCTGTGACAAAATGCCACATCCTCAAAGAAGCAATTAGGTGCCTTCACACTGTCTCATAGCTCCATATCTTCATTCACTCATTCATCCATTTATGCAATCAGATTCATTCATTGAATGCCTTCTATGGGTTGGGTTCTATTCTAGACACACGAAGACTTCAGTGAACAAAATGGAGGAAGCTCCATGCCATCCTGGACCTTACATTGGAGTGATGGGAGGTTGGAGGAAATAGGCAAAAACCAACAAACATTTCAAGTGGGCAAATTATAGAAAATGTCAGGCTGTGAAACATATAATGAAAAAAAATAGAGCAAGGAGGACAGGCAGGGACTGGTGGGGAGATGGTGCTGGACATGGAGTTCAATACTTTGGGTCCACCAAGACCTCAAAGAGATTATAGAGAAAAAAGGACAAAAGTGAGGAGGGAGGACTGATGAGTTCATTCCAGACAGAGGGAAGAGCTTAAATACTTCAAGTCAGGAACGTGATTTGCATGTCCGGACCAGAAAGGAAGCCAGGTGGCGGAAGTAAGGGAGAAGAGTTGAAAGAAAAAAAAGTCATAAAGGTGAAGGATGAGACTGTGCAGGGCCTTGCAGATCTTTGTAATGCCTTGGGGTATTGTTCTGAATGAGATATTTGAATAGATGAATGACACATCCAATGAGTTATAAAGGGCTTGCTCTGGCCACAGTGTAAGAGTCAGACCTTGTGAGATGGGGTGGGGGTGGGTGGGGGCAGAATTGTAAGGAGACTCTTACGGGCTCCAGAGGAGAGAGGCTACTGAGCATTCAAAGTGTTGATAGGTGGTCAGAGGCTGGATCTCTTTGGAAGGTACAGTCTAGAAGACTCCCTGACAGACAGAGTATGAAGTGTGAGAGAAAGAGAGAAATCAAAGATGATTCCAAGCATTTTGGCCTGAGCACTAGAAGGGATGGACTCTATACCTGTTTTAATACCTGTGGATGAAGCTTATCCAGGGAGAAAGATAATTCAGTATTGGAAATGTTGAATATGAGATGTCTGCTAGACGTCATGGGATTTATCAATTCATATTTATATGTATGGTCGTGTTTTAATGTCTCTTTAATGTCCTAATTTCTCAGTAAGTCCTTAAAGTCTATGTAGGCAGGGATCATCTCTATTTTGTTCTTTTCTGCATTTCCATTGTGGAGCATGACACCAAGCACAGAGCAGGTGCTCAATAAATCTTTGTTGATTATCTCTGAATTGAAGTAAAATTTTTGCCCCTGAATTTTTGAAACCCAAAAAGTCTGCTCAGGGATACACGGGTCAACAGCAATAAAATAGACAAGCTCTAAAGTGATTAAAATCCTATGTATTATATTAGGAAATGGTAAAAATTCCCACCACTATCACAGCAAACACCAATCACGAAGATAAACTGAAATGCTCTGAGAGTTTTAGGTAGAATCCCTTCCCCTCTGATGTCCTAGCAGATATTCCAAGAAGCTTCCCCCACTCATGATTTCCAGGAAACCCATCGAGCCCACTCCAGCCCATGCAACAGTCCCATGAATCCTGTTGCCTTCTGGCAGCTGCAATCTGGTGATAACCTCCTTTTCCCAAACTCTGCCCTCCAGCAGTTACAATCCTGCCTGACTACAGTGCTTAAAATTTAAATACTGCTAATGAGGAGCTACCAACTCCCCACTTAGAGCATCCCCACTTCTACCAACCAATGAGAACCTGCCTATTTCCCCTGCCCAAGTTAGGCAATGAAAGTCCACCACTTCCCTTTCCCTCCTTCCCACCAACCACCCTGTATCAGCTGTGCCCCTTCCACTGCTCTGAGCTGTTGCCATCTTAGGCTTCAGATCCCTGCTCTTGGCCAAACAGTAAAACTTTGAGTGAAATGCAGGGTGTTCATGGATATTTACCAGGATTTCTAGAAGCAATAAGCAGCACCCCATCATATGCGCCATATTTTGTGAACAATAAAGAGACGCAGAAGTCAAATAGACTGAGGTCTCTTTGCATGTGTAGGTCAGGGAGAGGGCACTGTGAATTTTATTAGTGATGCAAGTTAAATGGGAGACTGTGCCTAAGATCATTCAAGCACAACAAGCTTCACATGGTCATAAACACACCAAGGCAGCGAGAGGCAACACTGGGCAAATGCAAGCACTCCTGCTAGAGGCAGATCTGTAAGGTAATGTTCAGTAGAATACTATTGTCCTTCCAGAGAAAGAAAGATCTGAAATGGACTTACTCCATTCCTTCTGGGATCACCAATAAAATAAGAGCCTCCTTATTTTGGAAGGAAGGAAGTGTTTCTCACAAATTTTTCCTTTGTAGGGAGAGGGAGGGAATATTATTAAACCTCTAATGAATGGAAATGTAAAGGATGTAATAAATGCCTGTCAGTTCCCCAAATAAAAGGTTAACTCTCACAAAGGGCAGGCTTAAAGAGGAAATGACGTGAACACACTGTTGAGAGTAATGAAGAGGAGAGAAATTCTGGTCAGTTTCTAAGCAGAGGAAATTCCTGCAAACGCCATCAAGCAGATTGCTCAGCATTTTTCATCCTGTTTAGATTTGGGGAACTTGACCTATTTTCCCAACCTGACTTTTGTAATTATCTATTGCATCTTTAGAATGCTGGCAGCACTAAAGTCCCATCCCTTCACTTCTCATTTGGTGTGGGTTCAGACTATATGCTTACATGGAGACAGAGCACATTGCAAGACTGATTGTATATACTAGCTACATACCATAAAACTAATCCTCTGTTCAGCTCTGTCTTCTCTACTTCCCACCCCTTTCTTTCCTTCCCCCTGATCTGTTCACCCCCATTCCCTTCCCATCTCCTCCCCTCTCTAGGGGGACCTTCCTCAGCATCATGCATTAAGTTCAATTAAAGACCAGCCATACACTGAAAGCTCCCAGATATCCCTGGGCATGCTCTCTTCTCAACTTCTCCATTTGGTGGTCCAAAAGACATTTCTAACTTGACGGGCCAACAGAGCCCTTGGCTCTTGTATGAAACCATCCTTTTCCTCAACCTTCTGGTAGCTGATAGTGGCATCAGACATTACTCAGGAGCTCAGGCCAAGAACTTCGTAGTCTTGTGTAAATTCTGCCTTTTCCTAATTGGAGATCCTATCCATGAATAAGTACTGTCAGCTCTGCTTTTCAGCTGTAAAGCAAATGTATCCACTTCTCATTAACAAACAGCAACCCTCCTTGATCAAGCCTCTGTCTTCTATATTACCAGGAATGAGAAGAGCCTCCTAACTGATCTCTTTATATGTCTCTTCCACCCTGCAGTGTATTCTCAGGACACAGCAAGAGGCATGTCTTAAAACATAGATTGCCAAAACTCTGCCTTTACTTGTTGTAACACTGTTCATGACTTGGATGGCTTTTCTTTATTGGGGCGTTGTCCATCATGTGAACATCCATTATCACACTTCAGCCACATGAGTAGATATTGTAATATGATTAATTTTATCTTAAACATAACTATAATTATAATCTAGAAGTTTTTATTAATTAAATAAAACTGATTTGTCCTTTCCTTCTAAAATGCAGCAATTAAATGCTGACATGAGGTGGGGGCAAAGGAACGCATCAATTAATTTTTGGTTTCTGGTTACTTGGAGCACACAAGAGTGAAGTAAAATGAGTATAGGGGATTAGAGGTTTATTGCATGGAAGCACCCTGAGTGGGAAGGAGCTTCCCTCTAGCTCCTCCAGTTTGGACAAGATGCCATTTATTGAACTGTAAGTTCACTATCACTATATTATGAAACTCTTTTTTTTTTAAGCAGGAAATTGAAACTGGGAGAGGAAATCCTTTTGTGACAAAGTTTATCCTGAGGTCAACTTTGATGTAATAACTATAAAAGCTCAGACAAAATGAAAGCAAGACAGACAGACAAGCACTTTTTTCTTCCAATGCTTCTAGAAGTGATTAGCAGATGCCATGAAATCAATAGCTGTAATTCACACAAGAGTTTAAGACTCTTCCAGAATTAACATTAAGGTCTTTCTCCAATAAGGACAAGGATCTATTATATAGGATATGGTGTTTTCTGCAGGTTGCTGTTGTCTCCAGGAGAGAAGCTTATATAACATTTACATTCAGCCTGTTCTTGTAATTACAGGTTTGCATGTTGAAAGAATGACTCTTTCATTTGGAATTTGTCTTCCAGCTAAGTCCCACAGAAGAAACTGCATTCTCTCCCCATACTCTGGTACATTTACATCTAAGAATTCAAAAATCATAATGCACACCAAAGTCATTGAATCCTCAAATAAAAGCTCCTAATTGTGCTAATGGAGGCTACATCATTCAGATCAATTGAATCCAGGTAACACCTGAGGCTTCACTGAACATTTGATATTAACCCTCCATTTCTCATCTTTCTTCCCCTCCCTTCTGACCCAACTCCTGGCTAGATCTCAGCAGTTTAAAACGAGCAGCAGAATTGCACCAATTTGGCCTTCTCTCTTCCTTTCTTTCCTCATTCTCTTGCTGCGTGGAGAATAAATTACAAAGTGGAGGTACCCAGGAGGCAGTGAAACCAGAAGCATGGTTTCGTACAGTGCCTGATGCAGCACCACATGATAAAAGCTTCCTTGTTTAACTTACATTAGCAGCAATTTTTTGTTAATCTCATGTGTTACAGTATAGGTAAGTGATCAATAACACTGACTGGGTGTGTATGATTTGCTTTCAATATTTGGTCTGGTCAGAGGAAAAGACAAGAGAAAGCAAAGAAGATTGTGACCATTTCGTGTTTACTTTTACAGGCTTTATCCAAACAATGCAAAGGCCTCTCAGCTTCAAATAGGAAGCAGGGATCATGACCAGTTATTATTCTCTAGGAGGATAGGAAATTTTAATACTTCATTCATAATTTTCCAAACCAATATTTATACTGTTACTTATGTGATAAGGCAATAGGTGGCATATTGGATTGGTTCTTCTCTCTTAATAGCAAAATATTCTTGCAAAGATGGGTCAGGCAAATTATCCAGAAATAGCTGATTTTATAGTATGTTAGTAAAGGCTACTGAGAACATTACCAAATAGCCTTTAGGAATAAATGTAGGTTTACATTGACTCCCCATGCATATCTGAAATCATTGCCAAATTTATGGAAAAAGATGCTTACTCTTCAGGTGACACAGATGTGTATTCATTTTTGCCTCTGGGCCTTTCTCCGGTGCCATGCATAAGGTGGTATATGATTGATTGGAAACACTTTAGTGAACAAGATAGACAAGATCCAAATTTAAATGGGGTTGAGTACATCTATGGCACACTTAGTGTTGGCCTGAATTGGAGAGAAATACTTCAAACGTGTTGACTGCTGATCCTCTGAACAATCCTAGGAAGTAGGTAATCGTAGCTCCATTTTACAGATGATGGAGCCAAGGCGATGAAAAATTATCTACCATCCCCCAGAGCTATGGATGTGATGAAGCCTGGACTCAAGCCTGATGGCTCCCTTGTTCCCCGCCCCTGAATATAGGGTCCAGGCTCTTTATATGGACTCATGTTATCTCACCGTGAGCCCACAGGAGCTTCCACTCTAGTGAGGAAATGACAATAAATAAGACAATAAGGAAAAAGATAAATACCTGTTTGAAAGAAAAACATCCTAATTCTGAGCCTTGCAAATGTTACCAAGTCTTTTTATAATTAGGACTAAGAAAATCAGTTACCATTTGGGGAAAAACTTTGTCCTGTTGTCCAATACAGGGTGACAAGCCAGGTGATCGTTCAGCTCCCGCAGTAACTTGAAGAGGTGGGTTTCTAGTTCAGATTCTGTCAAGGGAGTGATCTGGCCAACTGGCTATAAGTGCATTTCATGTCATTTCTTTGTTTTATATCATTTTGCATTTCATGTGGTTTCTTTGTTTTACATCATTTTGCTGTTCTTAGGGTGTGCAACCTTTATGAAGAAGGGTAGATTTCCTTCCACCTTTCTTAAAAAAGGTATCTATGATATTTATCTACATTCACCTTCATCTCAGCCCAAGCATCCTTAGGGCCGGGGATGGGATTGAGTTATACACATCTTGGAAAAATGTTTTCTTAGAAGGCAATATCTAAAAATCACGGAGCAGAATACTAAGTGTCATATCTTATATTGCATGTCTGAGGAATAATAGGCTAGCCAGTATTGCAGTAACCCAAGACTCCCCAAACCAGTCTTTTTTTTAGAAAAAAAAAAAGGTTGCACTTTGTATATATCCACAGGGGTCCAGGCTGGTAGAAGCTCCACCATTTTGCAATTGCACCATATGAAGCTTACTGGGTTACCTTGGCAATGGAGATGGCATCAAAGTTTTGTGATTTAGTTTGGAAGTAAATGTGCCACTTCTACCTGCATCCCATTGATTTAATCTACATATATGGCTCCATTTGACTCTAAAATTGCTAAAGAAACTGGGGCATCAGATGGAACCACTGTCTTCCCCAGAGCCCACTCTGTTGGTCAATAACTCTTTGCTGATTTCTTTTTATACTCAGAATATGCACAACCAGTCTCAAAGGAAACAACGCAGGATCAATCCAGTCAAAACCCTGAGCTCAAAGTCTGAGATTGCTGGCTTTGCATCTGTTCTCTACATCAAATTTGGACCTGGTTATCTGTGACTAGGGACAGTTGAACCTCAAAGTAAAGGTATCTGTCCACCAAATAGTGGGTGCTAGAAAGTAGTAATACAAAGACAAGATCAACAGAAAACTTTCTCATGAAGGAAGAAGAAAAAGTTGTCACTGACTCATTAAATTTCTGAAGCCCCATTGGACAAATATTGTGAGGACTCCTTCCACTGGGACTGGGAAATGTTATTCAAATGGGAACATTTTGCTCACTTATCCATTGCTCATGAAGGGCTGTTTGGGGATACCGTTACTTTTCTTTTATCCTCCTCGGCCCCATCTAAATTGAACTTCAGGGAAAATGAATTCTTGGGCTTTGAGCAGCTTTCTCAGCTCACTTCCTATTACAAGAAAACTAAGCTCTGATCAGTCTCAGGGCTTTTTAAGATCTAGATAGGTTTTTGTTTGTCTGTTTTTTGGCAGGTCCATTCTTTAAAAATATAATAGATTTATTATATTTATGATTCCAGGTCTTTCCATATGTTACTGAAGTGTCTTATTATAGTTTCTTAAGTGTAATTCTCATATCAATTCTATTCTACCTTTCTGCGTTTGTATTTCTCCCTCTTGATAAAAAAGAGAGTTAACCTGAGTGTAAGGATTCTCTTAATCAAATTTGACCTGACCTAATTTTTTTTTACCAACAGGCAAGACTAAATCTGTCATTCAAAGTCAGGGCAGTGTTAGGAACCCAGGTCTCAGGGAGGCTGAGGGAGGCTTCTCATGTGCAGGAACTGTTTACTACTTGATCTGATCGCAAAGGTATATGTGCCGAAATTAATTGGATGGCATATGATTTATGCATCTTTCTATAGACATATTATGCTTTAATAAAGATTTTCTCTTAAAAATGGTACTAAAAGAAATTCATCTTCCTTTACTGATGGACTGGCTAAAGAGTGCCAGTACAATCACACGCTAGGTAACAGGACATTAAGGAATTTCAGGCCACTCTCTTGTTAAAAAGAACAATCAGTGAGTTGAGAATAGCACATGGGGCACTTTTCCATCAGAGAGATCTGTCATTTCTTAAACAGGCAGCAGAGGATGAGAAGTTCATTAAAACCCTCCAGTAACTTGGCTACAGAGATGGAAGAGGAGTTCAGAGTCTACAAAAGAAAGGACACCCATACACCTCACAGTCTCAGGTGCTGGATTCCTATGGGCTACATGTTAGGACAAAGGTGACATGGAAATAAGCCAGCCCTCCAAGCTGCTGCAGCTCAGTATGAAACCATCTCAAATCCTGATTAGATAAACAATCTTTGATTACTGAGGCCCCTAGACAAATTGTCTGCAAGAGACAAATTGGATCCTTTGTGAGGAAATGTAAAATTATTTGAAGCTTCAAAATTATCTACAGAATCTCATATGCAATATCAGTCACCCTTTTAACAAAGTATAAAAGAAGACAACAGTTGTTTTTAAAAATGAAAAGAAACAACAGATCAAATAAAGAGATCCAGGCAACTGTTGGATACAGAGTTTAAATTAGTTTGAAAACACCGAGTGTTGGAGAAAATATGGATCACTAAGATCTCTGATACAAATTCATATAAAAGGAGGTATTAAAAAATTGAAATACCCATTTCCTAAAACAATCTGGCATCATTTTATAAAATTGAGCACTGAGATTCCCTTTGAATCAATGATTTAATTATTTATTGTAACACCCAAAAGAAATGCAGCTAGAAGGTAATCCAGGACTTCTGAGGTCGGAAACTTAATATTGGGAGTACCCATAAGTAAAACTAATACAAAATTATAACTACTAAGTAGGCACAGTTCTTTGAAAATAACTTCTTTAAGAGGGATATCTGAAAAGCAATCTTCATGAATTTTTGTTAAACTGCTGATAGCATAGCGTGAAAGACATCAGCAGAGAAGGAACAATCACATAAAAGGGAAATTAAAGCAGAGCTGCATCATTAAAGCAAAGAATATTTCAAAGAAAAGATAGGTGGCAGTGTCCAAAGAAAAACCAAGGAAGAAGTGAATCCTAATATAAAAGTTTTTAAGCAGATTTGTTGAGGTATAGTTACAATACAATAAACTGCACATATTTATAGTGTGAAATATAAGATTTGACTCATTGCATGTATATATGAAACTACCACCACAATTCAAATGATGAATATATCATTACATCCCAAAGGTTTTCATGCCACTTTCTAAACACTTCATCCTATACCTGACCTTCCCACCCCTATCATGATACACACACTGATTTGCTTTATGTCACCATAGATTATTGTGATGGTTTTAAGCCATACATACCCAAGAAAACACATGTTATTAAGTTTAATTCATTCCTGTGGGAGAAAACCCATTGTCAGTAAGACATTTTGATGAGATTACTTCCATTAAGATGTGTCCCAGCCCAATCAGGATGGGTCTTAATCCTATTATTGGAGGCCTTTATAAGCAGAATGAAATTCAGACATGAGAGCGAGAAAGCCACAGGAAGCAAGAAAATGAATCGAACCCAGGAGAAAGAGAGACCAGAAGATGCCATCAGGTGCTTCGCCATGTGCCAGAGGAACCAAGGGCCATTGGCAGTCAAGATGATGACTTGATTTGGACATTTTCCCAGCCTCAAAATCATGAGTGAATAAATTCCCATTGTTTAACTCTACACATTTCATGTTATTTGGTTCAGCAGTCTAAGATACTTAAACAGAGTTTGGTACCAGAAAAGAATGGGTTACTGCTCTTAAAAATACCAAAAATATGGAAATGACTTTGGAATTAACTAATGAGTAAAGGACGCAAGAACTGTGAATCACGTGACAGAAATGGTCTAGTTGGTTTTAAAGAGACTGTTGGTAGAAATATAGATGCTAAAGGAACTTCCAATGAGGTCTTAGAAAGTAATGATGAATGCGTTATCGAAAACTGGAGGAAAGGTGATCCTTCTTTTAAATGGCAGAGGACTTGGCGAATTGAGTTCTGATGTCCGATGGAAGGCAGAACTTGAAAGGAATGAACTAGGATATTTAAGTGAGGAGAATTGAAAGCTAAGTGTGGCACGTGCAGCCTGGCTTCAACTTATAACTTATAGTAAAGTGCAAGAGGAAAAATAAAGACTGAGAACTGAAGTCTTGGGCACAAAGAAACCTGAAATTGATGGCTTGGAAAATTCTAAACTTCGAGAAAGTGAGTGCCCAGAGGAGAGTGGTCATGTCAGAGTTTAAGCGAATCCTAGAATTTCAGGTAAATAGAATCATGCAGTATGTGTACCATTTTTATCTGGCTATTTTTACTCAATGTAATTGTTTTGAAATTAATCCAAGTTGTTGGGTATATCAGTATGCAATTCCTTATTATTGCTGAATCCATCATTTTATGGAAGTATCACACTTTATTTACTTGTTGATGGGAATTTGGATGCTTCTAGTTTATGACTGTTACAGATAATTCTCAGATAAATGTGACCTTGACAAGGAAACCCTGGCCACAAAAGGGGATTGGGAATTTCTATTTCCAGTTCTGAAGGGTGTTAGGGTGGCCAGGAATGGGTATACAGTTTCATTCTTTTGTGTAAGTACCCATGTGTAGAATGGCTGGGGGACACATCGCAGGTGTATGTTCGGTTTTTAAAGAAACTTCCAAACTATTTTCCAAAGTGACTCTGCACTTACACATTCCCAACTATAGTATATGAGATTTCTGGGTAGTCCAAATTCACATCAACTCTTTGAATTGTGAGTCATTTTAATTTTAGACATTCTAGTGGATGTGTCATGGGATCCCATTGTGGTTTAAATTTACATTTACCTAAGGAATGACAATATTGAACATATTTTCATGTGCTTGACATTCATATAAAATTTTAATGAAATGCCTGGTCAAATCTTTTGACTATTTTTTGATTGAGATGTTAGTTTTTTACAATTTAATTGTTGATTTTTGTGAGTTCTCTATGTTTTCTGGATCTAGAACCTTTATCAAATCTCATCTGCAAGTATTTCTTCTAGTATGTGACTTAATTCTCTTAATGACATTGAAAAGATAAAAGTTCTGAATTATGATGAAATTAAATTTTTCTTTTTATTAGTCATGCTTATGGTGACATACTTCAGAAATTTGTGTTCCATACAAAGTGACAAAGGTTTTCATTTCTAAATTTTATTCTAATTTTACAATTTTTAAAATTTAGCTCTATGATTCATTTTGCGCTAAATGTGTATACTATGTGTGATACGGATTGACATTTGTTTTTGTCCCCATATGGTTGTCCAAATGGCCCAGCACCATTTGTTGAAAAGACTATCATATAATTATCTTTGCAGCCCCTCTAAAAAGTGAATTGGCCTTCCCTCCTCTGCCTGAGGGTGGGCTAAGTTAGTGATGCACTTGCAAAGAAAGAAAGGAGAGGAAAAATAATAGTAACTTTGCAGTGGAGGAACCTGGAAAAAGCCTCCTTGACTAAGAGTTCTAACATACCCACCTGTCATGTGGGTATCCCAGAGGCCCTGCTACAATGTATGATCAAAACAAAAACAAAAACAAAAAAGATGCATTGTGGATTCTGGAACACAAAGAGGGCATTAATGAAATCACTGGTGAAGTTCAAATAAAATCTACAGTTTGGTTAAGTAGTACTTCACCAATGTTGGTTTCTTAGTTTTTCACAAATGATCCATAAGAGTGTAAAATATAACACTAGAGGAAATTGAAGTTTGCTTAGGAAGACATTGGACCTCTTGTACTGTCTGTAATTTTTCTGTACATGTAAGATTATATGAGAATGAAAATTTTTATTTAAAAAGTTTGATATTAGTCAATAGAAAATAAAATTCACACTCCCATGTTGACAAGGACTATGAATGAGAAGTTCTGTGCTTCACTTTTGTACTGGGTATGAGGAGGTAAAGATGAAAGCACAACTCCCTGCTCTCATTATGTTTACAATTCACTGTGAAAATGCTAAGTAAAATACAGGAAAAACTCTATACATGAAGATGGAAGGAGTAATGGTGAAGCAGAATACAATCTAGAAAGGAAAAAGGAAGAGGGAAGAATTTGTCTATTTCAGTAATTTCAGGAAACATTCTGAAAGAGGTAAGAAGAGTGTGCAATGGTGTCTGTGGAGGCAATGAGGAGGGAGCATAACACAGAGGCGAATCCAAAATGGTAACCTTTGTGATAGAAATTGTGTACGTTAAGATTCTGAGGACTTTTGGCAGAGGCTTTGGTTATCATGTAGGTATACCTGTTCTATAGCAGTCATGACAATCAAAGTGACTTCAAACCCCTAAATCCTCAGAGCCACTCACCCTAAAGTAGCTGTTGGCCACCACATTCCACAGAATGACTTTGCCCAGCAGTTGATTGGAGTTTGCACTCAAGTCAAGGGCATATGTGTGTAGTGTGAAGTGTGAAGTGGCCTGATCTAAAAATATCAGCTTAGCTATTGTGATTCCCATTTCAAAGATTTGGATAAGGAACTCCTAAGAAAGCAGAGTAGCCATCCTCAAAGACATATGTTCAAGGCCATTACTTGTTGGGAAAAAGAGACTGGCCCTGATGACTGCACTCAATAGCCAGAGAATTCATGAATAAACCAGACTTTTGAGATGAAGAAAGAGGCTGAGTAGAGCTACGAGAAACTGGTTTGAATTGGAAAGGCACAAGAGGACCAGGCATAAAGAGAGCAGTTTTTTTATATTACAAATGGAGCAGCAGATGGAGGGTCCACAAGCTAGTGCTCATTCTAATCCAGTGAGTGCTAGCTCTGGTTTACCTCCCTCCTGGCCTTACAGTCACTCCCTCCTTCCTAAACTGAGCTAGCTTGAGGGAACTTCTGTTTCTCACAACCCAAAGAACACAATCACAGTGCATATGGGCAATATTAGAATAAGTGGAGGGGTGAATGTGTTTAAGTTGTTAACTATGGAGTGTGCTTTGGAACTCATGAGCTTCTGCCACATACAAAGCACTGGGTGGGGCATTGGAAGGACGAAGGGTGTTTTTACCATAGTTTCTGCTTCTTAAAGCCTCCAACCTGCACAGTGGGAGTTGTAGTTGCCACAGGATAAGATTTTGAGATATAAGAAGCTATAAGAAGAGTGTGAACCAGTTAACTAGTAGATTAAATAATATAAGAAAGTTGGGCAATATGGAGAGCATATGGGATGCTATTAAAAGAATGTTCACAATGTCCACAAAAGCTGCCAGGGAAGACTTCATTGGCAAACTGATACATGAGCAAGTTCTCAATGGACAAGTTGCTTTTCCTGGAGTATACAGGTTTGGCAGGTTCTACACTCCTCCCGCCCCCCCGCCCACTTTTTGATGTTCAAAACTATTCTGACATATCTGATGGACTGAGACAGCCAGATTAAGGAACAGCTGGTAAGGAAAGTGGTCTTAAAGGAAGGAAAGTGGTAGCGGTGGGATGAATTATCTACCCTACAAAAAGGCATGTTTCTCGTCTTAATCCTTGTTTTTGGGGGTGTGAACCATTATAAATGGAACCTTTTAAAGAAGTTATTTTTAGTTAAGATTTAGCCTGACTGAATCAGGCTGTGCCTTAATCCATTTCATTGGAGTCCTTTATAAGCAGAAGAAATTCAGAAGCATCAGTCCAAAAAGGTCTGATGGGAAGAAGCCAGATGTTAGTCACAAACAGGAAGAATAGACACAAGGCGAGATGGCCATGTGATGCCGGCAGAGATGAAAGCCAAGGAGCCCCAAGAACTACAGCAGTCCAGGACCAGAATGCTACAAATTTTGGGGAGCAGACATGGCTTTGAAAACTTTGGACTTGTAACCTTCTATATTATGAGCCAATAATTCCTGTTGTTAAGCCAACCTATTTTGTGGTATTTGTCATAGAATCTTGTAAAATTAAGGCAGTAGGACTGAAGCTGAAGGGCGGTCCTAGAGCTGAGACTACACAGGAAAGACGTGGCTGTGGGCAGTTTGTGACTGTTGGTTAGTCTCTCCTCATGGGTACTCTTCTTACCTAGCGTCTGCAGACGTTTTCTCTGAAGGCATTGATACGAAAAATTTAGGGTTTGAGGACTGTATATAATCTGTGATGTACATTTTTTCCCTTTGCTTTTTTTTTAATAACAACTCTTTAAAAGTGTAAAAACTGTACTAAGCTAGAGCAGCATAAAGAGACCTCCGGCCAGTGTCCCAGTGGCTATAGTTTTCTGACCCCTGCTTTAGACGAACTCTGTCTTATGTGAACTAACAGATCACCCAGAGGTGTAGTATTGGGGACTGTGACAGCTTTGGCTTGGAGCACAAACGAGTGAGCTTCACCTTGAAGACACGAGCCTCTTCTCTCTCCCATGAGGAACTGCTCTGTCCTGTCTCTTCTAATGGAGGAGGTCCCTACACAGACCATCAGACTCTAATTTCCTCAGGTTCTGCAACAACTCGCCCAGCATGCTGAGGGTTGTGGCTGATCTCAGAATCTCCTGGGCAAATCCAAGGGTAGTGCTGAAGGCAACCCAATGACTGGGTCCACGAGTACAGCCAAGGTAGAGAAACACACCAAGTTCTTCTCCTTCCTGGGTGGGGGAAGATGGACATAGCAGACCACGGGAAGCCCTCATGGAGGTCCTCGGGATCCATGGGTGGGAACTTCTGGAAAATGCTCAATTTCTTCTTGTGTTGGCCTTGACCTAGACATGTATTTGTCTGTAGGGGTCAACATAAAGATTTCCCTGCATGTACTCAAATCCAGGTGCTGTCATTTCAGAAGCATATGCCTATGGGAAAATTTCCAAGCTTCTCTGTACCTGAGGTCCCACACATGCAAAGTAAGAATAAGAACAGTGGCTGCCTTATGCAGTATAGTGGCAGTGCTTAAAAAGGAGGCCAGAAAGAAAGAAAAGGAAGAAAGGAATGGAAGGCTTAGAGAGGAGCTGACAGACAATAAACCTATAGTCAATGAAAAGTGTTTCTGTGTGATGAAAATAAGACAGTAAACATACTTATAGCAAAGTGATAACACTAGATGTCTTTGGATGGTGGCTGTTGCAGTTGAATTGTGTCCCCTAATATGTTCTGTTGAAGTCTTAACCCAAAATACACCAAATGTGACTTTGTTAGGAAATAGGGTCTTTGGAGATGTATTAAGAGACGCTACACAGGAGTGGAACGAGCCCTTCTCCAATATGCCTGGTGTCCTTATAAACAGAGGAAATTTAGACAAAGAAACAGGGAGATAGAGGAGAAGACACCTGATGCCAGAGGCAGAGATTGGAACAGCTGCAAGCCAAGGAACTCTGGGGTCATCAGCAGCTGGAAGGAACAAGGAAGCCTCTTCCCTTAGAGCCTCCAAAGGGAGCATGGCTCTGCCCACACATCAAGCTTGTACTTCTGGCCTTCAGAGCAGTGAGGGAATACATTTTTCTCATTTTAAACTCCCTAGTTTGTGGTATATTTTTATGGCAGCCATAGAGAATGATAAAGTGAACAATGAAGATTTTAATCTCCATCTGTAATCTCTTCCATCACTTCTTTGTGCACATAAATTGAGTGTGAACACTTTTAAGGAGCATCTCATCATCGTGACAGTCTGGCCAACCTCATTATATAATTCTGAGGATGTATACTGTGTCAGGTGATCGGATGTCACCTCTCTTCTCCGGGATTGTGCCCTGTATTGTAAAGGTGAGGCTTACAAAAGGACCTGATCTCAGCATAACGTGTTTTGTCATGAGGCAAGCAGGGAATTCTCAAGATGTCACACCTCCACCATCAAGGAAAATTAAGCTCTTGTTCATACATTTGCCAGAAGTGATAAAACACTTTTTCAATATCATACGGGTGATAAAACACTTCTGGCAAATGGCCAACAGCTCGTCAATCAGGATGGTGATATTGGGTGCTTATTTATTAAACAAATCAAGTATCCATTTCAAATCATTGCCCTCCCAGAGTTTCAGAACCCACGTTACCTGTCATGTTGAATGCTTGGAGATGTTACTGTTGCTACTCCTAGTACAGCTCTCCCCCACTCCTTTTCATCGGAAAACCTAGCAGCAGCCTTGACTAACGTAAGGCCACTTAATGATTAATTAGTGTCTCTCTCATGCAGCACATGAAAACCATGTTCTCACCAGAGAGTCATGATTAACTTTGAGCTGCAGATGTTGGAACAGTTACCACGTAGTAATGCTCTGCTGGCAATTGGTATATTTAGGGATTTTCATGTTTGGGGATTTAATTGCATTGCTAGAGAATATTTGCTTCCTATTATCCTTAAAACAACATCATTATGGAAATCCTATAGATGCTTATGGAAAAAATAGATGTAAACACATGCAACATAAATGATGTATCAGTGTATTTATATTCATGTGTATGTATATATTCAGGCAATTTTCTAGCTTTTGCTTGAAACCCATTTGTGAAATCTATTTGAAGAAATGCTAGATACTTGCACATGTATTATACCTCAATTTTTTTTTCTGGTTGAGAAATGTATTCCAAAAGTATGGATAAATTAAAAAGTAACGGGAAAAGTTACAATTTTTACACCCCAAGTAGCTGAGACTAGCTAAAAAACAAGATTGATCTTAACCACAAATGCTAAAGGCCTCTCTTCACTCCCTCTTTAAAATATTTCCTTCAGTATGTTTGCAAACATTTGGGTTGCTGCAGACACAAATTCTAATAACCCGTATGATATTGAAAATCTGACATTGTGAAAATATATTACCGTGCACATAGCTTGAGGGAATAAGGAAGTCAGAGGTTAGCTCATACATACAGACATTTTTTTTTTTTTTATGTGTGGTACTTTGTTTTCCACCTAGCTTTAGCCACTGCATTATTCCTCAAAACTTAATATTTACTCAGGACAGCATTAACTGAATTTGATGCTTTTTGTGTGACTCTATTTTTCAGTCAAAGTACAATGATAATTTTTGTTCTCAATGCATAGATACTTTTCCCTTAATTGTGTGTGACGAGAAAGAGAATAAGGCACACCGAGAATATGGATTATCCTATTCTAGGCCCTTATATAACTATGGGTCGTTATTGATGATATTCTACTAGATGGCAGAATAGGGTCGACGGTGGAAGTAAAGCAATAGAAGCAACTTGTTGAATTAATGCAGAATCCTGTTTGCACAAATAATTGTGCCCTGAATTCAGACATACACCCAAATTTCCAGCGGTGTGAGGAGTAAATGGGATGCTGAAAATGAAATCACTTTGAAAACCTTAGAATAACATACAACTCTGAGATAACATCATCATCATCATCACCATCACTATCATCATTTGTTTTCCATACTCTTATTTTGACTTTACCCTATCGAATCTTGTCTACAGGACTATAGTTAATACACGCATACACATTCACACACACACACACACACACACACACACACACACACACATTTCCTTATGCCTTTTCCAAATTTCATACAAGTAGAATCACAGAATGTGCAGTTTTCTGAGACTTGCTTCTTTCACTTAGAATGAAGCCTTTGAGATTCCTCCACATCAATGTGTGAACCACTTGTTCATTCCACTTTATGGCTGAGTAGTATTCCACTAGACGGCTATTTCACAGTTTATTCATTTCTCAACTGAAAGATGTTTGGGTACTTTCTAGTTGTTGGTGACTATAAATAAAGCCATTATAAATGTTTGCATACAGTTTTTAGTGCAGACCTGAGATTTTATTTCGTTTGGGTAGTGTCTAAGAGTCAGATTGCTGGGTTTTATGGTAAGTACATGGTTAACTTTATAAGATTGCCAAAAAGTTTTCCACAGTGGCTACCATTTTGCATTCCTACCAACAATGCATGAGATTTACAATTACTATTTTTCCTACTCAGACTTTTAAATTTATTTTTCTTTGATTTTCTCTGTTCTAATAGTTATATGATGGTATCCCAAGGTTTCAGCTTGCATTATCCAAAGAAAGATACCCAGCACTTTTCCTGTGCATATTTGTCATTTTTATATCTATCTTCAATGCTAAAGTCTGTTTGAAATTTTACCCATTTTTGATTGGATTGTTTGCTTTCTTGATGTTAACCTTTGAAAGATTTTATATATAATATTCTGTATGTTGGACGTCTGCTAGATCTCATTTGCAAATGTGTTGACCATTAGGTAGCTTCTCTATTCATTTTCTTCACATGTCTTTTGAAGAGCAACTAGTTCTTCTTTTTATCAAAGACCTTTTAACCTGTTTGTTTTTGGGTGGCTCATGCTTTTGAAACTGTATCTCAACAAGTTTTGACTGAACTCCCTATAGTGGTTCGAAGCTGTGTGTACCCCAGGAAAACTGTGTACTTAAATTTAATCCATTCTTGTGAGTGTGAACGCATTATGAGTAGAACCTTTTATGAGGTTTCCTCAATTAAGATGTGACCCACCTCAGTCAGGATGGGTCTTCATCCTACTGCTGAAGTGCTATATAAGCAGAATGAAATTTAGGTACACATAGAGGAAGCCACAGGAAGCAGAAGCAGAATAGAAACAAAACCCAGAAGAAAAGGGAGAGACCAGGAGATGCAGCCATATACCTTGCAATGTGACAAGTTAAGGACCCTAGCATTACTGGCAACCAGCTCCAGATGGTCACAGTCTTTGGAGAAATGGTATCACCTTGATTTGGATTTTCTCTTAGTCTGAAAACTGAAAGCTAATAAATTCCCATTGTATAGGTTGACACATTTTATGGTGTGTGTTTGTGCAGCCTAGGAAATTAAAATACTGCTTGTCACCAAATTTTTCTCCTTTGTTTTCTTATACAAATTATGGAGTTTTAGTTTTGCTTTTAGATCCTTGGTCAATTTCGAGTTAGTTTTTGTATGTGAAATAGAGATGATCCATTTCTTTGCATATGGATTTCCAATTATTCCTCATCATTTGATGTAAAGTCTATCTTTTCACCATTGAATTATCTTTGCAATTCTGTCAAAAATCAATTGACTATATATGTGTAGGTCTATTTCCAGAAATTGTGTCTTCTTCTATTGAACTGTATGTCTATTTTTCTGTCAATACCAGACTGTCTTGTTACTGTAATTTATAGGAACTCTTGAAATTAGTCAGCGAGTGCCCTGAGACTCTATAATTCTTCTACTTCTTCTTTTTTTTTTTTTTACACAGTTGCTTTGGCTATTTTACCTTTCTACATAAATCTTTTTTTTTTCTTTACATGAACAGGCACCAGGAATCAAACCCGGGTCTCCGGCATGGCAAGTGAGAAGTCTGCCACTGAGCCACCGTTGCCCACCCTCTACATAAATTTTGAATCAACCTATTGATATCTACAAATGCTGTTGGGATTTTATTGGAATTTTATAGAATTTAAATAGAATTGTCAATTTTTTGACAATTGACATCTTAATATTTAGAGTCTTCCAATTCATGGCTCAGATGTGCCTTGGTATAGACTCCATATTTCTTATGCTTATAATTTCATGAACTTCTTAGTTACATAAAATTATTTTTAATCGACTTTTGACAGTTTACCAGTATTTATTCAAGTATTTCCCATCCCCCTCCTCTCTCTCCTTTGTGAGCTACAATTACACTTAAATTAGAGTGTTAGAATATTTCACTGATTCTCTATTCATTTTTTCAACTTTTTCCTGTTTCCTTTGAATAATTTATGCTAATGTATTTTAAATTAAATGCATCTTTTCTTCTGTGTATGTAGTGCACTATGCCTCTCATACTGTTGTTTTTTTTTAAGGCTTCAACATTATAGTTTCATATCTGGGAGTTTTAATTGAGTCTATTTTTGTATCTTCTATGTACCTTCCTAATATGGCTATATTTTCTTCTCTCTCCTTGAATACATGGAATAGAGCCATAATAACAGTAATTGTCATAACTATTTGGATGTGATTTACTGTTTGATGGAAGGAGTCCCAACTTATTACTCTCATTTATTATAATTCCACTGGTTATCCTGGTCTATTTTATTTTCAATGTGAAATTTAGTATTAACATGTCTGTTTCCCCAAATAACATGTTGTTATTTTTATTGAAATGACACAATACTTATAAGCATTTAGGTTTGTTTTATATTGCAAAATGTTAGATCTGCCTATCTATGAACATTGGTATTGCTTTTCATTTACTCTAGTTTTCCTTTGTGTTTACAAACATTCAAATTTGTCTGGACTCTTTGCATTTCTACACATCTGCTGTGTTTTGTTATTTTTGTTTCTGGGCTTAACTGGCAGTACAAAATCCATGTAAGGGTAAGGTAGGAATTTAAGGAGGTGTGACTCACCTGTGATAACAAGCTAATGTTTTTCCAGTACTTAATATGTACTGACCACTGAGCTAAATTTTTTTAAATTGAAATATCTCATTTCATCCTGCAAACTATCCCTTGATGATGAAACTTAGTTTTAGAGAGATTTAGTGTCCAGCTGCTGGTCCTATACTTAGTATGTGGTAGAACCTGAACTTGAGTCCAGGTGGTTTTCGTTTAATAGTGATTTATTCAGGGACTACATTATAGTAGATGTTATTCAAGTTTGTGGGGAAACAGCCTTGTATCCTCATGGAGCTTACATTCTAGGCCCTTGGAGCCTGCTTTCTCAACTCATATGTTGAATTGCCTGCAATACAAATCCTACGTCACCAGAATTTTACAGTGTAGTATTCAGCAATCCCTTTGTATTATAGCCTAATATAAGCATTATAAAGGGTTTGCCCTGTCAACATATCTCAGCTATGAGAGAACTTGTTAAATCAGTTGTTTAAAAGTTTTCAGTGAGATTTAATAACATATCAAAGTACAAAGCAGCAAAATATTTGTTTGAAAATTTTTTTGAACTTGAAAACCTCAGAAATCTCAAGGCAAGGGAGTCATATACCAACCCTAAGAAGTAGAACATTAATGGATTATTTTATTAAAATTACTATGAAGAATGCTGCGAAGTAGAAGGCCAAGTAAAGGTACAGAAAGTGAAATCACACTTAGTGTAATATTGATCTCTTAGAGGTAAACTCATGGTGAAAGAGGGTAATATGTAATTGATTAATTTACAAAGTAAGCTTGGAAGCATTGGTGCTATAACTAGTTTCTATTGTCTATAAACAAATTACCAAAACATTTAGTTTACTTTCTATCTTAAGTGTTAACTTTTGTGTATAGAAGCAACCTATGTTGCTTCAGAACTTCATACACTTTTCTATAACAGTAATATTATAAAAGTCTGTCTTTGGAAGTGGTAAGCATTATAATCAAGAAGAGTAATTATTGAAATATTGTCTAACACAGTTAAATTGCAATTCAGACTTTCAGAACTATAGTTGTTCATTTAGAAATTTAATTTCTGAAAATTCTATTTCAGGACTTTTACAAATAAATTAGGGGAGCTTACAATGTTCCTTTGCTGACAGATGTCCAGGAGAAGTATTAAAAATGGATGCGCATCTAACATTCTGACTTTAAGGCTCATCTCCGAGAGTCTCTAAGCTGGTCATTCTCAGCACCTGCTGGACAAGAGCTTGTTGAGACTCGGTTTTGTTTATTAAAGGCTATTTAATGGTTGTCCTGTAGTCTTGCAACATATTATGATTTTTTTTGTCTAAATTTACAGGAAAGTTTACAATATTCTTGACATTCTGTTCCTCCCAGAGAACAAAATTTTCCCAAGACATTCTTTCCGGAATGGTGTTTGATACAGTAAAAATGATGTTATTTCCCCAGGACTTACGCTGTCAGAGCAAAAAATCCATGTCTGTAATTCCCAACAAGTCACACTGAATGTGTACTCGAGTGAATCAAATTAATTATGAAAATAAACACTCATGGGAAAGTAGACAGTAAAATGATTAAGTGATTTTTTTTTAACTGTAATGGATTTGCCCCTGAAAATATGTAATAGCTACTACTATTATTAGAAAAATCCACTTTCTTATTTTTAGTAGACATGTAATATCTAAGGGTCTAAAATCCTACATGGATTATATTTCATTCTATTCCTAAATGAATTAATCTCATCATATATATGTACATAAAAAACAAGAGTTCATCAATATATCTCAAATTAAGGTGAAGTTAACTTTCCCAATAGTTAACGTACTAAAAGTTC
The DNA here is from genome assembly GCF_023851605.1 of Tamandua tetradactyla. Classification (NCBI taxonomy): domain Eukaryota; kingdom Metazoa; phylum Chordata; class Mammalia; order Pilosa; family Myrmecophagidae; genus Tamandua; species Tamandua tetradactyla. The sequence continues at coordinate 40,299,625 of NC_135351.1, forward strand.
TACAAATGTTACCATAAAATGCCATGTTCAAAGTATGAATATTTTCAGATAATTTATCATAGGAATCATTTGCAAAGGAGGATTCTTCTGAGTCAACAGTGTAAAAATGATGATCATTGCTCTTTAACGCAATTCTGCAGCTCTCATAAAAGAAAACATCTCTATTAAATTTATCAGTAATCCTTTATCTCTGATCTGTGCAAACTGAAGTAAAACCTGTTGAGGTTACAACACTCTTATAAGCTTGCCTGCATGCATTCATGCACGCACACACACACATACACCAAAAAGGAAGGCGGGGTAGATTTTTCCGCTCAACCCTATGCTCATAAACAAATGCTCTGAGAATAGTTTGTTTCTCTTGAACCAAGTTTCTATTTTTAAAATCTTCCTCCACATACATCATGTGACACATGAACTCTAATGTCCTGACTTATTGTCTCTCTGATAACTTAATTGGAACCACTTCTCTGTTTAATAAATAGCTTAGTCACATATTTGGGATTCTATTATGCTTCAGGCGAGTTTTGTATTTTTCATTGAAATGATTGGAGCTGTGTAAACCGTTTGGATCTCGTAAGGGTACGTTTTTCTTTCATAAAATCAACACTTCCATTGTGATTCATACAGTTTCCTAAAACTAATGTTGTTTGAAAAGTATTTCTGACTATCATAACAATACCTTCTTTATCTAAAGTTCGTTAATGCAAATATTCCAGGTTAAGGGTGAGAATAAGAAAAAGGATATAAAAAACATTTAGCAGATGAATCAGGTCAATTTTTCATTGTTCCAAAAGTTGTTTGGAAGAGAGATCAAAAGACGGCTTCTAGGACCAATTTTTCCCATTAAAAGTTAGCTGTTCAAAAAAATTGTCCCATTAAAAGTTACTGCATCACAGCAAATCGTATATTTGGAGAATTTAGATGTTGTCGTTTAATCATAAAAATCAAATGCTTCTGCTTGTCATAGCTAAGAAGCCGCTGAGGTCATTGGCCCCAGGGAGAATAGCATCTGCCTGGAGGCTGAGAAGGATATTATGTTGAGAACCTGGAGGACCAGAGACCGCAGTTCAGCATGTTCAGCCTGTGGCATGGGCATGCAAACTTCTAAGTGAGTGGCAAGGCCACCTGAGACTTAGAAGTAAACTGGTAGTGCACAAAATTTCACGTGGCAGAATGGGGTCCCGAGCTTCTACCCCCTGAATCCCCATCAGTGTGCATATGACATTTTCAATTTTTACTTAATACCTGCATCTGGGCAGGAAGCAAACAAATGTTGAAGTGACCCTACATGTCCCAACCACAGCCCTGCCTGCCTACACATGTGCGTATATGCACAATCATCTTAATATTTTATAGAAAAAAATCACTGGGTAGGTTTTTAATTAAACATTTTAAGACTGAGGGGTCTTAATGTCAATGACTCACTGCTGATTCAGATCAATTAAAGTGATTGAGTCTTCTGTTCTACCATGGTTTTCATGGATTCAGCCTACAGCATAAAGCAAGAGAAAATGTATCTACACATTTTGTGAAGCATAGGAAAAGAAATGGAAAAGAATTATTAAGATATAAATTATTATTATTATTCTAAACATGAATCATTGACTTGAAATGTGTAATGGACCTGTTGGTCACTTTTATTTTGCTGTATTAAGACTGAGGCAAACATTTTAGTGCAGTAAACAAATTAACTGAGTGCTGTTCCCTTTGACCATATATCTAGAGCCTTCAAAGTTCTGCAGCCTGGGGACCTCTGCTAATTTATTTTATGAGTAGAAGTTCTTCAGTGTAATGACTTCATTCCCTTTAATCAAAATAATATTTTTCTTTCCATTCCCAAATGCAATTTAATCAATCAGCTTGAGACGTGGTAGGATACATGGAATCTGAGAATCTCATGGCGAGACTCATTTTCATGACTATTACTTTTGGGTCCTTCCATTATATCTACCTTCTTCAGGCCAGAATTATTTTTCTACTTATAATATTAGAGCAGAAAAATCTTCGATTACTTCAGGGGAGACTTTATGTACAAGGAGCCTGCTTTTATGACTGAACTGTATAGAATAAATATGCAAATGTGCAGGTAGAAAGTACAGAAAAAAGCATGACCTGATTCACCAAAACATTGCTTTCAAGTTCCAGGAAGTCAAGAGGTGCTGATATTGAGAATGTTAGGACAGTTAGGAGGGGGTCTTTTCAAGTGGCAATTCTGTCTTCTTCTTGTAGTGACATACAGCAGATAGTGTCTACCCAAACACATCTCTCCTGGCCCACCCAGATCGTGACACAATTTAGAAAAGCAGGGTGCAGAGTCCAGCTAAAGCACAGTATGTTCTCTCTCTCTTTCTCCCCATCTCTTCCTCTTTCTCTCTCTCACTTATGTGCTTTTCTTTTTTCATTTTTGATAGGGAACTAGAGCAAATCCTATGGCATTCAGCAAAGCATTTCTTGATAGATTAAGCTTTTATCCACAATGTCCTTGATGAAAGTAGATTAATGGATATGCGAGTTACTTTTTTGAAAAGATTGAACTTTACTAGGATAATTTTACATTTTCCCAACTTGAAATTTCACAGGTCACATTCATAAGCATGGCTTTTAAGTCCACGGGCAATAAAAAGGAGAAAATTTATCTTACTGTCAAAACAATAATAACTTAACTATATAGAGTTTAAACAAAAATTTGAACTCAAGCATAGCAAATGTTTACTGTTTGGGACTTGACCTTTGATTGAATTATCCTAGCTGCAGGTTCATTACTTAAAGAAAACTAAGTTCTCTTCTTGCTCTTGTGACATGTAGCAGTTCACGGCCTGCTCATGTCTTTTTCATCTATCATTTTCTTCTTTTTTCATTAGTATATTATCTATAGTAACCATCCTAAAAAGGAAAGTAAGATAAAAATAAAAACCTACAACGTCTTAATAACTGATAACAGTTGTTCCCACTGTGCTGTGGCATGGATGAAATGTGTTTCTGTTATCATTCCATCTGTTCTCTTTCATAATCAGGTAAATATATAAGCTGTGAGTGAGGGTGATATAATTTATTATTCTGCAGATAGCCTTTAATCCTTTCTGTTATGTGTATTTTAGAGAATACACACACACCTACATATGTACCTATGCATTGCATAGGTATATATGCATGATTGTGTGTTTGTGTGTGTATATATACATTATAGATTCCTTACTTAGAATCTGTTTCCTTTGTAAAGGCTTTGAAACATTTAGTCTTTCTAAACTCTTTTGGATCTTTTTAAAATTTTTTTAATGAAGTTTAAAGCCATGCAAGCAAATACCACTAGGTTCTTTCAAATCAAAAACACATGCTGGAAACTCAAACAACCCCTGACCCTGCCCCCCAAAGAAAATAACGAGAATTTTCATCTGCCAAAACCTTTGAGTCCCTTGAGGAACTTTATCAGATTAAAGAGAGAAACACTGACTATGTCACTTATCAGCTCAGTTGAATCTCACAAGTGAGAGAGTTGTATAGAAGATGTTAAGATGGCAGCCATCTTTAGGGAAAGTGTCTGGTCATCAGGGGAAGGAGAAATGGAAATGAACAATATGAAGGAAAAAATAACTTTAAATCTTAATGACCCATCCACAAAGTCCTGGACATAAGGAGGCACAAGGATGAAAGGCATGAAAGAGAAATCATGGTGTGTGCTCATAGCTCAATAAGGAATGCACTCCATCCCCATGAGGCAAAGATAAAGAAGACTGTCCTGCTGGCTGAAGAGGGCACTGTCAAAGGAGCTGTATCTTAATTGGTGATCCAAGGGGAAACTAGAATATCTTATTAAAACAAATGCAAAGACAGCAAAATGTCATAGAAACAAGAAAGAAGAAATAAAATCACTTTATAAAATATATATAAGGAAAATGGTATTAATTTAGTGATAGGTAAACTTATATAATGCCCTAATTTTTGAAAGAAATAGGAAACTGATATCAAATATTAGAAATATTCTAAAATTCCATGAACTCTATTTATCCCTCTTTTTCATTTATTTCTACTGTACCTATCATGAGATTGAACTAAGCATTGGTATTAAGCTTCATTACAAAAAATATCAGATTTGTACCTTTTATTATACATGAAATAGTAGATGCAACATTATGGTTTAAAAACATAAGTGACAATGGTAATGATTCTTACAATATTAATTTTTTGTTCCTAATTGAAAAACTTTTCATGTGATATGCAATTATTTTAGAGCAGACGGTGTTGCATTTTCTCATGACAATTTCATCTTCTCTTTCTACCCAAATTAGTCTCTCTCTGCCACACCCCATGTAATCATCCTCCACAGTGTGTGTCCGTATTATTCTATTTTCATGTGTTGAAATACAGATATAAACACCAGCACATATTCCATATACAAGTACAGTTTTCCTTCTGTCTTTGATTTTAAAAATAGGATAATATTAGACATACTTCTCTGTACTCGGTTTCTTTACTCAGAAATACCAGGGAAAAATTAGCTCTAATTAGTGCATTTTAAAAAAGTGCATGATATTCTACTTTTTCCAACAATTCCCCATTGACTGAGTGTTCACTTTGCCTCTTGCACGTCCTCTTTTACATCTGTACATGTTTACATGTTTACATTCAATAATTTTACTGTTATGAGATGGAGCTATAGTTGCATATTTGCTGGTTACAAACACATGAGGAGTCATAGATTCTGATAAATAGTTTCATTAAAATGGTTTGAACACATCATATCCCAATATAGCGTCACATTCCAAAAAGCAAAGGTGCTATTTGTTATTGTTCTTATTTTTTGCCACTTAGGTGGACACAAATAAAATAGGTTCTAGAAATTTTCTTTTTAGCTTTCATTTATACGATAGATATGGATGTTTACTCTTTCATCTGTATTATGAATATTTTTCCAAATTGAAATATTTTCTATTGACTTCAGTTTAGGTAGATCTCGCTATAACATTAAAAAAATTGCTATAAACAAACTTCTGGGTTTTAGTCTTCATAAAAAATATGTAATCTCTGTTTAGATTGTACTCTCTTCTTCTAAAATACCTTGCAATGTTTCGTTCTTTTTAAAAATAGATTGTAAAGTATTTTTTTCCCAAATTTTAGCTCATATACTACTGTAAATCTGATTAAGGCAATAACATGCTTAGTTTTAGTTTTATCATTTGTAAAATGGGGAGAATGATAAATATCTCAGTGCTATTTTAAAAATCAATGTTATTGTAAAAAATCACATGGTTGACAATGCTTCTATGTAAATGTTTTTTTAAATAAACAGAAAGATAATCAGGAATCATAAATAATTTTCTGAGATATTTTACAAATTTTATGTGAAGAATACAAAATTACAGTGTAATTTCAGAAAGCTACTTGGTCCACGACATACTTACTGCTCAACTTACGTGTTGCAGTCTAAGGATTTATGTTTTGTTTGAGTTTGCTATAAAGTTCTGATGTTAAAATCTTGTTTATTTCGTTTGAATTTATGGTCCCATCTAAAAGTATTCTAAGCCACTTCAATGTTCTCCGGCAGTGCTGAATTTCATGAGTTAATGATACATTGGCTTAAAAGGAATTTCCTGTTTTCTGTTTTGGGTGCTTTGCTGTTTTTGCAGTACGCCTCCAATTTTATGAGAAAGTTGCATTAAAAAAAATGTGACAGTGTGAGGCTATGCCCCAAAATACCTTTGGAATAAACTATCTAGCTTGTAAATATTTTTTTTTCAGGAAGCAAATATTTAAGAGGAGAGGCAAGCAAAAGCCTGTTGAAATTAATAAATAAAGTATAATGCTTTTAGTCATAGAACCAGCAAAACCCTTGTGTTGCTGCACAGAGACTACTTCATTCATGTTTCCTTCCTGACTGATATAAATTAGAAAGGCAAATCTATGAAAATTATCCTCATTATCAAATTTTAGTCTCCTTACGATGGTAGTTATAATTTGGCCTCAACCTACTCAGTTCTCAACCACGTCACCTTCCCCCATCTGTCATTCTCAGGAATTCCCAATGCAGCTGAAACTCTTCAAACTTTCATTCAAAGACACATGACACAGACACATTCTTTAGCCTGGGAGTTACTTCTCTGCTTTTCTTTGAGCGAAAATTCCTATTATTTTTTTGCTTCTGACCCTCAAAGGTGTTGGCCCCTCTGTGAAAATTTCAAGAGTATTCTACTCTCAATCATAACTCATTTCTCTCTTTTTCATGTTTCTTTGCTTTTTATATTTAGCTCAGATATAGCTTGTTGATCTGTCTGATGAAAGATAATTTTTAAATTTAAAAGTAAAATCTGTATAGGCTACTCTTTCTCTCAATGAGTGGAACTTTATTCAGAAACAGGAACTTATAGTATGAAATAAAAACATAAAAAATCTTAATACTCTTTTTTCCCCACCACCACCCCCAAACGGTGGATGGAAGTGGGATGCTTTCAAACCAAAGAGGAGAGTTAGGATTTCAATTCATGGCCAGTTTGCACACATTTGGGTGGCAATGGCAGTGAAGAAGGGGCAGGATCAGTGGTCCTGTTGGAGATTCTTCTGAGAGAGATGGAATCTTTGCATGAAGTCGGAGGCAGGCAGAAACTTCCATCAGTAAAGCTCGAAATGCACCACAGAGCCAGGGATGGGACCTGTTACTTTATACTCTCCTGGACAGAAGCCTTCACTAACTTTCTCTCCCCTTATAGGCTCCAACTCTATTGAAGAGCAGGACAAGCCCAGGAAACTTACTCCCTTCAAGGGTGGCCAAGGTGACGCCCAGAAATTTACTTGTGGTGACTCCAAGCAAAAGCACTAATTATTTTTAAAGTCACAATTAAAGCCATAACACATTTACAATTTGAACCATCCACACAGAAGTCTATATGCAAACTGGAGTATTGCTGGCAAGTTGCACAATCTATTTGGGCCTCATTTACTTTAGAAGGCATTCTAATGATTAAAAACACATATTTATTAAGTAATATTTTCTTGAATTTAGGAGTGTTCCAGAAGAGGATTTTGTGAAGGCCCTTGTAGCACAAAACCACACATATTTATTAAGTAATATTTTCTTGAATTTAGGAGTGTTCCAGAAGAGGATTTTGTGAAGGCCCTTGTAGCACAAAAACTTCTCATGCTGCATGTTAAAACTATTTATTCAGTTGTGCATTTCCTTCACTAAACCAGGAGATCCTTGAGGTCAGTGAAATGGAATGAAAAGCATATGGACTTTTTGGTATTGCTTAGCCATGTGTTTAGCTACTACAAATGTGACCATGTACAAGTTACTTAAGTTTTTGAGCTTTGTTTTTGTTTAATCTGTAAAACCTCCTGGAAATGATTCTGCACAAGCCTGCCTCATCTGAGATGCAGGCTGCCTACTTGTGGTGTGAATTAGTGAAGTAATCAATTAGTGAATGGCTCTCTGTGTGAAAGGATTCACAGTGCTATTCATTGGCATCTATGTAGTGGTGACACTAATGTTCTCTATTTCAGGGAAAGCATGCGCTTTATAGAATCATGCAACAATGGTGCCGAAGGTCTCAAAAGGAAAGGAAGGGGGCCATTTCAGAAACATCTGGTGCTATGCCTATGCAGCTTAACAGTTCTTCACAAGCCATATTACTTATTCTATCTTGTTAAATTTTATTGTGATGTGTTTAATTAATCATTATCTCTGTCTCCCTATATGCATCCCTAAAATGGGTAAGAACTGGGTTTCCAGCAAATGTCCCCATTTACAAATGATGAGTACTCTAACCTGAGTTCATATGACATGCAGGGCCAGCAGATTCTAACCTGGTGAGAAAGGTGGGTGAGAAAGATGGGGCAAGGACACAGAAGGAACGAGAGTAGAATTGAAAAGTGAATGCAAGAGAATTAATTACATTTGGAAATCAATTTTGTCTCATTTGAGATTAATGTCTGTGATTATTCAAAGTTTCATAAGTTAATGAGTCATAAGATATAGAATCAAGGTGTACAGGCTAACTAACTTTAGAACTTAAGTGAGATAGTGTTTATAGAGTGGTTATTTAAAAAAAAGTAAAGTAACTGGAAGCTAGAAAGATATGTTTACTGACAGAAGCTTGTGGAAAGAAGCTGACTTAAAAGGAGCTACTTGTTTGGATCAAGGAAAAGTAGCTTAAAGACAAATATTGTCAGAGGGCAACAAACCTGTGGTTAAGTTCAATGAATGAACACATCATCTTTGCAATCAAAGCAAGAAGAAGACTAAGCAGTTTTGTCTAAGTATAAAAAAGAATTATTTGTGGATGTTTATGAACTCAAGTGCATACTTTTAATGAAATTTTTATTCCAAAGATTAAATATGGAAAATGTCCCCCTTTTATCAATGCCCTTCTGTTTCATCAACAGAGCTGAGAGGCATTTAGTAGTTGAGAGCTTAGTGCTTCCTCCAGACTTCATCAAACAGGATAGCTGCGAGAGTAATCCACAGTTCATATGGGTGGTGTTATTTCTCTGCAGAGTGTTGTACTTGCCCACTGGATCAGAGATATCAGCGATACACATTTTCTTATCTTCAGTTTTGTGGCTATAATAAGGTGTTATTAACTCTCTCACTTAAAAACACACTTAAAAAATATTTAGCTATTTTCCCAAATGCTTGCGATGAGCCCTTCTCCTTATTTTAAAATTTGAGCCAGACTCACTTTTATATGTGCAAAATCACCAATGCTGTTAAACTGAAATCCATTTGATTTTTAAATTTTATTATCTGACATTACATAAGGATAGCTCCTTATTATTTAACATAAAACATCACTATATCTTTACATCTGATGATAAATTATTTATTAAGGAGGGAAAGTGTCATGAATTTTTTTTTCATATTACAAAATTGGGTCGAATTTGAACTTTTAATCCTAAAAATAGAATGATTAGATTATAACTGTCTCATAAATTTCAGACAACGTCTGCAAATGGCAGCTCTTATCACTGTGTGATTCACATTACCCAGACCTTTTTGTGGAGCAACGAAGAAAGTGAAACTCCTTTTTTTTCATTACATCATCTTGTATAGCATGAAAACTGAAAGAGCTGTGAATAGAGCACTCCGTGTTGGAAAAAGTGCTCAAATGGGAATTAGAAGAGGCATATTTTGGTCCATCCAGGAAAAGACAAACATGAAAGACCTTGGACAAATCACTTACCATCCATGAAATGTTGTCACTTATGAAATAACAAGGCTAGGCTACACGATTCCTCTAAATCTAAAATAAAGTCATCATTTACCTATCAGGCCAGATTCTTGAGACACAAAACACAAAATTTATTCTTGATGCCAGTCTAATTTATCACTGCTATCTGTTAAAGCTGTTCTCTTTGGCAGGAGCAATCTTATCTCCATCTCCACAGTCAACTGGTCCAGACCTTCAGCGTATTCCTGCACTATGGCAATGAGCCCTCGTGAGTTTCTCTTTTGCCCCATCAGTGTTGCTGGCCTTCAATATCTCTTTGCAATGCTACTCGAGGGCTCTCTCTAAAACAACAGCTGATAATGCCATTGTCCCGTTAAAACCAATCAAACTGTTTCACCTTAATTCTTAACATGCTACTCAAGGTGCTTCAGGATCTGTCTTCTCTTCACCTCTCTTCCTAACCTCCTTTCCCACCAACTTTCTTTGTCCATGACTCGGTCACTTGGTTTGCATTGGGGGAGTGATAGGACATGAAGCAGAAAAACTGGCCAAAGATGAATTTATGGAGACCCTTTGTGCTATATCAAGAAAAATTAGAACCTTATCCAGTTTAAAGGAAAAGGGATTAAATGAAAAAATTTGAGGTCATACATGTCTTTTAAATGGTCACCTAGTATGTAGTATATACCAGTATGGAGGGTGAAGACAAGAAGGAAGATAAAAAGATTCCTGTAGCAGTTCAAGTGAGGTTTGATAAAGGCTCACATTGAGACACGAGAAGAGAAGGACTTGAGGGGCTTTTAGGGGGGCAGAAATAGAATTTACTGATTGCTTAAACCAAGAGAAGGGAGGAATCTAGGACAATATATTAGTTTTTGGGCTAAGGAGACTTTTAGGATTTGGGTGCCTATAAATAAAACAGGAAATAATAGTTAAAAAAAAAGGACAGGATTGAAAGGAGAAGTGGATTTAAAATTGTTTATGTTAAATTTGGGATTCCTTTAGGGCATATAAGTCATATTCAGAAGTAAGCTTAAAATATGGATCTTTATCAGTTAATATCCTGTTTGTCTTCATGTAACGGAAAGCCTACAATCTGTGGTATGAGTGCAGGGCAGCTGGTATCTGTCTGCTCTTCAATGAAGCTCGCACCCATAGACCTTTTCTTTTCTTGGCTTTACTCTCATTCAGGCCTCTCAGTTGTCACCCGACGGCTTTTCCATCTCTACCCAACACTCACATCCCAAGTAAGATGAAGGACGAAGGGTCAGAGTCAAAATTAGAAATAAAACATTTAAAGAAACTTCCCAGAAAATGTACAACACCTGAATAGTGGCCTAAAGGATTCTGTGGACCTACTCCCCAGTGAAACGACCAAAACTGATGGTTATTATTTATCAAAATCAGTCATTTAAACTTGACCCCTGCCATGTAGCATATAAAAAAATCAGTCATTTAGGTCTTTGGATATTGTCTTAAGAGTACACAGCAAACACAGAAATATTTATTAAGGAATAGCTAATCAATCTTTGTAAGAAAAGTAGAAGTTTATTGCACATGAACCGTGACCTGCTCCATTCCTATTGTCCCTCCTTGCTCAGCACGATGAAAGCTGTACTGTGTGTGTGGCCAAGAAGATGGTCTCCTTCTCTCCACAGCTTCAGGCAAGGGCTACACTATCTCTGCAGGAAATGAACCACCAACATTTCTCATACTCCCCAGCACAGTGCTGCGGAGACTAAATTCCATGAGTGTGCATTGGCTCACTTCCTCCAACCAACCATCACTTGGAGAGTTGAGGCTTTGTCCCAAGTTTGGTAGACTGAGAATATTAGGGTCCTAATTGTCCTCACTCCAGCTCACCCATAGAGTTTGCATTCCTTGTTGGGAATGGTAAGCTCAGAATTACAGAGGCAGCCTCCCCAGCTTAGAATTGCTCTCTTAAAGCAAGGGTCTCACTCCAACAGCCATGAGACACTATCCCCACTCCCAATTCTAGGGAAGTGGCTTGGAGATTTTGCCCACGGAGAAAGGAGGGCATTGAGAACGACCATGCAAAGCTCTCCCCAAAGGAACTGACTTTATTTGGAACAAGGTAGAGGGAAATTCAAGCCTAAGGGTATTACCAGAAATAAAAAAATAATAATAATTTGTTGTTAAGAAATTAAGAGGGACGGGCCACGGTGGCTCAGCAGGCAGGAATGCTTGCCTGCGATGCCAGAGGACCAGGGTTCGATTCCTGGTGTCTGACCATGTAGAAAAAAAAAAAAAGAAAAAGAAATTAAGAGAACAGCAATAGCCTGAGCCCTCAATCTTGGGGTTTGTTCATATGAAACTTATCTCTGCAAAGATCAGGTAAGTCTACTTAAAATTAAGCCTAACAGTCACCCCTAGAGAACCTCTTTTGTTGTTCAGATGTGGCCTCTCTCTCTCAGCCAACATGACAAGCCAACTCACTGCCCTCCCCCTCTCTATGTGAGACATGACTCCCATGGGTGTAAACCTTCTTGGCAACATGGGACAGAAATCCTAGAATAAACTGTGATGCAGCATCAATGGACGGAGAAAACCTTCTAGACCAAAAGGGAAAGAGAGAAATGAGACAAAATAAAGTGTCAATGGCTGAGAGATTCCAAACAGAGTCGAGAGGTTATCCTGGAGGTTATTCTTACACATTATATAGATATCAACTTTTTAGTTAAGCTGTAATGGAGAAGCTTGAGGAAAGTGCCTGAAAATGTAAAGCTGTGTTCCAGTAGCCATGTTCCTTGAAGGTGATTGTATAATGATATAGCTTTTGCAATGTGACTGTGTGATTGTGAAAACCTTGTGTCTGATGCTCCTTTTATCTACAGTATGGACAGATGAGTAAAACATATGGATTAGAAATAAATAAATAATAGGGGGAACAAATGTTAAAATGAATTTATTAGATTGGAATACTAGTGATCAATAAAAGGGAGTGGTAAGTAGTATAGAAAAAATAAGGGAAACAAAGGCTAAAATATATTGAGTAGATGGAAATACTAGCAGCCAATGAGAGGGAGGGGTAAGGGGTATAGTACGTATGAATTTTTTCTTTTTTTTCATATTATTTCTTTTTTTGAATTGATGCAAATGTTCTAAGAAATGATCATGGTGATGAATAAACAACTATGTTGATGATATTGTGAGTTATTGATTATATACCAAGAATGAAATGATCCTGTGGTAAAAATGTTCATGTTTATATGTTGTTATGTTTAAAAAGTATTAAAAAATTTAAAAAAGAGAAATTAATGGAAGGCTAGTAGCTCCATAAACAATAAACTGAACAGCGGGTGAGCTCATTCTGTAGGGAGTACTGACAGTAAAGACAATTTGGAAGAGTCACCCTGGGATCAGAACAAACTTCCACAAGGACATCAAAAACTACCCTTGCTACGAGGTCTGGATTTAATCGATCAGACTGTGAACTAATTTATGTTCCAAGATATTTTCACAAAACAAGAGAGTAATAGAGAAAAATCAATGAAGGCTAAGAGCTGGGCATGACATCAACAGAGATACACAGAATTAACACAGGGACAAGGGAATGAGATAGGTAAAGAGTCCTAATGAAACCACTGTCATCCTGCATGACCACGTGCATGCTGAAAGCTGTGACCACTGAGGAAAACATTAGAGGCTTTGCACTTTGGGGAAAATGCACTTCATTAACATAGTCGAGCTAACTCACTTGTTTCTTTCAGCACTTCAGTATGTCATCCCACTTCCATACAATGCAAGTTGTATGTGTAACTTGCAAATACGCATGCAAACAACAACAATAACAGGCCCTAACAAAAATGTGACCCATACACAGGAAAAAAAATGCAGCAAACAAAACTATCTTTAAAAGGGCCTAGATGTCAGACTTTACAAATAAAGCCTCCAAAGTAGTCACTATAAATAGGTTCATAGGACTAAAGGAAATCATGGTGAAGAAATAAATGAAGGTAGGATGATAATGTCTGATCAGATAAAGAATAAGAATAAAATGATAGAAATTATAAAAATAGCCAAAAGAAATTCATCAGATGAAAATTATAATAACTTAAACTTAAAAATTCACTAGAAGAGGAAAACATAGCTTAAATGTAAAAATTCACTAGAAGACAGCAGCAATACATTTGAAATAGGGGAAGAAATAATCCATGACTTAAAGACAGATTTATGGAGATGATACACTATGAAGAACACACTGAAGACAAAATATAGAAAAATGAACAGAGCCGTAGAGAAATGTGAGACACCATTTTGTGTAATAGGAATACCAAGGAAGAGGAGAGGAAGAAAGAAATATTAAAGAAATCATGGCTTAAAGCTTCTCAAATTTGATGAAAAATTTTATCACACATACAAGAATCACAAGGAGCTCAAATTCTTCTTAAAAAGTAGGAAGAATGCAAAGAAATATTTGATGAGACTCATCATAGTAAAAATGTTGAAAGCCAAAGACAAGGGAACAATTCTTAAAAGCAGCAAGGCACAATGGTTTGACATGTCTAAGGGATCTTCAGCAAAATTAATAATCAACTTCTGATCAGAAACAATAGAGGCCAGAGGGAAGTGGATGACATATTGAAGTGCTGAAAGAAACAAAAAGCTGTCAGCCAAGAATTTTATATGCCGAAAACTATCTTTTAAAAATGAATATGAACCAAGGAAATTTACAGATAAATACCTGAGAAATTTTGTTGCTACAGACTTGCCTTAAAAGCTACCAGCTTATGTTCTTTAGTTTTTCAGGTTGATAGTAAGTAGCCAAAGACAATTATTCAAATACATACATGAAAAAAAGAGAGCACTAATAAATGTAGTTTAAAAAGACCATGTAAATGCATTTTGTTCTTTCCTCTCCTCCAAGTTTACAGACAATTTTATAAAATAATATGTGAATAAATGTATTGTCAGGTCTACAACATATACAAATTTAATATATTTGAAAATAAGAGGAAAAAAGAGGTTATTGGGAGCAAATTTATGTTGGATTAAGGAAATGACACTGGGTGGCAACATATCCGTAGTAACAAATGAAGAGAACCATAAACGGTAAATAAGAGTTTAATATAACAAATTCTGTAAATACATACCTTATCTTCTTTATTCTCTCAGAATCTTTAAAAGTCATAAACTATATGAATAATTATAAAATTGTACCATTGAATTTGTAAAATAGATGCATTATGTATAACAATAATAATCCAAAAAGGGGGAAAGGAATAGAGTTACGTAGGAGTAATTTTCCTACGTTTCACTGGAAGTATAAACCTGAAGTCAGTTCTGAAAAGTCAGGCTGTATATGGCAAACACTAATAAAACAACCATTGATGAAATGACTCCAAAATATTTAGTAAAAACTCATTATAATTAAAATGTTAAAGTAAAGAAAAAATACATTTAATAAAGAAGAAAACAATACAGGGGTGATAGAAGAATAAAATTACAAGCAACATACAGAAAACAAGAGTAAAATGCCTGATACAAGTCTGGTTTTATCAATAATAACATTTAAATGAAAATGATTAAATAATCCAAACAAAACATGCAACTTTTCAGATTATATAAAAAGCCCAATCCAATTCTATGACATTTAGAGGCCCACACTTTAATTTCAAAGATACAAAGCACAAAAGCAAAAACAGAAAGAATTAAGGACAAAGACAATTGAACAATGGAATAAGATATGTCAATAACTCAATTTCAATGACAACTAAATAAGTAGTCAGATGATGGACAAGGATATAGAAGAACTGAACAAAACTATAAAACCTAATAGATCTAATAGAAAATTAGGACAGAAAATTCCATTCAAATCAACAGAATTTGCATTGTTTTGTAGTACCTATTGAGCATGTTCCAACATAGACCATCTTCTAGGCCGTAAAATAATCCAAATAAATTTTAAAATACAGAAATAATACAAAATATATTTGTCACATACAAAGAAATAAATTAGAAAATAGAAAAAGACATGAGAATTTCACAAATGTATAGAAATTTAATAAAATATGCCTAAATAATAATTGGATCAAAATATAAATCACAAGGGAAATTAGAAAATACTTTGGGAAGAATCAAATTGAAAACATAACATAACAGACATATGGGGTTCAGCTAAAGCAGTTTTATGGAGAAATTTAAATGCTTATACTAAAAAAAGAAGACATATTTAAAAATCAATAACCTGCACTTACATTTTTTTTAAATTTTTTATTTTTTTATTAATTAAAGAAAAAAAGAAATTAACACAACATTTAGAAATCATTCCATTCTACATATGCAATCAATAATTCTTAACATCATCACATAGATGCATGATCATCATTTCTTAGTACATTTGCATCGATTTAGGAAAAGAACTAGCAAAATAACAGAAAAAGATATAGAATGTTAATATAGAGAAAAAAATAAAAATAATAATAATAGTAAAAAAAAAGAAAAGGAAAAAGAAAAAAAAGACAAACAAACACACAGACAAAAAAACCTATAGCTCAGATGCAGCTTCATTCAGTGTTTTAACATGATTACTTTACAATTAGGTATTATTGTGCTGTCCATTTTTGAGTTTTTGTATCTAGTCCTGTTGCACAGTCTGTATCCCTTCAGCTCCAATTACCCATTATCTTACCCTGTTTCTAACTCCTGCTGGACTCTGTTACCAATGACATATTCCAAGTTTATTCTCGAATGTCGGTTCACATTAGTGGGACCATACAGTATTTGTCCTTTAGTTTTTGGCTAGACTCACTCAGCATAATGTTCTCTTGGTCCATCCATGTTATTACATGCTTCATAAGTTTATTCTGTCTTAAAGCTGCATAATATTCCATCGTATGTATATACCACAGTTTGTTTAGCGACTCGTCTGTTGATGGACATTTTGGCTGTTTCCATTTCTTTGCAATTGTAAATAATGCTGCTATAAACATTGATGTGCAAATGTCCGTTTGTGTCTTTGCCCTTAAGTCCTTTGAGGAGATACCTAGCAATGGTATTGCTGGGTCGTATGGCAATTCTATATTCAGCTTTTTGAGGAACCGCCAAACTGCCTTCCACAGTGGTTGCACAATTTGACATTCCCACCAACAGTGGATCAGTGTGCCTGTTTCTCCGCATCCTCTCCAGCACTTGTCATTTTCTGTTTGGTTGATAATGGCCATTCTGGTGGGTGTGAGATGATATCTCATTGTGGTTTTGATTTGCATTTCTCTAAAGGCCAGGGACATTGAGCATCTCTTCATGTGCCTCTTGGCCATCCGTATTTCCTCTTCTGAGAGGTGTCTGTTCAAGTCTTTTTCCCATTTTGTAATTGGGTTGGCTGTCTTTTTGTTGTTGAGTTGGACAATCTCTTTATAAATTCTGGATACTAGACCTTTATCTGATCTGTCATTTCCAAATATTGTTTCCCATTGTGTAGGCTGTCTTTCTACTTTCTTGATGAAGTTCTTTGATGGACAAAAGTGTTTCCTTTTGAGGAGCTCCCATTTATTTATTTCCTTCTTCAGTGCTCTTGCTTTAGGTTTAAGGTCCATAAAATCGCCTCCAATTGTAAGTTTCATAAGATATCTCCCAACATTTTCCTCTAACTGTTTTATGGTCTTAGACCTAATGTTTAGATCTTTGATCCATTTTGAGTTAACTTTTGTATAGGGTGTGAGATACGGGTCTTCTTTCATTCTTTTACATATGGATATCCAGTTCTCTAGGCACCATTTATTGAAGAGACTGTTCTGTCCCAGGTGAGTTGGCTTGACTGCCTTATCAAAGATCAAATGTCCATAGATGAGAGGGTCTATATCTGAGCACTCTATTCGATTCCATTGGTCGATATATCTATCTTTATGCCAATACCATGCTGTTTTGACCACTGTGGCTTCATAATATGCCTTAAAGTCAGGCAGCGCGAGACCTCCAGCTTCGTTTTTTTTCCTCAAGATGTTTTTAGCAATTCGGGGCACCCTGCCCTTCCAGATAAATTTGCTTATTGGTTTTTCTATTTCTGAAAAATAAGTTGTTGGGATTTTGATTGGTATTGCATTGAATCTGTAAATCAATTTAGGTAGGATTGACATCTTAACTATATTTAGTCTTCCAATCCATGAACACGGTATGCCCTTCCATCTATTTAGGTCTTCTGTGATTTCTTTTAGCAGTTTTTTGTAGTTTTCTTTATATAAGTTTTTTGTCTCTTTAGTTAAATTTATTCCTAGGTATTTTATTCTTTTAGTTGCAATTGTAAATGGGATTCGTTTCTTGATTTCCCCCTCAGCTTGTTCATTACTAGTGTATAGAAATGCTACAGATTTTTGAATGTTGATCATGTAACCTGCTACTTTGCTGTACTCATTTATTAGCTCTAGTAGTTTTGTTGTGGATTTTTCTGGGTTTTCGATGTATAGTATCATATCGTCTGCAAACAGTGATAGTTTTACTTCTTCCTTTCCAATTTTGATGCCTTGTATTTCTTTTTCTTGTCTAATTGCTCTGGCTAGAACCTCCAACACAATGTTGAATAATAGTGGTGATAATGGACATCTTGTCTTGTTCCTGATCTTAGGGAAAAAGTTTTCAATTTTTCCCCATTGAGGATGATATTAGCTGTGGGTTTTCCATATATTCCCTCTATAATTTTAAGGAAGTTCCCTTGTATTCCTATCTTTTGAAGTGTTTTCAACAGGAAGGGATGTTGAATCTTGTCAAATGCCTTCTCTGCATCAATTGAGATGATCATGTGATTTTTCTGCTTTGATTTGTTGATATGGTGTATTACATTAATTGATTTTCTTATGTTGAACCATCCTTGCATACCTGGGATGAATCCTACTTGGTCATGATGTATAATTCTTTTAATGTGTTGTTGGATACGATTTGCTAGAATTTTATTGAGGATTTTTGCATCTATATTCATTAGAGAGATTGGTCTGTAGTTTTCTTTTCTTGTAATATCTTTACCTGGTTTTGGTATGAGGGTGATGTTGGCTTCAAAGAATGAATTAGGTAGTTTTCCCTCCACTTTGATTTTTTTGAAGAGTTTGAGGAGAGTTGGTACTAATTCTTTCTGGAATGTTTGATAGAATTCACATGTGAAGCCGTCTGGTCCTGGACTTTTCTTTTTAGGAAGCTTTTGAATGACTGATTCAATTTCTTTACTTGTGATTGGTTTGTTGAGGTCATCTATTTCTTCTTGAGTCAAAGTTGGTTGTTCATGTCTTTCCAGAAACCCATCCATTTCATCTAAATAGTTGTATTTATTAGCGTAAAGTTGTTCATAGTATCCTGTTATTACTTCCTTTATTTCTGTGAGGTCAGTAGTTATGTCTCCTCTTCCATTTCTGATCTTATTTCTTTACATCCTCTCTCTTCTTCTTTTTGTCAATCTTGATAAGGGCCCATCAATCTTATTGATTTTCTCATAGAACCAACTTCTGGTCTTATTGATTTTCTCTATTGTTTTCATGTTTTCAATTTCATTTATTTCTGCTCTAATCTTTGTTATTTCTTTCCTTTTGCTTGCTTTGGGATTAGTTTGCTGCTCTTTCTCCAGTTCTTCCAAGTGGACAGTTAATTCCTGCATTTTTGCCTTTTCTTCTTTTCTGATATAAGCATTTAGGGCAATAAATTTCCCTCTTAGCACTGCCTTTGCCGCGGCCCATAAGTTTTGATATGTTGTGTTTTCATTTTCATTCGCTTCGAGGTATTTACTAATTTCTCTTGCAATTTCTTCTTTGACCCACTCGTTGTTTAAGAGTGTGTTGTTGAGCCTCCAGGTATTTGTGAATTTTCTGGCACTCCGCCTATTATTGATTTCCAACTTCATTCCTTTATGATCCGAGAAAGTGTTGTGTATGATTTCAATCTTTTTAAATTTGTTAAGACTTGCTTTGTGACCCAGCATATGATCTATCTTTGAGAACAATCCATGAGCAGTTGAGAAAAAGGTGTATCCTGCTGTTGTGGGATGTAATATCCTATAAATGTCTGTTAAGTCTAGCTCCTTTATAGTAATATTCAGATTCTCTATTTCTTTATTGATCCTCTGTCTAGATGTTCTGTCCATTGATGAGAGTGGTGAATTGAAGTCTCCAACTATTATGGTATATGTGTCTATTTCCCTTTTCAGTGTTTGCAGTGTATTCCTCACGTATTTAGGGGCATTCCGGTTCGGTGCATAAATATTTATGGTTGTTATGTCTTCTTGTTTAATTGTTCCTTTTATTAGTATATAGCATCTTTCTTTGTCTCTTTTAACTGTTTTACATTTGAAGTCTAATTTGTTGGATATTAGTATAGCTACTTCGGCTCTTTTATGGTTGTTATTTGCATGAAATATCTTTTCCCAACCTTTCACTTTCAACCTATGTTTATCTTTGGGTCTAAGATGTGTTTCCTGTAGACAGCATATAGAAGGATCCTGTTTTTTAATCCATTCTGCCAATCTATGTCTTTTGATTGGGGAATTCAGTCCATTAACATTTAGTGTTATTACTGTTTGGATAATATTTTCCTCTACCATTTTGCCTTTTGTATTATGTACATCATGTCTGATTTTCCTTCTTTCTACACTCTTCTCCATACCTCTCTCTTCTGTCTTTTCGTATCTGACTCTAGTGCTCCCTTTAGTATTTCTTGCAGAGCTGGTCCTTGGTCACAAATTCTCTCAGTGACTTTTTGTCTGAGAATTTTTTAATTTTTCCCTCATTTTTGAAGGACAATTTTTCTGGATATAGGAGTCTTGGTTGGCTTTTTTCTCTTTTAGTAATTTAAATGTATCATCCCACTGTCTTCTAGCTTCCATGGTTTCTGCTGAGAAATCTACACATAGTCTTATTGGGTTTCCCTTGTATGTGATGGATTGTTTTTCTCTTGCCTCTTTCAAGATCCTCTCTTTCTCTTTGACCTCTGACATTCTAACTAGTAAGTGTCTTGGAGAACACCTATTTGGGTCTATTTTCTTTGGGGTGTGCTGCACTTCTTGGATCTGTAATTTTAGGTCTTTCATAAGAGTTGGGAAATTTTCAGTGATAATTTCTTCCATTAGTTTTTCTCCTCCTTTTCCCTTCTCTTCTCCTTCTGGGACACCCACAACATGTATATTTGTGCAGTTCATATTGTCCTTGAGTTCCCTGATCCCCTGTTCAAATTTTTCCATTCTTTTCCCTATAGTTTCTGTTTCTTTTTGGAATTCAGATGTTCTATCCTCCAAATCACTAATTCTATCTTCTGTCTCTTTAAATCTATCCTTGTAGGTATCCATTGTTTTTTCCATCTTTTCTACTTTGTCCTTCACTTCCATAAGTTCTGTGATTTGTTTTTTCAGTTTTCCTATTTCTTCTTTTTGTTTAGCCCATGTCTTCTTCATGTCCTCCCTCAATTTATCGATTTCGTTTTTGAAGAGGTTTTCCATTTCTGTTCGTATATTCAGCATTAGTTGTCTCAGCTCCTGTATCTCATTTGAACTATTGGTTTGTTCCTTTGACTGGGCCATATTTTCAATTTTCTGAGCGTGAGCCGTTATCTTCTGCTGGCGTCTGGGCATTTAGTCAGATTTCCCTGGGTGTTGGACCCAACAGGTTGAAAGATTTTTCTGTGAAATCTCTGTGTTCTGTTTTTCTTATCCTGCCCTGTAGGTGGCATTCATGGCACTCGTTTGTCTGTGGGTCCCACCAGTAAAAGGTGCTGTGGGCCCTTTAACTTTGGAAAACTCTCGCCGTGGGGGAGGTTCGCCAGCTGAAGCGGCTTGGAAGAGTGCCAATCCGAATCTCCCAGCCAGCCCGGGGATCTGAACGCGGGGAGGGTCGCTGGCTGCCGCAGCCCGGGGGAGTGCCCATCCGAATCTCCTAGCCGGCCCAGGGCGCGAAGCTTAGTGGGAGGGCGCCAGCCCCCGCGGCCCCGGGGAGTACACTGTTCCCAGCCAGACCGGGAAGCCACGTGTTTGGAAGGGACCCCGGTCACTGTTCTCCGCGGCCTGGGGATCTCTGATCCAATTATCCCAGTTGGTCTGGGGGGCCGTGTGCGGGGGGTCGTCATCCGCCAAGGGTTGAGGGGACTGCCTGTCCAATTCTCCCAGTCGGCCCAGGAAGGGGGGAGGGAGGGACTCTGGCCGCCTGCCGCCCTGGCCTGGGGAAGCCGACGCCCCTCGGTGATCTCACTGGAGCGGGTTCTCCCAGCCAGTCAACCGTTCCAGAATGGGGTACGTTGTCTTCTTGATCTCTGTCATGGCTCCAGGAGCTGTTCTGTATCGTTTCTACTCCTCTAGTAGCTGTTATGGAGGAGGAACTAAGACTCGCGCGTCTTACTAAGCCGCCATCTTCTCCGGAAGTCTGCACTTACATTTTAATACAACTGGAAAGAAGAGTAAAATAAACCTCAAGCAATCAGAAGGAAGGACATAATTTAGGTTAAATTGAAAGTACATTAATTACAGAGTAGAAGAAACAACAGAATAGATCAACAAAACCAACAGGTTATTTGAAAAGTTCAACAAAAATGACAAACCTATAGCTCAATTAATCGAGGGAAAAAAGACAGAAAGTTCATATTACTAAAATCAGGATTGAAAAAGGGGCCATTAATTATCTTAGAGAACTAAAAATGATTATAAGTAAAAACTATGACAGTTACCTTGATGATATGGACAAATTCCTAGAAAGACATAAACTACCAAAATTCACTCAAGAAGAAAACAATCTGAATAGACTTACACCAAAGAGATTAAGCTAAACTCTTTTAAATTATATTTAAAAACACCTCACAAGAAAAATTACAGTTCAGCATGACTTTACTGGTAAATTCTAACAAATGTTTACATAAAAATTAATACCAATTCTTCAAAAACTCTTCCAAACACTGCAAGAGAAAGGAGAACTTCCAAACTTATTCCACAAGGCCAGTATCATCTTGATAACAAGGTCAGACAAATTCATAACAAGAAAAGAAAACTACAGACAAATATGTCTGAAAAAAGGCATTAAAACACTAACAAACATAATATGGCAACATAAAGAAAAGATTATAAACCGTGACCAAGTGGGTTTTATTCCAAAATGCAAAGTTGGTTTGAAATCTGAAAATCATTAATGTAACACACTGATTTAACAGATTAAGGGTCAAAACGATTATCATCTCAATGGATTCAGAGAAAGAGTTTGAAAATGCCCAATTCCATTTCATGATAAAAATTCCCAATAAACTAGAGTAGGAAGAAACTTCCTCTACCTGATAAAGAGCATCTACAAAATTTCAACAGTTGACATCACTAACGGTTAAATTAATGCTTTCCCCCTAAGATCAGAATCAAGATCTGAATTTCCACTTTCCCCACTTTTATCCAGCATTGCACTAAAAGTTATACCAGAATAATTAGGTAAGAAAAATGAAATAATAGATGTCCAGATTGGAAAGGAACAAGTAAAACTATCTCTATACTTGTAGATAATATAATTTTACATATAGAAAATCCAGAAAAGTGGCAAGGGATGAGATAAATGTAAAAATCAATGTCATGTCTATACTTTAGAAATGAACAATCCAGAAATAAATTAAGAATATTACATTAATAACATCAATAAAATACTTGAGTAAATGTTTAAAAGAAAATGCAATTTTATACTCTAAAAACTGTAAAACTTTGTTGAGAGAAATTAAAGAAGACACAAATAATCATAAAGACACCTTGGCTCATGGATTGGAAGACTTAATATTGCTAAGATGTACTATTGCCAAGGTAGCAATACAGAAATTGTCCTACGAATTAAACGTAATCCCTATCAAAATATCAGCTAAAGTTTTTGCTGAAACTGATCCTAAAAATTCACAGTTTGTAGGGCCCAAAATAGCCAAAATCATTTAAAATTACCATAGAGTTGGAGGACTAAAACTTTCCACTTTTAAAATTTGCAGCAAAACAATAGTAATCAAGACAGAATGTTACTAACATAAGGATAAATCGAAAGAACACAACTGAGAGTCAAGATTATTCCATATATATATATATATATATATGGAATATATATACATATTTTATTTACTTATTTATTTATTGGGCATGGGCAGGCTCCAAGAATCCAACCCGGGTCTTCAGCATGGTAGGGAAGAATTTTCCCACTGAGCCACCATTGCAGGACCCCATTCCTTATATTTACCATCAATTGATTTTCAGCAAACGTGCCAAGGCAAGTCAATGGCGAAAGAAAAGTCTTTTCAACAAATGGTAGAGAGACAACTGGATATCTACATGGAAAAAAATTAGGTTGGACAACTTCCTCGTGTCTGCCACAAAATTTCATATACCTAAATGTTAGAGAAAATCATAGAATTCTTGGAAGAAAATATAGGATTCTTTCCTTGGATTAGGAAAAGCTCTCCTAGATGTGACACTAAAAGTACCATGTGACCAAAGGAAAAAAAAAAGGGAATAAATAATATAACTATATAAAAAATTAAGAAAACTTTTTTTTTGCTTCACCATGAAGAAAGTGAAAAGACAAGCTAAAGAGCAGGAGACAATATTTGCAAATCATGTATCTGATGATGAATTTTTATCTAGAATATATGACAACTCAATAATATAAATAAATTACCCAATTAAAAAGGGGCAAGGGATCTTGGTTTAGGTACCCTTAAACCCACCTTCAGGTTCAACAATTCACTAGAGAGGCTAACAGAAATCATAAAAGTTGTTATATCACAGTTATGGTGTGTACAGAGTGTGTATGGTGTGTAAAAGGGTACAGAATAAAATCAGAAAAGGATAAAAGTACATGGGGCACAGACCAGGGGAGCTGAGGCATGAGCTTCCAGCTGCCCTCTTCCAATGGGGTCCTACGACTGCACTTAATTCTCCCAATAGTGATGTGTGACAAATAAAGTACAGCCAGTCCATGAAACTCATCTTAGCCTTGGTGTCCTGGCTTTCATTCAGGGACCCACATAACTGATCTCACTCTGTCTCTAACCTTTCCAGGAGTTAAATGGGCATTGCAAGGCCTAAGGCTTCCACCATACATGACATTGGAGCATAAATTATCTGGTGTGGTCCAAGGCCTCAGGTTAAAAACAACAATCATAACTCAGGATCTTCCAAGGGCTTAGAGGCCATCTGTAAGGTACAGACCTTTATTTGGTATGTGTAGTACTTGAACATTCTATATCTGCCCTACAAACCCTTTACTGTATAGCATTAATAGATGTTTCTCCAAAGAAGATATGCATATTGTCAATGAATGCATGAGCAGGTGCTCAGAACTTTTAGTCATCAGAGAAATGAAAATCAAAACCAGAATGAGCTACCAGTTTGCGCATACTAGGATGGCTATAACCAAAAAGATAGATAACAAGGGTTGCCAAGAATGTGGAGAAACTGAAACTCTTAAGTACTGCTGGTGGGAGTGCAAGATGGAATGGAAACTTTGGTTTGGTTTGGTTATTCTGTCTACGCTTAAACATCATATTATTTTGTAACCTAGCAGTTGCACTCTTGGGTATGTACTTAAGAGAAATTAAAACCTATACTAACACAAAAACGTGTATATAGATGGTCAAAATAGCACAATTCTATTCATATAGTCAGAAAACGAAAATGACTCACATGTCTCTCAATTGACAAATGGGTAAATAAATGTGGCATATTCATACAAGGGGATATTATCCAACAATATGAAGAATTAAAGCGCTGATACAAGCCACAACATGAATGTCTTAAAAATAGTATACTAAGTGTAATATGCCTGTCACAAAAGACCACATAAATGCAATTTCATTTCTATGAAGTGTCCAGAATAGTTAATTCCATAGAGACAGAAAGTAGATCAGAGTGGTTGTTTGGGACTCAGGTGGTTGGGGAAGGAAAGGGTTTGGAGTTTCCTTCAGCAACTCTGTGAATATACTAAAAAGCACTGAATTCTACACTTTAAATGTGTGAATTGTATGGTATGTGAATTATATATCAATAAAGCTGTTACCAAAAAAACTTCCGAGAACACATCTGTTTCTATCTTGTTGGTTACCATTTTGTCAGATGACCCTTCCTAGCTGTAAGAGGAGCGAAGCCTTAAGAGAAAAAGTTGTAATAGCATGAGGCATTGCTGATCTGATCGAGTTTTTGAAAATGTATTTATACACGTGTGTGAGTATAATTTTCACACCCACTCTGAAACTTGAAAAATACACGTAGATAAATATGCATGGATGCCCAAGGTATCTAGAACAACAGTGTGTTTTAAATAAGGAGAAAAGTATCCCCATTGACAAATACCATGATAGAAGGGAGTGATAGTGGAGATGGTTCTTTTGAAAATATTCTTAGATTATATAATTTTAACCTAAGTTAAAAAAAAAAAGCATGCTTGAAGTTTGTAATGAGATGGGAAGAAGTCTTCTGCTTTGAGAAGTGGCCCCATACCATCCACCCTGATCATCTTCAGAACTCTGCTAGTTGAAAGCTTTAGACCCTGCTCCAGACACTGCTATTTACGTACCTGGTATCTATTCTTGTTACTTCTTTCTAAAAAAAACTTAGGTAGATAATATCTATGGCCATCTATATCTATATCACTAATAACAGTTTCACTTTCATTCGTATGGGAATGCAGTGTGGAAAGTATGCTATTTGAAAAATCTTAGAAGCCTGTCATGTCAGTATCACTAGTTACCCTACCTAGTGAATAAATAAAGACAACTTGTTTAAGACCATCTGCAACCAGTTAGTTGTGCAATCTAAGACTGGAAAATCCCCATTACTCTTTAGGTTGTTGTGGTTCAAAACACTCAGTTCTTTAGGTAAAAAAAATCAGAATACTGCTTCCTATATCTGTACCTATCATTTATGCCAGATATATTTCCCAAGATTCATATGGAAATATAATAGTGTCTCCTTTGAAAAACTTCATTCAAATTTCACAGGTTTCTGGATTAATATAAATCCTGTGCCCAGGCATTTGCCTATAAAAGTGTTGTTCTAACTTTCCTTCCAAACTTATCTCCTAATGCCCACTGTAGTCTCCCCATGTTTCAACTATATTATCTGTACTTCCCCTGGATACTGTCACTTCTGTTCATGCTTTCTCCACCTGGAATTTGCTCTCAAACTCCCAACCTTCCATGTCAACATTAGCTCGATCTTTACAGTGCATATTTCTGATAAATACTGATAATATTTCTGCCATCTTGTGTTTTCTTAAACCAACAATATTGTTTTCTTTCAGCCTTTGAATGCCGCTTTATTTGCATGTTTACATTGCATTTATTTTACTTTTCCTTAAGTTATAAACATTTGAGTGACCTACTCTGTGACTGTATTTGGCAAGTCTTGTGATGGTTCTCATTCATATCTCTACCACTTAACCTTGAATAAGGAAGGAGATCAACCTGGGAGAGCTCTAAGGACCTGTGATTGAGAGGTGTCAGACATATTTCTTGAATATAACTGTGTGATGCCAAAATCCCAGACAAAGCATGCTTTACTACAATAGGAATCTGAGCATATGCAGGAGAAACTACCAGGGGAACCAGATGGACATTGGGAAAATAAACATTAGTCAGTCAGTGGACTGGCACAACACATAAAAGTCATCTCCTGAGAAACAAATTCAAAGTCTGATTACCTTATTTGAACTCATGAGGTTTTGTAGAGCTCTGTGCATTTTCAAAATGAAAGACTTCCAAACATGAGCTGCTGCAAACTTCAGGGATTAAACTATTCATCGCAGTGAGAGGATAGAGCAGCTTTGAGCAAAATCCGTCACTTGTGGTCGGCAGAGAGGATGCTGAGGTCTCAACCTTGTTTGCCTTGAGTACCACATTCAGCCCTCCAAATTTCAAAAACAAGAATATTGTCAGCTATATGAGTGTTAAAAAAATTAATTGATATCTGTCTTCTGGGTTCCAATATTACTTCCAGTATTTTTCCAGTTATTCACTGCTTCAAAAATTATCTACAATGTACTGTTGCTTAAGTGTTGCTAAATCTTGTACTTTTCCTTGCTCACAGCAGTGATGGAACTCACATCTGGAAAGCTATAGCATGATGGAAGTCTTTAAAGACCATTCATTCTTTGAGAAAATGCAGCTGTAGCTGCGACACTTAGAGCACTGCATTGATCTCCCGAAACATGGGAAAGGGAAAACAGTTTAAAGTCATATGACAGGTTATTATTTTGGTAAATATGAAATGTTCATTGGAAAAACATCTTGGGTTTGATTTGTCTGCATAACCCCACAGCAAATCTAAAATCTATCTCATATCCCTACCCCCTCCCAAATTGACATCAACAAATATACCATCTGAAAAAAAATAAACAAACAAACAAAAACCACCTGGAGTATTAAAGTCATTTAACTGGTTTGATTTATGTTAATGGTACAGAAGAGAATATTTTTTGGTTTTCAAGAACATAACAGGCAATTGATGTGCCATATTGCAGTATGGTTTTAGCTATCAACATGTCAAGATTTAGTTTTGCTGTTAACATTTTACGATTTAGAAGGCTATAAGAATATGTGCAGTGTAGCAACGACACCGGCTTCATTCCCTCTGCTATATTTATTGGGCACTTGATTTTCCCTGTTTATAGAAGAAATTGAAAAAGAAAGAGAGTAGGAGATATAGACAGGCACCTACTAATATTTCATTTTCTTTATTATGTCATGTAATGAGAAATAAAGAGACAAAACACCGAGTTCTTAATAGCCTATGCTCAGACCAAAAGCATCCCAGACAGAGGAATCCATAGTATATTTTTATAGGTTTATTATCTCCAACAGATAACTGTGTCAAAGAATGTACCACTTGAGCCCAGCCCTTCATCAATTACAAGAATTTCAAAGTTAAGAATGCTCTGTCCAGAGACTGAATTGGGAATTCTTGGTGATGATACCATATAAAAAAGTAGGACAGAAGGTGAGAGCAAAAGAACAATCTCCAGAAGGCTTTAATATTGTTCAAATTTAACTCTACCAGGAACTTCAAATGAAAGGGCAAGGCTGCATGGCTGCAGCAAATGGGGCTAAGTTGATGCATAAAGAGTCAAAAGAGAAATAAAATATTAATTTATTGTGTAATCAAGGACTTAATTAGTAACATCACTGGCAAGGCTACCTTTGGCTGGTCATCATTTTCTGGCTGTACACACATCACTAAAGTCTGAGTTTGCTGCTCCCAGGAGCTCAGTCAATATCAATATTTATGTAACTAGTCAATCTCAAGCTCAATACCCAGAAACAAAGACTTAGTTAATGAGATAAGTAGTATATGCACACATACTTGTATCATGACCAAATAAAATACTTCAGACTCAGCATACATTTTTAAATGATACTCTACAATGAGCCAGATGGAGTCATTTTAAAAATAATTCTATTGAACAGCTTCTTGAAAGGAAGGATTTTCCTTTTAAAACAGAATCAGCTATTCATCAAAAAGAGAGAACATTATGTTCTTGGCTTAGATTTCTTTAAAGAACTCAACATAAACAGGAGAAAGAAATTCTGGAATATGCATGTTTTTTCGTTTCCCTTGCATGCTAGATTGAAGATTGGAGGCATATAGACTTAGAAATAATATTTTTAATGTGAGTGCTTGTGTGTGCATATATATATATATATATACTCACATGTATACATATAGACATATACATATGAATACACTTATATACACAAAAATAAGTATTGGAGCCATTGAATGCCTTGTAACATATAAAATCTAACACAGTTCATAATAACAGCCCAGTCCTTTTGTTTATTTATACCTTAATCAACATTTAGAATATTTACATTAAATTAAATCATGGCTATTTCAGTAATCAACGCATTAATCGCAAAACAACCTAAGAATAATTTATTTATAAAGCAATGGGTGAGGATAGGAAGAAAAGAAGAAAGAAGGGAAAGAGAGATGAGAAGGGGTGATGGGAAGTGGGGCCCTTGGAGAGAAGAGAGGAGAAAGTGAAGATTTGGAAACAGTGATACATATTCTTAATATATGAGTGGAATATGTTTGCCATCATAGGGAACACAACAGGAGAAAGTGTCAGCCTCTATATAAGCAGTCACTCAGCCAATAATTTTGGTACTGGATTTTGGTAATAAAAATTCATTTAAATTTCATAGGGCAGAGCAAATCATTTCAAGCATTAGCATGTTGATATTGCTCAGCCAATCACCTTCTCTATCAAACAAAAACTTGAAAATGATTTCAAAACATAAGTGAAGGTTGTCATCACCCTGATTTGAATTGTCAGGACTAGCTGACAATGAGTTTCCACTGAACCAGTTCATGCAGGGGCCCCTTTCTAACTCAAGCCAAGGATGTTCATTCAGCCTAAGGACAGGGCTGCTATCTTTCCGAAGGGACTTGGCATGAGTATTTTCCTTGTTGTAAAACAGGAAACTTTAAATTCTCTTCTCCAATAGCACCACAGCCCCCTAGTTATGTACTTCTGGAGCATTAACATTGGGTCTTTTCCATCTTTGTATAAATAAGATAACAAATGTAATTGTGTCTTGCACATATCAAAAACTAAGCTAATACTCCACTATGAAACCTTAGTGGGAATAGGCAGAGTATAAATAAATAAAATAAACACAGACATTGTATGTTGGACTCAATTGAAAATGATGTCCAATGACATATAAGTCCCAAAGTAGAAATTCCCAGGTTCAAGGATATAGATAGCTATAAGGTAAACCATCTTTCAAGCACAAGGATTAAACGCATATCTGAGCACATCTGATGCATTTTGCCAATGCCCTATGCTACAGTACATAAAACAGGTCATTGTTAAATTATTTACAAATGATAAACCATTAGAAAACCAACGTGGTGTAAGAAAATATTATTCCAATGTAAAACAAAATTCTTCAAAGTGGCTATAATGAAAGGCCTGGCAATAGCCGTTTCCTAACATGAAATTCTATCTAACAGCATAGCAGCCCATAAAATGAAATTATGTTCTCTCAGTATATGTCAGCACTGATGATGTCTAATCAATAACTCTGCTGCTGTCAAGCTCAGGTTGAATTTGTAAGGAGGAAAAGCATGTTTCATAGTTCACCTTGGTGATTTCATCAAGAAACTTAGTTATTTTAACTGAAATTTCCTTTAAAAACCTAAAGAGAAGCAGTTATATTTTAGGTGAGCTGCACTTTTAGTGACTAGAAATATTTCTAATCTATTTTGAAATAGACTGAATGATGGAAACATTTGAATTTATGTCTCAGTGACAGTTGAACAGATTTTTATTTTCCTGTTTATATTTACATAACAAGAAAAGAAAAATTGTTTTTTCCATGAAATATATAGCTATTATTGTCAAATAGAAATGTCAAATCTGGTATTTCTTGAAATTTCAGAGCAAAAGATTTTAAATCTGTGCTCTTTTATTATAGCCAAGCACCTTTAATATTTTAGTAACAATAATTAACGATAATACTATCTAGTAGCTGCACAGAGTTTTATCATTTACGGTGTTTCTATCTAGTCAAAATTATAGCATTTATTCAATATTCATTATATGCTTAATTTGTAGAATGTGATATACCTGATATGCCCAAAACTGAATGGCTTTTTGAAAGGAGAATTTATTAAGTTGCAAGTTCACAGTTCCAAGGCTGTGAAAATGTCTAAATTAAGGCAAGGCTATAAAAATGTCCAAATTAAGGTATCCATGGAAATGTACCTTGGTTCGAGAAGACTGATGATGTTCAGGGATTCTCTCTCAGCTGGAAAGGCACATGGCAATGTCTGCTAGTTTCCCTTCCAGGAACTTTAACGGGTTCCCCAGGGCTCCGACCATTCTGTTCGCTCTGTTGGTTCTGGTGACTCTAAAGCTCTTTCCAAAATGGTTCCCTCTTAAAGGACTCCATCTTGAATAGGTGCAGATGTATCTCCATGGAAACCATCAAATCAAAAGTTACCACCCACAATAGGTCATATCTCCATGGAAACAATCTAAAAGTTCCACCTAGCAAAATTGAATGGGGATTTAAAGAACAGGGCTTTTCTAGAGTACATAATGGCGTCAAACCAGCACATTATGCATCATGTATAAGACATATTATAGTCCAATAAGTAAATTAAGAAACTAAAACCTTAAGATTTTAAGTATCTTATACAAATTTTAAAAAATAAAAATGCTAGTGAGGATCAGAATTTGAACCTAGTTCTGTTGTATTGCGAAGTGCGTGCTCCTTTGCTTCAATGCCATGCTCTGTAGATGTTTCATTAGTTGTGATGAGGGAAATTCACTGTTACTCAGAAAACATGCCCCAGTTCTTGTCCTCCATGAACCCACTGACTTAGACCCTGAATACTTAATTATACTTGAAGGGCCAACAAAATCTCCTCTTTTGTGAAGATAATGCATTTGTGGTCCTTATGTGGAACTAGCTTCTAACTTTCATTTCTTTAGTAGCCAAATTTTAATTTCCTCTTGAAGAACTTTCCTTCAGGAGTCCATTCTGTTCTTAATTAGAGTTATTTTTTGTGTGTGTATCCCCAATGGATATTAACTTATTTGATGGTAGAAATCGCATTTTATGCATTTTTCTATGGATTGCAATCTCTAGGACAATTGTAAACATTTCGAAAAACCAGTAACATTTTTTTTTGAAGGGAAAATAACTGAAAGAAGTGGGTTGTCCTTGGCACTACTCCTGATGTTGTACCTGAGTTCAGTACTCCTTTAGGCATAGTAGTTTGTATGCGAAAAGAAGTCTTGCATTTCGTATAACAAGCTTGAGTAATGGATTTTTCTTAAATATTATGTTATTATGACATCAATCTTAGGATGATAGGGAACATGTGTCTGAAACTCAAATATTGTGCTTTTTGTTAGTATCGGTATGTTATGCTGTGCTTATCTGTAGCTTCTTCAACCACATGACTCAAATCCAAATGATTCAAGATAAAAGAAGACACACTTGAATGTCTCTTGAATATCCCCCCTCTAATCCTTCCCCTGTCACTGCTTTAATTCTACCGCATTTATCAACCAACTCTTTTCTGTTCTTCTGCCGAAACATTGCCAGGAGATGGCCTCTAGTTTATTTTACCCACCAATATATATTCCAAACTGATGTTGAAAATGATTATCACCTGGCTGCAAGCATTCAAGAGCCCTCTACTACTCAGAAAAATCCAAGGTGTCTAACATGGCATAGGAGGCCCTCTCTGACCCAGCTAGTGTATTCCTTATGGTTTACGTATTTCCCTTCTCCCTATTCATTTCTCTCTCCTGCCTCCTCACAGAATTGGTCAACCTTGCTTGTGGCTTTGAAAAGTGAAACATCATTTTCCAGAAAGGCAGGGGATTAGGCATTCCAAGCAGAAGAAACAAATGAGTAAAAGATAAGAGGCATGGTGTGGTCAGATAAGGGGGCTCTTTGAGAGTTGTGGGATTGCTCAACATGAAGAATGCTCTTACGGTAGACATCTCCTAAGAAAAGTATTTATTTCTTCCTTTATATCATTTAATGTGTCATATAGTGCTGTGTGTATTTATCTGTTAAAAACTGCCCGGAGGTTTACGGTCTATCTGTGAAAAACTAGATCCGTGCACAGTATTTAGCTCCTAGCAGACACTTTCATGGGTGTTAAACTATTGGGCTTTTGAGAAATGCTTTAATGATTTCTGAATTAATTTCAACATCTCAGGTCACTGGCATTTTCAAGAAAAGCCTTGATAAAACTGTAAGTAAAACAAGGTATGTACCAGCAATAGTGATATGTCTAAAAGTCCATAGTGGACTTCATCTTTCAGATCCCAGTGGTTGGAAGCACAGGGGTGTCAATAAGTATTAACTTCTTAAAAAAGCAATTAAAATTAATTGATGGCATTTATTTCAATTTGCTGTGCAGAGGTCATTAAGATAGAGACACTGCATAGTCATGAAGGAAGGGCGGCCCTTTATTTTGGTCCAAGGACCCCAGACATGGGGAATTGCTTGCTTTTCTATTGGGATTGGGTGGGGAGGATTTTTAACATTAAATGGGAAGATTTTTTTATTCTGGAATTCCTCTGATTTTAGCACTTTGCCTTTGCATGAAATCTAAACCATGGTTAATGGTAAATTAGAAAACAGAGAGAATATTAAGAAGAAAAAAAGCAATATGTTCTGAATGTAGTAGTAGCTCGTGAAAGCCCAGTTACAGAGTTATCAAACCTAACTAGGGGTCAACACCCGTCACCGAAATCGAGGGAACAGGTAGGAGTATGCAGGGAATGGATGTTAAGATGAGGGTGACTCTGCTAATAGGAGTATGTCAAAGATCAAATTGTGAAACGATTTGTTCATACCCGCATTTTTATAATTACATAGGATAAGAAAAGCAGAAGCCACAGAATTAAAGCAGAATGAGGGAGAATCATATATACATGTAGGACATATGTTCCAGTTATTTGAGTAAACGAAAAATGTCATTTTTCAGAGCAACATAAACATAAACATATAGTTATCATGGCTTAGCCTTCTTGGAGTCCACCAAATTTTGACAAATATCTCAAGTTATTCACTTTCTAGTAAGAAGTCTATTTCCTTCACATCAAGTATAGAATTGAACTTTATTGTTACAAAAATTATTTTATTAACACTAGTCTTTCCCACCATTGGAAGCCCTGAATAGAGATGGGAAATATCTCATTTTTCTCATTGTTTTGTGTCATTGTCTGGCACAACAGTTTGGTATACAAAATACTCAACATTTATTAAATGATTGATGCAAATACACAGAATAAAAACTAAATGGATATAAACCAGATTGTCGATGAAATGTTTATCTAGAGTGTCTCACTCTCTATGCAATATATTTTTCCATTGTTAAATATCAGCGTAGAGGCATTTATGTTTTACTGTGAATTATCTTATTAGTTAGAAGTGCACATGCTAACTTAGAGATTGTTAACCCACAATGGAAAAAATGCTGCCTGTGGCTGAAATTTCAATTTCCTCAAACATAAAATCCTTATTTTAAAAATTGTTATGGCTTAGAATAATAATAATATCAGATGAGATTGGAATTGATGTTTTTAGAAATTTAATGTGGTAAAATTCTGGAATGTTCACTTTTGTGTAATAAAGAAAAATAAGGTTCAAATCAGTAGCTAAACTGATGTCTTATTCAGGCACGTTTATGCAAATGAGTATTTAAAGCTTCAAGAACAGAAAGTGAGACTATTATTTTGGAAATTGCAGCAAAGTTTAATTTTTTGTTGAACACTTTCTTTCTATTCTATCTCATTAAGTATCTAATTCTACAAAGGAGAATATAATCTCTGTGACTTAGTTTATTTATTAAAAAATTTTAATTTGAAGACTACTTATATACTATTAAAAAAATCAAATAACACAGATAGAGTTATAAAAAAGAGCAACTAATTTCTGCTCCATCTCTTCCAACTCCCAGTCCAGCTCCTGGCGGACATTAACTGATCTGTTGCTTTGTTAGTTTCCTCTATATTTCTAAAATAAAATGTTTATACTGCAATCTTTCAATAGTAGAAATGATATATTCTTTGTTTTTTGATAATTCAGAATATAATGCTCTTTATCCTACTACCTGGTTATCATATTGAGTTGTGTAACTCTTTTTTCGGAGCATTTCCCAATATACAGGAGCCACTCCCTTGTGGGAACTGTTATTATTCCATTGAGGAGTCTGAGGTACATAGGGGTTAATAACCTGCCAAGGGTTAACAGCCAGCCCTTTGTGGGGCCAAAGATGTTTGCTTCCTTGAGCCCTCTCTTCTAACCATCATCTCCTAATTCTTAACATCCTACAACTTACTTTGTAAGATGAGGATTTTATTCACTATAAAGTCTAAAATATTCATTCTGCAAATTTAATTTTTGCTTAGTGTTACACTAGATCTCAGGGACAGAGCTGTGAGGTTCTTACCCTCATGGAGCTTCTATTCTTCTTGGAGGGAAAATAATATAAATAGACAAAGAACCAGGACTATTAAAGGGGCTTAACTCTCTAGGATGGCTTCTCTAAGAAGTCGGTTCTTAGAGATATGGGTCGCAAGACATCGTTTTAAGCAGACCTCTTAGGCAGAAGGATGAAATAATGCTTACCCCAAAAAAGCAGGAACCAGCTGATGGGTTTCTAAACAAAAGTAGTTGGTGTGACAAGGAAAGAGGTGCCAGCAAGACAATGAGGTCAGGATGAGGTCACGTGAATCTTTGAGTCTGAGATAGCAGACACTAGCAAATACTGTGCAGGTCTGCATATATATATATATGCATATATATATATGCATCTAGGTGCACAGTTTCCTACACCGAGATACTTCTTGGCTCTGCAATTGCTCTCTCTGCAGGGACTGGGCAGTCTGGAAACACCAAGGAATTAGTATCCCTAAGAGCAATTTTCAGTGAACGATGGAAGTTGAAGGAGATATATCTCTGTCTATGTCTAACTCTCTACCTCTCATCTATCTATCTATCTACTATCTATCCATCCACCTATCTATTAATCCATCCATCTATTTCTCTCTCTCTCACTGATTCTGTCTTCATTGCCTTGGAGTGGGGCGAGCTGAGGCACCTTCCTCAACACCTCAGGATTGGTTTCTGGGGAAACCCAGTCTAAGAAACATTTAGGGCTTATCCTAAATGTGTTAGTATGCAATTAGAGACATTTCAACAAGGGCAGATCATCATCTGAGTCACTTTTTAATTAAAAATGCAATCTGAGTAGATGTAATTTTAGCTTTTTAGAAAATGGAGTGAGTAGAGGCAGGCAGACATGTGAGAAGAATATTGCAGAAGCCTTGGCCAATATGACAGAGGACTGAAGTAACAATGTATAGAGAAGAAAAAATAATGAATTCAAATATGTAATGAAAATGAATTGACAAGGCTTACAGAGGGAGTGGTATAATAGTGTGAGAAAAAGAGAGGTGTCAACAACTGAGGTTCTACCTTGTTGAATGATGTTGCCATTTAAACAAGAAAGAGAAATCAGAAAGAGGAGCAGGTTTACAGGGTAAAATCATCTCCATTTTGTCTATGTAGAGATTAGGATGCCAAATATTTGGGGAAAGAGAAATTTCAGGGTGCATGTGAAGCTCAGAAAAGGCAGCACTGGCAATTAACATTTGAGAGTTACTGGCCCATAGAAGGATTTAATCCTTATGTCTGGATGCCAACCACTGGGAGAAGCGTAGATGAAAAGGAGAGAGTGCCAAGGACCGAATCCCTGGCCCT
Organism: Tamandua tetradactyla; assembly: GCF_023851605.1. Lineage (NCBI taxonomy): Eukaryota > Metazoa > Chordata > Mammalia > Pilosa > Myrmecophagidae > Tamandua > Tamandua tetradactyla. Next base: position 40,336,011 of record NC_135351.1, read on the forward strand.
CAAATGGGGCTGCGATTCCTGCAGAGGAAACTGGCAGGAATGTTGGAGTAAGAAAGTACCCAAAGGGAAAACAGCCTCTCAGCAAGACAGAGTCGGAAACATCGGGAGGCATGGGCATGCATGAAGAATGTTATTGGTCTTTTCGAGATCAGGCACTGTTCAGTTGGGGAAAAGAAACCTGGCTGAAGGTGATGGAAAAGTAACCAAAAATGCAAGGTAGGGGTTGGGAACAGGGATTTTCAAATGCCTCTCAAGTAGAGCTTTTTTCTGCATGAAGGAGAGAAGAGATATGGGGGACAGCCTGTGGTTTATGGGGGTGGAGTCAAGGGGCCACTTTATTGTTTTTTTAAGATTGAACTTGAAAGATGTTTGCATGCATATGGAAAACATTCCATTTTAGAAATCCTGTCTTTCTGTTAACTTCCCCTCACTGCTCAAACCGCCCAACCTATTCCTACTTTCACGGTCTCTAAATTGACTACATTTAAAATTTTATTGTAACTATAATGATGCCTTCAATATTCTCAGGTTGATATTTGAAACAAAACGAAACAAAATCATAAAATGATTTTATTATTTATTTGACAATTGTGTATTATATAGTTTGACAACGTTTCCTGTCTTTTATCTACTTTGATTTCTATGGAGAATAAACTTGCATTTTCTTCCTTTCTACTCTTTTTGTCTATCTTTTAATTAAGGTAATTATTCAATATTATTAAAAAAATATCAACAGGTTAATTTTCCTGTGTACCTTCTACTATCCCCTGCCCCCTGATCATTTGTGGACTCACTGCTTCCCAGTCTTGCTTTCCTGCTGAGATCCTATAATTGCCCTGTACTCTTCCAGGCTTTGCATCCACTCTTTTCAGTTTGTTTTATTTTGGCTCACTCCTGAATTTCTCAGAGCACTTCCCCAACTATCTTTCTAGAACAGGGAAAAGAGCACAGATTCTGAATTTTGTATTACAACAGCATCTTTAATTTATAATCATACTGGCTGGTCACTCAATTGAACCCCTCAGTTGGATATAGAATTCTAATATAGAAATCCATTTCTTCAGAATTTCAAGGACTTTTTGTCCAGTTTCTTCTAATAAGAGAGATAGAGAGAAATTGATCATAGATCTGAGGCCAGACTGACTTACCACGGAGTGTTGTTTTGTTTTTCTCTTCTTCCCTGAAAGCTTTTATCTTTTATTTATCACTATTATTTTCTGATTTTATAGACTTTATTTTAAAGAACAGTTTTAGATTTACTGAAAAATTGAGCAGAAAGTTCAGAGTTTCTATATATTGGTTCCCTCCACCAACAACAAATTTGCTCTATTATTAACATCTTGCATGGGTGTGGTTCAGTTATCATTAAGGTACCAATATTTATATATTATTATTAACCAAAGCCTATAGTTTAGATTAAAGTTCAGTCTTTTTTGTGTAATTCTATCGATTTTGACAAATGCATAATGTCCTGTATGCACCATAATGTCATACAAAATTATTTCCCTGTTTTTCAAAAAAACCCTTGTACTCCACGTGTTGTTCTCTCTCTGTCTTCCCGTGCAACTTCTGGCAACCACTGTGGTTTTTACTCTCCGTAGTTTTGCTTTTTCTAGAATGTCATAGCATTAGAATCATATAATATGTATTTCAAAGTAGCTTCTTTCACTTAGCAATATGTATTTAAGGTTTGCCCATGCTTTTTTGAGGCTTAATTGTTTGTTTCTTTTTATCTGAATAATATTCCATTGTATAGATGTACCACAATTTGCTTAACCATTTACCTAGTAAAAGACCTGTTGGTTGCTTCCAGTTTTTGCTGATTATAGAAAAACTGCTATAAATATTTATGTGCAGTTTGTCTTTCAAAGTGGCTCTGCCATTTTGCATTCCCATCGGGAATGAATAAGAATTCAATTTGCTGAATCCTCACCAGCATTTGTCATTGTCATTAAAAAAAAGAATTAGCCATTCTATTTGGTTTGTATCAGCATTTCACTGTTGTTTTATTGTGTAATTCCCTAATGAAAAACGATGTTGTACATCCATTCATATGCTTATTTACCATCTGTTAATACTCTTTGGTGAGATGTCTGTTCAGATCTTTGGCACATTTTTAAATTGTAAAGATGAGAATGACAGCTTCCAAGCTCTTTACATGTCAGAGCTGAAACCAGAAGTCTAAAAAAATTATTACTTTTTTAAAATAGAGCCCATTATTCTCATAAAATTTGACAATGGTGCAATAATTTGTTTTTTATTCATTCATTCTGCTATGCACTCAATAGATTCCTTCCATTTATATACTCATGTCCTTCATGAGAAACCATTTTATTATTTTTGTTTGGAAAATTTTCTCCAATGCTATTCCATTTTCTCTCTGTTTGACGTCAACATTATTGAATGTTGGTACCTATGGATTAATCCTAAATGACTTTCATCTCTTCTTCAAACTTTCATCTCTTGCTCTACTTTCTAAGAGATTTCCTTGAATATATGTTCCTGTCCTATCACAGTTTGTGGTTAGCAACTTCAGCTCTCTGGAGCTCAGCTCTGAGGGTGGATATTGTTCCAATCTTCTCCCGAACAAAAGTGCTGGCAAAAAAGACTTAAAGGTGCTATGCTTCCTCAGGCCTGCTGGTGCAGTTAGTGAAGGGCTACATTTTTCTGGGGAGGTCAAGTAAACACAGTCTTGGGGACTGATGGAAGTAGCTCTTGGCACCCTTTCTGATCCCTCCCCAAGGCATTTTGGAGCTGGTCTGCACACCTTTAGTGGATCTATGGGCCTCTACCAGCTGGGAAATACTGACTTGAGACTTGCTCTGGAATTTTATATTCAGTGAGACTTTCTTTCAAAAATGAGGGAGAGATTAAGGTATTCTCAGATAAACAGAAGCTGAAGATGTTCATACTAGCCCTTCCTTACAAGCAATGCTAAAGGGAGTTCTTCAGAATGAAAAGAAGGCACATTAGATAGCAGTTCAAAGCAGCATAAAGAAATAAAGATCTCTAGTAAAGGTAATGATTTGGGTAATTATAAATGCCAGTAATTTTATATTGTATTGTTTGGTATTTAACTCCACTTCTAACATCTTACAGGCACTAAAATAAAAATAAAATGCATAAAATATGATAAATATATGTTTAACATGCAATGTATAAGGATGGTAATAAGTACAAAAAAAGGTGGAGCTTGGAGGGGTACAGAAAAAGCATATTGGTAGGTTATTGAAGTTAAGTTGGTATCAAGCCAAATATGAGTTTTATATATTTAGGATGTTAAATTTTAACCCCATGGTAACCACAAGTATAATAGAAGTGAAATATGTATAGATAGAAAAGAGTAGTCAGTGATTATAGTATAACAAACACACAAAATCAAACATATATTAAAAACAAGCATAAATGAAAGAATTAAGAGACAGAAAAATATAAGAATTACAAAAGCTAAATAGAAAAATGGCATCATCAAAAGTGACTTTAAATGCAAATTAATTAAACTTTACAACCAGAAGGTAGAGATTGACAGAATGGATAAAAAAGCTTTATCCAACTATATTCCATCTGTGAGAGACACATCTTAAATTCAAAGATACAGGTTAGTTTCTAGATACAGGTAAAAGGATGGAAAAATTTTACCATGCAATTATTGACCAATGCAGAGCTAGGAAAGCTGTGCTAATATCAGACAAAATAGACTTTAAACCAAAAGCTGTTATGGAACAAAGATGGTCATTATGTACTGATAAATGGGACAATTAAAGAAGAAGATGTAACAAATATACATATACATGCACCTAACAGCAGAGCCCCAAAATATATGAAGCAAATACTGACAGATTTGATGGGAGAAATTGATGGCTTTATTTTAACAGTGGGAGACTAGTATAATTTCAAAAGTGGATAGAATATATCTGAAGATCAATAATAAAATACAAGACTTGAATGATAAGCTAAACCAACTAAACCTGACATACTTGTATACAGTTCACACAATAGCAGCAGAATACACATTCTTCTCAAGTGCATGTGGATCATTCTTCAGGATGACCATATGTGAGGTCACAAAACAAGTCTCAATAAATTAAAAAATGTAGAAATAATACAATCATATTCTGTGACCACAAAGGAATGAAGCTAGAAATCAGTAACAGCAGGAGAAATGGAAATTTCTACAGTAAAAACATCAGTTATTTGAAAATTAAACAACTTGTTTTTAAATAACCAATCTGTTAAAGAGAAAATCATAAGAGATATTAGGAAATACCTTGGGTAAAATGAAAATGAAAATACAACATATCAAATCCTATGGGATGCAGCACAGGCAGTACTGAAAGGCAAATTTATAGCTATAAATGATTACATTATAAAAGAAGAAAAGACTTCAAATCAGAAACCTAACCTTAAAACTGGAGGAAATAGAATAAGAAGAGCAAACCAAACACAAAATGAGCAGAAGAAAGGAATTAATGAAGGCAAGAGTAAAGGTAAATGAGATGGAGAACAAACAAACAAACAATAGAGATAACCAACAAAGCTAAAGGTTGGATCTTTGAAAAACTGATAAAATTGATGAACCTTTTGCAGGACTGAAAAAGAAAAAAGAGAGAGAAAGGATACAAAAAATAAAAACCAGAAATGTAAAGGGGAACATTATTACTGACTCTACAAAGATGAAAAGGACAATAAGAGGATAATATGAACAACTGTATGCCAATAAATTATATAAGGTAAATGAAATGACAAATTATCAGAAACACACAACTACCAACATTGAAGAAATAGAAAATCTCAACAAACCAATTAGTAGTAAGGAGATTGAACCATAATCAAAACCTCCCCACAATGAGTATTGTGCTATCCTAAAAAGCCCAGGAGCAGATGGCTTCACAGGGAAATTTAACCAAACATTCGAAGAAGACTTAGCTCCAATCCTGCTCAAAATCTTTCCAAAAATTGAAAAGTAAGGAACATCTCTAATTTATTCTGTGAGGCAAGCATCACCCATATACCAAAACCAGGTCAAGATACCACAAGAAACAAAACTACCAACCATAATCTATTATGAATATAGATGCAAAAATCCTTAAATAAATACTAACAAACCAAATCCAACTGCATATTAAAAGAACTGTACACCATGGTCAAGTGAGATTTATCCCTGGTATGCAAGAGTAGCTCAACATAAGAAAATAAATTAATGTAACAGCATGCAATAATAGAATAGAATGAAGGGGAAAATGCATAACAAGCAATTGACAAAATCCAGCACCGCTTCTAGATAAAAACTGTTTAGAACACTTGGAAAAGAAGGAAATTTTGTCAACATGATAAAGGCATCTATGAAAAAATGACAGCTAACACTGTACTTAATGGGGAATGGCTGGAAATTTTCCCTCTAAGATCAGGAACAAGAGAGGGATGCTCATTGTCACAAATGTCATTCAACATTGACTGGAAGTACTTGCCAGAGCAATTAGGTGAGAAAAATAAACAAAAGGCATCCAAATTGGAAAGAAAAAAGTAAAGCTTTCTCTATTTGCAAGTGGCATGACCCCATACACAGAAAATCCTGAAAAATGCACCACAAAGCTCCCACAAGTAATATATGAATTCAGCAAAATGTTAGGGTGCAAGATCAACACCAAAAAAACCCCCAAAAGAATCTGTTTTTCTATACACAATCAATGATTGATCAAAAGAAGAAATCAAGAAAAAAATCCATATACATTAGCAACCAAAAGAATCAATATCTAGGAATAAATCTAACCATTGATCTAAAGGACTTTTTACACAGAAAACAACAAAATTGTACTAAAAGAAATTAAAAAAAAACCTCTATAGATGGAAAGATATTCCATATCCATGGATTTGATGACTAAAGATTAAGATGTCCATCCCACCTAAAGTGATTTATAGATTCAACACAATTTCAACACATTTCCAAAAACTGTGTAGATACAGAAAAGCCAATCATTAATTTTTTTTTTTAACATGGGCAGGCACTGGGAATCGAACCTGGGTTCTCTGGCATAGCAGGTGAGCATTCTTGCCTGCTGAACCACCATGGCCCATCCCCCAATCATTAAATTTATATGGAATGGTTTGGAGCCCCAATTGTCCAAAACCATTCTTGATAAAGAAGAATCAAGTGGAGGACTCACACTTCCCAATCTTAAAACTTTTTACAAAGCCATAGTAATAATAATAATAATAAAATTAGGGTACTGACACAAAGAAAGGCAATGAAATTAAACTGAGAGCTGAGAAACCGACCCTTACCTTTATGGCCAACTGAGTTTTGACAAGGTGGCAAAGACCACTCAATTGGGAATAGTCTCTTCAACAAATGGTTCTGGGAAAACTGGATCTCCACTTGCAAAATAAGGAGGACTCCTATCTCATATGTTATGGAAAATTCCACTCAAAATATATCAAAGGCCTAAATATAAAAGTGAAAAATATCAGACTCCTAGAATAAAACATAAGGAAGCTTCTTCTGCGCCTGATGGTAAGCAATGGTTTCTTAGACTTTCTACCCAAAATAGAAGCAACGAGAGACTGGATCATCAAAATCAGACACCTTTTTACCCAAAAGGACATCATTTCAGTAGTGGATAGTAGTGATGGTAGCACAACATTGTGGGCCTAATTACCAGCACTGAACTACATATGTGAACGTGGTTAAAAGTAGAAATATTAGATTGTCTATTCGGTAACAGAATATATATAATTTTAAATCCATGGAGTTTCACTAACAGACTTCCTTAAGTCAAATATGGACTATAGCTAATAGTACAATTATATAAATGTGCTATCATCAATTGTAACAAATATTCCACACCATTGTAAGGTATTAATAATAGGGTGGTATATGGAAATCGTGTATTTTATGTGTGATTGTTTTGTTATCCCACAGCTTTTCTAATACAGAAAGAAAAGCTGATGAGATTTCTTTGTATATGCATGGTAATTGTTGACTGGTTGTACATCCATACAATGGAATATTGTTCAGCAATAAAATAACTGAGCTATTATTTATAATATCATTTATGAGGAAAGTTTATTATTGGGAGCTATAGAAGTAAGGTATGGTGATATATTCGCTACTTAAGATGGAAATTTAATATATTGTGTCCTTTTCTAGAAAGCTACATCACTTTCTGAAGTGTGAAATATGCATAAGTTGGAAAGAAAAGATCTGAGTGGGGGAGCAGAATCTGGCAGGAGACACAATGGATGTGTGGAAGGCATTTCCTGCCAGGATCTTGCCATAGTTACATCAATATTGCCACGACCTCCCTCATGCCCACCCACCACCACCATCACTGTTCCCACCCTTCAGCCCAAGGAATACGTTGGGATTCCCCACTTTAGCCTTCTGTGAGCTACGTGCAGGTACCCCGTCAATTCCAGATAAAGCAAAGATCAAACCTAAGTTGAGACCACTGTTCCCCTGACAACCTGGCACTTCAGTAAAAGGCTTCTTATCAGAAAAGATTTAATATCTGTAAACCATAGAACTCAAAGTTTTTAATACTTCCAGGGTTCATTTGCATCCTGTCACTTGCAGGAACTAATGTCCAACCTCACTTCATTTCTCCTTCCCTCCATCCCACATTCTCATCCTGGGTTCCAGTTTTCCCATGTCTGGCTAGCAGTTTTTCCTAATATAAGCTATACATTTATACAAATAACTTCCTCTGAGGAGATAGCATCTTAGAGTGTTCCTCTGCCAGGGTGTTTGGCAGTTTTTCAATGTTTTTCAGGAATCACAGGTCCTTTGCTTAAAGGGATGCATTGCCACTGATAATAATGGAGCAGACATTGTAATGGACCAGCCTCTGTAACATATTAAAGTTACTCTGAAAATATTTTCAAAACACCTAGGAGGATTTCTCAGCTATAATTTATAAAGTACATCATATAGTAATTAACACTTATGCATCCATCTTGAATAAAGTTGAATATTGTTGATTCATGTTCCACTTGCCCTCCTCTTACTATGTTTTAGACAACAACACTGACAATGACAATAAAACTAAAAAGGCACAACAGAACTGATCTAAATCATACATAGACGCACTTGAGGTACTTCCTGCCATGAGTGTGCAGAGTCCCTCTAATTGGCCATTTGGAACACTATGCGTAATACGTGAAACATTATACTAAAGAGACAATGGATTGTCATAGCCTGTGTATTAGAATTTTATCCTCTCACTTCTGATTTAGGACCCCAGATCAAAATGAGTTTGGAAGTGGATATGAACTCAAAGTAGCTAGAAATAACCTACAGTTATTGGTTCCGGAGCTGCAGATGGTTCAGGCCAGGGATTCAAAGGCAGCTGGAGGAGGCCATCCAGGTGGAGTTGCTGAAACACCCATTAAGACACCAACTCTAACCAGGAAATGTGAAGGTGTCTTAATTTGTTGGGCCAGCCATAAAAAGCACCACAGGTAGGTGGTTTCAAACACAGAAATTTATTGTGTCACAGTTCCGGAGGGAGGAAGTCTGAAATCAAGATGTCAGCAGGTATGTATGCCCTCTGAGATCTGTAGGGAAGTCTCTTGTTTCATGCCCCTCTCCCAGCTTCCAGCAGAATTGCCGGCAATCCGCAGCCTTCTGTGCCTCAGATGAAATGGCATTCTCCCCTCTCTGTCTGTCTGCCTGTCTAAATTTCCTTTTCTTCTAAGGAATGTGATCATATTAGATTTAAGGCTCACCCTCACCCATTTTGGCTTCCTTAACATCTTCAAAAACCTTTTTTCCAAATGAGTTCACATTCACGGGACCAGGAAGGCCCAGACATGCCTTCCTAGGGGACACTATGCAACCTGTCACAGAAGAGGGCTCTGGGAAAATGTAGCAGCTTTGCTAAGCCAAGACAATACAAAACCCCCACAGTTGGTAAACATGAAAGTCTACAAAATGGCCCAAGATGTGCATTTTCCGCTATCTATGCAGTGGCTCTAAGGGGCAGTAGCTGAGTAATTAAAATCCCACCATCAGAAGAGTTGTTATTCAAGCCATGCTGGTGTTTTCAGCTGTGAAGTCAAACATGGGACTTTGACTGCATAGCATGCCATGCAATCCTATGCATGATCTTTCAGTCCGCAATTCTTTGATGGCATAGCAATAAAAATATACATTTATAGCTACCAAATGAATAACACAGCCACACATATAAGCTAATAAGCCCTCCCTCCCTCTCCTCAGTCCTTTCTATTGCATTTGTCTCAGTGCACACACAGAGCTCACAGCCTAAGGCAATGCCATAAATTACTTCAATGTTAAAGAGAAAAATGGTTCTGAGTGAGTGTATTTAAGAAAAGCACTGTGAGTGCCACAGACAGGACATATGTGTAAGTGAAATGAGAGGAATTTGGCTTTGATCTAATGGTTTCATTGATTTTTCCTAAGCAGGATGGAAATTACCTGCATGGGAACCTAAAATAATTTGCTCTTTAAGTTTTGGGTTTTATCTTAGTAAGTGAATAAGGTATTTGTATTCTATATGGAAATGAGCTTGTGTGTTTTGACTTTATGCATGAGGCTTGGACCCCTTGGGTGTCCTGGGGGAACCAGCTGATTTCTTCCTCTGCAAGGCAGAAGTCTGACAGCCACAGATGTGAGCTGCTCCAGCTCTAGGCAATTAAGCAAGATCCTCCGGATGAGCTCCAGGTTAGCCAGGGCACTAGAGGCCATCCACACTGCTGGAGGCTAAGGGACAGGTGAGGAAGAGACCTGAAGTCGCTCATTGGAAAAGAGCAAAGAAGCAAAAGTTACGATCCTGAGCTTTTCCCTTTTATATGTTTGTTTTTGTGTTTAGCTTTGCATTTCTTTAGACAGATTCAAATAAAATGAAAAGCACCCATGATAATGTTGTGTCATTGAATATGACTCTTCAGAGTTACCACGCCTATATGTTATGCGTGGTATATGTTACATTATCTATCAGTTGTGTATTTTATTGTAAATAATTTGATTTTTAAAACAACCAGCTGAAGCCTATCTCAATATTGCTGCTTACATATTAGAAAACGGAGGCTCAGAGGGGGTGAGTGCCTTTATCGTACATTTGATAGACTGTAGATGACCCGGCCAATACTGAGACTCAGATTTCCCTACCTTCAACCCTGGGGATCACATTAATTTCTTTCTAAGTAGACAGGTACTCGTGAGTTAGTAAGGTACATAGCCAGTATCATTGGCCCAGTTTCATTGGCTTCTCAGGCACACCTTTCTCGGATTATGCCATGGTTTCAGTATATTCCTTATAGAACTAGTTCTATATCGTCTGAATTTATCCATTAACACAAGAGTTACTAATAGTTGTATACTTGCAGAGAGCACTTGGCAAAACTTTTGGAAGAAAATTTAAGCTGTGAATAGTCACCACATCTAAGGAGTTTGTATTCTGATGAGGAGGAAGTTAAGGGAAAATAAAATATTGAGCAGCTTCATGGGCTGTAATTATGCCAGATGTATTAGAAATCATTGTCACTTAATTTTTCCAACAATATGAGAGAGAAGGTGTTCTAGTTTGCTAGCTGCCAGAATGCACTATACCAGAAATGGAATGACTTTAAAAAAAGGAACTTAATAAGTTGTTAGTTTACAGTCCTAAGGCCAAGAAAATGTTCCAATGAAAGCAAATCTATAAAAATGTCCAAATTAAGGCATCCAGGGAAAGATACCTTGGTTCAAGAAGGCCAGTGAAGTTCAGGGATTCTCTCTCCACTGGAAAGACATGTGGCAAACGTAGCAACTTCTACTGGCTTCCTCTCCAGGCTTCTTCCTTCACGAAGCTCCCGGCAGCATTCTCCTTCATCTCCAAAGGTCGCTGACTGGTGGAATCTGTGGTTCTTTCATCATTCTGTCTTGATTCTGTGGATCTCTTCTCATTCTCAAAAAGGCAGTCTCTCCAAAATGTCTCCTCTTTTGTAGGATTCCAGTAAACTAATCAAGACCCACGTAGAATGGGTAGAGCCATGTCTCCATCTAATCAAGTTTAAAATCCACAATTGATTGAGTCACATCTCCATGGAGATAATCTAATCAAGTTTCCAGCCTATAGCACTGAATAGGGATTAGAAAAAATGACTGCACCCACAAATTGATTAGGATTAGAACTCGGCTTTTCTAGGGTACATAAATCCTTTCAACCCAGCACAGATGGCATATTATTACCTTCCAAAGCAGGAGGCTGAAGTAATGAAGCTAAGCAACTTCCACCAAGGACAAGGAGAAAGATAGGGGTTCAGCATGGATTTGAACCTATACCTGTCGAGTGTCAAGATAAAGAGTCTGTCATAACGTTTGCTGCACACTTAACCTGTGACAGGGAGTCCACTTGGTACTTTTCCAGCATCATTTCTTCTATTCTTCCAGCAACCCCATAAAGTTAGTAACCTATAGACCTCATTTTACAATGAAGAAATGGATGCCATTTAAGTTGCCTAACATCCATGGCCAGTAATTGGCAGAGAAGGAAACAAGTGGCTGATTTCAGGCTCAATGCCCTGATTGCTGGTGCATATATGAACATGTGCCCAACACACAGGAGTTCAACAACTTATTTAAGAGACTAGATTGAAAAAAAATCACAGAGCAGTAAAAGACCAAGTCCTTCAATATGAACTACTACAACAGGATGCTGTTTTGTGAGTTTTTTCTCATTAAGCCTCAAAATATCTCACTGAGAGATAACTTCTATTTTTAACCTACTTATTTCTTGTAAACATAAAATTCCAGGAACTACTAATCAGAAAAAAAAAGACTTTCTTTGTTGTAAACAGGAAATGGATCTAGATACAGTGTATTGTAAATTGTGTTCTTTGAATTACTCTGAATGGAAGGAAGTAAGAACCACAAGGAGAACCGAATTAAATAGATGAGTCACTTCTGAACAAGAGTAAATGGAGCGATACCAGGTTTACTTAACACAAGTCTTTCCTTCAAAAGAATGTCTACAATCTCTAAAATTAATTATTCCTACCTAGAATTGCAATTAATATTGTTCAGGAAATCTGGCCAGCATTCCCCAAGACTGTTAAAGTCATGAAAATCAAGGAAGATTGCGAAATTGTTACAGACCAAAGGAGACCATGGGTCATTGCTATCAGGTACCCTGGATCCCAGAAAAGAAAGAGGATAATAATGGAAAAACTGGTGAAATAAAAATAAAGTCTTGAATTTGGTTAATAATATTGTAACAATGTTAGATTTTTAGTTTCAACAAATGAAACATGCCATTTAAAATCCTAAGAATGGGCGAAACTAGATAAGGGTTATGTGAAAATTCTTTATACTATCTTTGCAAGTTTTCTGTAAATCTAAAATTATTCCAAAATCAATACGTAAAAATAATACTTTGCCTTTTTTTTACATGAGGAAATTGTCTCAATGAATTTTAGCAAAAATAAAATAGTAAATTTCTTGCTCTTGAGATTTGTTTAGCGAATATATCAGAAGTAGGTAGACAAAGTAACAATAATACTTTGAGATAAAACTGTGAAAAGAAACAATTATGAAATATTCTAAATATAAGAAAATATAAAAATGCTAAAACAAAATCCACATATGCTCACTCAGCTAAAGAAATAAAACATCTCAGTTGAAGTCCCACATGTATACTTCCTTAGTCACATCCTTTTTCCTTCATGGTAGTAGATGTTAAAAAAAAATTTGCAGTTTTTTCCATGCATTTCTTCATACGTTTAATAGAAGTGCACATATACTTTAAAATAGTTTGTATTGTACGTACGTTCACTTCATATAAACAGTAAAAGTTTTCCACAGTGTCATTTTGCACAGTGTGGAGTATTAAAACTTAAAAATTTTTAATTAAAAATTTAAAAGAATGTTCATATTGTATATTGACTGGTTTTATTAATATATTTTTTTTTTTTAAAATGAGCCTGGAACAATTTGTAGTGCCAGAAAGTCAGAATTTTTTTTTTAAGAAGAAAGAAAAGAAAACAAAGATAGTGGTATGTCAAAGGTACATAGGAGCTTACTCCAAGAGTCTCCAACAACCAAACTGGAACAATTTTAGCAACAACAACAAAAAAGTAGTATTGGATTATAACCCAAACTATAAAATGAAATCTATCTGTATGTCTATACTGATATAAATAAATGACTGAATATATAAATACATGGTGGAGAAGAGACAAATCTACCGTGCCAAAGAATTCCAATTAATTTATGTACACACTCTTTCCTCAAGGAGGTGGAGCAGAATTTTTCACTTAAATGTGGGCTGTGCATAGTGACTTCCTTCCAAAGAGGACAGTATGGGAAGGGGTAACTTCTTGCTTTACAGTAACTTTGTAGTAGAGAAACATGCCAAGCATATGCCTGCCAGACGGTCAAACTCAACATCGTCAGTGATAAATCACGTGGATAGTACATGTCCTTGATATGATATGGGTTTCCTCCCCAAAACCCATAACCCCAGACTAATCAGGAAGACGACTTCAGACAAATCTCAGTTGAGGGACATTCTACAAAATACACAACCAGCATTCTTCAAAACTCACATGGTCATCTAAACAAAGAAAGTCTAAGAAGGTGACAAAGCCAAGAGAAATTGAAGGAGATGTGAAGTGTTCCAACCCAGTTCTTGAAGAGCACAAGTGGGGCAGCCCCAAGACTAAAGAGCATGCCAGGCAGGGAAATAGACATGAATTTTATTAGGACGTATGAACAGGAGAAGTTTATTTCTGAAGGCAACCATTCAGGAAATGGAAGTCAGCATTCTGTAAGAATGGGGGGTGATGCAAGGGCAGCTTATGAGGGTTTAGGACAAGAACATTCCATAGGGTATGAGAACAGAATTTCTACAGAGTCTCATGATACAAGGTTTGGAGATTTGTTATCAACATATCAGGGTGGAGGAGTTTGAACGCTTTTCATGATAAGTGGTTTATGACACCATCTGTACATTCTTTTCCTCCCAGAAGAGGTCTGTTGACATCTAACTTCTGTCCAGGTCACACAGGCGCTTACGTGCAGTAGCTCAGTATGCGGGCGGACTCCAGGCCCTGCCTCTCCACAGATGACTAAATATAATGACGGATTCTGGGATCAAAAAAGGATATTGGATAAAAACTGAGAAATCTGAATAAAATGGATGTTAGTTACTAAATGTATCACCATTAATTCATTACTCATGACACATATACCATAGTACTATGAGATGTTAATAATGGGGAAACTGGGTGAGCCAAAGTAGAAACTCACTGTAATATTTCTGCAATAATTTTATGTATCCGAACTGCTCTATTTATAAATGTGTGTTTAAAAAGAAGTAATATTATTGGGGATCACTGGACATGCTTCGTGGATATTACTTATTCTCAGAAAAGTTTTCCTTAGTTTCATAATTTGAGGATATTCCAAGAAGCTTACTTACTTCCTAGAGATAAAATACCTCAAGTTCATATTGCACTGATTCAAATTATAGACTGTTGAGCATTCACATAACCTCTCTATTATAACTCTTTAACCTTTGTTATATGAAGAATTCTCCATGGTCCTCAGAATTCTTTCCCTCCCATCTCCCTTCTAGAAAGGTTTTTCTTCCCAGTTGAGGGGAGTGCGGTTATCAGAGAGCCTTCTCTGTCAGTTCTCTCACCATCTGTCTTGACTGCAGATATCCCCTCTCCTAGGGTTTTGCCCACATCCTAGGGTGACCCACATCCAATGAGTCAGCAAGGTGGGGTCTAAGGGCTTGGATATTTTGTCCAAACAGGTGACACTTGATGGGACCTCCTCCCTCCAGGGCTTTTCCCTGTATAGAAGCATGTTTTCTGGCCTTAAGTTGATTTTTCATCTCCAATTTCTAATAAACAAGTGTATCCCAAACTCTGATTTAACATTCATTTCCAAAGAACCTAACCTGTACAATAGGGCAAAGTAGAATTATAATATACGTAATTGCCCCCTTTATTTTGGCCCATATTGCAAACATAAAATTTCAGTGTAGGCTTCATTTCAAAAGTTTCTTTAATGCTCTTGGTTGAGAACTGCATTTCAGACACCTTTCAATTCAATAGATTGTGGCAGATTGGCCTAAAGACCAAGCCAAACCAATGTGCATTTTAAAACAATGATGTACTACACCTTATAAGCTGGGGATAGTTTTACACAAAGGGTTGAGAAATATTTTCAAACTAATGGCAAACCACATACACAATACAAACCAAAATACTTAATATACCATGACCCACTCTAGGTTTATTTCATGCACACAAGGGGAGTTTGAAATTATAAATCACCTAAAACAATTGACCAAATCAACGTACTAAAGAACAAATGACATCTCAATAGATATAGAATAAGTCATTGGAAGAGTCAACATCCCTTCCTGATAATAGATATCTTTCAAAAACCTGCAGGAAATATAACATTTAGTTGTACTATGCCAGAAACACCCATTCCTCTTAACAAAAAAAAAAAAGGAAAATAAAAGAGTGAGTGATGGTCTTCAGCCTCTACCGAAGGAAGTAGATTGACTTTTCAGCCTCTGTACCGTGAACATTTGAGGCTGGCTAGCCTTTGCTGCGGCGGCTGCCGTGTGCACCACAGAATGTTTAGCAGCTTCTCTGGTTTCCATCCACTCGATGCCTGGAACAGCTTGTGACAACTGAAGAGGACTCCAGGCACTGCCTAACGTTCTCTGGGAAGCAAAACTGCTACCAGTTGAGAACCGTTGTTTCCGATTACATTGAATAAAAGGATAAATAAGAGAAAGTATTAGGAAGGAATAAACAAAGTGGTTCTCTCCATGGTCCATGGAATAGCCTGCATAGAAGTTCCAAGAAGTTATTGAATGAATCATGAAAGTTACTTAAATGACTTTAGTAATTTTACAATATATGTATTGATATTTAATACACTAAATATCAGTATGCTAACATTAGTTGTATTCCTAAACCTTAGCCACTATTACAAAGTGTCCTTTTAAAAAGACTATTTGGGATAGGAACAGAAATTATAAGAGGGTTGGAAACAAAACTAAGAAAAAATATGAGAAACTTTAATGAAATAAATTATGAAATTTGTTGAATGACTTTTAAAAGTGCTGCATACGTACAGGTATAATGGTTATGGACAAGATGAGTTCATAGAATAAATATGTTGTTTTTCCCCACAGTGATCTATAAATTCAAAATGATTCCAATAAAAATCCTAGCAGGAATTTCAATGGATAGTGACAACCTGGCCCTTTAATGTTTATGAACGAACAAAGGGAAAAGTACATCCAAGACCATTTTAAGAAAGGAAACCAAGATAGAATGACTTCCCTTACTAATGTCAAGAGTTATTGTAAAGTCATGGTAATGACAATATTCGAAACTGAAACAGAAATAAACAAATGAACCAATGACCGAATAAACAGTGAAATGACTGTTCATTTATGGAACTTGATATATCACAGAAGTTACATTGCAAATGAATGAAGAAATATTGGATTTTTCTGAAAATGATGTTAGAAAAAATGATTATGCTTACAAAAATTGGATTTATTCTTCATACCATATATACTGAAGACAAATAAACTGTCTAATGTGAAAAGTAAATGTTTAAAATTTAGAGGAAAATATATCAAATAACATTATGACAGCAATGTAGGAAATAAAACTAAATTAAACTATATGCAAAGGTACAATTTCCATGCACAAAGTGTGGTCAACCTGATTAATAATGAAGGAAATGCAAATGAAAACCACAATGATAACTTTCTGCACCCATGAAATGGGCAAAAATAGTAATATCAAGTTTTGGGGAGAATAGAGAGCAACCTGAAGATGTATTAGTGCTGGTGGGATGGTAAATTGGTTCACTCACTTTGGACATTTGGTGCAATATCTTGAATAGTTGAATTGAATATATCTCTGATCCAGCAGTTTTATGTCCAGTCTATATTCTAAAGTTGGAGAGAAACCCTCTGTCCCTTGGGCCAAATCCAACATGCCACCTGTTTGTTTAAGGACTATGTACTAAGATGCTTTTTCTATTTGTAAATGGCTACATTTTAAATGATTGTTCAATACCCATATAACATCTTCAATGTTGCCTCTTGGTTAGGAAAGCCTAAAATATTTAATATCTAGTCCTTTAAAAAAGTTTGCTGACCCTGTTCTACAGATATTCTCATATAGTTATACCAGAACATTTGTACAGGAATGTACATAGGCATAATTGCTTATCATAATCATTTTATTTTGTGAGAACATAAAACATTTTAGATTTTTTATATATAAACTGTAAAAATTTTCTGCAGCCATCATTTTCGACAGGACTCCTTTTTTGCACCTTCTTCCCTCCTTCTCCTCTTTCCTTTCTCTTTTCTTTTCATTCTTTCTTCCTTTCCTTTTAACATTTTGTTCATGTTGCCTATTATGTTACTAGAGACTTATTTCCAATGACTCAATAGTTACATCTTTCTTCCTCATTTCACTCTTCTGTGCAGCCACAGCATCAAGCTGGTAAAAATGAAATGTTACAGTTGACAGTGTTGAATATTATTTGTTCCTATCACTGTTAACACTTCTATTATTATTGAAACGTTTAGATCACCACTGTCAGTTCCAAAGAACCTGCTGACATGCCAAAGAAAGCTTTGATAAACAGTTCTGCTGTATTTCCTCTGTATTTTTCATAATCCTTGTTTGAAAATCTTTTTCTTTTTCCTCGGGATATTTATTTTGAAAAAGAAATCTTAGTTTTTTTTTTTTAAGAGCTCATCAATTTCTGCCTCTTGCTTTCCTCTTCAAGTTTTAGTCATCTGTTTATAATCTCAGAATTGATTGCTGTCGAGGCGATTAAAATGTCACAAATATAGGATTATTGTAATTCTCAGTGGAGAATAAGCCATGGATGATTTTCTAACGAACAAAGATGTCATTTTCATGTAAATATATCAACCATTTCAAAGTGACAAAAAGGAGTGAAAGACATAAATATGAGATCTAATATTACTGATTGTAAATGAAATGGAGAAAGATCAAAATTTCACATGAAACATTAATATCTCTGAGAATATACATATACATTTTTTTGAGTTCTGCAGTTCTTTGACTATGTGCAGGCTTAGAGCCTGTGTGATCCATACACCCTTCTAAATAGAAATGCATAATCGAGTTCAGTGTATGACTTTGAACAAAAGAAGTCCAATTCTTGTTTGTAGAAACCAGTGTCATTCTGCCATTCTACTCTCTTAAATTGCATTTGAATGAATGGTATTTTAAAACAATAACAATGAGTGGCATTTAAAACAATGCTATTCTGGATTCTCATGAAGTTATAAATACTACATTGATTGCACACTAAATGGGAGACCCTCTATTGATTGCTTTTTTCTAAGTAATTTAAATCTGGGGCATGCTTGTGTAGATTGTTATATCTTCTGAGCATCTCCCTCTTCGCCCATGGAGTGTGGGAAGGCATTTCCCTGTGCAAAGAGTCCAGTAAGCTTCTGTTAATAATCATCAATTTACTACAGAGAACTTATCCATTTACGTCCAAAGAAAAATACTGCCTTGACAAACTTTTGAATGGGTAGAGTTAAAGAGAAATTTCCTTGCCCTACTCTCATGCCTGCCATATTTCAGCTCCACCATATTTCAGCTACACCAGCTTCAGCTGGAGCAAGGTCAGAAGGCATATTGTGGGACGCACTCTGGTCATGAGGCCGTGTAGCTGTCATGGTGTGCACAGTCAGGCAGCACTGCACCAGCACTGGGCCACTCGGGTTGTAAACTTTAGCCATGACTATCTCCAGCTAGTGCATTGTGGGGAATTTCTTGAGGCGCTAATGACATCATCCTCTCAGATCCAAAGCACATGCTTCAACAGTCTGAGGACCTCTAACATCATTTGACCAACTAATCCTTCCTCTTGTTTCTGGGACACCTTTTCTTCTTGTTTTCTTTCTAACGTTCTGTCTTTCTTTGCAGGTCTAATTTGCAAATCATTTTGTCTATTATCACCCACATGTTTTATATTTAGTGCTTTTCTCTTTTCGTTCTTCACCCTTGTTTATTAAATGATGTTCATACTTATAATATCTTCAAAAAGCTTCTCTAGTATTTTGACTACTGAACCTGTTAGAAAGTTCTAGCTTTTTTCTTGAGGTTCCTCCTACAAATTCAGTTGTATACTCCTTAGCTTTGCTTGGTTTTCTTAGAGGCCACTCTAGAAACATATGCCACATTCTTCATCTGTTCCTATGAAACCCCATCTATCTATCTCTATATTTTTTCCTCACTTATAAATGGCACTATCAATTTTCTTCTCTGGCTAGAAAGCTAAAGTTCTTCTCCCTTTTCATTTGTGCCCCAACCATAATAACCTCAGTCAACAACTGTTGCCAGTTCTGCTCCATCAAAAACTCTCAGATCGGCCCATTCTTCTTTACCCTCACTGCCACAACCTTAGTTTAGTTGCTTCTGCTCTGTTCCATTGACAGTGCAACAGCTTTCTGTAGCACTTCCCAATATTTAAGCCACTCTTCCAACCTCAGAGTTACTGTTTTAAATGGGCAAGTCAAATGTGTCATTTCCTTTCTTATAATCCTTACAATGTTCCCTTTCTCTGTCAGGGGTAATGTGATTGAGTGGCTAATGTTACAGAGCCAGACAGCCTGGCTTCACATCTGGAGAACACTTAAAGTTGGTGAATTTGGCCAATTCATTTCACTTCTATGTGCCTCATCTTTCTTATCTATAAAATGGGGTTAATTTTGGAACTACCTCACAGGGAGGGAGAAAGGAATTATTTAATTTCAGTAACTGCAGCCTAATGACTAAAGGATTATGGTCAGTGTTTGATAAATATTGTCATAATCTTGATTATTATCATCATAGCCCTCATTATCATTGGCATCACAGGGAAATAAAGAAACTCCTTGGCATGGCATTCAAGTCCTTCCTTATCAATCCTACATTCTGGAAAAGAGTCACATCTTGATAGGACCCAATGAATAACTCCTCCATAAGCATGCAACTCTCCCCTGCCTTTGAATGCTATTCAGCTGGGATGTCACTCTCCCTGTTGCTCGCTTTGCCTGCCTACATAATGTATGGTTTGTCTCTGAGCTATCTTTCAAAATCACCAAAAACCTCTCCTGCTGCGCACAGGCAGTCAGGCTCTCTTTTGCATTTTGATGCTGTCTTGTGCATATTTGTATTAGTGCTTTAACCCATTATTTTATTTATGTTTAACCCCTGTCATTCCTATAAGGTTATGGATATCATAGAGAGCATGAATTGTGCTTTATTCAAATCTCTAGTGCTTTGCACAGTGTATGTGGAATACCATAGCCCCCTAAAGTTATTCTTAAACAAGTAGCGTATACTCATTAGTAAGTTTTCACTTACAAAGTCATGCTTTGAAATAAGCATACTTTTACCTGAGTGGAGGATCCAGGTTGGGCTTTGGAGGGAGAAGTATTTAATATATTCCTTCTAAAATTCCCAGTTTCTTCCATTGCGGTCACTTTCTACTGATCCCTTTCTTTATGCCTCACATTTGTTTAATTATCAATCTAGATTCTACCTCTAGAACACCTCATGAGTCTAGCCTTTGTTCTCCACTCCAATGCATCAGTTCTTTCCTAAGTCTTGGCATTATGTTCATACGAGAAATCCAACACTGCCTCTCTCCTGTGGAAAGATCCTTTAGCACAGGTAAAAATCTGCACTCCGTAGTGCTCAGTTCAAAGCTTTTTATGATGTCTCTCTGGGAGATTTATTTTCTATGATTGCTTGTAAGAAGACTCAACTCTTTGCACCTCACACCATAAGGGGCGGGGGGGAAGTCTCCCACTCTTCTGTACCTTTGCACATTCTCTTCCATTTGCCTAAAATGTTAAGAGTTTCACTTGCCTGGACCATTGGTTGTCCCAAATCCCCAGTTCTTTCCCTGTTTCATTTGTCCAGTCATTATTTAAGCTCATTAAAGCCACTCACCATAGCTGCTTCAAATCTTTTCTAGTTTAGTCAGGCTGCTTACTTACACCAGTGGTTCTCAAACTTTATGTTAGAATCAATCACCTGGAGATCTTGCCAAAAGGCAGATTCTGGTGCAGTAAGTCTAGGTGGGGCCTGGGATTCTGCCTTTCAAATTCTGCATCAATGGTGACCTGATGCTGATGATTCATGAGTCATTGTTTGCAAGCTACCTCTTCTGTCCTCAGTCAGAATATATAGATGTGCCTACTGCTGCCCAGTGGAAATAGAAGTGCTCAGGCAAGAACTACCTTCCACTTCCTGTGTTGTTACACCTGTCCACTTCCCCATGTCTTTACCATACGAGCTCCAACTCAGTACTGTCCCAACCCAGGATCCAGTCTCAGTCCTCCCTAACTCCATACCTATTTTCATCTTTAATTCATCCTCTTTCATTTCAGCACCCCTTCCCCCTGCTTCCTGAAAGACCTCTCGCCATCAGCTAGAGTTTCTTCTTTTCCATACTTTCAGCTATATTTTGTTTCTAGTGTACCTTCCCAGGTAGTTTATAAGTATGTCGATTGCCTCCTACCTTTATGAACAAACAAAAAAAATGCAAACCAAAATATTTTTTCTAGCCCACACCTTCCTCCAAATGCTACCATCTGTATCTTTCTATTCATTGTCAATTTTGGGGGGAAGATTGCTCCTTCGGCAACATCTCCATATCCCTCACCCCTCGTTTAGTCCTGAATCTCCTGAAATAAATGCCAATTTTTTTCACTGGAAAAATTACCATCAAAACTGCCAAAGATGTCTTTATTGTAAATGCAATAATGACTTATCTTTAGCTCCTGCTGCACTTCATAACACTGATTTTTCCCTCCTTCATAACACTAATTTTTCCAAAACATTCTTTCTTCCTTTTGATTTCCAGATGGTCTTGAGTCTCCTACTATATTTTCTTATATCCTCTTTCCTCGAGTCCTATTCTTAATTTCTCATCTTATCATCTTATTTTACAAACTCAGTCCTCCATTTTCATCCATCTATATACATGGCTATTTGCAAATGATTGGTAAAAATTTTCAAAAGTATATTTCCATCAACGAACTTTTGAATTATCTGAGTTTCTCTGCTTTCATAAATCAAAGCGCTTAAAGTTTAATGTGAGTGAAAAAGCTCAATATATTTTCTTCCCAAGTTTCTGTTTTTTCTTGTATTTCCCATTATGGTGGGGAATCTAAAGAGACAATTTGGAATTCAGCCTGGATGCCCATCTACGTAGGTGGACCATCTTTCCCCTCTCTTCTCTTTCTTTCCATCTAATATTAGGCTCTCATCTTTCTTTCCTGGGTGACATCAATGATGTCTTATCTTATTTGCCAGATTCCAACCTTTTTCTAACAACTCATTCATTCCCAGTCAAAAGAACAATTTTCTTTCAAACTCACTGTGTCACTTTCCTACTGAAAATTCCTCTATTCCCTGAGCTTAAGATTTGATCTTCCAAAGTCATTCTTTTTCCTAGCATTTTTGGGGGAACATTGTTTCATGCTACCCCCTCCAGAGCTCACTTATCTACATCATGTCTATGGCAGGTGCTTCTTTCACATACCTGGCAGCTCAGCCTTGACCCATCCATCTCTTGGTTCTGTGTTCCATGACTTTGTAACAGGTGCCATGTGGTGGAAAGATGGTTGATGGGGGCAACTCATCCACAATATCACAGAGTCAAGGCCAGTTTCTACTCAGTAACATCTGTGCAAGCGTTGGGCACCCCTGTGTTTGTACTAATCTTTGTACATTTGAGCCAATTAGTATGTGAGTTAATTCGTGTGTGAGCTGCTGGGCCATAAGCTCACCTCTGAAAAGTCACTATGGTTAGAAGATTTGGTGCTTGATTGGCCATGCCAAAGGCACCCTCTCTGTCCTTAGAATTCAAGGTGGAGCTCTACTTGCCCAGGGGTAAGGTTGACAGTGCCAGAGGGGAAGTTCTTCAAGGGATATGTGGGGTGATATTATGAGAGGAGGGAGAGATACCTAACCTCATCCTAACTGATAACACTGGTAACACATTTGTGGTACCTGGCCTGTCCTCTGAATCTTATTTAGGTGCTGCCGCTCTGTGTGCCTCCAGGACCAGGGCTCAAAGACATGTCACCCTTAGTCATAGTCCATAACCTTCTCATGATAGAAGCCTATTCTTGACCATTTTTGCATCCCCAGCAAAAGTCTCAAAATTTGGAGACATGACCCATTACCTGTTACAAATTTGGTGCAAAATAATGTCTTTCTTTACTTACTGGATTGAATAATAAATGAAACCTATTCTAGATCCCAGTTTATATTTCAAAACAGAAGCCTTAACTAACTGCTTCAGAGTTAGTTCCAGCCTTTCTACATCTTTTGATTGTGATTTATCTGCTTGCGTATGTGTCACTGAAAGTGCCTTATTAATCTTACTGAACTTTAAGCAAATATATATTGCTCAATAATGTTTGGTGAACAAACGAATGAAGGAACATGTGAGTGAGTGAATAAATGAATGATGAATGGGGAATACTTTACTCCCCAGCTTTCCTGCGCTTCATTAAGTTCTCTAGAGGCAGACAGGATAGATTAAGCACAAATTTCATCATTATACAATTGAGAAACCAGAAGCCCTAGAAAAGCCAAATTACATTTGGGACATTCTTTGTGACCTTGAGGATGACAGAATAAAATTTAGGTCCCGGACTAAGTGAAGAGTTCCTTTTTCTGAGTTGCAGAGATGAGTTCATATTCAAGCATCTCAGTTTTCATTCATAGACACAGGGAGAGTTTTTCAGTTCCATATTAGACATTCAGGATGCATAGTTTATTTCCTTAAAGGTTATAACATCTAGCATCTAATAAAGTTCTCTTAGCTTTATATTCTGCATTTTCACTTTAAAAGTAAAATGATAATTTTATTTGCTAGACTGCAGGTAGAGCATGCTTAATTTTTAATTATTAGGTTATATTCTCCAGACTTGTACTCTAATTTATTAAAGGAAGATCAAGTCATAGCAGAATTTCTTTGTATCTTTACAGCAAGAAGGGACATATAAGGAAATGCACTAGCTTTTGGTTTTATTGAAAGGTCAACACCTAAACAATGCCCTTCTTCAAGTTACCACATGGAGAGAAATCACAACTCTTCCTGCCAGTTTGGTGGGATGGATCCTGCAGTTAATTTCTTCAATTTTCTAAATCCAAAAGCCCAAACAGCAAGAATCCACTTGGCTTACACATAGGAAATGTTCAATAATGCCCTCTGGGGTTGCTGGACAAGTGAACACCCCCCCCCCCTTTTGTTTAAAAAAAAAAGTGTTCAATAAACATCTGCTGGACCTGATTTTTACTAAATATTAGTATCCTTCCACCCTGATTTTCTTCTGTTTTTTAACCCTACTTTTAATTTATTTTCTACAATTTACTGTGTTGTGACCTTAAGTAAGACCTTAATTAATAGGTAGGAGTTTTTTTCATCTGTTAAATGGGGAGCATAATTCATTTCACAAATATTAAATGAGTATCTACTCATTACAATCCATTAAGGAAGACAGCCATTGACTGTTATTTTATAAACTTTGCATTTAAAGAGAAACATGGAGTTTTCTAGACGTATTTAATGATCCACAATGTAGTCTGTGGGTCAGTTAAAGCCTCTCAGGGTTGTTGGAGAATCCAACTACTTTTTATTTCTTTTGGAAAATATCCCTAAATATAACGTGATTTTACATTTGCCATTGAGACTCAAGATTTGGAGGCACCGCTTCTTTAATTGTGTCTGAATCTAACGGACAAGAAACATTTTGCTGCAGTTTTAATTTGACCGTTAGAGTTTATAAAAATTTCTTCAAGGTACACCTAACCACAGCAATTCATGTTTAGAATTTTGTTTAAGTACTACTATTGCTTTTCTAAGGCAGGTAGATAAATGGCACTTCCCAATCACTAGTTCTAATTCGAAGTTTCTGCTAATTTAACTCAATTCCCTGGGAAATTGCAGTGATGTTGATTGTGCCAGGAAATACTTGTTGACTCCCACCTTTCTGGAGAAACGCTCCATTTTAAATCTACACATTTTAAATGTATCCAGTGCTTGTGACAAATTTGGCACTCAACAACAGTCTTGCTTTAGAGGCCTTTGAAGAAACCTACATTCATTCCATTTTTAGTAGATTCCTTAATATTTTTTAGAATTATTGATGTTGCCATTACTTGTGATGGTTTTTAAGCTTTATAATTGAATTTTCTGCATTTGTAATTTGTAGTCTCTTATAAGTTCTTATTCTGCAATAATTATAGAGTCACAGGAAGTTGCAAAATGTAGTCCTGAGAAAATATAGGAGAAAATGTATGTCCCTACTCAGTTAACCTAAAGGTTACATCTTATGTAACTATGGTGGAATATAGAACCAGGAAATGGACATTGGCATGGTGACTCTACACGTTGTATTTTACATCACTGTGTAGCTACCAAACCAATCAAGCTGCAGGATCATTCCTTCACCTCAAAGACCTCACTTTACTACATCTATACAGTCATCCTTCCCGGAAGCCTGGCAAGCAATAATCTCATTACAATCTCAATAATTTTATTTTTCAAGAATAGATAAATCAAATCATATGACATGTGACCTTTTGAGACTGACTTTCCACTCAGCATAATGCCCCTGAGATCCAAACAAATTGCATATAACAACAATCTGATCCTTTTTCTTGCTTGCTAGTATCCCCTGCTTTGCATCTACCCAGTTTGCATAAACACTTGCCTACTATAAGGTAATTTGGTTGCTTCCAGTTTAGAGCTTTTACAGATAAACTGCTATGAACAAGCATGTAAAGAGTTTTGTGTGGAAATGTGTTTTCATACTACTGGGATAAATGCGAAGGATGAACTTGCTGGTGTGTGTGGTATGTGTAAGTTTACTGTTTGTAAAGAAATGCCAAAGTGTTTTCAAGAGTAGCCATGTCATTATACCACCCCACCAGCAATCTACAAGAGATCCAATTTCTCTGCATCCCTATCAACATTTTGAATTTAACTTTTCTAATAGAGGTATAGTGATATAACTTTGAGGTTTTAATTTGCACTTATCCAGTTGCTAGTGATGTTGAATATCTTTTCATGTACTCATTCCCTCATTGAATAACCACTTCTGTACAATGTCCCTTCACATCATTTGCCGGTTTTATATTCAGATTGTTTGATTTTTATTCTTGAACCTTGAAAGTTCTTTACACATTCTATATGCAAGCCCTTTTTCTGATATCTGGTTTGCAAGCATTTTCTCCCAGAGTGCAGCTTATATTATCACCCTCTCAACAGATCTTTCACGGAACAAATTTTTCCAATGTTTATTATTTTTTATGGAAAACGCTTTTGGTATCACATCTAAGAACTCTTCAACAAGTCTTGATGATTTTCTCCTATATTTTCTTCTAAAGTTTTTAGTTTGTTTTAGATTTAAACCTGTGATCCATTCTGAGATAATTTATGTACAAGTTTTAAGGTTTAAATCAATCTTCTTATTCCCCATAGATTTCCAGTTCCTCCAGACCATTCTTGAAAGCACTATTCTTCCTCACTTCAATTGATTTTGGACTTGGTAAAAAATAATTTGGCCATACTTGTGTGGGGCTGTGGACATATTTTTAGTAGCTCATGATTCAAACCTGGGACCACCTCACTGCTGGATACCATGTTTGTCCTTCTGGATGCCTCATCACCTCTCCCATTCTCTTCTGTGTCCAAGGTCCAGCATCAATGAATCCTCTTGTCTTCTGATTTCTGATGGAGTTCAGCCCGTATGAGGCCTTGGCCGCATATCAGAGGATGGGAGATGAATGATGTGGGTATTTGTTCTGAGGATCCCTCCCTGCCAGTTGCTGACCAGTGTTTGTATGTCTGTACCAGATGCCACAGCTGATTGGGTATGGGAGGGACAGGGACTCTGGGTTCCAAGAACTGTCTTGTCCATCCTTCTTCAAGCTTGAGGATGGTAAACACTTCACACTGTTGCTAACTCCTTTCTTATGGGTTTCCCTTAACTCTACCCACAACTAAGCAGCCCCTTTCATAAACACTCCTCAATGACCTCATTTGAGTGTCTTCTATTTCTGGTTTTGTTTGATGCAGTTATGTTCATCCATATTTGAAATTACAGCGTTAATCCTATATTTCCACAGTTTCCAAAGTAAACTTTCAGTGGTTTCCATTCAATTTATTATTTTATAACTCCATCTAAAGTGCCTATCTATTTTTCTAATGATGATCTAGGTAACATTTCCATTTTTTAACATTGCTATTAAGAATATGTTTTCCATTCTGGGCTGGCCACAGTGGTTCAGCAGGCAGAGTTCTTGCCTGCCATGCCAGAAACCTGTGTTTGATTCCTGGTGCCTGCTCATGCAAAAAAAAAAAAGAACATGTTTTCCAAAATTGGCCCATCCATACCCCCAACAGCTTCCTTGGCTTATTTCAAAGAAAAGCACTTAGTTTGGAAGTCTGGAATCCAACATTGTCTTGACAAGTTTAATCCACTGAAGCTAATCAAGCATGTTAACTATAACAAAAGGTGATGTCTAAATAAATACAAAACAGGACAGAGAATTTGACCTATTATAATGTAGTTTTCCTCTTCTCCTGTTAGCTTTATGGTTCCATTTCAGATAATCAGCCTTGTCTGGCTACAAGAAGAACTAAGGACACTTATCTTCTCCATTTGGGTTGTGAGTCTTCAGTGACTTATTGTGAGACTTCTTTTGGTAGGTGTGCATGGCACATCACTGCTCTTTTAAATTGATCATGTCCTGTGTTTGATACTTGGATGTGCGCCACTTGGTTCACACAGACTTCTTTCAGATTATTGTTCTAAACGTTCATTTTGCTCTCTCCATTTTACAGGGATCCAGAGTTAGTCTGCAAATTATGCTGCTGGGTGCTATTAAGGCAGATCTCCTGTTGTTCCCCCAACTCGTTTTTATTTCCTACATGGTGAGCTGCTCAAGCGTCCTGCCATCATGCACGAGCTGTGTGTGTCCAAACTAACAAAAGTGAATTGCTATCAGCCTTCCTTCCAAACTGGCAGCTACCGTCTTCAAGATGTTCTTTGTTGATGACTTTATGTTCTAATATCCAATAGGTAAGTGCTTTTGAAATCAGGTAGACATATATGTTAATCAAAAGCGGAATCAATAGTAATTATTTCCATCTTTCTCAGTCATCTTCTGGTCCTTCAATGCACTGGTCTGAGTGATCAGGCCAGAAATGCTGAGCATGTATTGACCCAAAGGGGAAAATGAATACTTTAACCACATTCACATAAGCATTCCGCAGATCCCTCCAGAAGTCCATTTTCCCATGGGCCCTCATTCTGTAAGAGTGCTCATATGTGCTAAGGACTGTCCCATGTGCTGGGGAAAAAGTCTCTTTTCTCATAGAATGTATATTCTAGTGAAAGGAATAGATAATAAACCAAAAATCAAATTGATATGAATATGACATTAGCTAGTGTAGAGTTCCAGCAAGAAAAATAAGCAAAATCAAGGCATTAGAGACTGAGAGGTGGCAATATTTTAGGTAGACTAAAGAGAAAAGGTTATAATGAAGGCTTTGGTTAAAATGAGATGGGGAACCATTGCAAGGGCAGTTTGCACAGGGTGGTGCCAACATCTAAAGGGTCCTCCTGGCTCCTGTGTGAGTAATAGAGTATGGAAAGTCAATAATTACCAAAAGAAACATTTAAAAGGAAATTGCAATAGTCCAAGCAAGAGTTTATCATGTCTTGGGCTACAGAATCCCTTAGAATATTGGCTATACTGATTGAAGGTCTGGAAAATCTTCACAACAGAGGTGAGTACATGGCGGAAAGTTCACACATTCAGTTTTGTAGGCATTTAGTTGATCTGGGTGTCAGTAAAGACTGGCTTTGCCACCAAGAATGTATGTCCCCTTGGGCCGAAAATTTAAACTCTCTGTTGTACAATTTGCCACTTCAGCTTTCAGGCTTTGGACTAAATTATTCAGCACAATAACCTCCAACTCTGACTATCTGCGTTTCTCTGCAGAATATTATAAAGAATATAGAAAATGAAAATTTGCCGGGTGTCGGAGTATCCTATGCCAATCTCCTACTAATTGGCCAAGAAACATTAAGAAACTACTATTATATGGTAGAGTAAGAAAGTTTGAAGACATTTTTTGATAACTTTTAATTTTTTGCAATGGATAATAAATGTGCAAAACGACATTTTAAAAAATTTATTCCTAGGGGCTTTTTCATGATTTTTTTGGATTGTCTGTAATTATGTGATCCAAAGCCACCAACTGAATTAAACAACCCATAACCATTTTAAAGACTCAGGATAGAAAGGAAACATTGCAGAATTTAAATCCTGCTTCGATGTGATGACTCCTGAGATTTTTATTGACCTTGGTGGGCCTTTTGGAATTTGAGTTCATTTATAATCAAAGTAGAAAAAACTGTTTTGAAATGCTATTTAGAAGCGCAAAAGAATTATTGGAGCCTGAATAACTTTCATTACATGGCATTTTGATAAGGTCATTGTAAATGAGTCAGTAACACGGATTATATTTCCTTTAAAAATACACATCATTTCATGACAGATTTGGTCCAAATTCATTTTGGCTTTTGCTGAATCCCAAGTGTTTTTCCTTCTTCTTCTTTTTTTTTTTTTCTCTTTAAATTCTCCAATAAACTTACTAAATACACAATCTAGGTGTTTCACCTTCCTCTTCCACTCACTGCCCTGCTGAGGTTAGCCTCAGGCTTTTCTGTAATAGCATGTATCCTTAGAGCAGAGGCTTATGCAGGGAAGCAGGAGAAGCACCAGTCTAATAAAAGCATGGGATTTTTTTTTTCCTTTTAAACAAGGAGAGCTCTAAGGGAATGATATTGTTCCAGAGTACTGACTCAAATCTGTTCTGTATTTGAACTCTGTGATTATGAAATTTCAATTATAGCTATAAAAAGCAAAGCTAACAGACACCAGAGCATGCCAAAGAAAAACAGGATGTTCTTTTTTGATTGGGAAATAATTATCTAAGTTCAATGGCTGGGTCCATGTAGCTGAGTTTGCATTTACTGCCCCTCATTATAGAATCAGTTGAATTATGGTAAATTTTCCCCGAGCAGTCATGCTGTCATTCAAAAGGGTGATTTTGGGGGGTTGTAAATCTCTTTAGTTATCACTTCAGTCTATTTTTAAAATGGATTTGAATTCCAACGGGAAAGAACAAATTAAGACAGATCTTTCTCTGCCTGGGATGGACCAGCCTGTCCTTTGGCACGTGTGGACCTCTGTGGGATCTACAGGGCACTTCCTCTACTGGGAAGGTCTTCTGGTATCTCGTTCTCTACATGAGTGAGATATAAACACAGCCTGCTCCCTTCTTCCTTAAGAACATTCCACTGAGCCAATTGTGTCTTCATCAACAGAATGAATTCTGTTGAGGGAGAGAAAAACTTTTTCAAATTTGAGAAATTAACTCTATTTAAAAAATAATTTTAGTTCCCTTCATGACTATAGGTTCTTACGTGGTTCTAGTAAAGATATAACATACATAATTGTTTCACTGAAAGTAAACTAAGGGATTGCACTGAAAGTACTTAAGAGAAGGGATTCACAAGGATAGTGACAGTATAGAAATCATATTTATATATTGGAAGTACTATTTAATCTAGCTGATATAATGGAACAGGAGACAAAATCAGATACTTTATAGTGGTTTGGAGCAATGTACCCAGAAAAACATGCTCTGAAACTTGATCCATTCCTGTGGTGTGAACCCACTGTAAGTAGGACCTGTAGATGAGGTTGCTATATTTAAGGTGTGACCCACCTCAATCAGGATGGAGTCCTTTATAAGCGGAATGAAACTCTGACAGAGAGAGAAAGCCATGGAAAGTGAGGAGGTGAAAGTCACCAGAGCTTGACGGAGAAGGGAGAGCCCAGGAAAGGCCATCAAGTGCATTGCTATGTGACCGAGGATCGCAGGCAGTCTGCCCCAGAATACCAGTCTTCGGGAAGAAAGAATGGACTTGACACCTTAATTCTGAACTTCTCCTAGCTTCAAAACCATGAGCAAATGCATTCTTATTGTTTAAATCAACCCATTTCATGGCATTTGCTTGAGCAACCAAGGAAATTACAACACTTCCTTACTCTTTTTTGGGGAGAATCACTTACAATGACCATGATCTCTTTGGGAGAAATGAGGGCTATTAATTTTGTTCTTGCCAATAGGGCAATAACAAGTGAACTCATATTTTAGAACTAGATCTCTTAATGTCAATATTAAGTTTAATTTTTAGTTGTAATATCTATTACAGCACAAATTTAGAAGAATAGGCAAATCTTTTTGGTTGGGTTCCTTTGGATGCTTTGAAGTGCATTCTGCAATTTATTATTTCTTTAATTATGACTATGAGTTTTGATAGAAAGCATTTTGTTATGGAGTTAGATTTAGTCATTGTTTTCGCTTTGACATTTCTTCACTTGCAGTTTGAGGTAAATTAGTCAAGATATTTTCTCCAACTAATTTTATCTATTTTTTGAAATATTTTTTCCTCATTGTTGGTTTTCTTTCTGGTGCTATCTATTATTAAAAGTTGGATATTGGGTGGGCCATAGTGGCTCAGCAGGCAGAGTTCTTGCCTGCCATGCTGGAGACCGAGGTTTGATTCCTGGTGCCTGTCCGTGTGGAAAAAAAAAGTTGGATATGGAAGTATGTAATTTTAAAAACTCAATAAAGGCAAAAATAGAAGAAATATGCATGCAAGTGTCCCATCTTTTATAATTGCTAACATCATGGCCTTTATCATGTTATTTGTTCTTTTATGTAATGTGGTGTTTTGATGCTGTATATGCCCCAGAAAAGCATGTCCTTAAAGCTAATCCATTCCTGTGGGTGTAAATCTATTATAAATAGGACCTTTGATGAGGTTCCTTCTGGTAAAGTGTAGCCCCCCTTAGTCTATCACTGGAGTCCTTTATAAAAGAATGAAATTCAGACAGAGAAAGACAAAGTCACCATGGGCAAGAAGAACCTGAAGAGAAGAGAGACCAGAAAATATCACCAATGGCTTTTGCATGTGACAAACTAAGGACTCCAGGACCCCCAGCTCCAGAATGCCACAGTTTTGGGAAGAAAGCATTGCCTTGATGATGCCTTGATTTGGACTTTCTTTTAACCTCAAAACCATAAGCTAATAAATTCCCATGGTTAAAGTCAATCTATGTTGTGGGATTTCCTTGAGGCTAGGAAGCTAAAACACATAGATTTTGATTTTTGAATGAATGTCTGTGGTCACTTGCTTTTAGCTTGAAGAACTTACCTTGGTATATTTGTAAGGAAAGTCCAGAATCAATGAATAATCTCAGGTTTTGCTTATCTGGACATGTTTCTTTGCTGGATTTATTATTTTTTAAACTTTTTTTAATGGATTTATTTTTGAAAGATAGTTTTGTTGGATATAAGATTCTTGGTTGACAGATTTTTTTTCTTTCAGTATTTTGAATATGTTTTCCCACTGCCGCATGGCATCCACATCCTCTTTTGGGAAGTTAGCTGTTAATCTTCTTTGGTCTCCTTTGTGCATGGTGAGTCATTGGCCTTTTACTTCTTTCAAGACTTTTTTTTTTTTTTTTTTGGCTTGAAATATTTTGAAATACAATGTGTCTGGATATTGATCTACTTGTGTTTATCCCATTTGGAGTTCACTGTAGTTCCTAGAAATATAATAATGAATATTTTTTTTCATTGAATTAAGAAACTTTTCTGGCATTATTTCTTTAAATATTTTTTCTACTCTTTTCTCTCTTTCCGTTTGGTACTCCCATTACATGTATGCATACACACTTAATAGGTTCCACCCTCCCCCAGTGTTCTGTTTTGTCTCCATTCTTCACTTCTCTGTGTTCTTTATGTTGCAAAACTTCTATATGTGTATCTTCAATTTCACAGATATTTTTGACTTAGGAAGCAAAGAATCTGAACAAGCTATTAAAATTTGATCAAAGACTAAAAGGAACTGTGCATAAAAAATTTATATATAGTGTTCATATATAGTGTTGAGCTCCTCTGTTATATTTCTTATTTTGCTAATTGTTGTTTTCAACTCCAGGCAAGAATTTCCATTTGGTTCTATTATATAATTTCTATATCTTCATTGATATTCCTTATTTAGTTAGACATTGTCTCCATGCCTTCATAAAAATTTTTTATGCACAGTTCCTTTTAGTCTTTGATCAAATTTTAATAGCTTGTTCAGATTCTTTGCTTCCTAAGTTAAACACCTGAAGCTCTCTCAAAGAGGATTTCTCTTGCCTACTTTATTTCTAAGAGAACGGATCATATTTTCCTGTTTCTTCCATGTCGCATAATTACTTGTTGAAAACTGGACATTTTGGATAATAAGTCTTTACAAATATATCAATCACCTACCTGGGTCTTATTTCATTGATTGTTTGTTTATATGTATAATTTTCTTTATTAGCTCAGTGAGGTCATTTTCCCCACGCCTTTCACTCTGTTGTAATTCTCAAAAACCAAAGCTGCACTCAGTCTTCCTGATATCCAGCTCTCAGGATTGGCAGTGGTTTTTGCAAGCTATTTTTTGACTCTGCTTTTCCTTATCTCCTTGTTTAGCTTTTGCTTGTCTGCCTGTAATGGTATCACACTCATACTTAAGCTTTCACTAATTCAATATTCTATTGTCTGACAATACTTTATGTTCTATGTTGTTCCACACAGTAATTCAATTCCTCTGGTGACCCTTTGGTGCTGAAATCCTGGAGACCCATTTTGAGGCTTGCACTTATTCCAGGAGAGCTCTTTTTAGCGGTCTTTTTCTCTCTTTGCTTACCATTCTGTATGTGGCTGTCCTAGAGTTACCAATCTCTTCTTAATTGCTCAACACCAAAGTTCCCATTTTTCTTGACAGTTTCCATTGGCTGAAATTCCTCATGCTTTGCCTCAAACAGATTCATTTGTTTTAGGGACAGCTATGGAGCTCTCTGCCCATAAGTCTGCTTTTCCCTCTGCAAAAAAATCTCAGCACCACTGCACCAGTGCTTGGAGAGGAGGCAGAAGCTCATCTCTCAGAGTGACTCTGCTCTATGACTGGGGTTTTACACAGAGGAAATAACCCCTGGTCTTCTCAGCTTGCCTCTCCCCATGGAAATTTCATTCTGTAAGCAAGGTGGGAGAAGCACGAACAGAGCCCAGCACTGCTGGCCTGCCTTCTCTGGACTAAAGCTTATGCCCTGTGAATGGGTACTGAATGGAAAAAGGGAGCCCTAAATCCCTTGGTTGCACTTGACTATAATAGAGCTTTGGCAGCACAGGACTTGGAGAGGAGATAAGTCAGGAGTCTGCCCCTCCTAAGGAAGAACTGTAGCCCACAGAGCTGGGAATAGGAGTCCTGTCTTTTTGGCCACCCATCCTGGAGTACAGCTTCTGTGAAAGGCAGAGAGGAGCACGTCAGGGCTCATATGCCACAGATGCTCATAGTTGTTTCCAAGATTTAGTAGATTTTATTCGCATAAATGTGATTCTACTTACTATGTGTCCTTAGAACAATTACCAATTACCAGAGACCTAAATGTTTGTTGTGTTTTTTTTGTTGTTGTTGTTTGTTGTTTGTTTTAAGTAAGCTTTACCTGTTTTTGTGCAGAGAGGGTACATGGAGTTCCTCATACAAACATTTTGGAAGTCTTAGCAGATTTTAATAAATTTATATATTTCTTTTTGAGTGAACTTTGATAACCAGTATCTTTCAAGGAACTCATCCATTTTTTTGTTATTGAATTTATTAGCATGAAGTTGCTCCTATAATCTTTTATTATTATTTTAATATCCATTTTTTCTGCACCTGTTGCCCTTCTTTCCTTCCTGATATTGGTAAGTAGTCGTCTCCTCTTTGTTCTTAATTAATCTTTCCGGAAGTTTATCAATTTGATTCATCTTTGCAAAGAGGTAGATTATGGTTCTCTTAATTTTTCTCCATTGTTTATTCAACCTTTATTTTATTATTCCATGCCCTCCTATTTTTGTATTTTCCTTCTTTTTTTTGATTTAATTTGTTCTTCTTTCTTTAGTTTCTTAAAGGAAACTTAGGCATTCACTGAAAAATTTTAAAATGATTATCATGTACTTGTATCAATTTTAATCCAAGCACTGCTATAATTTGTCCCCCCAATTTTTATAAATTGTTTTCATATTCATTCTATATAAAATATCTTTCAATTTTCCTTTTGATTTGTGTTTGACCTTTGGGTTATTTAGAAGTCTTTTATTTAATTTGTAAATTTTGGAGATCATTTTATGCGGCTTTCTATTATTGCTTTTTATTGCTTTTTACGTTTATTGTAACCAGAGGACATAATTCAAATTATTGAAATTTATTGAGACTCATTTTATGGACCCCAAAATATCTTATCTTGGTACATATTCCAGTCACAATGAAAAGAAAGTATATTTTGCAGTTGTTGGATGGAATGTTCTATAAAGGTCAGCTAAGTGAATTGTCTGATAGTGCTTTCCAGGTTTTTCATATCCGGATTGATTTTATGTCTACTTGTTTCATCAATTATTAAAAAAGAAATCGCCTTCATCTCTGATATTCTTTCCCATAAATTCTATTTGTGCTGGCCTCCCCAAACTCAACGCTCTGTTTCTTCAACTCAGTGGGACCGTTTGCCCATGATCCGGTTCTCCTTTCCTGAACTTTCGCCTGGAGAATGTCACCAACTAGAAAACTGAAGTGAACACCTGGCTCACCTGGCTTTCTCCTCTCCCTCCAGGTCATTGTCCTGTGCTGCCTTCTGTTAAGGTCTGAAAACATTCGTTTCACAAATGCTTACCAAATTCTTTTGGTTCTTCATAGATAGAGAAAAATTTTTAATATCGTTTTGCTTCTTAAATTGAAAGCTTTATTTTTTTAAGTTTTTTTTATAATCTAAGTCAATTTACAACAATACTTTTTCTTTCTCTAACAAATACTCAGGCCACTTTCAAATATTTTGATATGCTATACTTTTATTGTCAATTGAAATTGCTTTTTTTTAATTCCCAATTTTCTTCATCATTAATTTTAATTACACTGAATTTTTTGCCAACGTCCCTTATTTCAGAAAAATAATTTAAAGCCTTTTTTCTCCACTAGCCCACCAGCCCCATTTTCAAATCAATGTTACTATAACTCTAGACTATAGATCACCATTGTAATTTTGGTTGATACATTGTTTTACATTAAATATTTGATCCTTTGACTCATTTTTTTATTCATGCAAGTAAAAAACTTGTTCTGATAAAGTTCATCCACAGAACTCTTCAATAATTCTCAAACTATGTGGTGAAGGATCTTCTCTAAAGTTTAGTATTATTATTTCATTTAATTCTTCATAGCCCAATAACACGTAAATTACTGGGGAAAATGAAACAAAAAATGAAGACAGAATGCGAGATTAATTTTTTAAAATATTAAGTGCAACAGATATTGCATGTAATTTTTGGTTACTAGTTATAAAAGTTTCTACAAAAATTTCTAAACATTTGCTTTTAATTTATATACTTGTCCCATTATGGGATAATAGTGCTTCAGAGAGTGCCCTGTTAATATGATACATTACTTCGAGCAGGGGCTCGAAGCTCTTCACATTGGACTGTGGGATGGGTGTATATTGGTTTGTGCATGAAAATATGTTCACCATTAAGACATGATAGTAGCAGGATAATCACCTGGAATACATACAGTTCATGAATCCTTCTTTCTTGTGCCGAATCATTTAGATTTTTCTTGTATATGTCTATGTGTATGCAAAGGAAAATACTGAACCACTTCAAGGTAATCTAACAGATGGATCCATTCCCTTTCAACTTTGTTCATCTCTGGCCTTGGCTCTGTGCTATTGATGCATGAACTGAGTTCTCTACAGAAATTACATAGTAGACATTTAACAAAGGATAGCACTTTCTCCTTAGGCTTTTTATGAGATAGAATTAAATCTTCCTGGAATACTCACCTTGTTATAATCCACATACTTATCTAATTGTGAAAAATTTTTATTTGAATTAGATTTTTTTTTCTGAAATACATTATTGAAAAAACAAGCACTTAAACAATAAAGTAAATCTATTTTTGGGTTCTCAAAGTATAAAAATGGTAGAAGATAAAATAAGCAGCAACATAATTCATTGTCTTTCACTTAAAAATAATTTTTAAGAAAACTAAACACAAATCTTATTTAGAAGAGTGTGTTTTAGAGGAAAAGATCATAGCACAATGTGCTATAGTTTTTACTCCTTATCTTTTACAATAAGGAAACCAAGTAAAATGCTACCTAGATTTCATACTATTGGGCATTTTTTGTAGGTCCTAGACAAAATACAGTAGGCCCCTTGATATTTGTATCTTGGAAAGTCAATAAATCTACTTTTAATATTTGTTTCCCATGCAGCACTCTTATTTGCTAAAGCTTGTGACACTGTTTTCTTTTTTTTCTTACCATATTCATTTTGAGAGATTTGATCAATGTTAAGAGTTTCATCCCAATTAAAGCTGCAGCACTTGTGGGATAGAGCATTTAATTCCCAGTAGCATGCCTCCAGTGCGCTTTTCCCTCTCACAGGGAAAATTATAGGGAAATATGGACGCACTATCACGTAGTTACCAAAAAAAAAAAAAAGGCAGCTTTAATTGACCTTATCACCGAGGTCTTAGTGATACTACACTTATTGACCTTATCGGGGACCATATTACTGAGAATATACAGTACAACTTCCCTGAAGAGTAGAGCAAACCCTACAAAAGACTTTGGATAAGGTAGGAAAAAATCCCTCCTTGTACCAAGTTCCTGAGATTTTGGTGCTGTCTATTACCACAGAACAACCTACCATACACTGACTGGTATTAAAACTAGTAAATCAAGGTGACATCAATAGTTCTTTGTAATGTTTCAAGATAGATAAGATTACTTCTAGATTAAATTAAAGAGATAAAAATAATTATTACAAACCATTTTTATGTTTCCATAAGATATTAAATCCATTTTGCCAGTTTTGTTGATGTTTACATAATCCCATAAGTAATGTTTTCATGAGGATTAGATTTTTAAAAACACAAAATGCATAGCTGACATATTTTTGAATGGCATTCATATAATTTTCTCCTCAGCACTCAAGTTTATCTTGTGCTTTTTGCTGCCATAAATCATGTGCGGGACTGCTTCGGACTCATTTCCAGGTAATTAGGTGGTGTAACATGTCATATCCTGGGAAGAATGCGGCTGGTTGTCCAAGTGGTATAACCAGATGGATAGAAAATAGGGGGCTTTGCCACAGGAGCGAAGTCACTGCCATTTTTTTCCTCAAGAGATGCCCCTAGGCTGTTGACATCTGTTGTTTGGCTCAAAATGGAGAAATTGAATCCTGAGGATGAAGAAATAATCTGGGTATGTCTAATTTCCCATAAAAGAATGAATTTATAATCTAAGTGGGAAATGTTTCAGCAAACCACAAGTTGATAGAAACTAGTGGCGGAATCCACAAGACAAGTCTGAGATGAAAGTATTTATGGCAAGACTGACCCGTTGTTGAGCCATTGAAATGATATTTATAGTTCTCCTAGAGTACTCATTTGTAAAAACAAGCCTCAAAGGAAGCAAAATTGGCTTAGTCAGTCATGGTAGATATTCTCCATTCTGTCGCTGTATCATGATTTTCTTTAGAAAGTTGTTCTTTTTTTACAATGAAGTGCTGTAGCCCCTCAAAGTGAAATTTCAGCTCCTTACACTTACTGAGCATCTTACTTGGTTGAGATCACCCTGGTGATTTTCAAGAACGTATTAGTCCTGCTGGAAATGCTTCATGGTTTGCTTCATGTATCATGTGGCACGTTCCTGGCCCAGTCAGTCTTCTAAGTGTTTCCCCCATCTGGGAATAGGCAGTTTCATGACTGTTGGTTATCCACTGGTTAACAATTTGCACAATATACTGTAGCTCTCAACTATTACCACGAGAAGGGGGCAGAAACTCCAATTTCGTTAAAGGTTGGTTTGCACTATTTGAACTCTAAAAAAACTCTCTGTATTCCCTCCAGAAACTGATCTGTGGATTTTTGCCTAGTGTGTTATCATGAACACTGCACTTGCTTCAACATTCAAATTCCTTGGAATCATTGAAAATTCCTTATGTAATGGAAATTAATTCCATAGAGTATTTTAAATTGGCCATGGGGACACTATACTGGGGAACAAACTTCTCTCAGCTGACAACTTCCAGGTAAGATGAACATGCTATCCATTGTCATTTAAAAAAAATGTTCTTTAAGATAATATTTTTGAACTTAACAAGGACGAAAAATCACATAACACCTATCCAGGAGTTTAAATTCCTTATTATAAAACACATACATTTAATTTTATATGTTCCCACATAATTTTGTGGTTAAACATCTCAGACAGATTCAACTGAAAAGACATTTAAACAACCATTGAAAGACATACAAATATTTATAATACCTTCTCACTCCCTAAACTTCCTCTTTACTTTCTCAGGTTAGTGACCAAAATTTATGAGCAGGGCTTATTTTGCTACTAATGGCAATCTACATAAATCAAAATCTATCCAGAATATTTAACTAGTTCGGTCACTTTCATTTCTAATTATGGCCCCTCCTAAGAACAAGTGTAGCTACTTACATGCAGTGGTGTTTATTATTTCCCCCAAATAAATGTATTAAATTGCTGGGTATTTCTACAAATCTTTTTGAACAGTTTTCAGATTTCCTTTCTTTCTGGTGATTTCTTTAATTTCAGGCTTTGTTTTATATACAAAGAATTTCTATTTATTTTTAAATGCCAAATAAATATGTCATCAAATCTGTGCCTGAAACTGGCAATGGAGAATCTGTGCTATTTAAAATAAATAGGTAATGATTCAGTGAATAAATTTTTTTTTCAGTGAATAGATTTTTTTTTTATTAATTAAAAAAAGAATTAACAAAACAATTAGAAATCATTCCAATCTACATGTACAATCAGCAATTCTCAATAACATCACATAGTTGCATATTCATCATTTCTTAGTATATTTGCATCGATTCAGAAAAAGAAACAAAAAGACAACAGAATAAGAATTAAAACAATAATAGAAAGAAAAAAAAACAAACAAACAAAAAAACAAAAACAAAAAACCTATACCTCACATGCAGCTTCATTCAGTGTTTTAACATAATTGCATTACAATTGGGTAGTATTGTGCTGTCCATTTCTGAGTTTTTATATCCAGTCCCGTTGTACAGTCTGTATCCCTTCATCTCCAATTATCCCTTCTCTTTTTTTTTTTGTTTTTTTAATTAACGGAAAAAAAGAAATTAACCCAACATTTAGAGATCATACCATTCTACACATGCAATCATTAATTCTTAACATCATCACATAGATGCATGATCATCATTTCTTAGTACATTTGCATTGGTTTAGAAGAACTAGCAACATAACTGAAAAAGATATAGAATGTTAATATAGAGAAAAAAAAAAGTAATAATAGTAAAATCAAAACAAAACAACACAAAACAAAACAAAAACCTATAGCTCAGATGCAGCTTCATTCAGTGTTTTAACATGATTACTTTACAATTAGGTATTATTGTGCTGTCCATTTTTGAGTTTTTGTATCTAGTCCTGTTGCACAGTCTGTATCCCTTCAGCTTCAATTACCCATTGTCTTACCCTGTTTCTAACTCCTGCTGAACTCTGTTACCAATGACATATTTCAAGTTTATTCTCGAATGTCCGTTCACATCAGTGGGACCATACAGTATTTGTCCTTTAGTTTTTGGCTGGATTCACTCAGCATAATATTCTCTAGGTCCATCCATGTTATTACATGGTTCATAAGTTTATCTTGTCTTAAAGCTGCATAATATTCCATCGTATGTATATACCACAGTTTGTTTATCCACTCTTCTGTTGATGGAGATTTTGGCTGTTTCCATCTCTTTGCAATTGTAAATAATGCTGCTATAAACATTGGTGTGCAAATGTCCGTTTGTGTCTTTGCCCTTAAGTCCTTTGAGTAGATACCTAGCAATGGTATTGCTGGGTCGTATGGCAATTCTATATTCAGCTTTTTGAGGAACCGCCAAACTGCCTTCCACAGTGGTTGCACCCTTTGACATTCCCACCAACAGTGGATAAGTGTGCCTCTTTCTCCGCATCCTCTCCAGCATTTGTCATTTTCTGTTTTGTTGATAATGGCCATTCTGGTGGGTGTGAGATGATATCTCATTGTGGTTTTGATTTGCATTTCTCTAATGGACAGGGACATTGAGCATCTCTTCATGTGCCTCTTGGCCATCCGTATTTCCTCTTCTGAGAGGTGTCTGTTCAAGTCTTTTTCCCATTTTGTAATTGGGTTGGCTGTCTTTTTGTTGTTGAGATGAACAATCTCTTTATAAATTCTGGATACTAGACCTTTATCTGATATATCATTTCCAAATATTGTCTCCCATTGTGAAGGCTGTCTTTCTACTTTCTTGATGAAGTTCTTTGATGCACAAAAGTGTTTAATTTTGAGGAGTTCCCATTTATTTATTTCCTTCTTCAGTGCTCTTGCTTTAGGTTTAAGGTCCATAAAACCGCCTCCAGTTGTAAGATCCATAAGATATCTCCCAACATTTTCCTCTAACTGTTTTATGGTCTTAGACCTAATGTTTAGATCTTTGATCCATTTTGAGTTAACTTTTGTATAGGGTGTGAGAGATGGGTCTTCTTTCATTCTTTTGCATATGGATATCCAGTTCTCTAGGCACCATTTATTGAAGAGACTGCTCTGTCCCAGGTGAGTTGGCTTGACTGCCTTATCAAAGATCAAATGTCCATAGATGAGAGGGTCTATATCTGAGCACTCTATTCGATTCCATTGGTCGATATATCTATCTTTATGCCAATACCATGCTGTTTTGACCACTGTGGCTTCATAATATGCCTTAAAGTCAGGCAGCGCGAGACCTCCAGCTTCGTTTT
Source organism: Tamandua tetradactyla (assembly GCF_023851605.1). NCBI lineage: Eukaryota > Metazoa > Chordata > Mammalia > Pilosa > Myrmecophagidae > Tamandua > Tamandua tetradactyla. Next base: position 40,378,056 of record NC_135351.1, read on the forward strand.
TTTTCCTCAAGATGTTTTTAGCAATTCGGGGCACCCTGCCCTTCCAGATAAATTTGCTTATTGGTTTTTCTATTTCTGAAAAATAAGTTGTTGGGATTTTGATTGGTATTGCATTGAATCTGTAAATCAATTTAGGTAGGATTGACATCTTAACTATATTTAGTCTTCCAATCCATGAACACGGTATGCCCTTCCATCTATTTAGGTCTTCTGTGATTTCTTTTAGCAGTTTTTTGTAGTTTTCTTTATATAGGTTTTTTGTCTCTTTAGTTAAATTTATTCCTAGGTATTTTATTCTTTTAGTTGCAATTGTAAATGGGATTCGTTTCTTGATTTCCCCCTCAGCTTGTTCATTACTAGTGTATAGAAATGCTACAGATTTTTGAATGTTGATCTTGTAACCTGCTACTTTGCTGTACTCATTTATTAGCTCTAGTAGTTTTGTTGTGGATTTTTCCGGGTTTTCGACGTATAGTATCATATCGTCTGCAAACAGTGATAGTTTTACTTCTTCCTTTCCAATTTTGATGCCTTGTATTTCTTTTTCTTGTCTAATTGCTCTGGCTAGAACCTCCAACACAATGTTGAATAATAGTGGTGATAGTGGACATCCTTGTCTTGTTCCTGATCTTAGGGGGAAAGTTTTCAATTTTTCCCCATTGAGGATGATATTAGCTGTGGGTTTTTCATATATTCCCTCTATCATTTTAAGGAAGTTCCCTTGTATTCCTATCTTTTGAAGTGTTTTCAACAGGAAAGGATGTTGGATCTTGTCGAATGCCTTCTCTGCATCAATTGAGATGATCATGTGATTTTTCTGCTTTGATTTGTTGATATGGTGTATTACATTAATTGATTTTCTTATGTTGAACCATCCTTGCATACCTGGGATGAATCCTACTTGGTCATGATGTATAATTCTTTTAATGTGCTGTTGGATACGATTTGCTAGAATTTTATTGAGGATTTTTGCATCTGTATTCATTAGAGAGATTGGTCTGTAGTTTTCTTTTTTTGTAATATCTTTGCCTGGTTTTGGTATGAGGGTGATGTTGGCTTCATAGAATGAATTAGGTAGTTTTCCCTCCACTTCGATTTTTTTGAAGAGTTTGAAGAGAATTGGTACTAATTCTTTCTGGAACGTTTGGTAGAATTCACATGTGAAGCCATCTGGTCCTGGACTTTTCTTTTTAGGAAGCTTTTGAATGACTAATTCAATTTCTTTACTTGTGATTGGTTTGTTGAGGTCATCTATGTCTTCTTGAGTCAAAGTTGGTTGTTCATGTCTTTCCAGGAACCCGTCCATTTCCTCTAAATTGTTGTATTTATTAGCGTAAAGTTGTTCATAGTATCCTGTTATTACCTCCTTTATTTCTGTGAGGTCAGTAGTTATGTCTCCTCTTCCATTTCTGATCTTATTTATTTGCATCCTCTCTCTTCTTCTTTTTGTCAATCTTGCTAAGGGCCCATCAATCTTATTGATTTTCTCATAGAACCAACTTCTGGCCTTATTGATTTTCTCTATTGTTTTCATGTTTTCAATTTCATTTATTTGTGCTCTAATCTTTGTTATTTCTTTCCTTTTGCTTGCTTTGGGGTTAGCTTGCTGTTCTTTCTCCAGTTCTTCCAAATGGATAGTTAATTCCTGAATTTTTGCCTTTTCTTCTTTTCTGATATAGGCATTTAGAGCAATAAATTTCCCTCTTAGCACTGCCTTTGCTGCGTCCCATAAGTTTTGATATGTTGTGTTTTCATTTTCATTCGCCTCGAGGTATTTGCTAATTTCCCTTGCAATTTCTTCTTTGACCCAGTCGTTGTTTAGGAGTGTGTTGTTGAGCCTCCACGTATTTGTGAATTTTCTGGCACTCTGCCTATTATTGATTTCCAACATCATTCCTTTATGGTCCGAGAAAGTGTTGTGTAAGATTTCAATCTTTTTAAATTTGTTAAGACTTGCTTTGTGACCCAGCATATGGTCTATCTTTGAGAATGATCCATGAGCACTTGAGAAAAAGGTGTATCCTGCTGTTGTGGGATGTAATGTCCTATAAATGTCTATTAAGTCTAGTTCATTTATAGTAATATTCAGATTCTCTATTTCTTTGTTGATCCTCTGTCTAGATGTTCTGTCCCTTGATGAGAGTGGTGAGTTGAAGTCTCCAACTATTATGGTATATGAGTCTATTTCCCTTTTCAATGTTTGCAGTATATTCCTCACGTATTTTGGGGCATTCTGATTCGGTGCGTAAATATTTATGATTGTTATGTCTTCTTGTTTAATTGTTCCTTTTATTAGTATATAGTGTCCTTCTTTGTCTCTTTTAACTGTTTTACATTTGAAGTCTAATTTGTTGGATATTAGTATAGCCACTCCTGCTCTTTTCTGGTTGTTATTTGCATGAAATATCTTTTCCCAACCTTTCACTTTCAACCTATGTTTATCTTTGGGTCTAAGATGTGTTTCCTGTAGACAGCATATAGAAGGATCCTGTTTTTTAATCCATTCTGCCAATCTATGTCTTTTGATTGGGGAATTCAGTCCATTGACATTTAGTGTTATTACTGTTTGGATAATATTTTCCTCTAACATTTTGCCTTTTGTATTATATATATCATATCTGATTTTCCTTCTTTCTACACTCTTTTCCATATCTCTCTCTTCTGTCTTTTTGTATCTGACTCTAGTGCTCCCTTTAGTATTTCTTGCAGAGCTGGTCTCTTGGTCACAAATTCTCTCAGTGACTTTTTGTCTGAGAATGTTTTAATTTCTCCCTCATTTTTGAAGGATAATTTTGCTGGATATAGGAGTCTTGGTTGGCAGTTTTTCTCTTTTAGTATTTTAAATATATCATCCCACTGTCTTCTAGCTTCCATGGTTTCTGCTGAGAAATCTACACAAAATCTTATTGGGTTTCCCTTGTATGTAATGGATTGTTTTTCTCTTGCTGCTTTCAAGATCTTCTCTTTCTCTTTGACCTCTGACATTCTAACTAGTAAGTGTCTTGGAGAACGCCTATTTGGGTCTAATCTCTTTGGGGTGCGCTGCACTTCTTGGATCTATAATTTTAGGTCTTTCATAAGAGTTGGGAAATTTTCAGTGATAATTTCTTCCATTAGTTTTTCTCCTCCTTTTCCCTTCTCTTCTCCTTCTGGGACACCCACAACACGTATATTTGTGCGGTTCATATTGTCCTTGAGTTCCCTGATACCCTGTTCAAATTTTTCCATTCTTTTCCCTATAGTTTCTGTTTCTTTTTGGAATTCAGATGTTCCATCCTCCAAATCACTAATTCTATCTTCTGTCTCTTTAAATCTATCATTGTAGCTATCCATTATTTTTTCTATGTTTGCTACTTTATCCTTCACTTCCATAAGTTCTGCGATTTGTTTTTTCAGTTTTTCTATTTCTTCTTTATGTTCAACCCATGTCCTCTTCATGTCCTCCCTCAATTTATCGATTTCATTTTTGAAGAGGTTTTCCATTTCTGTTCGTATATTCAGCATTAGTTGTCTCAGCTCTTGTGTCTCATTTGAGCTATTGGTTTGTTCCTTTGACTGAGCCATATTCTCAATCTTTTGAGCGTGGACAGTTATCTTCTGCTGCTGGCGTCTGGGCATTTATTCAGATTTCTCTTGGTGTTGGACCCAGCAAGGTTGTAATATTTTTCTGTGAAATCTCTGGGTTCTGTTTTTCTTATCCTGCCCAGTAGGTGGCGCTCGTTGCACCCGTTTGTCTGCGGGTCCCACCAGTAAAAGGTGCTGTGGGACCTTAAACTTTGGAAAACTCTCGCCGTCCTGGGGGTTCGCTAGCCGAAACGGCTTGAGCCGGCCCGGGGTCCGAACGCAGGGAGGGTTGCTGGTCGCCGCAGCCAGGGAAAGAGCCCGTCCGAATTTCCTAGTCGACCCTGGGCAACAAGTGTGGCGGGAGGGCGCCAGCGGCAGCGGCCCGCCCGAGAGAGTGCACGTTCCCCGGGAGTCACGGGTTTGGAAGGGGCCTCCCCCACCCGTCACCGTTCTCCGCGGCTTGGGGGTTTCCGATCCAATTCTCTCAGTTGGTCCGGGGGCTGCGCGTGGTGTGGGCGCCAGTCGCCTTGGTTTCAGGGGACCGCCTCTCCAATTCTCCCAGCCGGCCCGGGAAGGGGGAAGGGAGTAACTCCGGCCGCTTGCCACCCCGCCCGGTAAGGCCCGCGCGCCTCGGCGATCTCACCCGAGCTGCTTCTCTCAGCCAGCCAGCCGTTCCAGGATGGGGTACGCTGTCTTTTTTATCTCTGTTGTGGCTTTGGGCGCTTTCTGTATCGTTTCTACTCCCCTAGTAGGTGTCCTGGAGAAGAAACTAAGATCCGCGCGTCTTACTAAGCCACCATCTTCCAGGAAGTCCAGTGAATAGATTTTTAAAAGCCACTATATGTGCTCCTCATTAAAAAAAGGTACTTTCCTGTGTCTCAATAGCAAGAACATAGATGAACATATTTACCTAACATAGACATATTTACCTAAAAAATCGTTTTAATTTCCAGATGTCAGAGTGAAGAAGTAATTGTAAAGGCAGATACTAAAATACATGCTTTTCTGCTATCACTGTCCTTGTCAAAGTCAGGTATTCTATCTTCTCAACACAAGGTAAAAGTTTATACTAATTGTTCTTTATGGTTTCTTCCATGTTTCACATTTAGCCAGACTGACTGTGGGAGGTTAAAGAGGAGCAGAAAGAAAAGGTAGTTGGCAGAATTTTTATTTTATTTTATTTTGTGCTTCTCAAATTCTATTTTGTGTCTCTGACTCTATTATTGAGATATTTTTTAGATATGTAGACAATGTTCAATATTTTTTCATATTAACATATCTCTTCACAGTGATTCTTCAGCATATTTATTCATTTATTCAAATGTTAATGGAAGTATTCCCACCTTTCTATGTTCTATCCAAAAAGAAATACCTCTGTTAGGATAGTATTTCACAATTTATTTTTACTTTTTTACTGTCCTGATTTTCACACTTGGATAATCTCCTCAAGCATGTGTCATCATTTAGAAATAATGTAAATATACAGTAATCTTTAAGACCTACTAAGCTAGTAGATTATATTTTTTACCACCCAATTTGTGCTTACTCTGAGATAACATACATTATTTGCAGACATAGTTCATTCGTCGATTTGCTAGCTGTAAAATATTTGCATATATTTTTAGGCTAAATGTAATAAATTGATTTCATAGTTATAGGAAAATACAATAAAATAAATTGTGATCTACAAAAGAGCTTTCATCTAGCATAAATTTCAACCATTCAAGTTTCAATTTGTTACATTTTTTATATGCACATTCCAATATTACACACAATATTAGAAGCTATGATTAGAAACATGCCTGGGGGACTAGATGATTCGTGGGGCTACTAATAAGATATTAAGTCCTTTACATCTACATAGTCATTTGGTTGAAATCAAGCCAACATTAATAGGGTACCATATTATAATCTGCCAAATGAAATGACTGTGTTACAAGACCATTTCTATTGAATAGAGGGCTAAAGAGTGTTTTATTCTGACCACTGCAATCACAGGAAGATTAAACGGGTAGTTCATTTAAAGCCTGCTCATGACATACATCATTGCTCTCTGAAGGATCAATAAAGGCCCTTAATTTGTACCTAAGAAAAGATAATTTCCTGTGATGTAAATATCAGGTTAAAATAAATTAGACATTTAAACATCCCTGTGTCTTAAGGATATTTTTAGAAAGGCGTATTTTCTTTAAATATCCTAACTATAATGTGATATGTGGGGTTAAAGCTCAAAATATAGTAGTAAAAGGACATTAAAGTGAACAGTGAAATTATTGATCAAGGTACATATCTCTCTAAAATATTTCATGGTCTTAAATATAAAGAGTGACAAAATAATGGCCACAAGATCTGAGGCCAGTTCTATGATGTAAAGGAAGTAAGTCATAGTCAGAGAAAAATTGTAGATGCTTGTAGAATTTATAACTAGAATTTTGACATTCAGTTAATAGGCCTGCTATAAATTCATAACTAAAAAATCATTTTGATTTTACTTCAAATTAAATTTTTTTTTTCCATTCCAAGTCTTACGTATTATGTGAGAGAATTGTTTTAACATGCCCCTGGCAGATGTTCTAAAACACATCGAAAGATAAGCATTTTTTAATATACTTCTGGGCATTAAGAATATGAACAGTTCTCTAATTCATTCATTTGCTAATGATTCTCTCCTGATGAAGACATTTACCAGTGTTTGTGGTCCAGGATCATAGCCAAAGTGATGTGATGGATTTCCATGAGCCATGGAAATCAGCTTCTTTGCTTCATAGCAGATTTTTTCAAACTCATTTTACTCAAAAAACACCTAGAGGATTCTGCACATTCATATTGGCAGATGGTGTTCACTACGACAATAATTCTCAAATGGGAATGGGATGAGGCCCAAATCAGAATCTCTTGGAAGTGGAGGTGGTGTTAGAATTCCTATGGTCTGTAAAAATGAATCCAGGTAGATTAGTTTTATGTGCTAGCTCAGCTAGGCTGTAGTACTCACTTGTTCAGTGAACCACTAATCTAGCTGCCCCTGTGAAGGTATTTTGTAGATGCGGTTAACATCCACCTTGAGTGGACTTTAAGTAAAGGATAATTATCCTTGATCAAGTGGGTGGACCTCATCCAATCAGTTGAAAGGCTTAAAGAGAAAAACTGAAATTTCTCTGAAAAAGAAAAGTTCTTCCTAAAGACTGTAGCTTCAGCTGCTGCCCAAGTTTTCCAACCTGCCAGGCTGCACTACAGATTTTGACTTGGCCAACTTTTACAGTCACATAAGCCAGTTTCCTTCTGACTGGTTCTGTTTCTCTGAAGAATCATGTTAGGTACAAGGTGATTCTAACATGCTCAGCCTGCTCATCAATAAAAATCTTTACTTCCTACAGATAGCACTTATTTGAAAGACAAAACAAAACACATGAACAAGAAAATATAAAGTATTCCTTTTCCTTTTCCACGCTTTCAACACTTTGAAATACCGCAAAATGATATGAAGAGCAATCAGATAGAATTAGGTGAGAATAAAGAAAAATATTTCATTTTGGATGAGTTTAATTTCACAAAAGCAATTGAGTGTTTAGTCATAATTAGCACTGTGTTAGGACCCCTAAGGAATTCACAGTAGTACATATCTTTGCTGAAATAACTTTCCACCTAATTGTATGAATAAGTTCACAAAAAATGTTGGCCATCAGACTGTGTGAGATGATATTCAAAAAGTGCAATAGATTTACATGGAGATAGAAACATGTTTCATTAGATGGATCTATAGAGATGTCAAAATGGATAGTCCCCTTCAAAGGATGAGTAAAATTTTAATTTTCACATCAGAGGTGACTGCATTCCAGGAAAGAGAACAGCAGAATTATTGAAAATAAGGAAAGACATGTGAGGTATTTGCAATGATGATTTTATGGCTAGGAATAATTGTATATGTGTCATGAGGAAGCAAGAGTGAGAGAGAAAAATTTTGAGAGATCCCTTATGATAGAGTACTAAATGTCACACTCAAGGGGTTTATCTAACTGGATCACCAGAGAAACCATGGGAGATTTTGAGTGGTATAACTGAAACTATGCAATGGATGGCATCTCTGAACGGTGTGTAATATCTTCCTGGATCAAGCAGTCATCCGTCTGTCCAACTTCACCTGCATGACTCTGGAATCCATCCATTTCCCAGTAGTAGCTAATGAAGCAGCTGTTGCTGTCCTTGATTGTGAAGGGATATCATTCAACCCAAGAAATGCTACTGCAAGCTAATGTTAAAATGCTAATTAATTGTTTATTGTGATCATATACCTTTTCCATTTCTGCAAGGGAGCCTTTTGTATGATGCCTGAAATGAAATGAATGTAAATAGAATTTCTGCTCTTTGTTTATGGGGAGACATTGCATTTTGTAGCTTTTGTATGGAACAATTCATGAAATTTATAATGTATTTTGCTAGACCAAATACCAACTGTTATGTACCATGTAAAACAAAACAAGAAACAATACAATAATGCCAATGTTGACACACTGAAATTGTAGTTATTGCCACAAGAAATCTTGGAAGTGTGCATTACTGGCTGATTCTCAGACAAGTTGGAAAATAAGAAAAGTCAAACGAGAATCCATCAATGCCCCAATAAGCAGACTGTCAGTCATGGGATTGTTTCTTATACCAGTCTTGAAAACTTGGTAGGCTATGCAATAGTAATCAATGTGACACTTCAAAACAAACCTGAAAAAATGAATTTCAGGTGATTGCTGACTAAATAATACAGTGATAAGAAAGTTCCATTGCAAAGAATCTCCATAAGTAAATGTTAGACATCTATAGAAGATTATTTTGAGAATTCTCTCTGGTGCTCTTAAATAAGGAGGACTCTTGAAATCATAGGTCCTTAGTTTTGTGGTATTTCTATTATTATGATTCTGACCTCTGTTTCTTTAACCATTCAGAAAAATGTAGAGCCTCCTGGGTTTGTTGGACAAGGCTATCATTTTGGGACACAATAATGACTTTAATATAAACTGAAGTTAAGCTGAACCTGTATCAACGTGACTTCACCAGACAAAAACAGGGTCATCTTTATTCTAAAAGGACAGGGGTAAAAGGGAAAGCATCAAGGAAGTAGAAAGTGTGGAAGTTCAGCAAACCATAGAAAATTCCATACATCTGTAATTCCCAGTAAATGTAATGGATTGTCAGGATGCAAAATTTGAAAGATTAACAGGTTTATATCATCTCTGTCCACCCAAATCTGAACATGGTAGGTCTAGAATGAGTTCAGATTTTGTGCAATTCTGATATATCTGGTCTGCATCAGAAGCTTGGAGTTTAAGGATCATGCCTGTAAATTCTGGGAACACAATGAGTTATATTACCTAGGGAAGGTGTTGAGGTAAGAATAAGGCATAATGCTTACGCATACGAGTGCCTCAATCATTAAGACAAAATGTAAGAAAGCATGCACTGCTAACATGGCAGGAAAAATGGATGGGGCCAAATTTACCCTGCAGAGGAGCTCAGAAAAGGCTGAAGAGGTGAGGTGTGAAGAGGGTCTACAGGGTAGAGTAGAAGTCCATGAGGGGCAGGATGTGGTACCATTGCAAGAAGAAGCAATCTTGTAAATGGTCAGAGACAGTTGATAGAAGAGGGAGCATGCATCATTTACTATTGGTTTATAACAAGTTGCTTCAAACTTAGTGGCTTAACAGGCAGTTATGTTCAGGGTGTCACAAGGATTCAATTGACCACACTCAAGGGAATGGAATTAGACAAGGGCAAAGCTCACTGGGGGTCAATTTAGAATACTGCCTATCTCAGGGCATCAGGGAATATTAAGACAGACAGTCATAGGTTTGAGAGCATGGGCTTTAATTTGAAGGGTACTTTATATAGAGGCAGATGCAAAACAGATGAAAGGAGTCAATATTCTATGACTTGTTAATGCCTAAGAAAAGGAGCTTATCATAACATTAATTGCAAAGTAGTGAGTTTCATTATCTGTTAATATTAACGGCACTGAGAAGGATCTAAGCGGCATATAAAAGAGTGGAAAACCAGTAAGGTGCTAACCAAAAGCAGTAAGAGGATTGCGTGCTGTGTGGCTCACCTTCACACAGGTGCAGAAAGAGACCTGCAGCACTTATTAGGGTTTTGACAAATAAGACATGTTTGGTCTCTTTCCTCTACTCCAATGTAAGTGCAGTAACTGCTTGGGTATTTTTTGTAACCACAGACTATGAATATATTATACATGTTCTGTTTCCTTTGGATACTCAAACCATTAAAGATAGATAATATGATTCATTAATTAAATAGGGTTTTTCATACCATGCTTAGCACTGTGCTTAATCTAATCCTATTATATTGGCATTTTTCACATAGATGTACTATTAGCACTTACATTTGCTGAGGGAATGTAGAAAACATATTCATGTTGTTTGCCGCGGAATCATTAGTGCAGTGCGGTGGAGATCAAAGGAGAGTGTTCCAGAAAATGAATGTACATAATTCAAAATGAAGCTAATAAGGAAGAACGGCATTTTTCTAACAATATTTTTTCATCAATTCCCTAATAAAGCTATTCATTGAACAATCTTCAAACAACAGAATGTGATTTTATTAAATGAGAAATATCACTTGAACAGTGGCCAAAACTTGAGATAGAAAAACCTAGCATTCCCTAGATGGAAAGGGAGTAAAATTTAAAATCAATAACTCTAATGTCACATCTTAGTCACAGAATTCTCTGACAATTAACTCTATACGCTAATCATAGAACACAGTATGAAACTCTGAACTTCGATTTCTAGATTCTAGATTAGTTATTACTCTCAAGTATCCCATATTTTCCACTAGGGTTCCCCTTTGAATAAGCTAACTTCAGTCATTGTAAAATGGGAGAATCTAAGCTCCTAATTCACTATATTGAGCTCTAGAAAAAGTTCTAAAGGGTAAAATATTCATTATGAATACTGAATGTTTCCCTATGCAAACCCTACTTGCAGGTGGTTCCTTTAGACCCTGATAGATCGGGTATTGGACAGTGTGTTTCTGTCATGCTGCATCCCCTACCCTACTTTCTTAGAACAAAAATCAAAATTCTCTGGGTTCTAATTTTATAAAGCATAAGTGATTTGGGAGTGAATATAAGGGGCAAACTATAAGTTATTTGGGAGTGGATGCAAGGGGAAAATTACTGGAAAAAAGAAGACCTTTCTGTGATCTAAAACACACACTTTACTTCACTTAACCCTGTAGTTATTCAATCACTCCTTTATTAATTAAGTGCCAGAAGCTCAAGATTTGCTGTTGTGTAGATTACACACTAGGAACTTCACTCAAGTCAATATGACTCAAGGGGCTCCCCAAGCCCATCCTTTGGCTGTGAATGAGACAGAAAAGTAACAAGATACTGACACCTTGGCCTTCAAACTGGTCAGGCAGGGCCTGGGGTTACTGAAGTCCATGGGCTGGTCACCTCCAGGCTAACCCCAAAGGTGGTACGCAAATCTTGTCATGTTCATGTATGCCACCAAATGTTTCAGCAAGTGCTATTCTCAGCTTGGAGAATTTGTACAGACAAGACTTTGGAATCCATGGAATTTAGATTCTAGCAGGGAAAGGCAGATTACAAAAATACACGGACCATATCAACAGAATATATTGATAATGAATGTTCATATATTGCTAAGCATTAAGAAGAAAATATAGCAACGTGATGGCATAAAAAGTTTAAGTATTCCTGGGACTACTTAGAAAGACTGGTTAATGAAGATGACTTTGAGAAGGGGATATTTGAACTCATAGTAAAGTAATATGAAAGAGTTAGGCATTCAAAAATGGAGGGGCAAATGTGTTAATCCAGACAAGCAGCAAGGGTAATGTGGAGAGGGCACCATGTTATTTAATTTGCAGGCATTCTGTTTTATAAAGTGCAGATTAGCCCTTTATAGAGGTTAATAGATCTGGAAAATGCCTTCAAAATTGAAACTCGGTGCTTATTCTATGAAAAGCAAACAAGTCCTTATTATTACTTGAAAGGTCACTTGCAATTTTGATTATCATTTCTGCTTAATGTGAGATATTGGGATGTTCCATTCTTCAGTATAGATTTGGATACTTTTAATTTCTGTCTATTTCTTGGTACATCTTCTGATGGCTAGATATCTGTTAGAATCTTTGGTCTTCCCATTTCACAGTCTAAAATCCAATCTAGAATCTTCCATTCACTTTGGATAGACATGAAATTGCCTGAAATTGTTTGATTCACAAAAATGGAAGATCTCATTGTCAATGCAAATTTTGATGCATGCAAATGGATTTTTCTTACTAAGTACTGCATACCGTCTCATTATAGTTCAGGCATTTATGAAGGGTTCATATTGGCTTTGTTGATTTTTCCGTTTCTATGCACTGAAACTGTCATAGCCAAAACTTATTTATCTGAGATAGTCTAGGGTTGAGATAGGATACAAGACATTAGGTTAAATTAAAATTTCAGCAAAATTGCTTATTATAATAGGGTCCTAAATTCTGTATGTGGCATATCTATGCTAAAAATTATTCAGTGTTTATCTGAAATTTGAATTTAACTGAGCACTTTTATATTTCTATTTGTTAGAGTTGGAAACCCTAAGATAGTTACCGAAACATTGTACTGCATGGGGCAAATGATAGAGGAAGTAAAATGGAAAGTTTTCTATTTCTCTGTTGAGATGTAAACTACTTTGCATGTAATGGAAATGTGACTAATTCTAACATTACACAGAAACCAGATAGACTCATCCAAGTTATCCTTCCAGTTCTTATGCCATGGTTCTTTGAAAAACTGCAGATTACTCATTGTTCCGTTATACCAAGAGAAATAAAATCATCACTACGTCTTCTTTCAAGGAGCTGCATGGTAAATGGAAACTTTGGGGGATATGTGACCTGATAATTATATTTGAAGATGTTGTTATAGGAAAAATATATTTGCTGTAGAAGACAAGTTCAATTATTATTTTTCCTTCAGTTAAATTAAATTTTCTCTATCTGGCTAAGGACGAAATTTTAAATTAAATTGTGTTTTTCTATTATATTTAAATCATTCCTGCAGGTAATATTAGATTAGAATAATCACAACATACATGAAAAGTTAGTGAAGAGGAAGGAAGAAATATATAACCAATTACTGATTTCATTTTAGTCATTGTCATTTTCTGCTTGGAAGTACTGCAGTGCATTCTAGAAAGAAATGGACATAAAAATTCTGAAAACCTAAGTCCCTGGCTTCATGTGGTTCTCCATGGTCTTCACTACCATTGATCAGGCTCTTCTTTCTTTTAAATATTTTTATTAACAAATTTTATCATACATACATTCCATACAAGCAATGGCTCACAATATCAACACATATATACATATTCATCACCATGATCATTATGCCAGAAAAATAAAAGAAGAAAGAAAAGACTCATACATATGGTACTCCTTACCTTTCCCTTCCATTGACCACTTGTCCATTTACCCAATTTACTTTGCCCTTTGTCCTCCCTTTTATTTATTTATTGTTATCCATATTTTTTCCTCCTCTGTCCCTACCCTGGATAAAAGGAGCATCAGACACAAGGTTTTCACAATTGCACAGTCATATTGTAAAAGCTATATTGTTATATAATCATCTTCAAGAATCAAGGCTGTTGGAACACAGCTCAATAGTTGTCAGTAACTTCCCTTCAGTCACTCCAATACACCATAAACTAAAAGAGATTTCTATATAATGCATAAGAATAGGTTAATCTACAGGATAAGCTCTCGACACTGTTTGAAATCTCTCAACCACTGAACTTATATATATGTTTATATATTTTTGTTGTTGTTTTTTTGTTGGAAGTGCATGATCCGGGTATCAAGCCTGGGTCTCCCACATTCAAGGTGAGCATTCTACTGCTGAACCACCCGTGTGCTCTGCTGAAACTTTATTTTGTCTCATTCCTCTCTTCCCCCTTTTGGTCAAGAAGGCTATCTCAATCCCTTGATGCTAGGTCCTGGTGCATTCTGGGACTTCTGTGCCACGTTGCCAGGAAGATATATACCCCTAAGAGACATGTCCCATGGAGGGGCAGTGAGTTCACCTGCTGAGTTAGCTTCGATAGAGAGGCCACATATGAGCAACAAAAGAGGTTCTCTGGGGGTGACTCTTAGTCCTAATTTTAAGTAGGCTTACCTATCCTTTGAGAGAATAATTCACAGGGGTGAATCCCAAGATTGAGGGTGTGGCTTATTGATTTGATTTCCCCACTGCCTGTGAGAATATCAAAAATTCTCCAAATGAGGAAATTGAATAGTTTCTCCTTTATCCCCAGCCCCCAAGGGGACCTTGACAATACTTTTTTTACTGCCCAGATTACCCTGGGATTTATCAAGGCATCACACAAACCTGGACCAGCCAACAAAATCTCAAGCCCTATTTAAGATTCCAGGCACTTATGATGTTTAACTACACTGACCATACAAGTTAAATTAGGAAATGCACTATCAAAATATAAATTTTGCACCAAATAAACACCTCTCCCTTCGCTCTCACACAGAAGTTGAAGTTTTTGAGCAGGGGTGATATCATCCTTTACTCTGTATTCTGGTTTACCTTTGCCCTATCCAGATCAGCTTCATTCATAGCTGTACTCAAAATCTGATCACTTTTTCAACTTTTTAAACAATTCCTGTATGAAGTGCTGCTGATTTTCATAGCTTCAGAGCACTAACTCTGAGTCTCAGGCATCATATAAATACCCATAGTTTCTGGAAACAACCAGGTTATAAACAAGGAACTCAGTATCTCAGAATTTAAAAATAACAGTTACGTCTCCTGAGTACGTGACTACTTTAAGAGCTTATAATCTAGGGCCCTTTGCAATAGGCCTCAATCTGATAATCCATGCTCTCGAGTTTTTATATTGTAATATTTTGATCATAGTTAGTGCGCATGATTGAGGCATGATGATATTTGTCTTTTGGTTTCTTTCATTTCGTCCAACAAATGCTCCTTAAGTTTCACACACCTAGTTACATGCTTCACAACTTCATTCCTTCTGAGGGCTGCTCAGTTCTCCATTATATGTATACACCATAGTATATGTATATGCACACACACACATGTATGTGTGTGTGTAAGTACATACATATATATATATATATATATATATATATATATATATTATATATATACATAGTATACCCTCAGCCCATTGTGGATCAGAAACACTGCTGCCATAAACACCAGCGTGCAAATGCACATTTGTATCTCCACCCTCAATTCCTCCTGGTATATACTGAGCAACAGAGTTTCAGCATCATCATATGGCAACCCCACCCCTGGTCTCCTGTAAAACCATTACATTGCCCACCAAGGGGCTGCTCCTCTCAGTTTCCTTACTGACAGTGAATAGATACATCTTTCTCTCTGCATTTTCTCTTGCACTTATTTCTCTCTGTTCATCTTTAAACAGTTTTATTCACACATCCTACAACCCAACCTAAGTGTATAGACATGCCTTCATCACCATAATCTATACGAAGATATTTCCTTTCCCAATCGCCCCACCTGTTGACATTTAATTTTGGCAAAGTGCCTTTGTTACAGTCAGTAAGAGCATATTGCAATGTTACTGTTGACTATAGACTCTAGCTTGCATTGATTGTACATTTTTCCATATACCATCAATTTTCAACACCCTTGCAGTGTTGACATTTATTTGTTCCCCTTCACACAAAAGCATTCTTTTTTCATTTGTACATTCAATCACCATCATTGTCACACTAGGCATTCCTAAACGATACCACCTCATCCTCTACTTTTCCTTCTAATTTCATACATGCCCCCAGTCCTTCTCCCTCAATCATGCTCACATTCAGCTTCATTCAGTATTTATATTATTGGGCTACAATAACGTAGCATTGCGCTATCCATTTCTGAATTTTTTTTATTATTTCCTTCCTTGTAATTATCTTCTTATTTTATTTGTGTTTTTTAATTTTTTGAGTTGAATATTATACTTTTTTCTATTTTTAAAATATAATTCCATTATATTTCCACTTCTAGTCTATCAATATTAAAGGTTTTTACTTCTACCTTGATCACTGAACTATATTCCATGGTGGCCATCAATGCTTACGTGCATTATTTCTATAATCATTATATTTTTAGGTATTTTACAATTTTAGTCAGTATTTGCCCTTTTCCCAAGAGCTGCTTAATATAGAAATTTATATTAGCTAATTTATTAGCAGGTAATAAGGGAAGAAGGAGAGAGGGATCCCTATTCAATTAATTCCAAAAGCCATCAGGTAGCACCAAGCAAGGTACCATGCACCTGTGGTTCAGGGCCTGGGTGCGGATGGTCAGAGGGGGTGGGACATGGTCTATGTCTGAAAGAGACGGGGGGATGCTGAGAGAAGCACATGTGGGGGCACACAGAGACTCCCCGGGATGAGAAGTATATCCGCCTGGTGGACGGTGATGTGTCCCCATAGAGTATGGACCCAGAAGTCAACACCATGGGGATCATGGTGGCAGCTGTCTTTGCTGTCAGGAAGGGAAGAGAATGGGAGAGAACTAACATAAAATCTGGGACATTAGATTGGAATCACAGGTATCTAACAATTCACAGCTTTTGACATGCACAGATGAAGAATCAAACAGCTATCCTGCTGTGCTTTCTCTGAGGAGTTTACTTTCAAGGGGCCAACAGCTCAGAATGGGTGTTAGACATCCACACTCAGGTTGAACAGATGTAAATTAACTGCCATGAAACATAGAGGTAAAACACTGCAGAGAATGAGGATGGTAATTAGGAGAATGTATCTTCTGACCTGGAAATGTAAAAACTATGCAAAATCATATTTGAAAGCATGGTCATGGAGGGAGGTTCATGAGTTCAAGTCATGACTGCAAACCAACACAATGTAAGATGTGGGACAAGGGATGTAATGTCTTCAACTCAGGCCCACATTTATAAAATGGAGATGATAATAGTAATAATGTCTCTTTGAAGATTGAGTGAGTTAAGATATGACAAAGTCCTAGAAAAAAGTCTGCTATATCTATCTATCTATCTATCTATCTATCTATCTATCTATCTATCTATCTATCATCTATCTATCTCTGTATCTATCTAATCTATCTATTTACCTATCTATCTATATATGATATGATAACCATGTCATCACTTAAGGCAAATGGCTTTGGAAACAGCACCTTGGCAGAAATGAATTTGTGCATGAGTGGCACACACCACAGGCAGAGGGCGTGGAATAGAGGTGGGGTCCAAAGCAGAGCGGGTATTTCCCCTTGCCTGGAGCTGCATCAGGAACTGCACTTGGAAAACTTGAATATTAGAAAAACAGACATGTCTCCAGTAATGGAGTGTTAAATGGTCCTGTCCATTTCCTTTACTCTTGGTTTTAAGAAAAAGAAAAGCTCTAATATTTCTCCCCATTCTTTTTGAATAAAAGTTTCTCCTCATCCTATTAAATAAGTCCTATTTTTTTTATTTCTGTTGTTTTTGTCTTTGAAGTGGATACAGCCCTTTAAAAATGCCTTTGGAAATCATATGTTCATCTAATTTTATTGTTACATTTATATAATTCTATTCAATTTGGATGGGAATAATTGGGTCACTTGTGCAGTTCTTACATTTTACCCCTGGGGTGGACCTCACTCTTCAAAATGATCTTCTATGGCAGTGGTTTTTATTTTTAAAAATTAAAGTTTTCATATATACTCACGGACAACTAAGAATGCCTAATCTTTGTCTTCTTCTAATTATCTTTGTCATGTTTTAAAATCAAGATCACATTTACTTCACTGAACCAATTGAAGACCATGCCATTCTTCTTTTATGTTTACAGATATTTCTTACAATCTGCTGATTATTTGTGCATGTTTACAATTTGAAAGAAATTACTTATAATACAATCCCTAGATGTCTCCAGTTTCTTGTTGATAGTAACATTTTCACCTAATTCATCCAAAAATGTATTCTTTTTTTTTTTTTTTTTGCATGGGCAGGCACTGGGAATCAAACCCGGGTCTCTGGCATGGCAGGTGAGAACTCTGCCGCTGCGCCACCATTGCCCACCCCAAAAGTATATCCAGTTTAAGGTGGGTTTTGCTGATATGCCAATTTTGGTAACTGTCATTTTAAATAAATTTATTCTATGTATGATTTTGGAAGTTTTGTGCATTGACCTTATAATTTTTGCTTTAACTTCTCATTTTCTACTATATTCCTTTGTTAATGCATCCCCTTCTGAAATCAATATTTACCATTATTTTGTTAAATTTATTTTTTTATAAATGCATTAAATGAATGAGATGTTTCATATATATGCCAAAATTTTGCTATATAGTCTAACTTGGGCTTTTAAAAATATTATGTTAATTATGTTCACGTTTTTTTTCACCCCATTGTAATTTCTTTCTGCATTTTTGTTTTTGAGAATTTGTTTTCAATTTTCTAAGCTTGGTTACTTAAAAAAAATCCTGTTTTCTTACACTATGGTATGAAAATGTATCAATATTGTTACAATTTAAAATACAATTCATTCCTTTTTTGCGTACACTAAAACAGGTATATTCTTTCTTATTTCTATAAATCTGATAAAATGATTTTTATTATTTATGCTATTTATAGTTTTATTAATTTGTTGCTTTCTTAACTCATTAAAATGTGAAACGGATGTACTAAGAGTTCCCTCTAAAGCTATTTTTTCCCTATCTGGGAACACTTATTTATATCGTTAATGGATTCATTGCTATATTGCTAAGGACAACATAAAAGAGACAATGCTCCTTGTTATAAGTGGAAACTGAACTTAGCACGATCATTCTCATCCTCATCATCCTCGAATCATAGAAATGATGAAGGTAACAGTGTGAGTTCCACCGTTAAAGGTGTGTGGTGTGGCATGATGTGGGAAATAAGGGAAAAGAATGACATAGGTAAGGAGCTCACAGACAGCCATGATGATACATGAGATTTCACTCCTGAGATTAAAAGGAAGCCTTGAGATGCGTGGGTTGCCTAATAATACTGCTTATGGGAATCCAAAATGTGGTTGAAATCTAAAGGTGGTTTGCTGTACACATATCTGTACTTATATCTGATTCTATTTGTATCTTTATGTCTTCGATTATTTTTATACTGCAATTACCATGCATGCTTATAATAGATAATAGACACAAATTCAGAAATATAAAATACTACTAAGACAAATATCTAGGAAATAAAGCACTAAAAAATAGTGTTTTAGCTTCCTTGGCTGCTTAAGCAATTATAAAATGATTTGGTTTAAACAATGGAGATTTATTCATTCATGGTTTTGAGGCTAAGAATGGCTGACTTTTTTCTTATTATTGTCTTTGTCAGGTTGTAAAATGTCCAAATCAAGGCATCATCAAGGCGATGCTTTCTCCCCCAAGGATGTGGCATTCTGAGCTGCCTGCCAGTGCTCCTTGGTATCTCCGTCACATGGCAAGGCATATAGCAGTGTCTCTTCTTCTCTTCCTTTTCTTCAGGGTTCCATTTCAGCTTCTTGCCTCCTGTGGCTTTCTTTCTCTCTTTATAAATTTCATTCTTTTATAAAGTACTTAAACCAGTAATAGATTTAAGATCCATCCTGATTGAGTTGGGACACACCTTAACTGAAATAACTACATCAAAGATCAAACTTACAATGGGTTCACACCCACAAGAATGGATTAGATTTGAAAATATGTTTTTCTGGGGTACATACACCCTCAAACTATCACGATTAGAATACATCTTTTTTATTTATTTTCTATGGACAGTCACACACACACACACTGATTTCATTAATAATGTGATTAAACATATTGTGTTCTACCCTCCCTTTTTTCAGCCTGTGATATATGTAAAACCTCTCTCATGTCCTTAATACTCTATGTTATTTTATATAAATGGCTTCACAGAAGTCTCCTAGGGCAGAAGTTGGCCTGGTGTTCACAATCCCAAATCCTCTTCCTGGGCAGGCAAGAAATTACACTGGGCAGCCTAGAATAGAAACCTGGCTAGTAAGTAATGAGGATTCTTTTGAATAGTCAAAACCAGCAATGGTGCATCAGTAGTGCCAAATTCAACAACGTACGTGAATTGAATAGATCCCATGTTTGCATTATGTCCAGTCATTGAGGCATCCTGATTTGTCAAACAAATGAATGAACCTGTAGCCTACACATCAGTATTTCTAATAATTTGGGCACATATCTAATAAGTTCTGTGATGAGGGAGATTTAGAAGGGCTGCGTTGGTGTCTCCATCATTACTGGGAGCTGGGAAATTATTTATATTCTTGTATTCAATTGATTTCTGAGTATCCCCATTTAGGTCTCAGTGTTTTGACAACTGATATGCCTAGGAATATCACTGTGAAAAATCTCTCCTAGAAGGATACATCAATATGAAAACTATCTTATGAGAATGAGTCAATGCTCCACTATAGTCAAGTGAATGGAATACAAAAATCAAGGAAAAATTAAATAAATGCCAACTTTATTCTCATGAAAAACAGGCATCCCTGCCTGTAATATATTTTTTCTCCAAATTTCCTTCAACTGAAAATTCAGGGAATTGGCTTGTTAGCACTTCTTTAAGGAAATGGTCTTTCTACCTCTTTCATTTTTTTCTCTTCCTCTTTCAGTCTTATTCTGTTTTCAAACTGTTCTACTTTGCTAGCTCCCAGAATGCAACACACCAGAGATGGAGTGGCTTTTAATAAAAGGGTATTTATTTCATTAGTTCTTCAGAGGAAAGGCAGTTAACTTTCATCTGAGGTTCCTTAAGTGGGAAGGCTCAGGGCAATCTCTGCTGGCCTTCTATCCCAGGCCTCTGGGTTCCAACAACTTTCCCTGGGTGATTTCTTTCTGCATCTCCAAAGGCCTGGGCTGAGCTGTGAGTGCTGAGATGAGATATGCTGAACTGCTTGGGCTGTGCTACGTTGTGATCTCTCATTTAAGCACCAGCCAATTAAGTCAAACGTCATTCATTGCAGCAGGCAAGCCTCCTAGCCAATTGCCAATATAACCAGCAACAGATGAGGTCCATGTACCATTGGCTCATGTCCACAGCAATAGAACTAGGTACCTTCACCTGGCCAAGTTGACAACTGAATCTAACTACCACACAAACTATCATTATTTATTTCTTTTGAATTGTCCTTCCGTGCAATCTAAGGTTGTTACTTATGGAGATGATTTTATTTTTTAATCTTATTTCCTTCTTGACATTTTCTTTCCATTCATAATCTGTTCCTATTCTTTTTTCCCCTAACCTCAAGACCTTTCTTTCTTCCTTTGTCAGGTATTAATAAGATTGAACGGTTGATGTGGGATGTGGGATGGACTCAGCCATGCTCCTCTACTGTGTGTTTGGTGTCTCATTTATTATTATTATTATTATTA
Organism: Tamandua tetradactyla; assembly: GCF_023851605.1. Classification (NCBI taxonomy): domain Eukaryota; kingdom Metazoa; phylum Chordata; class Mammalia; order Pilosa; family Myrmecophagidae; genus Tamandua; species Tamandua tetradactyla. The sequence goes on from NC_135351.1 coordinate 40,399,066, forward strand.
TTATTATTTTAGGTTTACCTTCTTTTGAGTTGTGCCTTTGGAAGAAGTAATGAATATTTTCTGATCTCTCATGTTTTCCTTCTACCTTCCTGCTTAAGTTTTCTACAGCACTAATGACCAGAAAAATAAATATTACTGTGTTGACAGTAGGTTCCTGGTAATATAGACAGACTTGGTTTTGTATATCATAATTATTCTTGAGTTAACTAATTTTACAGAAGGGCTAAAGGAGACAAATCACATTTAGTTTTAAAAATGATGTGGTTACCTCTGGTTTTTCAACTCTCCCCTTCTCTTCCTGTAAGTAAATACTTAATATAAAATCAGGGAAAGAAACTGTTCTAGAGATTCTTGTCCTTTCAGTTTGAATGTTATGACTGTACTTCTGAGGAAGAGAGTTGCAATATTTTATGTTCAGATGAAAATATGAATTTTGTTTCACTGGAAAATTTCCTGAAACCTCATGTGTTTCACCTCAGAAAATAATTATATGTGGATAAGACAGCTATTGTTACTCATTTTATTTAACACATGTAACTTTCTCCTTCCAAAATGCTTGTTTATAATTTAAGTAGTTTATGTGTAGGCAAGAGATATTCACATTTCAAACTTCCATTCTGCTAACTAGGATACCATGTGGGTAGCTGTGTTAGTCAGCAGAATTAGTCCAAGAAATGAGTAATCCTTCCTTAGCATTTTCCAAACTCTATTGTATACAGAACAGCTTTAAAATGCTCTTTAGGTACTTTTTAGAGAAACAGAAAAAAATGTGAAAACCTGGAGAATATTTAGAATAAATATTCATTCTACACTGCTTAAAAATAATACAATGACTTACATGGGATTTTAATCTGGAAAAGCTAAAATAGTTGGGGAATTTATATATTCCAATGTCTCAACAGTTGTTTTACATTTCTGCAATAAGCAAAGGGCTAATTTGGGATGAATGCAGAGCAAACTGGAGTGGTTGGGATGTGATTTCTATTTTTGTTTTCCATAATATCAATGATTTTGGCATTTAAATGTAGTGTGCTCAAGAATTATTTTTGTTACAACCTATTTGGCAAAACCAGTGTTCAAGTACATTAAACTATCAATTCAATATTGAAGCCTCATAATTAGGGTTAGTATATTGGGTCCTAGAACATGAGAACTCATGATATGAAGGAAAGTTATTCAGGTTAAAGAGCAATTTGATTTGCTATCTCTTTGAGAAACTTTTCACAATTTACCAGCTTTTTTAAAGAAGTACTTCATTTTTTGTGTATTTTTTGCTTGCTTTATTGAACTAATTTTTGAACCATCTCTGCAACTGTACCCTTACGATGTCCTCATTATGGGTAAGCTGTATTTCTCTACCCATTGACTTTGGAATTGATTATAGGACTTGTTTTAATACATAGAAAAAGTTAGGAACAACTGTGTATGCTTCACAAATCAAGGATTTAGGTGATTTTTTGGGTGACTTGCTTGTTTCTATTCACTGTAGTTCACTTGCTATGATGATTAATCTGCTGGTCAAACGTGTATGAAAGTCAAATGGGTAATTAACCAATTTTAGTCACAGACCTTCCCTTCTATAAGATGCATAACCACTCCAGCCCTTGCCTGAGGCGGATCCACTGAGCTGACCCCAGCCTAAAACCAGCTGAGCACCAACAAGTTCAGTATCTGAAAAAATAAGTGATTATTTTATTAAAGCCATCAACACAAAATCTCCTTCAGGAGATGACGAAAATAACAAACACTCCCCACAATTCTTGATCCTTCCTTGTAATTCCGCCATCCCAAAGGGGGACTTACCCTTCCTTAATGGGCAGCCACAGATGGGCTTTCTGTCACTGTAGATTAGTTTGAACTTTCTAAAATTTTATACAAATGAAATCAAGTACTCAGCACTCTCGTGTTGCTCTCTTTATCTCAGCAAGGTTATCTGGAGAATCATCCATGTAGAAGAAAGTATCGTTAGTTCACTGTTTTTTATTTCTGAGTAGTAGTATATTGTGTGCTGTGCTGGTTTAAAAATATTATGTATCCCAGAAAAGTGTTGTTTTAGTCCTGATCCAATCTTGTGGGACAGCCATTTCTTTTAACACTGATTTAATATCGTGGGGCAGTAACTTTTCTTTGTCTGTTTTGTTTTATATTGTTTTGAGTCAGTAACTATTGATTAGATTAGTTTATCTCCATGGAGGTGTGGCATGCCCAGTTGTATGTGTGACGTTTTGATTAGATGGGTATGTGATTATATCCATTCAAGGTGGGTCTTGATTAGTTTCCTCAAGTCCTTTTAAAGGGGAAACATTTTGGAGAAACCTCAGATGCAGATGCTTGGAGAAAAGTTGCTTCAGAGCTGACAGAGACACAGATGTTTGGAGATGCTTGGAGTGCCAACAGAGAGAGCAGATGCCTAGACATAGGTGGAGGCCAACAATTGTCGCCATGTTCCTTCCCATGAGTCACTAAGCAAGCCAGAGCCCACAGCTGTGCACCAGAGGAACTAAGTGAAGGTCCACAGACACCTAGAGAGGAAACTTCTGGCATAGCAACACATCAAGGATAGGACCAGCAAATGCCAGCACATGCCTTCCCAGATGAGCCTGCCTTGAGCTAAGATATCTTTCCCTGAATGCCTTAGTTTGGGCATATTTATGACCTTAGAACTATAAACTTGTAACTTATTAAATTCCCTTTCTAAAAGCAGTTCCTTGTCTCTACAGTGCCTTCTGGAAGCTTTAGCAAACAAATATATCCAAACGTGTCACAATTATCTTGTTAATCACCTTTGATGGGTGTTTGAGTTCTTTGAGTTGTTTCCAGTTTTGGGCTATTAAAAATGAACCTGTTGTGCAAAGCAATGGTAGCTCAACAGGCAGAATTCTCACCTGCCATGGGAGACCCAGGTTTTTATGGACAAATGCATTCATTTCTTTAGAGCAAATACCTAGGAGTTGAATGGCTGGGAAAATGGTGAGTGTATATTAAAAACTGCAAATTGTTTTCTATGGTGGTGTCATTTTACATTTCTAAAAGTGGTGTGTGTGGATACAGCTGATCTACCTCCCAGACAATACTTGATACGGTCAGTCTTTTCAATTTAAGCCACTCTAAATGGTGTATGATAGTATATTTTTATGATTTTAATTTGCCTTTTTCCAATGAACAATGATATGTAGTATATTTTCATGCTTATTTTTCATCCAAATATATTCTTTGCTGAAGTGTCTAAATCTGTTGCCCATTTTAAAATTAGGTTGTTTTCTTATTAGTGAATGTTTTGAATTCTTCATATATATCGGATGCATGTCTTGTATCAGGAACGTGATTCACAAATATTTTTTCCCAATCCATGACTATTCTAGTTTGCTAGCTGCCAGAATGCAATATACCAGAAATAGAAAGGCTTTTAAAAAGGGGGAATTTAATAAGTTGCACATTAACAGTTTTAGGCCATGGAAATGTCCCAATTAAAGTAAGTCTATAGAAATGTTTAATCTAAGGCATCCAAGGAAAGATACCTTGATTTAAGAAGGCTGATGAAGTTCAGGGTTTCTCTCTCATCTGGAAAGGCAATGGTGAACATGGCATCATCTGCTAGCTTCCTCTCCAGCTCTCTGGGAGGCATTTTTCTTCTTTATCTCCAAAAACTGCTGGCTGGTAGACTTCGTGGTTCTGTTGCATTCTCTGTTGTGGCTTTCTCCAAATCTCGTGGTTTTCTCTAGCTTTTTCCAAAGTGCTTCTTCTTTTAAAGGATTCCAGTAAAACCAATCAAGACCCACCTGGAATGGGTGGAGACACGTCTCTACCTAATCAGGTTTAATATCCGCACAGATTGAGTCACATCTCCATGGAGATAAGCTAATTAAAGTCCCAACATACAGTATAGAACAGGGATTAGAAGAAACAGCCACCTTTATAAAATGCGGTTAGGATTAAAACATGACATTTCTAGGGTACATAAATAATTTCAAACCCGCACAATGACTTTTCTTTTTAATTCCCTTAATGGTGTCTTTTGAAGAGTGAATATTTTGAATTTTGATAAAGCCCAATTTATCATTTTGTTCTTTCATGGATTGTGCTTTTTGTTTTTTATCTAAGAAGTTTTTGTGATATGTAAAATCAAACAGATTTTACCCTATGTTTCTATTAGAAATTTTATACTTTTAGATTTTATATTTAGGTTGATGATCCATTTTGAGTTAAATATTTTATACATCTGTGAATTGAAGATCAAAGATTTTTAGACATTTTAAAATATTATTATTTAGTAGTTTCAACACCAATTACTGGAAAAATCATCCTTTCCCCATTGATTTGCCATAGCACTTTGGCAAAAAATCAGTTGAGCATTTATCAGTTGATGAATCTATTCTTGGCCTTTATTCATTTCTATTATTCCATTTATTTAATTTCACTCCAAAACCACACTATTTTGCCTATTGTACCTTGGTGATAAAACATGAAATTATGGTAGTGTTAGTCCTCCATTTTGTTCTTTTTAAAGCTTCTTATTTTTAGTATCTTCTATGTCCTTGCATTTTCATATGAATTTTGGAATCAGCCTACCAACTACCACAATTATAGACATTTTCATCAGGTTTTGTCAATTCTACAGATCAATTTGGGGAGAATTGACCACTTAATATTATTGAGTCTTCTAATTAATGACACAGAACATTTCATATCTGTTTTTTATTTGAGTCTTTAATTTCTCTCTGTCATGTTGTCTTTAATCTCTCTTGGCCATGTTTGTGCATTTTAGTACATAGTTAATGCACATATCTTGTAAAAGATATCTCCATTTCTTATTTTTAAAGCTAATGCAATTAGTCTTGCTTTTAAATTTCAACTTATGGTTGTTTGCTATTGGTATATATGAATATATATAATTAATATGTATATTGATTTCATATCATACAGCCTTACTATATGCACTATTAATTCCAGTAGGGGCTTGCTTTGATTTTGTTTTGTGAATTCAGTAACAGGATTTTCTACATTGACAATTATGTTTTTTAGCAAATAAAGATAATTTTATTTCTTCCTTTCTTACTACGTGCTTATAATTTCCTTATCTTGCCCCTTCCAATTTCTGGAACCACTGGTGCCATACAGAATTGAAGTAGTACAAGTGAATGCACTTGCCTTCAGGGAAGCATTCACTTATTGACCATTAAATATCCTATAAACTGAATATCTTGCCTCAATTCCCTTTGTCAGCTTTTCGAAGTTTACTTCTGTTTCTGGTTTTCTAGGAGATTTTAATGATAATCAGTGTTAATATTGTAGACTAATTTATCTGAAATCCCTTGAGATTATTTTTCTTCTTTCTTGGTAAATTATATTGATTGATTTTTGAACATTTAAATAACCTGGCATTTTGCATGTAAGCAATCTAGGTTTCTGACATATCATCTGTTCTTTGTATATTTTGTGTTTGGTTTAGTAAAAGCATTTTAGAATTTTTGCGTCTATGTTCATGAAGGATATTGGTCTTTTACTTTTCTTTCAAATTTCTTACATAAGGATAATACTAGCCTTATAGACTTAACTGTGAATTGTTTTGTCCTCTTCAATTTTTTTTTAGAAGATTTTGTGAAGAACTGGTATTTTTTCTTCTTTAAATATTTAGTTGGTGCTACCAGAAATCCATTTGGGACTGTGTATTTTTTCTTTTTGTGGAAAGTTTTTAAGCCACACTTTAAATTACATCTATATATTTACCTTTGAGTAAGACTGAATTAAGATAATCTGTTCCTTATTTAATGAGTCTTGGTAGATCATATTATATTTCATGAAATTTGCCAATTTCATTTATATTGTAGAATTCATTTGTGCTAGAATATTAATCTGATCTTATTGAGCTGACAATCTGTAATATCTCTAGGATGTCATTTCTCTCAACAGAATATAGATTATTTGCATATTTATTTTTCCCCCTCATCAATCTGGTTAGAGGTTAACCTATTTTTTGTCTCTTAATTTTTTTTTCTCTTCATGAAAATAAAAAGATTTGGTTTCATTAACTATTGTTATTCTGATTTCAATATCATTTAATTCTTCTCTTGTCTATCTTATTTCCTATCTTCTGTTTACTTTGATTACAGTTTGCTTTTCTTTTTCTATTTTTTAAATGAAAATTGAAGGCATTTCTAGTTTTGAGACATTTGAGATATTTCTACTTTTCTAATATTTGCTGTTGATGTTTCAAATTACCCTCTTAAGTATATCTTTACTTGTATTCTATAAATTTCAATATATTTTTCTTCCATTTGCTTTATAATTTCTCATTTGATTTATTTTTTCCATGATTTCTTGTTATAAGTATGAGATCTTGTTTCCCTATAATTCATGATTTTACTCTAGATGTGTTTTGTCATTTGTTTATAATTAAATTTCATTGTTGTCACAGAACATACTTTACATTATTGGAATACTTTCAAATATTGAGACATTTTCTATCACTGAATGCTGTCTATCTTGTCAAGTGTTCTGTGTATATTGTAAAGAATGTGTGTTCTGCTTCTGGGGTGATGTATTCTAAATATATGTATGACCTCAATTTGTTGATAATGTTATTTAAAGTTTCTGTATCCTTACTGACATTCTGCCTACTTGTTCTAAAAATGACTGAGAGCCTGTGGTGGAATCTCTGATTACAACTGCAGATATATCTATTTCTCCTTGAAATTATGTCAGTGTTTTTCTTCACATATATTGAAGCTTTGATATTAAGTGCATTAATAATTTAGGATTAGCATATCTTCTTGATGAATAAACTCCTTTCTCATTAAGAAATGATCATATTTGCCCCTGGCAATAATCTTTGTTTGGAAATCTACTGTGTCTATATTGATATAGTCATTTCAGTTTTCTTTTGATTATTACTGGCATGATACGTATTTTCCATTCTGTTACTTTTGAAAACAATTGAATTTTTTAATGTGGAAGTGAGTTGATGGTAGGCAGCATATATATAGGTTCTGCTTCTTTATCCAACCTGAGAGTCTCTTAGTTTGGGACAGATTTTTTTTTTAACTATATTTAATCTGGTTGTTGGTAGGTTGAGTTATATCTACCACCTTGTTATTTCTTTTCTATATTTCCTATCTCACCACTGTTCGACTTTCCTCTTTTTTTTCTGATTTCTTTTGGATTGAATGCTATTAATTTATAACATTTCTTGGCTTTCTATAGTTCTGTTTTATTATTTTAGTGGTTGCTGTAAGTTTTTATATTATACATATGTTATTTATTATAGTAAAATTCAAGCAATATGAAATCGACATGTATAGTGTATATTTTCTTTTTTCCCCTCCTAGCTTTTATGCTATTTTTGGTATACATAAATCCTACAATACATTGTTATTTTACTTTGAATAATCAGTTATCTCTAAAATGATTTTAATATAAGAAACTATTTTAGATTTATCTACATATGTACACTCCTACTGCTTTTTTATTGTAGATTCAGATTTCCTATGAAAAATCTTTTTCCTTCTGCCTGAAAGATTTCTGTTGTACTTATTACAGTTCAGTGATGAATTCTTTCAGTTTTTGTATATCTGAAAAATGTCTTTATATCATCTTTACTTTTTGAAAGATTTTATTTACAGGTATGGGATTTTGAGTTACCAACTCTTTCCTTTGGTACTTTAAAGCTCTTGCCCACTGTTTTACAACTTGCTTGCTTTTGATAAGAAATCTGATATAATTATTTGTGTTTCTATTTACACGATATATTTTTCTCCTCTGCCTGATTTTAAGGTTCTGCTTCAACTCTGGTTAAAACCATAAGAATATTTGTGTTTCCTGCACTTGAAGTTCCTTGAAAAATTTGGATACTTGTGTTTAGAGTTTTCATCAAATATAAAAAATCTAGTCAATATTCTTTCAGATATATGTGTACTCCTCTCTTTCCATCAAGCACTAGAATCATATATATATCAAATCACTTAAGGTTATTGCACTGCTCAGTGAGGTACTCTTCAGTTTTAAATTATTTTTTATTCTCTGTCTTTCGTTTTGGAAAGTTTTTATTGCTGTTTTCCAGTTTGCTAATATCTTCTTCATCAGTATCTATTTTGTTATTACACCTATTTATTTCATTCCTACAGGTTCTATTTGAGACATCTTTAAGTATATATATATATTATATATATATATTGTGGTAGTTAGGTCCAGTTGTCAAATTGTCCAAGTGAAGGCACCTAGTTCTGTTTCTATGGTCATGAGCCAATGGTACATGAACCTCATCTGTTGCTGATTACATCTGCAGCTGGCTAGGAGGCATGCGGGCTGCAATGAATGATGTTTGACTTAATTGGCTGGTGCTTAAATGAGAGAGCGCAACATAGCACAGCCTAAGTAGCTCAGCATACCTCATCTCAGCACTCGCAGCTCAGCCCAAGCCTTTGGAGATGCAGAAAGGAATCACCCTGGGGAAAGTTGTTGGAACCCAGAGGCCTGGAGAGAAGGCCAACAGAGATTACCCTGAGCCTTCCCACCTAAGAAAGAAGCTCAGATGAAAGTTAACTGCCTTTCCTCTGAAGAACTAACAAAATAAATCCCCTTTTATTAAAAGCCAATCCATCTCTGGTGTGTTGCATTCTGGCAGCTAGCAAACTAGAACATATATATATACTCATATAACATTTTGTATATATATATAATTTTACCTGGAGAATATATTCTATGTACATCTTACCAAAACCAAATCAATGCAGATAACATAATGAAGTTTCTAACATTTTAACATTCCAAAAATAATAATGAAATCAGATGATACAGCGTTTTATACTATTATTTTTGAGAGGCCATTTATATTTTGAAACATATTGGATGACAACTTTATCCTGTAAGTACAGACACTAGATCCAAGTATCTTTATCGATGAAGATGATTGCACAGCAAAACTCTTTTTAAAAGCCATTGATTCACCTACTAGTCTTGCTACTTTTACAAGAAAGCAATAGGTTGATAGAATAATCATTTGATGCTGTATGATGCAAGCAGTAGGGAAAAGCTTTGCTCAGGATTTGAGAGCTAATCAGGGCCTCTATAGCTGTGATTTCATTAAATTGGGAATGCTAATGTGATCAAATAAATGAAGTCTAAATTTCCAATTTCAATTAGCTAAGTATTCTCTTTAGTCATCGTTATGTGAGAACTAATATATATGACCCAGAGAATTTTCAGTAGATACAAACATAGTTGTGGAAGTCAAGCAATGAGTAACTACTAAGGTTTATTCAACAAAAAAATAGTTATTGAGTGACTACTGTCCTAAGCAGTATCTTAGTGTCTCAGGATGCTTGTAAGGGGAACAGATGGAAAATTCATTAGAAAATTAAAGAAAACTTAAATGAAATTGTGAATAAATTAAAACAGGCTAATGTAGGTGACAAAATGACTGAGTCTGGAGCTTAGGAGAAGCATTAGACAACAAATGTCCAGGAAAGGCTTCTCTGAAGTCAAAACCTATTAGATCCAAACTAAAGTTTGTCATAATGGGGAAAGACACTCCAGGCATAGGAAACAGCAAATGCAAATGCTCCAAAGTAAAACAATCATTTCAGAAATGGAAAGAAGGACAATATGGCCAGACCGTAAAAGACAAGGTGTTGCATGGAAAAAGGATACAGTGGAAGACAGAGTCTAATCAAATGGAGTTTGTAGATCAGTAAAGGAGTTTCATTTTTAATCTAAGCAAAATGGGAAGATGAGAGGGTACTGAGAGTGGAAGGAAGGGATCTGACTGGCATTTTAAAAAGACCTCTCCAGTGTGTTAAAAATGGATTGAATAGAATAAGAGGAGAATTTACTACAGTATTGATGCTATGCTGAGATGGAAGCATATGTATATTATTCCAGTCTGCAAAGAGGAAATCTGAGCCATAGACTTAATAACAAGGTATTCTAGAGTTAATGGTGAGTTTGTGAAATTACTACTGCCTCTATGATTTCATTTTGTCATTCTCATTTTCTTCCTTTCTGTTCTACGATATTTTCAAGTAATATTGTATAACGCTTTTCTACCTTGGTACATTTATTAAAGTGATGATTACACAAAATTTGATGTTACATAACCATCTTAAAATAAGTTTTTGAGATGTTTCTTATGAAAAGTGGAAACTAAAGCACAATATGGAAATAAAATTACCCTTTAATGAATCATATTTTATATGTTATTCAAAGTCCTTATATTTTTTTAGTAGAATTTTATTTTCAGAATAAATTGGAATATAATTAGATTTATATGTTTAGGTGTGTATGTATATGCATATGTTTGTGTACATGCACATGCACACACAACTATTTCATGAGGTGTGTACTTTACCCTGATATGTCCATCTGGCAAATGGCCATGCCTTATCTGTCACGCCAAGTCATATGTTATGCACATGAAAGAAATTCAGCAAATAAATAATTAAATGAATTATATATGCTACTCATTTAGAAATGTCTGGGCATTTTAAATTTTTTCTCTAAGTTATTGATTCACCTGAGTACAAGTTAAACTTTTTTTAATTACTTATTTTGTCAGATTTTTATTATTTCTTTTATTACTGAGCTCTACAGTGATTACTATCAATGTGTTGTATGGTAATCTATAGTTTACATTTGTTGGGTAGCTGATGACTGGGGGTAAGCGGCCATACTGAGTCAGTCACACAGACACACAGCACTCAGCACACGACTCAGGAGACAATCCTCAGAGGAGAATGGAAGGCGTCCACTTTATTGAGGAAGTGCACAGGCTTATATAGGCTGGGAGCATGCTGGGACACGTGTCGGGCTGGGATTGGTCACTGTTGTTGCTAGGGCGGAGGGCAGATTTACATGTCGGGCTGAGATTGGTCACCGTTGTTGCTAGGGCAGAGGGCAGATTTAAGGTTAGTGCTTTTGGCGCAAACCACCCCCAGTCCCGGGAAGAAAGCCGGTCACGAGTTAGGCCATTTTGTGTTGCCCTGCATCAGCCACGGCAGCCATGTTGGCAAGGCATTATGACATCTCCATCATACATTCAGTGTAAGGCTATTCTACTTGTACTATTTCTTATGAATATCAGAATATTTTCCTATTTTCAAATCATATTCTGAGTAATATTTGTTGTCATTATACCTTCCCTTTCATGAATATGCTAAACCCAGTGACTAAGCTTATTCTGCTTTACATGAATCATAATGTTTCCTGCTTGCTTGAAATCTACTGTCTTAATAGAACATTTAGTACAATTAAGCTAACTTGGCAATGTTTTCATATTATCAGGCTGTCAACAGGAGATAGTATGTGCAACGCTTTGAAATACAATTCTATACATTGGTAAAGTCATGAATTCCCTTGTCTTGTTATTTGCTTAGGATGCAATGATAGGAGGCTTATATTATGGTGTCTAATTGCCATACACTTATGTTGGATGCTTATGATGTGCTTAATTGTCATTCTGTATAGTCCTCAGTTTATTTATTCACCACGATTATTATATATTTCTTCCTGTTCTGGGGCCAGAAGGAAAGTTACTGAATTCTTGTTCTTTATGTAAATTGTGGGTCCTACATTATAGAAACTTAAAGTTAAACAGACATGGTAAAGCTGATTTATTTTATCAAATACATGTCATTCTTCTGGGGAAAAAGGCTTCCATCTTTCCAAATAGCAAGCATTATTTAAAACAAAGTGCTGATAAGCTGTTTAAATTCTAAATGTAACCTTCAGAATTTTCTGGATTATGAAGTGTTTGTTGATATTGAATTAATTCTCCTTCCAGAAACAAATAAGATGATACTGTTTTAGCTAAATTTCTCAGTAATAACTTTATTCTGTATTCTTCCTCAACGTAACAACCTCGTGTAAGACAAGAAAGAGCATTTGTGTGTTCAATTTTTATTTTGCTTGAAATGAAGTTGCTGTGCCCCTAAATCAATATCTCACTATTGAGCTGATTACATGTTTGATGTCTGTAAAGGGATGAAAGAAGTCTGAGGTATGGTTCTTTTGACAAGTGGGAGTGTGTAGAGACAACCCGAGTTACAAAGACAAAGAGTTGTTATCTTTCTTTTTCTTGTCAGACCATATTATTTGGGGGAACTTTGACTCCTGTTGTAAACTATAATTAAAGAAAACTACCATTGAATTGAGAGAGACTAGATAGGTTAGAAGAAGGAAGACTCAAGACTGTCTTTTCAAGCAGAACACTCAACAGTATACATAAATTAACTGAGTAATTAATTCATTTATTTATAACCTTGGGTTAGCTGTCCTGATAACTGCCAATGATTTTGCCAGGAAGGGTAAATTTATTCTGACTTTCTTCTTGTATGTATTTAGAATGGAGAGTAGCTTTGGTTGGAGCAAAGAAGAAGCTATGTTATCATTTACAAGTTAGTGCTCATTGGCTTCAAGTGAAAGTATTCATCCTGAGAGACCTGGAGGCAAGACACCAACAGGTTCTTTCCGGATGATTTGTAAATGAGGATATCCTGTGCATTCATATTCTGGCACATGGGAACACAGCCCTACATGGTATAGGGGACATCTAACTAGATAGATGAATTAAGAAAACCATCCAAAGCATTTCATTAAAAAAAAATCAGTAGGAACATATATGTATACGAAAAGGGGCTATAGAGGCAGCTCCCAGATGTGTGCTTTGACAGATGTCTTCAAATCTTCCCCATTGTACTGCCCTTTCAGGCCTTCAATGTAGAATTGTCAACAAAAATGAGGCTGGTTTCTCTAGTAGGCTGCTATTAGTTGTCCTTCTATGGCTTGAGAGTGGGGTCTTTAAATTTTACCTCTAATTGGACATTGTTTTTAGGATTTTATAGCTGAGTGATTTCATAGACTTCTAGAGGTAACATAGAAGACCCATGGTAGACAAAGGAAAGATCCATTTTTGGCCTTAGACTGCTCATCTGATGCAATAGCAGCTGTTCTACATCTATTTATTTTGTGTTTTGCCATAATAAATATTTTGCTTGAAGAATAGTTGCTGCTAAAAATGTGACGCGATAGAGGTCACATTTAACGATAGCGTTTGGAAATAGAAATAATTGTACCTTCATTCTTTTTTTGCATCCAAAAAAACCCTCATTGAGTAACTCCGATGCTTAAAATAGTAGCAGCCATAAAAGGGAAATGAATTCCCTGGTTTCAGTGGGCACAGGAGGAGGTGGAGTAACTCAGTGATGGTCTCGGTAAGGCAGGAAGGAATACAAAAAGCAGGAGTATGGACGATTAGCCATCAAGACCTATGTACACAAAGTTTACATGGTAATGTCCTGACCACAAAGGAGTTCATGATGCCAAAACATGGATGGAGCAACGCAGCTGTTTGTTTGGGTTTTCATCTCTTTGTTGGTTCAGTTTATTAGTCATTTAATATAATTCAGCAAAACCAATTTTCTGATAACTCAGTAAGTTCTCTCATTCAGTATTGGATCATATAATGCTGTTAATAGAAATGCAAATATCAAGTATGAAATATTTTAATTGAGTTCCACATCCTGTGACTTATGACAATAAAAAGTGTGCACTAAATGTTCATAATGAATAGCTTACATTAATAATGCATATGCATGTGATTCCTAAATTAGAGTACTACTAGTCTGTCTTTAGGCATATTAATGGTTCATAGCATTGATACTTGTGTTGACTTAAAGAGTCACAGTGCATATTGTATAGTGCTTTTCTGTTAGAGGAGGACACTTGCAATTTTAATAGGACTTCCTATTTTTTTGGAAAACAAATAAGTTAGTAAAAAAATACCACAAGTTCAGTATTTTGATTTTAAGGTATAATTAAAACGCTTTCGGTTTATTTCTAAAGGTCCTTCAGATCAAGAACCCAAATTTATGTAGACATTAAATTAAATTAAATTAACTGTGTTCTTACAATACTGATGAAATTAATCATTCTAATGGCAGTTAGTAACTCTGTTTTTCAGCCTGTCAAATTAAATATATCTATACTTGAAAAATAGAAAAGCTAGGTATTAAATCATATAATTTAGACCAATATTTCTGATAATTTTAGTTTGATATTTTTGACATAAAATCCACCAATTTAGGTCAAATAGTGTGTATTACACAGTTATTGAAAAGAGGTTCACATGCTCTGGTTTCTAGCCCAGGGCTTTAATTCATGGTCATCAGAAGATAACTTGACCTCGCTAAACCTCAGAATCCTCAAATTTATAATGAGGAGACTGTTTTGATCCCCTTCAACTCTATGAATGTAAATGAATTTTAGTCTGGATTTTGAACCTACTAAAGTTTTTCACTTTGTTTTCGTTAAATACGCATTTATGTTATACAAAATATGCTTAGGTAAAGCCGTTTATCTTGGAGGAATGTCCTGACCTTACATCCTCCTGAGAATGACCTTAAGACTATGCTCTCCTGGCTGTGGTACCAAAGGATTTTGCAGAGGCTCTGAGAAGTTCTGTCCTAGTTCATGAAGCAGTACAGAATTTACAGGAAATATTCCTTGACTTCCTAGTAGGGGTGAACAATAGAGTTCATCTCTCTGTATAGACTTACAAGTTTTTCCATCTTAAATGCACTCTCATTAGATAGATGATTAGATGGATAGATAAATTGATAGATAGATAAATGATAGCTAGATAAAGAGATAAGATAGAGAGACAGATGGTGGATTACTTCCAATAATATAGTATTATATACGCGGTCACTTTCACTTGAGGTTGAGAGTATGATCACAATGCATGTTGGTCAGCATACTCCATGGTACATCCATGACATGAACTGTTTTATACTTACAAATTGAGTATTTAGTCACTGATAAGAAAGGCCCAGGCTGGCTACATCAACTCCAGGAAACTCCTGTGGAATGGCAGGCCACAAAGCATCAACAGGGCAATGGGGAACCAAAAAACCCATAAAACAGATCTACTGGTGTGGCTGGCCAGTTTAGAGTCCATCTCAGCAACGTGCCACATTCAAAAGATGCCTCTCCTGGAAAAAAATGAAAATCAGTAGAAATAGTTACAGAACTTTTTGAAAGGATGAGATGGGATTACATGGCATGGTCCATCTAAACTCTACCTGAACTCTTCTATAAATATCCCACTTCTCAGATTTACATAGCATGGCACAGCTTCTGTTCTGGACATTCAGTCTCTTTTCTCCTGCTCTACCCTTGAACTACTCTTTCCACCTAGGCCACCCTCCCTTCTCCCATATTCATGTCTGTAGAGCTCTCACTCCATGCCTTTTTTCATGAATTGATCCAGACTTTCTCTTGTGCTTCCAATTTTTCTCTTTCTTCTAAACTCAAATTACGCAACAAAAAGCATGAAATCTGATTATTCAAACATAGTATATTCATTGGAAAGGAAAAATGGGCTGTAAAGTCTCACATATACAGTTTTTGTCTTCATTACACTAACAACCCAAAGGTGTGAGATAATGAAAGAGCTGGTATCCATATCTCAGAAGTCCAACGAGGAGGAAATGTAGAAACTGCATGTATCATGGTTGACTTCAACTTTTGCAAACCACATATTTACAACCACAATCTGGCTGAACTGTTCAGTAGATCCAAGGCAAGTATGTGGAATTATGTGATGGGATTTCAACCTGAGGGAAAGAGCAGAACTGAATATTGTTTAAGAATATGCTGGCTGTCAACTTCAGTTCTCCTGTGGGAACAGGGCAATTGAAAGTGAATTCTAGATCAAGAATGTAGGATGAATTCCCCCCACAAGCTGAGACCATAATAAAAAAGATATGGGAACAAAGAGGGTTCAGTATTCTCTCATGGTTAACTATGACCTCAGTCTCCTCTTAGAACTGAGCCATCAACTTCCAGGGGATTGGTTTATCACAGGAGTAACAGGTTCTCAGGGCCACCATTGGATTTGGTTGTTGACCATCATGACTCTTTTCATGGTAATGGAGCTTAGGCATTGTTATCATGATTAATAATTATTTAATATTAAACTTTATCTCCTTTTATCCAATAGGTATATACTAGACAAATGAATTAATGAACTTATGGGAATGTTGATGTTCCACCATTTTTGTAGTACAAAAACAGCAAATTCTGAAAGTTCAAATTAACACATATGTGTAGGCAATTAGCATTCACCCAGAAATCTCCTGCATTGCACTCATACATTTCAGAACAGTATTCTAGAGGCTGCAGATAGGTATGCTTCCCCTGAGAGTGCTCACCTGCATCCTGCAAAGCAGCTGTGACTCTTCATGGTAAATTCCTGGAAGGTTCAGATCTGGATATCAGCAGCGGGTTGCTGACATATGGAGCATTATGGATTGAATCCTGTTCCCCACAAGGACATGCTCAAGTCCTTAACCTCCAGTCCTGTGGGTGTGAACATATTTTTAAAAAGGATCTTTGAAGATGTTAAGGTAGATTTTAATCCAGGATGACTGGAGATGCAAGCAGTGGAAATTGGACACAGTAGTAGGGGAAGCTAGAGGAGGAGACGTGAGACAGATGGCCATGTGACAGAAGCAGAGATTGAGTAATGGGCTTCCAGCACATTACAGCACCACAATGCCACAGATCCTGGGAGATAACATAGCTATGCTGACACCTTGACTTTGAACTTCTAGTCTCCAAACCATGAGCCAATAAATCCCTGCTGTTTAAGTCAACTGATGAATGGATTTTGTTACAGTAGACCTAGCAAACTAAGCCATGGACCAAATGTCTGTATTGTGAAATATGAAAGTTGAGGGTAGCCTCCCCGGACTACAGCTCTGATGGTCATTCCCTGGTTTCATAAAGCTCCATTTCACTATATTAAATGGGTTTCTACTTCAAGTACCTGGAGCGGCTTCTATGTTCCTGACCAAACTCTGACTGATGCGCAGAACAACAGACATTACCATTTATTGACTCATTATTATCTAGGCAATAGTCATTAGTGAGAAAAAGATGATAAGAAAATTCCACTTTTCCAGAGTCATTAGAGAGTCAAACACATTTACAAATAGCTGAAATAATAGGCAATACCACTGAGCATGTGCAGGGCAGATTCTAGGTCTTCCGTATATGTATCTTATTTAATGTTTACAGCCATCCACAACATACTCTTATACCCATTTTAAAGATGAGGAAACCGAGACATGATGAATTGGAAGAATGTGTTCAAGGTTGCACAGCTAATAAATGAGAGAACCATGACTCAAACTCAGAACCCCATGTCACAGCAAGGCCTCAGACAGGCACCATAAGATATAACATGCCCTAAGAAGACAAAGAAAGATGCAGGTAGTTGTGTCAGTAGGTAGAAGTAAACAGATCATGACCTTAATGCTAGAGTGGGGGTAATCTCTGCATGGGCCTTGTTTGGAGAGATACTTCCTGACAGAGAATTGAGAGTGAGAGAGGGCATCTGAGGCAGAGAGATAAGTACACTTAAAGATGTAGAGACATAAGATTTCATGGGCTATTTAGGAAATATTGCAAGGCCAAGTGTGCCAAAAATTCTAGCTCCCTGGGATGGGTGGAGAATAGTGCAGGGAGCTGGGGTGGTATATTGGAAGCTTCCCAAATGTTTCATGCAAAATAAAGTCATTACTTTTTAATACTGCTGTGTGTTTAAATAAAATCAGTAAAATAATTAAATAACTCTCCTTGGCTGGTTGCAGATGAGAGCAAATGAGGGCAGCACATTCTGGACAAGATACACATAAAGGGACCCCCAGAATCATATTATGAACTGATGAAAAAGAATTGAGGGCAGCAGCTCCACCTGGAAGTGCCCTCCGGGACCTGCAGGTATGTGAATTAAGGTCTGATGATAATTTTTTCACTGAGTCCTTAGGGACATTTTGAAGGTTTAGTGTCAGGACTGTATGAGAAAAAGATGTCAGTGATGAGCTGAAAATGGGAGACTGCCCACAGATTCTGGGCAGGGCCTCTGATTAGGGTTGATGATTTCCAGAAGACTCGTTTGTCATTGGTGATGAGTCACCAAAAAACTTCTGGTGGGGTGCTCATAACCAGGAGGTGCCTTGACAATCCATTGTGTTGTAGAGAAATATTAGAACTTTTATTTACCTATTTTGATTTAAAATATTAACAAGGAAAAGAAGGACTAGTATATTTAGTGCAGTGGATAACAGCATTTCCCTTAGCCGTTTATCTGTTTACAGAGCACTTGACAACATGGTCATCA
The DNA here is from genome assembly GCF_023851605.1 of Tamandua tetradactyla. Lineage (NCBI taxonomy): Eukaryota > Metazoa > Chordata > Mammalia > Pilosa > Myrmecophagidae > Tamandua > Tamandua tetradactyla. The sequence goes on from NC_135351.1 coordinate 40,417,241, forward strand.
CAAGATAAGAATTAAATTATTAATTTAATAAAAATTAATTAATTAAACTATTTTAAATAGTAGAATGTCTATAATTCTTTCCAATTTGATAGGGAGTTATCACACCAAGATTCAAGGATTATCTCATGGCAAAATGCTTTAGAGATCTGTGGGACCTAGAGATGAACTGAAGGTTTTACAAATAGGATATTTCCAGATGTGCTCATCTTTTTTATAGTGATATCATATAGTTCTCTTTGAAAATATCAACATGAGAAAATTTTCCCTTCATAAGAAGAGGAAAGAACATAAATGCTGCTCCAGGGAACTGGGAACAAAAGAGGTGGGGATTTTGGAAATGAATATTCAGAAGCATTTTCATCATTGTGTGTGATTTTGTTACTGATAATCATATATGTCCCTGGCCCTCTCAAATCTTCTAATTTATTCACTTTTATGAACTTAAAAAATGCAATTCTATAATGAGTTTTTAAAAATCTACTGAATTAGATATAAAAGGGTCTTATAAATTGATTAAGAATATAAAATTGTGAAAGCTAGTTTTCAAGAATAATATCAGAGGAAATAAAAATCTTCTAGGCAAATTTCAAGAAAGGGATTATAAAATGAGTAGATGATTTAGAAAGCACAGCCAAAAATGAAGTTCTGTTTCTTTTTCTTTTCTTTCTTTTTTTTTTTAATCTATATAGATCTCTATTTAGCTAGAACAGCCATTAAAATCAGGTATCAAATTAAATAGAACCAAACTCTTGAACCACTATCATGACCTTTTAAACCAACATTTTAAAAAATATAAGTATACTATGTTCAACCACATTGCCCTTATAAAAAAGATTAACATGAATAATATTCGAAAACAAGAGCAATTTTTTATAGCTAACAAATGAAATGATCATTAAAACATCTTCATTCTTGGCATTTCATATTTTTGTGTATATTTTACAAAGCAACAAAAATCAATGCAAAAGTAAATTTTTAAAAGCATACCTTTGAGTGGATGTTCAAGTATTATTTAAAGAGACAGAAGTTATAACTGTTAGAGTTTGCAGACTGCTCTTCTTTCCCTTGGATGTTCCTGGGTTTACTCACGGGGAGCTTGATGGGATCCAAACAAGAGTTTGCTCAATGCCTGTGGGTCATTCTCTGCTCGTCAGAACTTGGGTTTGCGGAGTGGTCAAGGTGCTCTCCAGGCTGCGATGAGCACAGGCCCTGAGAATGTCTTATTTACCATCAGTGGAGGTTTGTCCTGGAAAGTTCCATCCAGACCAAATCACACATAAAAGATTTTAAACCAAAAACATAGCTATGAAATTTTGTTTCAATCTGTTTTGTTTCAATCTTATATAAGACTATATCTGTAAATTTTTAAAGCTAATTTTTAATCAAATATTATTGATGAATCAGAACAGCCACCTAGGTAAATGATGCACCAACCCAGTGATGCATGAGGAAATCTATGAAAAGATGTTTTGTTATTTGCTTATGTCAGGTTAGAAAAAGTAAAGATTATATTGCTACTTATTAATAGATTTTGCCTAGGAAAAGAAAGCATCTCTTACATACCTCTGCAATTAGAAGCTAAGAAATCCTCAGTGTTTATCATATTTGCAAATTCCTCACTCTCATGATAAGGGTGTTTAACTCTGTCTCTCCCGTGCCTATGCAGATATTCTCTGAGGTGATACAGCTTGAGTGCAAGTGAAATGAAAGAAAATATTAAAGCATATACAGATGGAAATTTCTAGGATACACATTTGTATTATTTAATAAGTATACCATACTGTTTTTCATGATTATTCCTTGAGTTCTAAAATCTCAACCAAAAACTAACAGCTAAAGGTTTACAATATTTTAATCTAAGACAATTATTTGTAAAACGCTAAGCATAGATGGAAGAGGTTTGTAAAAACTTCAGTGAATTAGACAAACAAACTAGTTATTTTAGTGAACACCTAAAATAAGATAAATGATTGCCAATTTTATATTAATCAACATAGTTAAATATTTTATTTCCACTTGAATATTTTCATTCGGGTCCGATTGATTTGATTACATTTACTTAATCTGTGGAATGTCTTCATTGAGAGACAGTTTCCAATCAGGTTTGTAGCAGACCCTTCCCTAGAGTTGAACCCCAAAGAGTTGTGCTCTTCAATTGCCCTATTCTCTTGAGTGCAGGCAGAGCCTGTGACATGATTCTAACTGATAGAATACAACAAAGGAGAAATGGTTTTGTAGATGTAATTAAGCTTCTTAATCTTCATTGATACTGAGTTAAATTAAAGGGGTATTTTGTCCTGACTTTATCAGAGATGCCCTTCAAAAGAGGGTCCTGGTCTTTCTGGAAATTACAGTCATTTCCACCTTGCCACATAGGTGAATGACCTGGGAGAGGGTCATGTAGCAGGAGCTGAGAACTACTCAATGCTTACAGCCAGCAGGAAAGCAGGGATCTTAGTCTTACAATCACAAGGAACTGAATTCTGCCAACAAATACAGGAACTTTCCAGAGGACCCAACTCCAGAAAGGCATGCCGTCCAGTTGGTACCTAGACTGCAGCCTTCTGAGAAGAGGACCCAGGCAAGCCACATCTGCACTCCTGACTCTCGGAAACAGTGAGATAACAAATGTAGGTTTCCTAAGCCACCAACCTTGTGGCAATTTGCTATGCAGTAATAGAAGTATAATACAATGTCAGCTTTTCCTCCATAAATTATTTTTCTGTTTCCCTCTTACCTTCCTCCCTACAGTCCAAAGGATGAAGCTTCCAGCCTCCTGCCCTAAAGGTAGACTGTTCTGGGTGTCAACTCTACCCCCTTTGGAGGTCCTAGAAGATTTCTCCCAGCTTCGCCTACAACAGCACCAGCGTAACACTGACAGGCATTGGGTATTCTCAATTGTTTGCACTTTTATATTGTCTTCCTGTGGACCCCTTCTGAATGAAATTGCTTGCACTTATGTCATCCTCTCAAACTCCCTCTTTTGGGAACGCTGATCGCCACAAATAAAAGATAGTATTAGAAGTGGCACTAGGAAATAGACCCACAGAATGGGATTCTGAAATTGACACAGGAGTGAGATAATCTCACCTGTTATAATGAATATGTGGGATTGTGAAAATCCTGTGTAATGCTATAGCATCGCAAGTGTGGTAATGTGTATAAGGTATGGGTGTAGGATCACATTGAAGGATTACTGATCCGCTAAGTTGACTGAAAATAAGACTTAAAATAGGAATGTGTGCCTGAGACTTAGCGTGGGAAGATGGATGGATCTGCTCAACTGCATTCAACTCCAGGTTTCTGAACATTCTTGACTATCAAAAGTCATTGTCTGGACACCATGCAGATAAATGAGTTGGATGCTTTGCAAGTTGACACTTGTCTTCTTCAAAATAAGTCCCCCTCTGAGTCAAGTCTTACCATAACTTAAGTGGGAAAATTTGGTCACTGCTATGGGAGGAAATTGCTTCCTCACTGGAATAATTTCAGGGCCCTGAATAAAATTTACTGGGAGAAATCATGGTAACACACATACAAGTGGATATTTGACACAGGGCAGTAGGGTAAGAACAAGATTGGATAGGAGGGAAATTACTGGCACAGGAAACTTTTCCCATGTGCAAGGATCCAAGGTCTTGCATAAACATTTTGATCCAATCCTAATCTGCCATCGTCATGTCTCTGAAGTTCGAATGAGGTGAAATGCTGTAATTGCCTAGACTAATACTGAGGAACAGATTTGAAGGTCTATGAAGGTGGCAATGCTGCAATTAATTTATGGCATGTCGTCTGAGTCTATTGCTTACGTTCCCAGGGACGTCCCGGAGAATACTTCCTTCTCTAAGTCAATGGAGAAAGTGCTATTGGGGGAAATATTAGCAATTTTTTGAAGATCATTTGTGTTTGTTCTCTATAGGCCAAGATTTGGAGTAGGAGACACAGTCATTGGACTCGGATCCCTAACTGTCTAAAGAGGTGTTACAATGATCAAATATATAAAGCAAGATGGTGAAACTTACTTGATTGTAAGAAGGAAGGTGAAGTAATTATTGTAATGGACAGTAACTAGATATTGTGACACTCGGGAATCTGTGGTAATAGAATCTGGGATTCCTAGAGGTAGGATAGATTTTCAGAATACTAGGGTGGAGTTTGGTTTGTATAACCTCAAAATAAAACCAAGAACAGGTGGCAGAGAGGCCATGTTGCTGCCTCAATGGAAACTGCTTGCTGAACCAATTTTGATATCTTAGCCATTTCTCAGATGCTGAGCGCACAGGAAAGGGAAAGGGTCCTTTGATGGAGGATTCCAAAATGCCATTGTAAGTGTATATAATAGTTTCCCAACCATCCTCTAAAGAGTCTAGCATCTATTTACCCAAAGATTTTTACACTAGAAAGTAGGGATGCCCAGAATACCCATATTTTTAGGGCTATTGGATATAGGTTCTGATGACATAATCAGAGAGATGGAGTAAAAAAAGAAAAAAATTCCATTAGATTTTACTTAAAAGAATGGAAAAGAATTTTTTTAATGTAATCTGGGTTGATATGTTGAAATGAGCCTTCCTGGACAGCACTGATAAAGATATAGATCTGAGGGCACTGTTAGTATAACAACATTTTACATTACTTTTGCCCAGGATTTAGATTCTTAAGAATTCATTCTGTATAAATCAAATTGCACAAATATGCACAGACACAGTGTAAAAATATTTACCCTAGCAATTTTCTTTAAAATCTTTTTCCTGCATTTTAGAGAACAATATAGAGATACACTAAAGCACACACAACTAGTATTGGCTTACACAATTAGTATAAGGCAAACACACTTGTAATGCCATCAAGGAAGAGAAAGAGAACTTTGTTAGCCACTATGGAAGTCTGTTCTTGTGGCCCCAGCCTAATACCAAACCCCTTCCTCCTGCCAAAATTAACCATTATCCTGACTTTTGCAGTTACCACTTCATGCAAATGTTCCTGGGTTTATTATACATATGTATCCACATACATGGTAGATTAGTCATGCTTTTTTAAAAACAAACTTGAAATGTTCTTTAAATCTATTCCAATCTACAGGTCCCCCCTCTCTGTGCTTCTTTTTCCTATAATTTATATTATATTTACCATTGTTTCCTGACGGCTTGTTAGTTTTCTTAAATGTCCTCAGGCCCACATCACCATTTATCTGCAAATAATGGTAATGCATATATTTTGTTAATGATAATACTGATATTGGTAAGTGGAATTGGTTATATGTAGATGATGATAAGATTATTAATATCAATTATTTAGGAGTATTGGTCACATATATTAATGGAGTATTATTAGAGTATATTCATACCAGTCAAACTAATTTTGTGCATTTTTCTATCATTAAGAATGAATTATCTACTATTTCTGTCCTATTTCTCAGCTTTAAAATTAGCATAGGTCTTTCATATATTTTTGTATAAATAAAGACTGTTTACATTGTTACAAAAACACTGAGGTCAGAGCAGAATGATCCCAAAGGTATTAAAAAGAAATAAACATTTCTGTTACATATTTTTGTTGTGTCCTTATGTGACCTGCTGATTACTTACCACAGAATAAATTAGTCAACGAGCCAAAAATGTGAATGCTAAAAAAGGTTAGATATAATTTCTCAGTTATTTTCTGTCCTTTCTAGTTCTGACTAAATATAACCCAATTTTAAACCCCAACAATTATTTCCAGTGTTCAGTATCTTAGTGAGTTAAAATCTTTAGGATCTCAGAATTTTGATTCTTAAATGTTAAGAATTTAAGATTAGAGGTACATTTTCCTGTTAAAGTTTAATGAAACTTTATCATTTCAAATGTTAATGAAATTATTAGTGAATTCTGCACTCTATGCAAGACATATATCATTTCAAATACATTTCTTAATTTAAAACTATTGAGCAATAACCCAAAATACATTGTTGCAAATATAGAGATTAAAAAATAGCAATATCTAGGATTTAGTAAGTACCTACTAAATTCAGAGCAAGGTGCTAGTTTTAAATACATTAACTCGAAATCTACAATAAAACTACATTTTAGATTTCATTATCCATTTAATTTAAATGTGAAAACTGAGGTTCAGCATAGTTAAATAACCTGCCCAAGATGCACAGCTAATAGATGTGAGAACAATGTTTCAAAACCGTGTCTGTCAGTATGAAAAACACTATTAATTTTTTATGCTGCTGACCTTCACACTTTAATTGATACATACCATATTTATATTCATTCAAGTACATTTTTTTCTTTTTCATTGTATTTTATGAGATAGCTGTAGATTCACATGCAGACATAAGAAATAACACAGAGAGATTCCTGAACCCTTTACCCAAATTTTCCTAAAGATGATATTTTGCAAAAATATAGTATAACACAACCAGAATATTGGCATGAATAAAGTCTACTAATCTTATTTAGTTTTCCCAGTTTTACTTTATAGCTGTGTGTGTGTATGTGTGTGTGCATTTGGTGCCACGCACTTTGACCACCCGTATAGGTTCATGAACCCACCACCAGAGTGAAGTTACTGAGCAGTTCCACCCTAAGGACCCCTTGAGTGACCCTTTCATACCCACACTCAATTCTCTCCTGCAGCCCCCACCGCCCCCGCCTTAAACTCTGGCAGCCATTAATATGTTCTTCATCTCTCTAATGTTGTCACTTTAATAATGGGAACTTACAATATGTTACCTCTTGAGATCATTCTTTATTACTCAGCATAACACACTGAGACCCATCCAAATTGCCATATGTATCAATAGTTCATTTCTTTTTATTGCTGAGCAGTATTTTATGGTACGGCTGAACCAAAGTCTGTTACCTTTCCACCTGTAGAAGAGCATCTGGGCTTGTTTCCAGTTTGGGGCTATTGCAAATAAAATTGGTATGAATATTTGCATACAAGCTTTTGTATGAAAATAATTTCATTTCTCTGAGATAAGTGTTCAAGAGTGCAATTGCTTGAACATAAATGCACATCTTCTTTTATAAGAAATTATCAAACTATTTCCAGAGTGGCTGTACCTTTTTAGGTTTTCATATTCTTATCAGCAATGTATGAGTGATCAAGTTTCTCCTCATCTTCACCAGCATTGGTTATCGTCTATGCTTTTAAAAATATTTGCCATGCTGATGGATATATAGTGATATCCCATGAGGTTTTCCATCTGCATTTCCCTGTGGCAATTATGTTGAACTTTTTGGGCATTTATTTGCCACCTATTGTTCCTCTTCAGTGAAATGTCTATTTCCTTTCACTATTTTCTTCTTGCTTCTCTGTATATTTTTACTGTTGAGTTTTGGGCTCTTTAAACGTTGTGGACACAGGTCCTTTGTCATCTAAATGGTCTGAAATATTTTCTCCCAGTCTCTAGCTGTCTCCATCTATTCTTATGGTCTTTCACAGAGCAAAAGGTATTTTTATATTTTTTAAATTTTAGTGAGTTTCAGTTTATCAAGTTTCCCTTTAATAGATCAAGCTTTTTAGTGTTAAGTCTAAGAACTCTTCTCATGGCTGTAGATCCTGAAGCTTTGAATTTATGACATATTTTAAATTAAATCTTTAAAAGGTGTGAAGTGTAATTTGATACTTGTTTTCCCTGCACGTGGATATCCAATTACTCCAGCATCTTTTGTTGAAAAGGCTATCTGTCCTCCATCGAATCACTTTTCACCTTTATTAAAAATCATTTTGGATTGTTTGTTTGGGTCTATTTCTGGGGCCCTACCTGTTTTTGGTTTATGAATCCACCCCTCGGCAGAAACAAGTCCTGATGACCGTAGCAATAAAATAAATCTCAAAATTGATGGACTGATGCCTCCCACTTATTTCTCTTTTTTCAAAATTGGTGGTGCACATTTTTTTAGGAAGTGATCAATTTTGTCTAATATGTCAAATTTATGTCTGTAGAGTCTTCGTGTAATATTCCATTATTATCCTTTTCATATATGCAACATCTATAGTGAGATCTCCTGTCTATTCCTGATATTGGGAATTTGTGTGTTCTCTCTTTTTTCATTGTCAGTTTTATTTGAGTGTTGATAATTTTATTGATCTTTTCGAAGAATCAGCTCTTATGGTATTGATATTCTCTATTTCACCTTCAATGAATTCTGCTATTCTTTCAAAGATAGTTTGTTTTTTTTCTACCCAAATGTCTTAAAGCTAATAATTAGGTTACACATTTGAAACTTATCTTCTTTCCAATGTGTGCATTCTGTGCAATAAATTTCCCTTTTAGCCCTTTAGCTGTATACCATAAATTTTGATATGTTGAATATACGCTGTTTTTCAGTTCATTTTCTTTATTTTTTTCTTTTGAGACCCCCTCCCATGCTGGTTTTAGAAGTGTGTTCTTCGCTTCCAAGTGTTTGGATTTTATATTTTATTGATCTCTAGTTTGAGTATATTGTGGTCATTAAACATGTATTTCTTTTTGTACATTTATGGAGGTTGGTTTTATGGCCCAGTGTATGGACTATTTTGTAATAATTTCCATTGGGATTCAAAAAAATGTGAGTTCTTCAGTTTGGAATGTCCTATAATGCTAATTTTAGTTCTTGTTGGTTCATGATGTTGTTGAGTTTTTATATATTCTTGCTTACTTTTTTGTGCAGTTATTATACATATGTTGTTGAGAGTAGGGTGTTGATGTCTCCAACTATAATTTAGATTTGTCTATTTCTCCTTTCACTTCTGTCTTCTTTGTGGATTGAATATTTTACATTATATAATAACACTCTCTGTCCTAGATAATTTTCTTTGCTCTGAAGTCTACTTCATCTAATATTAATACATCCACTCCTACTTTCCTTTGATTAATATTTGCATGATATATATATTTTTCATCATTTTATGTTCAACCTGCTCATATTCTTATAGTTGAAATGAGTTTCCTGTAGGCAGCATATAATTGGGTCAATTTTAATCTATTCTTCCGATCTCTGTCCTTTAATTGGCATACATAGACACTTAAATTTAAGGTAATTATTGATAAATTAGGTCTTTCAATGGGGACAGTGAGAGGCAACCCTTACTGAGTGCCAGAAAAGCTACTGCAAGAATATATGAATGGGCATTTGGGGGCCCCACTGACATCTCAGGGGTAATCCCCCAGGAAATGTTTTCCAACTTGAAATTCTCTGGAACCAGCCTGGTGATGGGATTAGAGTGACTCATTACAGCCAAGCAAAGGTAGACATCTGCATTCTCCACTCAACCTTTGCTGGTATTGGCGATGGTGGGTCACAGTTTTTCTGTAGTGTTTTGTGGAGTAAAGCATTATTTGCTAAAAGTTTTATGTATTGCTAGAATACCACTCTCCTGGTCCTGTGGCAAGAGAGCTCAAACTTTCCTTAGGACATTCTTTGTATCCATTGACATTCCCACATTGCAGTTTCTGTGTCACTCAGTCTGGGATATAGGAAATGAAAAGAAAGTCCAAGGAACATGCCACTCTGTCATTCTTCCAGTCCTGAAGTTCCTGGCTTATCTGCCTTTCTGTCTCTAACTTTCAGAGTCATCTTATGTTTGTTTTATATACAACGTCAGGGTTTTTAATTCTACTTAGTGGAATAGAGAAAAGTGCTTCTAATCTATCTTTCTGAATGCAGAAGTCCAATCTTTCTTTTCAAGTAAGAAAAGGAACAAAATAAGAACATTCCAAAAATCAGAGGAGATCTTTCAAAATAAAAAAAGAACCCATTTCCGCCTTAGGAAGGAGCCATTTAATGCCCTGACTTTTCCCTTGTCCTTTCCCTACCCAATCGTGCTCTCTCTCTAGTATATGTCTCACCAAGATGTTTCCATTGAAACAAATCAGAAAAATTGGTTGATTTCTTATTTATCCTTTTTTCAGCTTTACTGAGTTCAGTGGAAGGCAATAAAGTACATGTAAAAATGATGTTAAGAATTATTGATTGCATATGTAGAATGGAATGATTTCTAAATGTTGGGTTAATTTATTTTTTTCCGTTAATTAATAAAAAAAAAACTCAAAAAAAAAAGTGTTCTTGTGAATTTTGATTTACTTGTATACCTATGAAACCATCACCCAAGCAAGCCAGGGAATGTATCCATCAACCTAAACATCACCTGTATTTCCTTTGTGGCCAGCAGCTACTGACCTGCTTTCTATCACTACACGTTTGCCTGCATATTCTATAATCTTACATAAATGTAACCAAACTGTTTGCACTGTTTTTCATATCTTATAATCTTACACAAATATAACCACACAGTTTGCATTATTTTTCAATCTGTCTTCTTTTTTTCAGCATAATTATTTTCAGGTGCAGCTTTGTTATTGCGTATATTAATAATTTATTCTTTTTATTGGAGAGCATTATTACATTGTATGAATATACCACAATTTCGTTATTCTTTCATCTATTGATGGACATTTGTTTTGCTTCTGTATTTTGCTTATTACAAATAAAACTACTATGAACATTATTTTTTTGCTACTATAAACATTTAATCACAAATGTTTGCATAGACATATATTCTTGGGGAAATTAATAGGCTTGGAGTGACTTGGTCATATGGGACATGCATGCACAACTTAAAAATAAACTCTTAAAATCTTTTCCAAAGCGATTGTACTATTTTACATTCCTTTCACCAGTGTGAGTATGTGAGGTTCCATTTGTCCCACCTGCACACTTGACATGGAAGCATTTTTAATTTTACCCATTCTAAAGGGTGTGTAGTGGCATGTCATTGTGATGTGAATTTGCTTTTCCATGATGACTTTACGATGTTGAGCATCTATTCTAGTACTCATGTGTCATTCATACATCTTTTTTGTGAAAGTTTCTGTTTTTATTATTAAAATAATGATTTTGAAGATTGAAAAATATTTAATTTCAATGGGGTCTAATTTTTTTTCTTACATTAATTCTGCTTTTGTTGTCATATCTAAGACATCTTTGACTAACCAAAAGATACTAAAATATTATGCATTATTTTCTTAGGGAAATTTCATGCTTTTTGTTTTACATTTCATTTCATAATCTAAAGTAAGTCAATTTTGTTTATGGTAGGACAATATCTTTAAGTTCACTGTTTTTTGCCTAGGGACATAAAATAACTTCAGGAATATTTATTGAAATATATATTTTGCTCAATTATTTGACTTTGCATTTTTGTTACATATCAGTTGACCTTATGTACGCAGGTTTATTTTGCGGCTTGATAATATTCCATTGACCTATTTGTTTATTCTATGACAATGGCCCATTATCTTGCTTACTATAGCTCTAAAATAAGTATTAAAGCTGTGGATTTAAATGTATAGTGTGAAACTATAAAACAGTTCACAAAAAAATTAGTTAAAATATTTTAAAGCCATTAAAAATAACAGGAGATAATAACACTGCCATGTCAATACATTTGCAAATTTAGTTGAAATTGAAAAATTTCTAGAAAAACACTTCAATGTATGTGAGCCAAGGTAATATAGAAGATTTTTATTTAACGGCAATATTTATTTTAAAAACTAGCAAGAAAATATAAAACAGGCTTCCTCAAAGTGAAATCCAAAAACTCCTTAAAGAAAGCTTCAGACTTATGCAAGTTCACAAGAAAATTTTATATACTCTTTATGCAAAAACATACAAATAGAAATATAAAAATGTCAATAGAACAGAAAAAATTGGGACTACTTCTTAACTCATTTTATGATATTAGGATAACCATGTAATCAAAATTTGATAAGAAATTTAAAGCAAGAAAAATTTCAGAGGAACCCCTCTCATGGACATAGATGTAAATTTTCCAAACAAAATGTTAACCAAACAAATCTAGCAATATTAAAAGAATATTACAACCAGATTAAATTTATCCCAGGAGCTGAAGACTGCTTTAACATGCAAAAATTGATCAAGGTATGCAATTCATAGCATTAATGAATAAACAATAATTGCAAAATATTCACAATAATAATTCAATAAAGTTCAATATAAATCCATGATAATAATTCTTAGCCAACTAGGTACAGAAAGGAACATGCTTTTTTAAACTTTTTAAATTGTATTATATAAAATATAACAAAGCAAAGAAAGAAAGAAGCAATAGTTCTCAAAGCACTCTTCAAGTAGTTACAGGACAGATTCCAGCGTTTGTCATGGATTACCATATCATCCTCTCGGATTTTTCCTTTTAGCTGCTCCAGAATATAGGATGCCAGAAGGAATAAATTTTTTTATATCATCACAATCAACTTCTTTTTTCTTTTGTTTGTGAAAAATAACAGATATTCTAAAAAGCAATAAAATTTCAAAGCACAGCACAGCAATTTGTTGATTTCAGAGTTTGGTATGGCTGACAATTCCACAATTTTAAGTTTTTACTTCTAGCTGCTCTAAGATACTGGAGACTAAAAGAGATGTCCATTTAATGATTCAGCAATCATATTCATTTGTTAAGCCCTACCTTCTCTGTATAACTTCACTGTCACCTTTGATCTTTCTATTACCCTCTTTAGGAGTATATGGGTTATGGCCATTCTAAATGTTTCATGTTGGAAGGAGCTGGTAATAATATGGGGTAGGGAGATGAAACTAGCTGATGTTCTGGAGAGGCTGAGCCATCTAGGTTTCAGGACTTTTCTGATTCAGGGACCCATCTGGGGGTTGTAGGTTTCCGGAAAGTTACACTAGTGCATGGAACCTTTGTAAAAATTTATATATTGCCCTAGGTATTCTTTAAGATTGGCTGGAATGGTTTGGGTTGGGGTTTGGCAAATTATGATAGGTAGCAACGTCTAACTGAAGCTTGACTAAGCGTGATCTCCAGAGTAGCATCTCAGCTCTATTTTGAACTCTGGGAGCCGCTGATAACTTTATTAGTTACAATTCTTTCCCTCTTTTGGTCAGGATGATATTGTTGATACCATAGTGCCAGGGCTGGACTCATCCATGGGAGTGAACTCCCATGCCACCAGGGAGACTTTCATCTCTAGATGTCATATCTCATGTAGGCATGAGAGCTATAATTTCACTTGCAGAGTTAGGGTTAGCGAGAGTAAGGCCACAAAATGGAACAAAGTCATAAGGAAAGCCACGTTGTGAATGAACATGTGAGACATTTGGTGAGACAAAATAAGCTAGAAACAAAAGAACAAGAACAGTATGGTCACCTTTAGAAAATGCTTATAAGAAAAGGGGCTTAGATTGCAAGCTTTTAGAGCAGACACATTAAGTCCGGAGTAGTGATTATTATTTATGGATTTTGATGGGCTGTTTTATATATATAACCTGATATAAAGAGATAAGAATGAAGCTGAATAGGTTGGGATTAAAGTAATTCAGAACATAGGGGTAAGAAAGACAGTGTCTATCTTTTAGAATGACACATTCTCTTTGAGACCAATGGAAGAAAGGTTTATTTGGTCTGGAACTGAAATTTTCTGTAGTGCATAATCTAACTCAATTTGTCTGTATAGCTCATTTGAACAATTGAAACACAAGGAACACAGAATAAGAAAGAGGTCCTTTAATCTTGTATAGATTATTGTAATGCCTGGATATATCCTAGAGTATAAGCAGATAATCAAAAAATTTTGGCAAAATCCCCTGACAGATGGGAGAGAGAATATGGAATGATTAAACCTTATCATCAGGGATATTAACTATTAAGCATTACCATCAGGGATACTGTGTCAAACTTTAAGGGCACGCAAATCGATAGGCCATGCCCTCGATCATGAAGCTTATTCTTGTGACGTTTATGTAAGCAGCGGAGAAGCCTGGACTACCTATACACATGCCTAAGAGTTACTTCTGGAGGACCGCTTTTGTTGCTCAGATGTGACCTCACTCTCTCTAAGCCCAACTCTGCAAGTGAAATCTAATATCATTGTAATACCCAGACTGGGTATTAAATGCTATAAGAAAGGAAAGTTACAGGCCAATCTCCCTAAAAAGAGCATAGATGCAATAATTCTCAATAAAATATTAGCAAATCGAATCCAACAGCACATTAAAGAATTATAAACCACGACCAAGTGGAGTTTATACCGGGAAAGGACGGATGTTTCAACACAAGAAAATCAATTAATGTAATATAGTACATTAACAAATCAAAAGGGAAAAATCACAAGATCATCTCGATTGATGCTGAAAAAACATTCGACAAAATTCAGCCTCTTTTTCTGGTAAAAACCCTCCAAAAGATAGGAATCAAAGGTTACTACCTCAATATGATAAAGGGAATATTTTAAAAAATTATAACCATCATTGTACTCAATGGAGAGAGACTGAAAGTTTTTCCCCTAAGATCAGAAACATGACAAGGATGCCCAATGTCACCACTATTATTCAACATTATGCTAAATTGAGTCTCTTACTAGTGATTGATTTCTTGAGATCTTCTATTTTTTCCTGAGTCAGTGTAGCTTCTTTGTGTGTCTCCAGGAATTGGTCCATTTTATCTAAGTTGTCTAATTTGTTGCTGTATAGTTGTTCAGAGCTTCCTCTTATGATTTATTCTATTTCTTCAGAGGCTGTGGTAACACACCCCTTCTCATTTCTGATTCTGTTTATTTGCATCCTTTCTCTTTTTTTCTTTGTCAGTCTTGCTAGTGATTCATCAATTTTATCGATTTTCTCAAAGAACCAACTTTAGGTTTTGTTGATTTTTTTGTATTGTCCTTTTGTTTTCCTACTCATTTATCTCGGCCTTAATCTGTTATTTCTCCTCTTCTATTTGCTTTGGGGTTAGTTTACTATTCTTTCTCAAGTTTCCTAGGTATGCTGCGAAGTTGATTTTTGCTCTTTATTTTTTTTTAATATAGGCATTTAGGGCAATAAATTTCCCTCTCAGCACAGCCTTTGCAACATCCCATGGGTTCTGATAAATCATGTTCTCATTTTCATTCCTCTCCAGATAGCTACTAATTTCTGTAGCAATTTCTTCTTTGACCCACTGGTTGTTTAAGAGTGTGTTATTTAATCTCCATATATTTGTGAAAGTTTTTATTCTTTGATTTTTTTTTGTGATCAGAGAAAGTACTTTGGATAATTTCAGTGTTTTAAATTTGTAAACTCTTGTTTTGTGCCCCAGCATATGATCTATCTTGGAGAATGTTCCATGAGCACTAGAGAAGATAACCTTGTGTTTTGGGGTGCAATGAGCTATATATGTCTTTTAGGTCTAATTCATTTATTAAGTTGTTTAACTTCTTTATTTCCTTGTTGATCTCCCATCTGGTAGCTCTATCAATAGATGAGAGTGGTGTACTGAAGTTCCCTACTATTATTGTTGAAACATCTATCACTCCCTTAAGTTTTGCCAATGTCTGTCTCACGTACTTTGGAACTCCTGTTTGGGAGCATAAATATTTATGATTATTATTTTTTCTTGATGAATTGTCCCTTTTATTAATGTAGTATAGTTCTTTGTCTCTTACAATATCTTTACATTTAAAGTCTATTTCGTCCCATATTAGTATAGCTACTCCTGTTTTTTTTTTTTTTTTTTTGGTTACAACTTGCATGGAACAACTTTTTCCATCCTTTCATTTTCAATCTATTTGTATCCTTGAGCCTAAGATGAGTTTCTAAGCAGCATGCATCTGGATTATATTTCTTAATCCATTCTACTAGCCTGTATCTCTTAATTGGTAAATTTAATCCATTAACATTCAAAGCTATTACTGAAAAGACTTTTCTTAAGTCCACCGTCTTTTCTTTTGGATTTTGTTTGTCAGATCTATACATTCATTTCCCCTCTTTCTCTCTTTACCTTTAAATTACTCCAACTGGTACTCTTCAATTCTGTGCCTACTGGCAGACCTCCCTCTCCTGTCTTTTTCTTTTTTTTTTTTCAACTGGGGTAACTCCCTTTAGTATTTCTTATAGGGGCAGTCTCTTGTTGAAAAATTCCTTCAGGATTTGATTTTCTGTGAAAATTTTAATCTCTCCCTCAGTTTTGAAGGACAATTTGGTTGGGTAAAGAGTTCTTGGCTGGAAGTCTTTGGCTTTCCAGATCTTAAATATATCATACCACTGTCTTCTCACTTCTAGAGTGTCAGTTGAGTAGTCTGAACTCAGTTTTATGTGGTTACCCTTGTATGTAGTAAATTGTTTTTTTATTTTTGCTTTCAGGGGATTTTGTACTTCTCTTCAACATTTGACAGACTGATTAGTATGTCAAAGGCCTGTTTGGATTTATTCTATTTGGAATTTGTTGACTTGCATATTTATGTCCTTTATAAGCTTTGTGACATTTTCTCCTACTATATCCTCAACTAATCTTCCTAGCCCTTTACTCTTCCCTTATCCTTCTGGGACACCAGTGATTCTTGTATTTGTATTCTTTGTTTTAGCCATCATTTCCTTGAGATTCAATTCAAATTTTTCCATTTATTTTTGCCGTTTGCTGCTTTGAGCGTTCAAAATCAGTTGTCCTGTCCTCTAGCTCACTTATTCTTTCTTCTACCTTTCGAATTTGCTGTTGTGTGTCTCTAGTATATTTTTTATTTGGCCTACAATATCTTTACTCTCTGTAATATCAGCTGTTTTTCTATTTATCCTTTCAAAATCCTCTTTATGCTCTTCTAGTGTCTTCTTGATAACCTTTATGTCATTTTCTTTATGACATCACATTTATTTTCTTTAGTAGAGTTATATGAACATCCTTGATTAGTTGTTCCCACATCTGTGTCTCCTCTGGTGTTTTAATTTGGTCATTAAACTGTGCTATATCTTTCTGAATCATTATATGCTTAGTGATCTTCTGCTGTCTTCGCAGCATGTGATATCTTGATTGGTTTACTTTGGAAGTTTATTTTCTTCAGTAGTCTAAAGCCTTGTATTTGCAGGATGGATGTGAAGCAGGATGCAGGGCGTGGAGTGAGGCACAACAGTGTGGTGATTTGTTGGAGCACAGGTATAGGCACAGGTTGGGGAGGCTATGCTGGTGCCTTTAGTGTGGGCATCCAGCTGCAGAGAGGATGTGGCCATGCAGGTGTATGGGTCCTGGGGTGGGCACTGGTGTGTGCTGGTCTAGGGTGCATGGCTCGTTGAGCAGTTGCACAGAGCTCAGGGCAGCAGGTTGGTGTTGTGCCTGCATGGGCTAGGGGCAGATGTGGCCTGGCTGAATAGGCCAGTCCTTACCCTGAGCTGGGAGGCATGACTGGGTGCCATGTGTATGCAAATATCTGGGAGGACCATAAACAGATATACACATGTGCAGAGCTCAAGGAGGGGTTGAGGGGGTTGCACGACTGTATGGGTTGGGGGTGGTATAGCTTGGGTATGAAGGTAAGCCTTTATGAACTGTCAGCTGCCTGCAGGGGGCATGAACAGGGCCATAGGACTGGGGAGGGGCAGGGCAAGACTGCACTTTTGCAGGAGAGGTGGGTTGGGCTGGGGCAGGCAGGCACATGTTTGGGATGAGGGAGTAGGGTGTGTATGCCTACAAGAGATTGGCTGGGTGGAGGCACTTGCAGTGCAGGGATGGAGGGGTGGGTGATGGGGTTCAGCTGAGTAGGGTGTGGGGTGAGTTATGGGTCATGCGGCTGCACTGGTAAACTTCCTAGTTCAAAGAACACAGCTTTGTTTACTTCCTGGCCCCTGTCTCCCTGCCTGTGCACTCCTGAGGACTTCAGGGCTTCTGTGCTAGGCTGTTTGCATCAGCCAGACGATCTCCGGTTCCCTGCTTCTCGGTTCCTCAGCTTTTGCAACCAGGGCCTCCCTATGTGGTGCAGAACATCCCAGGTAACTTATACCCTGGAATTACCTTCTCACTCGCCCTCCCAACCTTTCTCTAGCTGTTCCTCACAGCAGGTTGAACTCGACCTATCCTGTCTGCCATCTTCCCCCAACCTGGGAAGGAACATTCTTAATCTGATAAAGAATATCTAAAAAGTTTCCAGTGAGTCATCATATTTAATGGTGACATTGAAACTTTCCCTCTGAGAATAAAAATATGACAATGACATCTGCTATCACCATTTCTACTGAACTTTTCTTCAATGACCTATCTGATTTTGTAAAGCAGTAAAAGAAATAAACTGTGTAAAGACTGGATGGAAGAAATGAAATGTTTATTGCTCACAAATTATGCCCATATGATTATGATATATAAAATCCAGAATAATAAAAACCTATGTTATTAGAATTAGTAAATGGATTTAGCAGAAGGATTGGATACAGTGTCAATAGACAAAACCAATATGGTTATATATGCTGATGACAAAAATTAGAAAAAAATATATATTTAAAATTATAAAATTTAAAATATATACAACAAATACTTATGACAAACTAACTAAAGACGTTCAAGATTTCTATGTAAAACCATATAAAATTGTGTTGATGAAAATTTATTTATTCAAGTACCTGATTTTGAAAGGATGTAAATTTTTCTTAAAGTGCTCTCTGTATAAATGCTATCCTGAGATTCCAGGAAGATTGTGTGGATGTATTAAGGAAATAGCAAGTCAAATGGACCCAAGCTGATCTTGAAAGGGAAGAAAGTAGAAATACTTCTTTCACTGAAAATCAAAGTTTATTATAAAACTGTTCTGTCTGTGGCCTTATCTCAAAGGGCACCTCACTGAGGCATTCACATAAAAATGCATTGCTTTGTGAACTCAAATGACTAAACTTTTATGCTCTCATCTATTAGAGATTTACATAATTTTTGGAGCTTAACTTAGAAGATTATTTCCACTCATATAGTTTTCTAAAATGTAGCATGTTAGTTTCACTCAAGAAATCAAATAAATGTATCTCATCTCTTCACCGGTTTTGAAACCCTTAATTTGTATAAATAAATTCAAATTTAATATATTTTGGCATTTAGTTATGATAAAAAAGTAAAGACTGTGTAATACTGGCAGTAAGATGGAAAGGTAGAACAGAAGGGGTCATCCAGGAAACAGAGCCCTACATATATGATTGTTGATAACAACAAAATGGTACTGTAGAAAATAATGACTATACCTTTTTAAATGAAATTGTTCTGGGTTAATTAGCTCTAACTTAAAATGTATTAACTCTTAGTCTCTAATAACAAGGAGATTTCTCTTGTCAAAGATACTGTTAGGGAAGTGAATTACTATGTCACATAATGGACAATAATGCTTGTAACTCATGTAACTGAGTGTTAATGTGTTAATTTCCAGAATATTTAAGAAGCTCATCAAATCAATAAGAAAGGTGAGGGGAAAACAAAAACGACCAACTACCAACCAGTTAATCAAAAAAATCCAGGGCACAAAATAACAAAAAATGGATAAGTGGTATGAAGAGGCATTTCCCAAAAGAAAATATTCAGCTGGGAAAACACTTTGTGAAATCAGATTTGACCTGTTTATTGATCAGAAAAATGCACATTAAGCACAATGAGAAGCCACTAAGCAACAAAAAGTATGGTTTAAACTTAAAAGGCTGACAATATCATTTGTTGGCAGAATTGTGCAGCAATGTCAGCTCTAACATACTCCTTGTAGGAGTCTGGTTGTATCTACTAATGTTGAACATTTCTCATCCTTTGGTTCAGCAATTGGAATCCAAAGTTTATACCCAACAGAATTGTGTATATATGTGTAACAAAACACACTTGAAAAAACTTTAATAGAATAATTATTTCTAACAGTCCCAAACGGACAGCAGGAGTTGAACAAATTGTATTTGATCTATATAATGGATACTACGTAAAAATGAAGTTAATTATCTCTACCCTTTACAATGTGAATAAAATCAAAAATACAATTTTAATCAAAGAAAACATGCTGAAAATAAATAAACTACAAACTTATACAAAGTTTTTTAATGGGAAAAATAAGTATGATGTTTGAAATCTGAAAAGAAGGCATCTTTGGGTGGGAGGGTAGAATAAAAGTAAGAAGGGGACAGGAGAAGCATTCTGTTGCTCTCTTTTTATATATTTATTGAGCTACAAAATTCATTAAGCTGTATATTTTAATTTTTTTTAGTATTTTGAAAGTTTTAAGGTTCAAATTGAAATACATATTTATTTTAGCTTTAACAAGTATGGTGAGCCAGTTATAGTTTGTCATTACACTTGACACTCCCCCTTCCAAGTTTTGTTCTTAGTTCCTCCCCAACCTTTAAATCTGTAGGTTGAAGCCTTTAGAAAATTGGTTTTTTGGCCATGTTAGTGGATCTGTGATAGGAGAGGATATATATTTGTACATTTTACTTTTTTAAAAATACTATATGAGTTAGGGTTTTCTAGAAACCAGAGTCAACAGGAAATATCTGTAAATATGAGAATTATAAAAGTGTCTCATGCAACTGTGGGGATGCACAAGTCCAAATTCCGTAGAGGAGGCTGTGAGCTGACAGTTCTAATGAAGGTCTTCAATGAGTCCCCTAGGAGAAGCTGGCTGGCTGAAGGGGAGAGACAGAATCTCTCTTTTGAATTCTCCTTTAAAGCCTTCAACTGATTAGATCAAATGAAACTTTGTTTGCAGATGACAATCCCCTTGGCCAACTGCAGATGTTATCAGCCATGGATGAAATCAAATTGCAGTAACAGGCCAGTGCTTGCTTGACCAGACAACTGGCCATGACTGACACATGAACCTAACCATAACAATTGTTATACAATTAATTGAAATTTCAAAATCAAAATATCATTCTACTTCAAGCTTTTAAAAACACTTTTATTGTGAAATATAATATTTATATATACATAAAAGCAATAAATTTTAAATTACATTGTGACAAGTATTTATAGAAAACATTTCAAAGTATGGTATGGGTTACAGTTTCACAATTTTAGGTATTTCCTTTTGGCTACTCTAAGACACTGGAAATTAAAAAGAAATATCAATATAATGATTCAGTAGTCACATTCATTTTGCTAAATCCTATCTTCTCTATTACAATTCCTCCTACTCATTTGATCCCTCTCCCAGTCTTTAGGGATATTTGGTCAATAACCATTACACTTCTTCATGTTGAAAAAGGGAACCAATATCATGGGGGAGGGGGATGCACTGGTTGATGTTCTTGGAGAGTCTGGTAACTATGGGTTTCAGGGTTTATCTGACCTAGGAACCATCTGGAGATTTTAGGTTTCTGAAAAATAAACTTAGTGGCACTTTTACAGAGTCTCAGATACAGCAGTGGGCATTCTGTAGGTTTTACAGGAATACTGTTGGTTGGCTCTTGGCATAACATGGCAGTTAGCAATATCTCACTGAAGCCAACTAGGATTAACCTTCAGAATAGCCTCTCCAATCTGTTTAAAATCTTTTAGCTGCTGATACCTTATTTTCTTACATTTCTGTTGATCCTACAGTGCCACAGGCTGGTTTATCCCTGGGACTCGTATGCCATGTTGCCAAGAACTTACACCCTTGGATGTCATGTCCCATAAAGGCAGGAGGGTAATGGTTTTACTTGCAGAGTTGGGCTTAGAGAGAGAGAAGCCACATATTGACCACAAAAGAGGTTCTCTAGTTTCCCAGTGCCTGCCCATGCCAAAAAACAAAAACAAAAACAAAAAAACAGTTCTCTAGAATTAACTCATGGGCATAATTATAGGTAGGCTTAGCTTTTCCATTACAGAAATAAGTTTCATCAGAGCAAGCGTCAAGATCAAGGGCTTGGCCTACTAACTTGAGAGTCCCTAAATTTTGAGAGAGTGTTAGGGAGTTCTTAGGTGGGGAATTTAATAGTTCTATATTTTTGCCTTCAGTTCTTCAAGGGAGTTTGCAAATACTTTTTAATTATCTGTTCAATATACTCTGGAATGTGTCTGGGTATTACATTAAGCTATACGGAATTGTAAGACCTCATTCTTGATTCTAAGCTCCATGGGTTCAGGTTGTTTAACTGAATTAGACAGACAGGTTAGGTTAGATTGTGTGCCACAGAAAATTTAGCTTTTGGACAAAATAAACTTCTCTTCCTTTTGTCTCACATAGTAGGTGAAGTTCTTAAATATAGACAGTATCATCCCTTATCCTGTGTCCTGATTTACCTTAGTCCTAACCAGATCAGCTTTGTTCTTCTCTCCAACTGAAGCATGCTCTCTTTTTTTGGCTTCTTGAACAGTTGCTCTATGTAGGAATGCTGACATTCAGAGCTGCAGAACTCCAGCCCTGAGTCTTCTGTGTTACACAGGTAACCAAAGTTCCAGGAAAATACCAGGCTATACACATCTAGCACAGCATCTAAGCACTTAAAGCTCAGGAACACATGTGACTGCTGTGAGAGCCTACAATCTAGGCTCCAATTTTCTTATAAGTATTTTCTAAAAGAGACCATGTAATATATGTTCTTTTGTTTCTGGCTTATTTTGTTCAACATAATGTCCTCATTGTTCATTAGCCTTGCTGCATGCCTTATGACTTGGTTCATTTCTGTAGCCACACATCATTCCATCATATGTATATACCAGTTTGTCATTCTGCTTCTTAATCAATATACACTTCAGTCACCTCCATCCATGGCATATTGTGAATAATGTCGCCATCAGCATCAGTGTGCAAATGTCTATTAGAATCCTTGATTTCAGTTCTTTCAAGTATATTTCCAGTAACGGGATTGCCTAATCTATGGTGATCCTATATTTAGCCTCCTGTGCATCCACTACATTATCGTCTGGAGGGGTTGCCCATGGTGCTACCCTGCCTACATTGAAAAGGTATACCTCTCTCTCCACATTTTCTCTGGCACCTGAATCTGTTCATTTATTTACTTTGAATCTTCAAATTTTGTTGAGATATACTCAGATAGCACATGTTTTATCCAAAATAAACAATGTTTCACCATATCCTCACTTAGTTGTACAATCATCACTATCAATTTTAGACAATTTTCATTGCTGCAAAGAGAAAAATAACAAATTGATGCACCCACACCAAAGAGAAAATCCAAAACTCCTCTTAATTCTTGCCCCTTAAAATTATTTACCACTAAT
The DNA here is from genome assembly GCF_023851605.1 of Tamandua tetradactyla. Classification (NCBI taxonomy): domain Eukaryota; kingdom Metazoa; phylum Chordata; class Mammalia; order Pilosa; family Myrmecophagidae; genus Tamandua; species Tamandua tetradactyla. Next base: position 40,440,176 of record NC_135351.1, read on the forward strand.
ATTATTGCAATACTAGTGATGTATTCCTGTTAAATTTAGACCATAGCATGCAATAGGTGGTTTTTCCCATATACCCCTCTATTTTTAGCTCTTTGCGCAAGTGTCATACCTTTGAAGTAGTTAATGCAAGAAATTATATTTTTGCAGTACTAATTGGTGAAAAACACGGCTTTAAACAACCCCTTTCAATCATATTCACCTTCAATATGAGACTATTATTTATAAGCCCTCTAATGAACTGCCATCACCTCTATCCATTCCCATACTTTTAAGTTAACCTCATTAACTAGTCTGTACATATTTGCTAGCCAGTCTCCTTTATCTAGCTTCTGTCTATCTCTTTGTCCCCTAAATTCTGATTTTATATTAATGAAATCATCCAGGATCTCTCCATATGTGTCTGGCTTATTTCTCGCAGCATATGTCCTCAAGATCACCCATGTTGTCATATGCTTTAGGACCTCATTTCTTCTTAATGCTGCATAATATTCCATTGTATGTGGGTACCACATTTCGTTTATCCACTCATCAGTTGATGGAGACTTGGACTGTTTCCATCTTTTGGTGATTGTGAATAGTGCTGCTATGAACAACGGTGTGCAAATGTCTGTTTGTATATGGTTTTCAGCTCTTCTGGGAATATACCAAGTAATAGTATTTGCCAGGTCATAGGGAAACTTGATATTTAGCTTTCTGAGGAACTGCCACACTGTCTTCCACAATGGCTATACCAATAAAAATTCCCACCAGCAGTGAATAAGTGTTCTAATTTCTCTGTATCTTCTCCAGTTGTTCCAATTTTCAGTATCCTCTCCAACTGTTCCAATTTCTCTGTATCCACTCCAAACTGTTCCAATTTCTCCATATCTTCCCCAGCACTTGTAGTGTAGGCATGGAAGCATTTAATTTTGAGTAGTTCTGAATTACCTGCTTTTTTATTTCATTGCTTGTGCATTGGGTATAAGATCTAAGGTGCCACCTCCTATTACTATGTCTTGCAGATGTTTCCCTATATTTTCTTTTAGGAGTTGTATGTTACTGGCTCTTATATTTACGTATTTGATCCACTTAGAGTTAATTTTTGTTTAAGTTGTGAGGTTGGGGTGTCCTTTCATTCCTTTGGCTATGGATGTCCAGTTCCCCCAGGTCCATTTATTGACAAGACTTGTGTTCAAGTTCAGTGGATTTGGGGGTTATATCAAACATCAATTGGACATAGATCTGGTGGTCTATTTCCGGACTTTCAATTTGATTTCATTGATCTATATGTCTATCTTTGTGCCAGTAGCATGCTGTTTTGACATCTGTGGCTTTATAATAAGGTTTAATATCAGGAAGTTAAGTCCACCCTCTTCAGTCTTCCATTTTAGGATGTTTTTGGCCTTTAGAGACCCTTTTCCCTTCCAATTAAATTTGATAATGACCTTTTCCAAGACTGCAAAGTAAGTTGTTATAATTTTCATTGGAATTGCATTGAATTTCTAAATCAGTTTGGGTAGAATTGACATCTTAACAACATTTAACTTTCCTGTCAATGAATATGGAATGTCTATTTAGGTCTGCTTTGATTTCTTTAAAAAATGTTTTGTGGTTTTCTGTATACAAGGTTTTGTATCCCTGATTAAGTTTGTTCCTAGATACTTGATTTTTTCAGTTGCTATTTTGAATGATATTTTCGCCTTAATTGTCTCCTCATTTAGGTCACTATTTGTGTATAGAAACATTACTGATTTTTTCACATTAATATTTTATCCCACTACTTTGCTGAATTTACTTTCTTAGCTTGAGTGGCTTTGTCATAGATTTCTCAGGATTTTCCAAGTATAGGATCATGTCATCTGCAAATAATGAAAATTTTACTACTTCCACTCTGATTTGGATGCCTTTATTTATCTTTCTTGCTTAAGTGTTCTATCTAGAACTTCTAGCACAATGTTGAGTAATAGTGAAGATGGGGGCATCTTTTTTTCATTTCTGATCTCAGGGGAGAGGCTTTCAGTCTCTCACCATTGATTATGATGCCGGCTGTAAGTTTTTTATTTATGCCCTTTATCATCTTTCGGAAGTTTCCTTTAATTCCTACTCTTTGAAGTGTCCTCATTGGAAAAGGATGCTAAATTTTGTCAAATACTTTCTCAGCACCAATTGAAATGATCATGTGCTTTTTCCCTTTCAGTTTTGTAATGTACTGTATGACATCGAGTCTCTTTTGCTGGCCAATTGCTAGCTCAGCTCATCTCTGTGTAACCCCTCCACCTGAGGAGATGGCCCCCAAGCCTCCACCCAAACCAGGCACCCACAGCAACCTGTCTCAGGGGTAGGTACTGTGAACCACAAGGATATTACGTAGGTAAAACAAGTCTGCTGCTTTCTGAGTTCCTCATGGGCACTTTCAGCTGTGAAACTAAGAGGGAAGATCTTCTCAGCTGGGATGTAGGTGGGAGTGCAGGAACATGCTGCTACTTTGGCTTACTGGCTGGCTTGCACATTGCAGCTCACATAAGGTGTGGTCACAACTGGGTAAACTCACCCTGTCCTCTCAATGATAATGCATCTGCTTTTTCATTCACGTCCTTCTTATACAATGTAGAAGTCCCTCTCTGGTCACTCGTACCCTGGAACTGCTGTGTCAGTCATTTTTCTATCACTTCTCTAGTTGTTCCATTAAAAAAGGGTGAACTCAGCCTGTCCTATTCTGCTGTCTTCCCAGAAGTATATATTCTATCATCTTTAACTGAATTTTTCCTCAACTGAGTTATGAAATGAAAGCACTATACATTTGATCATATAAAATGAATATATTCAATAAAATAATCAGTTTATCTTTATATTAATTAGGGTCCCACTGCATGCTCTTGTGAAATGGCTGTCTGGGCTTAAAGTTTCTTATGTTGTAGTTGTCGAATAGTATTTCTCTTCCTACAGCTATTTACCTGACATATTGATCTTGTCTTAGGATAAATAACTAACCAAGCTATTGGAATAGACAATTCCAAGTAATGATCAAATGAACAGAAGCCTATTTTTCAAGTGTGTTTTAAATGCTCTAAGTAGTTTTCTGTCCCTGTTGAGTGGTTGGGAGCCACCAGACCCACAGTGAGGAGGCTAGTTAACCCTTGTAGACCTTATATCTCCTATGATAGAGTTAATGGATCTAAGAATCCAGTGAAACAGTGGCTCTGTTTTGAATGAATCCAGGTACTGTATTAGATCATACAACTTCTGGTCATCCTGCCTTAAAAAGTCAGGATTTGTTTTTCTTTAAACATCTGAAAAATGCAATGTTTGTGTTAATTTGGCTCAGTCTAGTGTAAACCAAAAGACTGTTTTCAGTATTTCATTCTGACTTCTCTTCTGTGGTTATCAAATTGGATGCAGACACCGTGTCCCTGCTTGCCCACATAAGTGTCTTGGGTGAATGTATTTCAATGGTTGCTGAGCTTGATATAAGTATAATTTTAATGATTCTAAGCTAAAGAATTATGCAGAATTAAGTTGTAACAAGAGCTAAGTACATGGCACTGGAAAATTACTCAATAGCAAAAGAATATTCAGGCTTAAGCCAAACCCTGTGTTAGTTCTCTTTGTTTATAGAATGTGGTCACAATGGCTTTTACGTGAAACCTGCAGAACCTGCTTAGAACTTAGGAACTGAGAATTGCAATGTAAGCTTATGTATCCATGTTCTTCCTGTGAATCTCGTACTCTCTTTGTCTCTCCTTATGTTTTCCTAAACAAATTATAGCTATTAATGTGTTGTATTTTACAAGTCTTATGAAGATACCTACAATCTATAATTTATTTTAAAGATATCTCCTACTATAATCAAGCAGTAAGGATTTATATCTTTGCATCATAATACCTTAGGCATTACAAAGTTGATAGTTGATATTTATGGGATTGAAATTGGGGAAAAAAGAAATATAACTACTCTATTCCCACATTGCTCCCAGTTTTAGTATCTCCATGTGACATTTCCCTAGGTGCATACCAGTGCCAGGTGTTATTTTCTCAGGAATTGCCTCTCTAGGCTGTTTTTGCTGCAGCTAGTAGAGGTGATATTTTTATTTTCTTTACCATCATGCTCTCCCAAGCGGCTCTGTGGTTCACTTAGTCCTTGTATGGTGATTACTGATTTGCTTTAAGAATGTCAAGTTAGACCATGAGCACTGACGGGCAGTGCAGTTTGTTTTTTTCATTGCAATTTTATTGAGATATATTTACACACTGTATAAACCATCCTAAGTAGACAATCACTAACTCACAATATCATCACATAGTTGTGCATGCAACCACATGATCAATTTTAGAACATGTTCATTACTCCAGAAAAGATATAAAAAGAAAACTAAAATCTTCCTATACCCATTATTTACCCATAGTACTGGTGTGATTAAAATTGTTAAACTGTTGGTGAAAGAGTACTAAAATATTCCTCTTATGTTAACTAGAGCCCATAGTTGGTGGCAGAGATTTTTAAAAATTCTTATTGTAAACTTTGACAAATGAACATGTGAGCATTCTTGACATATAAACATTCTATACACAGTATACAATCAATGGCTCACAATATCATCACATGGCTGTGTATTCATCACCATGATCAGTTTTTTGAACAATTGCATCTCTCTAGCAAAAGAAATAAAAAAGAAAAACTCATAAATACCATACCCCTTACCCCTCCCTCTCATTGACTACTAGTATTTCAGTCTACTTAATTTATTTTAACTATTGTCCCCCTATTATTTCTTTATTTTTTATCCATATTTTTTACTCATCTGTCCATACTGTAGATAAAAAGAACATCAGACACAAGGTTTTCACAATCACACAATCACACTGTAAAAGCTATATCATTATACAATCATCTTCAAGAAACAAGGTTACTGGAACACAGCTCTACGTTTCAGGTACTTCCCTCCAGCTACTCCAATGCACCATAAACTAAAAAGGAGATATCTATATAATGCGTAAGAATAACCTCCAGGATAATCTCTCAGTTGTTTGGAACCTCTCAACTACTGAAACTTTATTTTGTCGCATTTCTCTCTTTCCCCTTTTGGTTGAGAAGGTTTTCTCAATCCCTTGATGTTGAGCCCCAGCTCATCCCAAGATTTCTGTCCCACATTGCCAGGGAGGTTTACACCCCTGAGAGCCATATCTCACGAAGAGTGGGGAGGCCATGCTTACCGTGTCAGCTTAGAGAGAGGCTACATCTGAGCAACAAAAGAGTTCTCTTGGGGTAACTCTTAGGCCTAATTTCAAGTAGGCTTAGCAGGAATAAGTTTTATAGAGGCGAACCCCAAACTCCAGGGCTTGGCTTATTGATTTGGTTGCCCCCCACTGCTTGTGAGAAGATCGAAAATTCTCCAAATGGGGAAATTGAATTTTTTTTCCCTCTCTCCCCATTCTCCCAAGGGGACTTTGAAAATGCTTCTTAATTCACTGTTCAAATCACTATGGGATTT